>NC_047114.1:63930765-64530765 GCF_902500255.1 Thalassophryne amazonica | reverse complement strand
TCTGTTAGACCTCAGTGCTGCTTTTGATACTGTTGACCATAAAATTTTATTACAGAGATTAGAGCATGCCATAGGTATTAAAGGCACTGCGCTGCGGTGGTTTGAATCATATTTGTCTAATAGATTACAATTTGTTCATGTAAATGGGGAATCTTCTTCACAGACTAAAGTTAATTATGGAGTTCCACAAGGTTCTGTGCTAGGACCAATTTTATTCACTTTATACATGCTTCCCTTAGGCAGTATTATTAGACGGTATTGCTTAAATTTTCATTGTTACGCAGATGATACCCAGCTTTATCTATCCATGAAGCCAGAGGACACACACCAATTAGCTAAACTGCAGGATTGTCTTACAGACATAAAGACATGGATGACCTCTAATTTCCTGCTTTTAAACTCAGATAAAACTGAAGTTATTGTACTTGGCCCCACAAATCTTAGAAACATGGTGTCTAACCAGATCCTTACTCTGGATGGCATTACCCTGACCTCTAGTAATACTGTGAGAAATCTTGGAGTCATTTTTGATCAGGATATGTCATTCAAAGCGCATATTAAACAAATATGTAGGACTGCTTTTTTGCATTTACGCAATATCTCTAAAATCAGAAAGGTCTTGTCTCAGAGTGATGCTGAAAAACTAATTCATGCATTTATTTCCTCTAGGCTGGACTATTGTAATTCATTATTATCAGGTTGTCCTAAAAGTTCCCTAAAAAGCCTTCAGTTAATTCAAAATGCTGCAGCTAGAGTACTGACGGAGACTAGAAGGAGAGAGCATATCTCACCCATATTGGCCTCTCTTCATTGGCTTCCTGTTAATTCTAGAATAGAATTTAAAATTCTTCTTCTTACTTATAAGGTTTTGAATAATCAGGTCCCATCTTATCTTAGGGACCTCGTAGTACCATATCACCCCAATAGAGCGCTTCGCTCTCAGACTGCAGGCTTACTTGTAGTTCCTAGGGTTTGTAAGAGTAGAATGGGAGGCAGAGCCTTCAGCTTTCAGGCTCCTCTCCTGTGGAACCAGCTCCCAATTCAGATCAGGGAGACAGACACCCTCTCTACTTTTAAGATTAGGCTTAAAACTTTCCTTTTTGCTAAAGCTTATAGTTAGGGCTGGATCAGGTGACCCTGAACCATCCCTTAGTTATGCTGCTATAGACGTACGCTGCTGGGGGGTTCCCATGATGCACTGTTTCTTTCTCTTTTTGCTCTGTATGCACCACTCTTTTTCTCTTTTTCCTGGTTCTCTCCCTCAGCCCCAACCAGTCCCAGCAGAAGACTGCCCCTCCCTGAGCCTGGTTCTGCTGGAGGTTCCTTCCTGTTAAAAGGGAGTTTTTCCTTCCCACTGTAGCCAAGTACTTGCTCACAGGGGGGTCGTTTTGACCGTTGGGGTTTTACATAATTATTGTATGGCCTTGCCTTACAATATAAAGCGCCTTGGGGCAACTGTTTGTTGTGATTTGGCGCTATATAAAAAAATTGATTGATTGATTGATTGAAGTATTCACAGCCTTTGCCATGAAGCTCAAAATTGAGCTCAGGTACATCCTGTTTCCACTGATTATCCTTGAGATGTTTCTAGAGCTTATTTGAAGTCCACCTGGTAAATTCAGTTGATTGGACATGATTTAGAAAGACACACACCTGTCTACATATAAGGTCCCACAGTTAACAGTGCATGTCAGAGCACAAACCAAGCATGAAGTCAAAGGAATTGTCTGTAGACCTCTGAGACAGGATTATCTCGATAGTCAAATTTGGGGAAGGTACAGAAACATTTCTGTTGCTTTGAAAGGTCCCAAGGAGCACAGTGGCCTGTATTATCTGTAAATGGAAGAAGTTCAGATCCACCAGGATTCTTCTTAGAGCTGACCGCCCATCTGAACTGAGCGATCTGGGGAGAAGGGTGTTAGTCAGGGAGGTGACCAAGAACCTGATGGCCACTCTGTTAGAGCTCCAGCATTTCTCTGTGGAGAGAGGAGATCCCCCAGAAGGATAACCATCTCTGCAGCAATCCATCAATCAGGCCTGTATGGTAGAGTGGCCAGATGGAAGCCACTCCTTAGTAAAAGGCACATGGCAGCCCAGCTGGAGTTTGTCAAAAGGCACCTGAAGGACTCTCAGACCACGAGAAACAACATTCTCTGCTCTGATGAGACAAAGATTGAACTCTTTGGTGTGAATGACAGATGTCATGTTTGTAGGAAACCAGTCACCATCCCTACAGTGAACCATGGTGGTGGCAGCATCATGCTGTGGGAATGTTTTTCAGAGGCAGCCAGGGATGCCAAAAAGGTGAGAATAAGGAGAAGGATTGTAGGCGCTCATGACTGACAGGGGCCCAGAGAGGCCCCAATACAATTATAATACTGACTAAATAATATAGGGGATGGCCCAGTAAGATTTCTTTTCATGGAGCCCAAAATCCCTGTCGGCAGGAACTGGGAAACTAGTCAGGATTGAGGGAAATATGAATGCAGTAATGTACAAAGACATCCTGGATGAAAACCTGCTCCAGAGCGCTCTTGACCTCAGACTGGGGCGATGGTTCATCTTTCAGCAGGACAATGACCCTAAGCACACAGCCAAGATATCAAAGGAGTGGCTTCAGGACAACTCTGTGAATGTCCCTGAGTGGCCCAGCGAGAGACCAGACCTGAGTTTGATTGAACATCTCTGGAAAGATCTGAAAATGGCTGTGCACCGACGCTCCCCATCCAACCTGATGGAGCTTAAGAGGTGCTGCAAAGAGGAATGGACAAAACTGGTCAAAGATACATGCACCAAGCTTGTGACATCATATTCAAAAAGACTTGAGCCTGTAATTGCTGCCAAAGGTTCTTCAACAAAGTATTGAGCAAATGGTGTGAATACTTATGTACGAGTGATTTCTTAGTTGTTTTTTTTGTTTTTTTATAAATTTGCCAAAAAAAACAACCTTTTTTCATGTTGTCATTATGGGACGTTGTGAATAGAATTGTGAGGGAAAATAAATAATTTACTCCATTTTGGAATAAGGCTGTAACAACAAAATGTGAAAAAAAAACCAAAACAAAACAAAAAAACGAAGCTCTGTGTATACTTTCTGGATGCACTGTACATTTTTATATGATCCTGCAGTAACACACATTCTTATTGCATCATCAGGTCGTGTACGACTGGCTTCAGTAGTTGCAGAATGAGGTTGTGCTCGGAAATGATAAAGACTGAATTCAAAATGCTTTTGGTTTCTCTCCTTTTTGGTTTGCCATTGCCACAGCGGTTCTACACAGGAAACTCTGTGGCATCTTGATTTGGCACAAATTTTACACCAAATGCCCTTCCTGATGCAACTTCAGATGTACAAGAAAACTGGGGTGTAGGTGGGCTTTGAACCCCAGATCTTCCTACTGTGTGGTTCTTGTCACCCACAGGATGAAGACTGAATTATAAACTCAGTTTTATTTTGCGCAAAAAAAAAAGTTAAACCAAGATGCTGTTAGATGAGATGGTAAAGCAGTGGCGTGATGATAACCACAACAAACAAATCCACACAGAGGTAAACGCTGCCCCAGAATACAGAGGTGCCAATATCAATATAGTGGCACAATTCAACCAGTGGGAACAGTTAAATGATTAAAATCACATTTCTGGGACAACATTTAACTGTGTACAAGGTCACAAGATGTCAGACAATTACCGGTGTAAGGAGAGGAAGAGGAGGGGCTTAAAGAGGAAAGTCTCAGCTCATTCTTCTGGGGGGGTTGAAAGAAGAGGGAAAAGACAACGCAGGCGGAAGGAACAAATAACACAGGCATTAAAAGGAATAAAAATATATGAAATAAATAGCAAAGACTACAGCCAGGACACCAGAGATTTGACAGGATACATTATGGATAAACACTACAGTGTACTCTATGTGTACTACAGAGTATGTTTAGTGAGAATCTGAACACAGACAATGTGACTGAGGTTGATCATTCTGGCAGTTAGGCCGGAAACGATGTGACTTGCATTTTTAAATAACTGGCTGTGATTGTTTACCTCCAGGTTTGCTCTCGCCTTCTTCAGCACATCACGAGTCCTAGACACTGTAAAAAATAAAAAATAAACAGAGATTACAGACTGTCAGAATGTCTACTTTTTTTTTTTTTGCAAAATATTACCCTGGCTCTGTACATATTACATCTAACTGTTAAGTGTTTTGCATCACAATGTATCCTAAGTTCAGGTTTTATGAGGTTTTTTAAACATGTTGAAAATTTCCCAATCACTCACAGTGTTCTACAACACTACTTCTACCATTGCATACACCTGATGTTAGACCCAGACTGAGTATCCGATTATGTTTTGCATCAAAAATGTTGCCAGTTGGGCACGCGCCTAACTCTTTGTGGTTCAGTGGTAAATGATACATGGTTCTGTGTGGCCTTGTATTTGATCATTTCTATCCAAAATTTAACCAGTTTTTCCTTCACTAGCTCACAACCATTTTGCCATGTTTAATATGTACTGGCTCCAAAATGTTTGTTGGTGAAAAAATGTGATGTGTTACTGTTAAGATGTTGTTGTGAAATAGTGGGTTTATCGGTGTCAATGATTAAGACTATGTGCGTCTCACTAAGGACTCTATCTTCCACACTGCACTTCTGTCATTCCCTTTAAAATACACAAGTGTGCCCCCATCTGGTGCACTGTTATTTTGACAGTGCACACAGAAGTGAGAGGTTTTCTGCTGAAGAAATGTATCTGCATGCAAAGTGTTATTTCATAAGAATGGATCATTTATGAGAGCAACATTTATCCACCACTGCTCCCTGAGGTGAAGCATGTGAGCGTCTCATTCCACAACACTTCCTCCTCCGACCTCCTGATCTACTTCATGTGCCACTAAGTGGAGATAGCACCCCTATCTTCACTGCACTTGGACACTGTGACCACCCCTGTCTTTCTACATAACAGCAGTTCACCAACATTGCACCTGCCCTCACCTCATATTATGATCAACACACCCATGGCCATATCAACAAAAACAATTCCACTTGCTACTTACAACAATGAGCATACAGGTGGCTCAGTAGGCGGGCTTCCATTACCCTCCAAACTGTGCAATTTGAAGTAGCAAATTGAAAATATTCTTAATGGAAATACATGCATTTCGAAAAAACTCAAATTTGCAAAAAAGTTTTTACATTTGCATTAGGCGGTTTTCATGCAATTTGAAAAAAGATTGTTTTGGAAAAACTGCAATGGAAACACTTTTTTTTACTATTGTAGGTCACATGATGTACAGAAAGCATCACATGATGTTCTAAAATACATGACAGAAGAAGAGACTGAGTGGTTGTTTAATGCTCTAAGCCCTTCGGCTGTTCCCTTGTTTTCACTCGGGATCACCACAGCAGATCCAAGGTGGATCTGCATATTGATTTGTCACAAATTTTACGGCAGATGCCCTTCCTGACACAATGCAACAATTACGTGGAGAAATGTGGGAGGGGTTTGAACCAGGAACCTTCTGCACTGAAACCATGCGCACTAACCACTTGGCCACCACCCATTCACAGATGACATTATGGCAGTGTTGGATTAAAAAAACAAACAAAATGGAAATATTTAGTGGGACGTATCTATCCATCATCCAGACTACACTGAAAAAAAGAGAATGTTTGAACCAACTTAAAAGTGTTACAATTTGTAAACCTGAATGAATTAAGTTGTTTGAACTTAAGTTTGTAAGTTAGAGTTGATTTAACTTTCAAACTTAAGTTCAAACAACTTAATTCATTCAGGTTTTTACAAATTGTAACACTTTTTTAAGTTGGTTCAAACATTCTCTTTTTTCAGTGTACTGGAAATACAATTGTAGTGAGAGCCTTGCTGGAATGAAGCGTTTTCTCAATGGAAACGCTGTCATTTTGTATTTGTTTTTTCTTGACATTGTGAAAATATCATATCACTGAACTTTTGCATAAATCTGTAAAGCAAACCCAGCTAGTGTTGAGGACCAGAGCAGCTGGAGAAGACCAAGAGGATGCCCACATTTCACTTGGCTGCAGAAGATAGATGGTTTTGAGATGTAAGGATGGACTGGTTGTGTGCCATCCAGGACGCAAGGCAGTTCCATAGTGTGGTGGATGTGGCAATGTGCGGCACAAGAGTAAGCTTCTAGACCGGACCTGATGTACACAATGTGGGGCACTGGGCATGAAAATGACAACTGCGTCTGTTCTACACAAGGAGTGACGCTTGCACTGTGTTGTGTGTTGCTTTGTGCCAGGTGAGGAGTCTGTCTCTTTGGCACAAACTACTAGTGTTCTTTTTCTTTTCACTCACTCACACACACACTCACGCTGGTTAACGATGAAGTGCTCCATGCTCTCCTTGGTGCGGCTGGTGCTCCTCAGTCTTTGAATGGTTCCCTTTAGAACCTCCTCCTGCTCTGACACACGCAATTTCAGAGACAAGATCTCCTCCTGCATACACTGCTCCTACACACATACAGTGAAATACGTTAGCATGGCTCAGCAACGTTATTTAACCTGTGACTTTCAAATACCAGACCAGACATGCAACACAGCACTGTAGTCCAAACCTTCTTCACGTTTTGGATGGAGTGATCACTGCTGGGCAAAGCTGCCCTCCAGAACATCTTCAACAGAGCCATCGCCTCCTCCAAGATCTGTCTCAGAGTTCTGGTGTTGGACAGAAGACTCTTCACACATCCATAATCCAGAACCTGCACAGAGGTCAACAATGAAATAATCAAAAAGGTCCATTCATATAAATATCTCGGCTCCATAATCAACCATAAATTTACATTTCAACGCAATACTGAACACATTTTTTCAAAGTGCCAACAGCGCCTCTTTATTCCTCTGTAAGCTCCGAAAACTTCAGGTTCACCAGTTCATTCTCACTGTTTTTTTATTTTTTTATTTTTATTTTTTATAAATGTTTCATTGAATCCTCCCATTCAACATCACCGCCTGGTTTGGTTCACTTACTCTCACTCATCGCAACACTCTTAATAAAATGATCAAAATTAGCAGCAAAGTCATTGGTCGGGAACAGCAGTCACTCACCCCATCTACAACACCAGAGTCCTGAGGAAAGGCAACCAGATCTCTACTGACCCCTCTCACACCTTGCATCCTCAGGGCGCAGGTACAGGTCGCTCCCACTGAGGACAAAGAGGGCCACCTCCAGCTTCCTCCCCACCTCCATTCGCCTGTTAAACAGCTGATTGCTACACTAAACTGAAGCTGAGGGCTAATATGATTGACCTTTGTTTTTAATCTATTTACTGTTTTGAATGTATTTATGGAACTCATGAACTTTGGATTGGAATCTGTGAACGGACATGATTTATGTTCTATTTGTCTCTGCTCTGGCGCTTTCGCTGCAAATGAAGTTCCTAACGGATGAATAAAGTTGATTTGATTTGATTTGAGAGTTACACGCTGGTGTTTATACCATCACGAGTTTGACCTGGGGCACACAGTGGATTTTTGGTTAGCACTGTTGCCTCACAGCAAGAAGGTCATGGGATCGATTCCCATCTGTGGCCTTTTTATGTGGAGTTTGCATGTTCTCTCCGTGTTTGTGTGGGTTCCTTCCAGGTGCTCCGGCTTCCTCCCACATCCAAAGACATGCAGGTTAGGTGGACTGGAATCTTTGAACTGTCGGTATGTGTGAATGTGTTTGTTTGTCTATATGTGGCCCTGTGACAGACGGCGTCCTGTCCAGAGTGTACCCCGCTTCACACCCTATGACTGCTGGGACTGACTCCAGCCCCTCCTTAATCGGAGTAAGCGAGTGATGAGTGAGTGAGTCTGATCTGTTGTTGTTGCTTTGATCAGAAATGTTACTTTTGGAGGACATCTTGTTCAGCGTCTCACCAGGTTACTGCTCTGTTTCTGGCTCTCTTCCAGCAGTGGTGGACCCAGGCAGGCCTGAAGGGTTGTCTCCATGCGCTGCACGAGGCCCCGACCCTCTAAGACTTGCTGCTGTAGTGCAGTGAAGTCATCCACGTGACCGATGGTATGGCGGCCGTTGCGATTTGCAAACGACCCATCTGGAGCTTCCCCCTCCAGCTCAGAATGAGGGTCCAGGGTCTCTGATGGTTGGAGAGAGGGAGTTAGAAACAAAGAGCCCAAAGGGATCTCGGAAAGACTTTGAAATAATAACTTGCTTGCTTTGTTTAAAAGTTACAATTAATAGTTGCAAATGAAGGTCAGATTAACATGCAGTCATCTGGTGCAGTTTAAGTCACACCATTGGCAGTGCTGTGGTTGTCCTCCAGGTCTGAGTAGGGAGGACCGGGAGACCCACAGTTAAACAAACCAATGTCTCTGACCGGCGGAGACGGAGCTGGATCTATGGAGCACACAGATGCAAAACCCAAGCTAGCAAAGCGCACACTGCAATCCACCACATGCTGCACTGAGCCTCACCTTGTATCTACTTACACATTAGTACAGTGTTTGTGTGAACTCTCACCGTGCAGCAGCTGTCGTCTGTAGAAGTTGTCTCGCTGAGGGCTGGCGGTGAGGGCAGACAGGGCGGGTGTCCGAGGACAAGCCACACCCAGTTTCTGCTCGAGCTGTTTGTGGAGCTCCAGCTGCTTCAGAGCACTGTTCTCCTGGACGCTGTTCTGCAACTGAGCTCGCAGGCTCCTCACCTCCTCAAGTAACTCCCCAAGCTCCACTGGTAGGCCTGGCAGGTCACACAGGTATCCTGAGAACAACATGTACAACTATTTGGAAGCACAGCTGGACATATTTCTACTCAAGAACACTTTGGGGTGTGAAGCAACTACAGTTACATTTGCTAATTTCTGAATAACTGGGGGGCTTAATAACACGGTGGCTTAACACATAAGTCTGTTCATTCTTGAGTTATAGGTGTTGGAATGATTACTAGTATGCAGTTTAGCACCTTAAACTATCTTATTTTTTTGTCACCATATTATGCCCAAATTTATCCTAAAATCACTTTTCTTATAAAGTATATACACCAAACACACTAAAATGTAATTGATTCATCAACTCCCCTGGATGTACAGATGGTGTAAGCAAGTTTTGTTAATAAGATACTGAATTGTGTTCACAAGAACAAAAAGGTATTTCAGGGAATAAAGAGTTTACTACCAATATGTAGACCAAGGTTTGATTGTCAGATCTGCTACCTATCTGTGTCCTTGGACAGTTCACTTCATCTGCATTGTCCCAGTGAACCCAGTTGTAAATGGGTACTGGCCTTGGTTGGGGAAGTAACCTACAATGAACTGGTGTTCTGTGCAGGGAGAACTGTAGGCTCACATATGCTTCATGTAAGGAACCCAGGGTAAGCACTGGTACCAGTGGATGTCAATAGGACTTGTCTCTATTCAGATATGCGTACAAAAAAAGCCCCCAAAAATGTAATTCATCTACCCGCTGCAGGGTACCTATAATGTAAGCATCAACTGCCTATCAAATATTGATAATAACTCACCAGGGATGGAGTTCAGGAGCCAGTTCCAGTTGAGAACCAATTCCAAATTGTTCAGTCCATTGGAATTGTATGCCTCAGACATTAGCAATTCCTCTCATCAATGCCAGCATGTTGTTTTGGCACTTCTATGTTGTATAAACATAAATGTCCTGATTATGGATGGGTATTGATAAGATTTTATCGATAGCAATGCCATTATCGATTCTGCTTATCAATCTGATTTTTTATCGATTACCGTATCAATACCTCTTGTTAGATTTCTGTGTACTAAAAGTAGGCTTTACAGGTTTTCTATGTCAACAACATTTTATTGAGTCTTAAAGTAAATAAATATGAAATTGGTCACTGGCTCCTTGATCTCTGGACATAAATAAAAATTAATTAAATCTGTACATGGGGGATCCTAGATCTCTCGACATAAATAGAAATAAACAAAATCTGTAATTTTTCTCAAAGGCATTTATTTTCAGATATTAATGAGACAAATTTAACTCCACAGCCTCTGAGCTGAGCTTTTGCAGCATGCTGCGCTGCAAGTCAGCATAAATGTAATTCATAAAGAATGGAAGATGTCTTTTGGGAGAAAAAATGGTTTTGGTCTGTTGTAGTTTGTTGTCTGTATTACAACCTTTGGAAAGAGCTGTCAGTTGATTTAAAATGGCGATTTGCTTTGAAGTTATTAATTCCAACCAAAGAGCTGTGCGTTTGGAGCTGTGCAGCTGGGTGGTGCAAAACAGGAACAGAATGGAGGACAATTCTCGTTTCTTGCCCGCAACAAGACAAGAATCCCAGTTAGTGACTTTAATCCGCACAAAGGTGACTCACGATTGACGTCTTTAAATGGCTTTGAGGGGGCTTAATGAAGAAATTGTGGACCTGCCGCTTCTGAAAAGCAGTGAAGCAGCGCGTCACAGCACTGCTTTGTTGCTTCAAACTGATCTGCAATCAACGTAAAGAAATGATCATTTTCCAGCTAAACACCCTCAAAAACAACAGCTGCTCCAGCGTAATGTTAACTGAAGATAAGGGAATTGTAAAAAAAAAAAAAAGGCTATTGATGCCGGTGGATCAAATAATTTCTTAACGATTCTTCATAGGAACCGGTTTTTGATACTCAGTCATGATGTCACTTCTGGCATGATAATGGCACTGACATTGATAACTTAAAAATTACCATCCCTAATGTTCACAAGGGGAAAAAAGATGTTTGTGTTGCCATGATATTCTTACAAATGGGTGACAATTTCAAGGAAAACCACCAAAAAGTGTCTTATTAACAAACGTGGTGGGCCCCCACAAATTCATTACATCTTGGCATTGATTCTGCGGAGTCTCCGGATGTCTACTGCAGGGATGGAACACCATTTTTTTTTCCAAAGATATTCCCTCATTTGATGTTTTGGTGATGCTGGTGGAGAGCGCTGTAACACGCTGATCTAAAATCTCCCATTGGTGTTAAAGTTGGTTCAGATCTGGAGACTATGATTCACTTCATTTTCATTTTGCTGTTTAAAAGTGAACTGACCTTTGCTGGCCTTTGTGTTGGAACAAAAGCGATCATAAACTTGTAGTTCACTCTGCAGGGAGTGAATGAACTCCCTGCTCTCACATAGCTGCTGCTGCAGTAGAGACAACTGGTGTTGGAGTCTGGAAATGCACGTGCACACAGCAGTCAGCCGACAGGCCACACACAGCCATTGATTGTGCATACACACACACACACACACACACACACAGAGAACACTAACCTGTTGGTTTTCTCCTGGCCGGCCTGTCGTTCCTGCCTTAATGTGTGTATCTGCTGTTCCTGTTCCTGACTGTGAGCCTGAAGTCGTCTCAGCTCTTCCTTCCACTGCTGTGCCTCTAGTTCTGCCTGCTTCAGGCGGGTGTGCGCCGTAAACACTGACTCCCGTAGCTGCAAAAGCTCCTCGCGCGTGTCTGAGGGATAAGCAAAGTGCAAACAGGTCTGTACAACTTGACCACAGTCAGCATTTGCTCTTATAGGTTCAGTACCTGCGCTGGCCTGTAGGCGGGACTGTAGCCCCAGATTTTGTTCTTTCAGGACTCTGATCTCATTTGACAGCTGGTTGACCGTGTGCAGCCCTTGAATGTAGATATTAGTTGGCGAACCTGGAGGAAAAAACAAAACCAATGACCACCACACAGAGTATGCAAAGCTGTGTGAGTGTGTATGTTTGTTTGTGTGTGTGTGTGTGTGTGTGTGTGTGTGTGTGTGTGTGTGTGTGTGTGTGTGTGTGTATGTGTGTGTGTGTGTGTGTGAGTGATTTCAATACCTCCATCACACCCAGTGTTAGACAGTCTCTTTTCCAGCTGCTGGCGAAGGCTCTCGTTTGTCCTAATGGATTCCTCCAGACGCTGACGAAGACATCTGACCTCCTGTAGGTGCTCCTCAATCAAATTTACCCCTACAGACAAATGGCTTTACTCAGTATAATTCAGCTCCATCCCATCTCAACATGCCACGGCATGTGAATATTTCATATTACAAACAAAAAAATAAATAAATAAATTGAAAACTAAATGAATAAATAATTCCTTGAGTATAGAAAACACATTTAAAATTAAATAATAATAATAATACTAATAATAAAAAGCAAAATGACAGTCAGCTATAAAGAAACAAAACTGATAACAGAATAAATCAGTTTAAATAAAGTTCTATCAACATTTTAAGAGTCAAGTTAAAATAAAATTTAACATTGAAAAATGTTCAATATTTCAAATTTTCAATGAAACAAACACTTAACCAAGAGTGCTCTGAGAGCACAATATCCCCCGCTCCTGCTTTGGTACAAGTGCCTAATACATTCTGATAACATTTTAACGAATTGTACTACGTTTCACGTAATTCCTCCATAAAATAACTTGATTTCAGAATGGAGGCACCAACTCACGAAACTAGCAGTGTCTAGGTTTGTTAATCAAGGGCCATTGCTCTGTCAAAATGTGTCAATCTTGTACAATATTACAATATGTGTATTATCAGTCTATAACAAGGAGTTGTACCCAGTTAAATGAAATTCCATCTAAAAGTTTGTGAGTTGATTTCAGAATGCAGGCACCTAAAGCAAGAAACTGATGGAGTCTAGCTTTGTTAATCAAGGTCCATAACTCTGGAAAAATGAGCCCAACTCAAAAGATATTAAAATATGCATATTACCACCCGATAACAAGAAATTGTACCAAGTTTCCCAAAATTCCTACTAAAAATGTGAGAGGTGTTCATTACAGAATGCAGGCAGCCACTCATGAAACTGACTGTCTAGCTTTGTAATCAATGGCCATAACTCTGGTAAAATGGGCCCAACTGGAACAATATGAAATTATGCATATTACCAACCTATTACAAAGACTTGTACCAAGTTTCACAAAATTCCTCCTAAAAAAGTGAGAAGAGTTGATGTCAGACAGTTGATGTTGGACAAACAGACAGGCGGACGGAAATCACCATGACATAATTCCCCTTCGGACCTTCAGCCAGTGTGGGATAAAAATGTATTACCAATTAAAAGCCAAACATACCTGAAGAAGCAAATTGATAACAGAATAAATAAATAAATAACGAAAGTTAAGTTAAACATGTTTTAATAACTTCTTTAATAATAATAATAATAATAATTAACAATATAAATAAAGCCATTATATCAAATTTGTTAAATTTTATTGTCTTGTATTTAGAGATAAATACAAGACAAAGATAACTGTAGACAGTGTTAAAAACACCCCCCTGAGTCTGGTCTGCTTGAGGTTTCTTCCTCAGTATCATCAGAGGGAGTTTTTCCTTACCACTGTCACCTGTGTCCTTACTCTAGAGGTCGGTAAGGTTAGACCTTACTTGTGTGAAGCGCCTTGATGCAGCTTTGTTCTGATTTGGTGCTATATAAACTGAAATTGAAATTGAAGAAAATATTTATTACGGAATTCCCCCAGATAAATATGTTCTCTTCATTTCAGTAGAAATTAAATTTTGTTGTTTTAGTGAAATTAAAGTGGCCCTATACCTTTAATTATAATCCAACCACATTGCCAGCCAGTGCACAGACAAACTCCACACAGAATGGAACTGAACCCACAACCTCATTATCACGAGGCCCGTGTGTTAACCACTGCTATGCTGAGCACTTTGCAATTTTGTGCATGCAGACATGTAACCGGTTTTATTTCTGTGTTGATGGTGACAGATCAGCGTGATGTCAAGCTTGCATGGCCATTTCCTGCTGTCTCAAAAACTTAGACAAGCGACCTAGAGGCCACAGTGTGGATTTCCCACAAACTACCCACCTGTCGTTATCCCCGAGTCTGATTTCAGAGAGTGTCCTTCAAGAGCACCACCCAGCTGGTATTGTTGAAAGGCATGATGGGATAGCTGGCTATAGTTGGGGAGATCACTCTGGTTGGGGGTACCACCTGAGCATGTGAGCACCGCCTTTCCTTGGGGAACTGCAAATTCTGTAACCACAAACACACATTGAAGAATGCTGTGACAACATTCAAATGACGCGTAAAGCAGGTTAACACTCAAGAAACCAAGCTATTTTAGTAACTAATATGACCAAGTGGGTTATTTATGACACCTTGAATTTATATTGGAATACAAATTGGAATATAAATGATTGATTTAGGGTTCTTCATATGTAATTCACT
This sequence comes from Thalassophryne amazonica, assembly GCF_902500255.1. Taxonomy (NCBI): domain Eukaryota; kingdom Metazoa; phylum Chordata; class Actinopteri; order Batrachoidiformes; family Batrachoididae; genus Thalassophryne; species Thalassophryne amazonica. The sequence goes on along the minus strand of NC_047114.1, from coordinate 64,516,614 downwards.
CTCTAATATTTTTGTCCGTCATCCTTTTCATCCTCACTCTGGACATCAAGAATCAGTCTCAGTGCTTGTGCAGCTGTAAATCTTGCTATTCTGTGTCTGTTGGCCGAGCTTCCCTGCCAAACAGTAAAATGGAGGGGAGGTGATGGTCTAGTGGTTCAGCATGAACCAGAGGATCCACAGTTCAAATCCCAGCCTGACCGGAAAATCACTAAGGGCCCTTGGGCAAGGTCCTTAATCCCCTAGTTGCTCCCGGTGTGTAGTGAGTATCTTGTATGGCAGCACCCTCACATCGGGGTGAATGTGAGGCATTGTTTGTAAAGCGCTTTGATTCTCTGATGCAGACGGAAAAGCGCTATATAAATGCAGTCCATTTACCATTTAACGGTAAAATATGATTAGAGTTGGCAAATTACAATACCATCTGAAGCTAAGATGCCAAAAATCTCATAGATCTTCCTGGGGGGTCATAAGTTACCCCATGCAAGTTTGGCTTATACTTGCCTCACAGATTGGGCGATCCTTGTAAATGTCTCTGAACAAATGCTGGACAAATAGATGCACAAGTTCATGGTAGGAAACTTTTTTCGATTAAAATGAGAAAAAATGGTGCACAAAAATATATGCCCAGGATCATAAATGACTCCACTCGGCTGCTTGAGGGTTAATGCAAAACTGAATCTTTGCAAGTGAGGCGCTGGCTGCACAACAGACTGACTGCCCTTTTAAAAATATAACTACCAACATAAGCAGGTTTGTGATGACTTTAATTGACAGTTTAAGGCTGGATTTGGCACACGGCATGCACTCCCTCACCCCTCTCCTGCTCATTGATCTGTGTGTACAGCTTGTCCAGCTCTTGGCGAACAGTGTTGACAGACAGAGCCCTGGGTCTGGGTTCACAAACCACTGCTTTACCCCAAACATCAGGGCCGGGGAAGACAGAAAGGGAGGAGGAGACAGGCTGAGTGAGAAGGGCTGGAGAGGAGACACAGGAGGTGCCAGCACATGGAGGAGGCGGAGGAGGAGGAAAAACAAGAGAGGAATGAGATGAGCAGAGCCTGATGCTGAGGTGCTCTACAGTTCACGTTCGCCGTACCTGTGGGTGTGGTCAAACCTGCAGGGACTGAGCAAAGCATGTTTGGACAGCTGCTGGAAGACTTGAGGCCAGGTGGAGAATGGATAGATGGACGGGCTAAAAGAAGGGGTGGAAGGTGAAAGGATAGAGGCATTTCTCAGAGAGGAGCAGTGAATAAAAAAATACCTTTAGTCATACCGTCTCGCTGTGAGGCACGTCCAGGCTGAAGCTCCTGGTATTCTACATCAGAGACAAGCTCCAGATCTTCATTGGTTCGACACTCATCGGACACCAGCGAGGTTCTGTCTGATTGGTCGGTGGTCTCAGACAGAGCCTGGCAACTGGATGTCGTCTCTGAACGCTGCTGCAGCTTCGTTTGGAGGGACTCGATGATTTTATCTTTGTGCTGAAGCTCCTTGCTCAGCCTGTGCATACACAACATCATATCATTGTCATTTATTTAGTACAATCATTATGATTTTCAGAAAACCTGGTGCCGGGGTGGAGCACGGGTTAAAGAGGTAGTGGGGCGGCACAGCAAAACAATTATTCATTTTGTGATAAAAGCATAGAATTTGGCACACATATTCCAAATTAACTAATGTTTATTTTCAGTTATGGAGCCATCCTTAAGCTGACCTCTATTGAGCTATAGGGGTCAAAAAAGAATTACACAGGGGTCAAAATTTTAAAAATGCTCCAATCATGTTGAAAACTACACCACATTATTTGTCTGATCATAATGATTCCAAAAAGGTATAGTTTGGACTATTTATGACTGAATGTTTTGGAGTTACTGATTACTAAAGTGAAAATCAAAGAGCTTTTTTGTATTATTGCTATTATTTTTTATTTAAATTTAAGTTTAATGACCTGTGATGCTGACCTGCAGGAGTCACGACCAACCGAGGGGGAACCTAACTGCAGTACCTTCACAAAACACCAGGGGGCGGTGGCTCACACTTTGGAATCACCATTCTTTGTAAATATATCTTGACTTGTCTTGAACTGTAGTCATCTGATCTATCTAAATGCATGATGGGAAGGCCAGAGAACACCCCCCGTGACTCACCTAAGGGCAAGCAGTTCATGACCGGCGTGGTCATCATAACTCTCGGCACGGTCTCCTTCGGAAATGAAACATTGGAACAGTAAGTAGATCATTTTAAGGCAGATTAAAAACCCCTGAAATGAACACATGAGCGTAAGCTGTGTCTTACGTCCACTGATCTTGGTGCCCACTCTTTGTGCCAGGGCGGTGCTCTGTGCCAGCTGCTCTCTAAAACTTTGGCCCATGTAATAATCGATATCATTGGCTCTCAGCAGCTCCTCAAAAGCCTGTGTATTGATGAGAAATTAAACATGTGGAAAACTGATCAGTTCCATAATGTCAAATGCGGAAACAATTTGGGAAATATAACTCGTGGGCTGATAGGGTGGGGGTTTACCTTGGTGGTATCAGCCAGGTGCTGTGTGAGGATATGACAGATTCTTTGTCCCTCCCTCATCCTCTGCCTCAGGTGGGAAAGGTCACGAGCTTGTGCCTGGATCAGAGAGTTGTACTTTCTGTAAAGAAAGGAACCACAGTGTTAAGGGAAGTCTTCATGACTAAACAGTCCCATGCCGGTGTGGTCAATGATTATAAATAACGGTTCCATGAGGACTGTGGAATCACTTTGCCTGCTCACCCCGGCCATGTGGCACATTTCCCCTCTTCTGTCTGGTTTTTATCCTCCAACCTGCTGTTCTTCAGTTGAGCCTCCAGTGAAGTCACTCTTGTCATTAGTTCTTGCAGCTCCCTGCTGGGTTTGGACACAAAGTGAATTCCTTGACTGTCAGACATCCAGCCCTCATCATCTTCTACACTGCTAGGGTTTGGAGGTGCCTCAAAAGCCCAGTTCACCTGAAAAACCAGGATTTTTTTAAAAAATGTATCTTATTTCTTGTACTGTGCAGAAAATAACTTTCCCAGGCAGCAGTGACTATTGGTTACCTTGCGCGGGGTGCGCTCCAGGCTGGAAGCGTAGTCGCTGGTAGCAGAAAGGGAACGGACACGCAGATGTAGCCCACGGATCACCTTATGGCAGCCGCTCAGCTGTGACCGGAGGTCCTGGACCAGATGCTGGAGAGAAGCGGACACATCGTCCATTTCATAAGCACCTCGGAGACCTTTGCAGCTGCTGCTGCACCAACCGCTGCCCACAACCTCAGAGTGGTGTTGCTGTGACAGCGATGTGCACATCTCCAGGTCATCAAACTCTGGTGGACAAAACCAAGAAATATTGTCTGAAATTTTTGTTGATCAAACACAATGGACTCAGAAATGCCAAAAATGCAAAAACTGCAGCCTCTTTGTGGTCTTTTGTAATTAATTAAATGTTTGTCACCTAACAAATACACAGACCAAAAATGACGGGACATAAAAAACAAAAGACAAAAGAACCCTCCTGGAGACAACATGCTCTTTTTTTATTCCCCAAGAGGAAGATAATTTATGGACACATGAAACTTGGCCAGAGTTCTTTCAGACCTTGATTCTCACAACTCGGGAAGGACATTGAGACAAAACAATCCCTCACAGACTCTGTTCTCCTGGTTACATCAAAGGCCTGAACAAATGAGCGAAATTAACAAATGCATGAATGGAATCTAATTAAATGTAATGAATGGAGAAGGAAGATACAAGAAAAAAAATGACAACAGTATCTAGAAGAGCATCTAGAGCACAGAAAAATAGTCCTCTGTTGACATTTTCTCAGTTGAAGAAGAGTTCCAAGGAATATCTTTTTCTCAAAGGTTCTTGGATGATGATCTCTCATCTTTGATTCTGACTGCTTATCTGTGATCCTAATTCTGATCTTTGCTCATGGTCAGTCATCTTTGATTGCTAATCCTTGATCCTGATTCTGATCTTTTCTCATGGTCACTTATCTTTGCTGAGCTTTGATCCTGATCACAGATTTTTTTTAAACTTGCAAAGGAGGTTGTATTTCTGGTGTTGTTAGCCTGTATTTGCTTTAACAAAAATCAAAGTCAATATCCTCATCATGACTCTGACCCTGTCTTTGATCTGTGATCAGGAAGCAGGATCAAGAAGTGGATTCTGACCTTTGATCCTGATTGCTGAACTAATCATCATCCTGTTTACAGGATCAAAGGAAACAGGATCAAAGATGAAAGAGCCAAACAGTTTCAGGATCAAAAATTAAAGCTGAAGACCAAAATAACATCCACCTCTTGATCCAGATCCACCTAAAATTTATTCAACTCTTCCTTGACCCAAGCTCCAATTCTTCACAAAATTTCACAGAAGTCCATTAAGTACTTTTGTGATATTCTGCTGACAAACAAACAATAATGAAAACACAACCTCCTTGGCGGAGGTAAACATGAACACAAGACATGAAAGAAGAAAAGGAAAAGCTTGCATTGCTGTTTGTCACCTGGGCTGCTGGCGTCTTCTCTCTCAGCTTCGTTCTCACTGCGACCACAAGTCTCATAACCCAGATCCTGGAGATCCACCTGCACCTGCTTACTGGCCTGCTGGACTGATGTCTCAGCTGTTAAGAAGGAAGACATGACCCGAATGTGTAAAAACAAACTGTGTGGTTTAAGGATCTGAGCATGTTTCAGGGCGTGACTCACTGAGAAGGTCCCTGTAGTCCTTCAGTTGCTCAGCCTGAGCGTGCACCGTGGCCTCAGACACCATCAGCCTCTCCTGCAGTTCTCTGTTCTCCTGGTGACTCAGAGCCAGATCAGAGCGCAGGCGGGCTGCCTGCTCACACAAACCCTCCTCTCTATGCTGCCAGAGCGCTCCCACATCACTGCTGCTCCTGCCAGTCTCCTCCTCCTCCTCCTCCTTCAAAGGCAACATGGCCAAGGACAAACACAGAAGGGCATTAAGGTACAGCAGTCCTGGGTAGAATCGAACAAGTGAAAACTAAATCTACTTTTTCTGCAGTTATTCACTCACTCACTCATCTTCAACCGCTTACTCTAATTAAGGGTGTGTGTGTGTGTGTGTGTGTGTGTGTGTGTGTGTGTTCATGTGGTGTCCAAAGGAGACCAGCAGGGGGAGCTTGCTCCTAATAGTATAAAACAGGCGGGTTTGCCATTTTGAGGTTGCAGTTGTTGGTGAGCAGTATTCAAGAAACTGTATGGTTGTTCTCTATAAAAAGCTTGTAATAAAGTTTGGTGTGTGTGTGTTTTTTGTTGCTACAACGCAGTCTTTTTCTGAGGAACCACATGCTTCTTTTTCTGTTGAAACACAAAAGAAGAAAAGATTTTTTCTTTTTCTGAGAAACCACACGTTTCTTTTTCTGCTGAAACACAAGGTGGGGTACACCCTGGACAGGATGCTAGTTTGTTGCAGGGCCACATATAGACAAACACATTCACACAAACACACGCACACCTACAGGCAATTTAAAGTTTCCAATCCACCTAACCTGCATGTCTTTGGATGTGGGGGGAAGCCTCCAGCCCCCCGTGACCTTTAATAGAAGTAAGCAGTTGAAGATGAGTGTGTTTGTTTGTTTACACTATCACATACTAAATGTAATTAATAGTTGAAGGAGCAAATGTTGCACGTTCTGAGTTTAACTCGTACCAGCTCAGCGTGATGTCTGTAACGGCGTGCAGCCAGCGTGCTCAGGTCCAGGGAGCTGGGCCTTGTGCAGTGTCTCTTCCCCGGCTCATCACTTAGGCGTACAGACGGAGGCCCACGCTTTCCCGCTTGTAATGGAGCTGCTTTTTCTTCTTCCTCCTCTTCTTCTTCAAGGTGCTCCTGCTCCTCATCTTCTTCACGGTTCAGATTGCTGTGATTCTCCTTCCTGTGGAGAACTGCAGCTCTTTCTCGACTTTCTTTCAGATTATTGTTCTCCTGCTGCAGCCTCTGCAGTGCTCTCCTAAGTGAAGATGAAAGGAAAGACAAGTGGAAGAAAAAAGGTCCCAAGTTGCAGACAAACAATGCGACTGGGTGGAGGGGTGGGCCATTAGTGAAGAAAGAACCCATGCAGACTCATGAACCCATTTAGACTTTTGCCAACACTGTGAAGCAATTTTTTTCTGCATTTTTGTTAATATCAAGTGAATCTGACGTGCACGAGGTGCTTCAGCCACATTAACCTCAGCCTACATTCTAACCCTTTGACCTCTATCAACTACCTATAGCCATTAATTTTTACTAGATTGACACATTCACCCACATCTGTATGAAAACTTCATACTTTGAGATTTTTTTTTTTTTAAATTAAAGTCCAAGCATGACATGAGGTGACAGTAAAGCCTGTCCCCCATTACCAGTATTTGGCCCCAATTTCAAAATTGAGGAAGCTGGCAAAACCAAAATTTGTATGTAACAGCAGTTCTTACTGTTACTTACTATTTTATATCCAATTACATATCATAGGAAATGATTATTTTCGATTACACCTGATTATGGATGACTCCCATCAATCAATCAATCAACTTTTTTTTTATATAGCGCCAAATCACAACAAACAGTTGCCCCAAGGCGCTCTATATTGTAAGGCAAGGCCATACAATAATTATGAAAAACCCCAACGGTCAAAACGACCCCCTATGAGCAAGCACTTGGCTACAGTGGGAAGGAAAAACTCCCTTTTGACAGGAAGACACCTCCAGCAGAACCAGGCTCAGGGAGGGGCAGTCTTCTGCTGAGACTGGTTGGGGCTGAGGGAAAGAACCAGGAAAAAGACATGCTGTGGAGGGGGGCAGAGATCGATCACTAATGATTAAATGCAGAGTGATGCATACGGAGCAAAAAGAGAAAGAAACAGTGCATCATGGGAACCCCCCCACAGTCTACGTCTAAAGCAGCATAACCAAGGGATGGTCCAGGGTCACCTGATCCAGCCCTAACTATAAGCCTTAGCGAAAAGGAAAGTTTTAAGCCTAATCTTAAAAGTAGAGAGGGTGTCTGTCTCCCTGATCTGAATTGGGAGCTGGTTCCACAGGAGAGGAGCCTGAAAGCTGAAGGCTCTGCCTCCCATTCTACTCTTACAAACCCTAGGAACTACAAGTAAGCCTGCAGTCTGAGAGCGAAGCGCCCTAATGGGGTAATATGGTACTACGAGGTCCCTAAGATAAGATGGGACCTGATTATTCAAAACCTTATAAGTAAGAAGAAGAATTTTAAATTCTATTCTAGAATTAACAGGAAGCCAATGAAGAGAGGCCAACACGGGTGAGATATGCTCTCTCCTGCTAGTCCCCGTCAGTACTCTAGCTGCAGCATTCTGAACCAACTGAAGGCTTTTTAGGGAACTTTTAGGACAACCTGATAATAATGAATTACAATAGTCCAGCCTAGAGGAAATAAATGCATGAATTAGTTTTTCAGCATCACTCTGAGACAAGACCTTTCTGATTTTAGAGATATTGCGTAAATGCAAAAAGGCAGTCCTACATATTTGTTTAATATGCGCTTTGAATGACATATCCTGATCAAAAATGACTCCAAGATTTCTCACAGTATTACTAGAGATCAGGGAAATGCCATCCAGAGTAAAGATCTGGTTAGACACCATGCTTCTAAGATTTGTGGGGCCAAGTACAATAACTTCAGTTTTATCTGAGTTTAAAAGCAGGAAATTAGAGGTCATCCATGTCTTTATGTCTGTAAGACAATCCTGCAGTTTAGCTAATTGGTGTGTATCCTCTGGCTTCATGGATAGATAAAGCTGGGTATCATCTGCGTAACAATGAAAATTTAAGCAATACCGTCTAATAATACTGCCTAAGGGAAGCATGTATAAAGTGAATAAAATTGGTCCTAGCACAGAACCTTGTGGAACTCCATAATTAACTTTAGTCTGTGAAGAAGATTCCCCATTTACATGAACAAACTGTAATCTATTAGACAAATATGATTCAAACCACCGCAGCGCAGTGCCTTTAATACCTATGACATGCTCTAATCTCTGTAATAAAATTTTATGGTCAACAGTATCAAAAGCAGCACTGAGGTCCAACAGAACAAGCACAGAGATAAGTCCACTGTCCAAAGCCATAAGAAGATCATTTGTAACCTTCACTAATTCTGTTTCTGTACTATGATGAATTCTAAAACCTGACTGAAACTCTTCAAATAGACCATTCCTCTGCAGGTGATCAGTTAGCTGTTTTACAACTACCCTCTCAAGAATCTTTGAGAGAAAAGGAAGGTTGGAGATTGGCCTATAATTAGCTAAGATAGCTGGGTCAAGTGATGGCTTTTTAAGTAATGGTTTAATTACTGCCACCTTAAAAGCCTGTGGTACATAACCAACTAACAAAGATAGATTGATCATATTTAAGATTGAAGCATTAAATAATGGTAGGACTTCCTTGAGCAGCCTGGCAGGAATGGGGTCTAATAAACATGTTGATGGTTTGGATGAAGTAACTAATGAAAATAACTCAGACAGAACAATCGGAGAGAAAGCGTCTAACCAAATACCGGCATCACTGAAAGCAGCCAAAGATAACGATACATCTTTGGGATGGTTATGAGTAATTTTTTCTCTAATAGTCAAAATTTTGTTAGCAAAGAAAGTCATGAAGTCATTACTAGTTAAAGTTAATGGAATACTCAGCTCAATAGAGCTCTGACTCTTTGTCAGCCTGGCTACAGTGCTGAAAAGAAACCTGGGGTTGTTCTTATTTTTTTCAATTAGTGATGAGTAGAAAGATGTCCTAGCTTTACGGAGGGCTTTTTTATAGAGCAACAAACTCTTTTTCCAGGCTAAGTGAAGATCTTCTAAATTAGTGAGACGCCATTTCCTCTCCAACTTACAGGTTATCTGCTTTAAGCTACGAGTTTGTGAGTTATACCACGGAGTCAGACACTTCTGATTTAAAGCTCTATTTTTCAGAGGAGCTACAGCATCCAAAGTTGTCTTCAATGAGGATGTAAAACTATTGACGAGATACTCTAACTCCCTTACAGAGTTTAGGTAGCTACTCTGCTCTGTGTTGGTATATGACATTAGAGAACATAAAGAAGGAATCATATCCTTAAACCTAGTTACAGCGCTTTCTGAAAGACTTCTAGTGTAATGAAACTTATTCCCCACTGCAGGGTAGTCCATCAGGGTAAATGTAAATGTTATTAAAAAATGATCAGACAGAAGGGAGTTTTCAGGGAATACTGTTAAGTCTTCTATTTCCATACCATAAGTCAGAACAAGATCTAAGATATGATTAAAGTGGTGGGTGGACTCATTTACTTTTTGAGCAAAGCCAATAGAGTCTAATAATAGATTAAATGCAGTGTTGAGGCTGTCATTCTCAGCATCTGTGTGGATGTTAAAATCGCCCACTATAATTATCTTATCTGAGCTAAGCACTAAGTCAGACAAAAGGTCTGAAAATTCACAGACAAACTCACAGTAACGACCAGGTGGATGATAGATAATAACAAATAAAACTGGTTTTTGGGACTTCCAATTTGGATGGACAAGACTAAGAGACAAGCTTTCAAATGAATTAAAGCTCTGTCTAGGTTTTTGATTAATTAATAAGCTGGAATGGAAGATTGCTGCTAATCCTCCGCCCCGGCCCGTGCTACGAGCATTCTGACAGTTAGTGTGACTCGGGGGTGTTGACTCATTTAAACTAACATATTCATCCTGCTGTAACCAGGTTTCTGTAAGGCAGAATAAATCAATACGTTGATCAATTATTATATCATTTACCAACAGGGACTTAGAAGAGAGAGACCTAATGTTTAATAGACCACATTTAACTGTTTTAGTCTGTGGTGCAATTGAAGGTGCTATATTATTTTTTCTTTTTGAATTTTTATGCTTAAATAGATTTTTGCTGGTTATTGGTGGTCTGGGAGCAGGCACCGTCTCTACGGGGATGGGGTAATGAGGGGATGGCAGGGGGAGGAAGCTGCAGAGAGGTGTATAAGACCACAGCTCTGCCTCCTGGTCCCAACGCTGGACAGTCACAGTTTGGAGGATCCAAGAAAATTGGCCAGATTTCTAGAAATGAGAGCTGCTCCATCCAAAGTGGGATGGATGCCGTCTCTCCTAACAAGACCAGGTTTTCCCCAGAAGCTTTGCCAATTATCAATGAAGCCCAGCTCATTTTTTGGACACCACTCAGACAGCCAGCAATTCAAGGAGAACATGCGGCTAAACATGTCACTCCCGGTCTGATTGGGGAGGGGCCCAGAGAAAACAACAGAGTCCGACATTGTTTTTGCAAAGTTACACACCGATTTAATGTTAATTTTAGTGACCTCCGATTGGCGTAACCGAGTGTCATTACTGCCGATGTAAATTACAATCTTACCAAATTTACGCTTAGCCTTAGCCAGCAATTTCAAATGTCCTTCGATGTCGCCTGCTCTGGCCCCCGGAAGACAATTGACAATGGTTGCTGGTGTCGCTAACTTCACATTTCTCAAAACAGAGTCGCCAATAACCAGAGTTTGATCCTCGGCGAGTGTATCGTCGAGTGGGGAAAAACGGTTAGAGATGTGAACGGGTTGACGGTGTACACGGGGCTTCTGTTTAGGGCTACGCTTCCTCCTCACAGTCACCCAGTCAGCCTGCTTTCCCGACTGCCCGGGATCTGCCAGGGGGGAACTAACGGCGGCTAAGCTACCTTGGTCCGCACCGACTACAGGGGCCATCATACAAGTGTTTCTGTGCAAACTGCCCGTGCGTTTTAACTTTAACTTTTCCAAAAAGCTAAAACTTCTGATAAATCTCAAAACTGTCTTCTGTTGAAGAGCACAACATGCTTTTGATTGGTTTCATGTTGCAGAGGAGGATCAGAAGGAGGCATGTGCTCAGAGAACGCTAAATACCGATTACTGCATATTGTACTCGATTGTCCACTTTCAACTTTGTTTGCGGGTGTCTCTCTCCCTCTCTCCAGGAAATTCAGAACGAGGGTGTCTCCTTTGATGGCTTTGGAGCCAAAAGTTGGAAACACAGCATTTCCCACAGGTACAGCATGGAATACCCTTCCCAGGAAGGACAATCCTTCCTGGGGAGGGTATTCCATGCCTTGCTTGTGAGTGCAGCATTCTTTATGATGTTGAGTGCAGTTGGCCTCAAACGTCTGCACAGCCCTGTGGCATAGTGAGCGCCACTCAGCCCGGTTAATGGTGAGTTGCTTCAGGTTAGAGGGAGGGATGCCACACAGGATTCTCTCTCCACTTCCAACTATTTTGATAGAATAGTACCCTCGATCTGCACCCATTCAATCTGATTGCTCACTTTTTTGGATCACAGTTTATCACAACTTTTTCCAACCTGTTTAAAACTTTCCCAATTTCTCACAATGTTCTACAACTCTACCTTTACCACTGATTACACCCAACTTCAGGCCCCGATTGGGAGTCTTTTCTTCTTCTTCTGAAATTGTAGACAATTGGTTATCAAAAATTAGTAATGGGAGACCATCCTAGGTCACTCTCAAGTCATGAAACTGCAAGTCCCAAGTCAAGTGTTGACAACTGACTTGAGACTTGTAGTTTCATGACTTGATGGTGACTTGCTTCCGCTTCTGATTCATTCTTTTGCGAGATATCCACAACACCAATAAACGTACCTCATTTGAGCAACGGAAGCATATCCATCCCTCTCTAGTTGGGACCCGATTGTGCCAAGTTCACCTTCAACTGTCTTCTTTGCCCCCTGTAGTTGCTCTATGTGCTGCTCCCCGTCAGCTTGCTGGGCGAGGACCGCCGACCCATCTTGCACACAACTGTAGGTTTTTCTAGATTTCTGAAGTTAGAAGACAGATTGTTGTTGAACTTCGCTCATAAAAAGTTGTTTGGATAGAATTCCAGTGTGGAATATGGTGGTATTTTACCTGAATGTGTGCCAGACACCTGGCAGCTACTTTATCCTCTCCCTCCTCCTCCTCTATGCTGTCCGTGAACTCCTCACTGCTGCCACCTTCATCATCTCCCTCCTCTTCATCTGTGCTCACATCTGGAAGCACAACAGCTATTTAAGGACAATATACTTTCTGTTCTTCTTTTACAGATGTCTCAACCCAGAGTTGAATTGTCTTGTTTTTTGTTTTTTTTTACATCTCTCACTGTCCTCAGTTGTTGTTACACGTGTCTCTGTGGAAGTCATGGGACTTAACGGGAAATGTTATGTCATATGGTGCAGACCGGCCAAAGGTGGTCTGAGTCAGTGTGTGCGATCACATGACACAGAGCGTTGGTTCTGTGATGACTTCTACAAATAAGTATGTGCCTAAATTCAAACAGCAGTTCTTTTGCTGTGTGCACTTTCGAAAATATGCAGATGCATGCTGGCTTTTTGCCAGGAAGCCGAGGTTCAAAGGACAGTAATAGGGTTGGAATGTCAAAGGAATTTATGTTTCACAACTGGCCCATATGATACACAACAGACACACACAGGCGCATATATATATATATATATATATATATATATATATATATATATATATATATATATATATATATATTATACACACACACGCACATTAGTGTTGTAAATCATATGTGTAAACAGTGCATGCCTTTACCAACAGCTATGTAACTTAATACTAGTGTTATTTTGCAATCGTGGAACATCCAAGCACGGCTGGTTACTGCAAATATCTCCACCCTCGAATATACGAGTATTCAGTCCTTTTGAAAGTTTAGTATCGATAAACAGCAACATTTTTATTGTGTGAAACTGCCAGAATGTGGTGCCTGGTACTTTTGATCAATGTGAATTTGGTGTCGGTGATCAATTGAACAAAATTTGTCATATTTTCAACAAACCTGAATGGGACTTATCCAGTGAAGGTATCTGAAGACCAGTTTACTGAACAGAGTACTGATTATGTAATTTTATTATTTCCTGGCAGGACTGGGTTTTTTTCATATTACTACTCCAACCAATCAGCCACAAATAAACAGTCTGCAGTATTGTGCAAACGTTTTAGGCATACCAGAGTTATAACTAAAGTAGTATTTGTTGCCCCTCCCACCCCACCTCATTTTATTGGCGTTTCAACACTAAATCTGTTCCAACAAAAATGAATATGTGAGCTATATATTTTTATATTAAATATGAATAATTTATTTGTAAGCGTACTGACCAAACACAGTTGCAAATGAAAATGCATCATTAAAATAATTAGAAAACACAATTACACATACGTTAAGTCATGTTGTCCTTAAAATAGTTTTGAGGTCCTGCGATTTTTACTCTGGTGGGATTTACATACCGAAAAATCATACGTAACCCAATTATCATACTGATTATCATCAAAGTTGAAATTCATCACACATTTCATTTACTTAATCAGGTTTTCATACATTCTAATGTTTTTATGATGCATTAAATATGCCTAAAACGTTTGGAGAGTACATAAATGATAAACCTTCCAATGCAGAACTGCCAACTCTCCCAAATCCCAATGTGGTGGCGTGGTAAGGTCAGCAGAAACAGATGGTTTCATTTCAAAATCAATATCGGAACACACACACACAAAAAAAACACACTTCAGTGAATATCCCCTAATTTAATTACAAAAGTAATCAAGCCAATGCAAAAGCACCTGAATTCTATGCTACAAATTACCCTCGGGAGATGCTCAGCTCAGTGTGCCTTCTTGTTTAGAATTATAGTCAGTCCTGTATCGACCCTGAGGCCCATTGGTGCCTGTACTTATCCCCCAGATTCTGCAGCAAAAAGCAGATGAGAGTCTGTGACAGGCTACATCTCCAGCAAAGACCAGTACCAATTTATAGCTGGGTAGACTGACACAATGCAGATGAAGTATCTTGTCCAGTGATGCAGACAAGTACTGTAACTAGGAATCGAAACCAGGTCTCCATATTTTCAGCCATCTTCCACACAGCTACCTGCTTCTTAAGGAGTATATCACTCAGGATATTAAAATTAGAACAACCATGCAACTGTGAAAACCATGCTCATCTCATGCATGAGGGAATGAAGACATGAACAACACTTGGAAACATCTGGTAATACACCATTTCATGTAGGCGCCCACATTTGGGGATAAATATTTATATTAGAACTTGATAAAAAAAAAAAAAAACACAACCTAAAAATCTGCCGCTACATTGCAGTATCTTGATAATAAAGTTGTAATAATATTGCAAAACAATCACAATAGGTGCACATGTGGTTGTGAACAAACAGTCTTGGGGAAACTTTAATATTCTCCTTGGATAAAGATGGACAAAAACAAACAAACAAACAAACAAAAAAAACCACGAGGCTGGTCTTTGGGAAAAGAATGGAATTAAACACAAGAGCAAGTGGGGGATTGCAGATTTGGGGTTGCTTGAGACAAATTTTTAATTCTAGACAATAAAGAGAAATCAATAAGAGGTGCCTTTGAGAAAAAGCCATAATGTTTATTTTTGGTTACATTTAGAATACAAAAAAAAAAAAAAAAAAAAAAAAAAAAAATTACAAGGTTTTCATCTTGTTGGCATAACAGTGCACAAATCCCACAAAAATATTAAATAATCGGCAATGATTATTATGTCATTCCAGTCTCATTGAGAGCATAGTGCAGACAGCAAAATTACTTTTAATTATAATTTTAAAATTAAAGTGGTATGTTAGTGCAAAGCTGAACTGAATTTAAACAAACAAGCTTTCATCCCATCATCAGTGTCATCTCAAATTCACTAGCTTGCATCAATCATTCGTACCTGAGTCACATCTGTTAGTCAAAAACTTGAGAAAAGCAGCAACTTTATTATAAAACTGTGTATGAAGGCTGAAGCCCCACACTTTGGATTAAAGTTGCACATTGCATGAAGCGATGGTGCAAAACAAATGATGGACAGCAAAACATTTCACTGTAAGGCATGAACGCAGCGACTTCAGTGCAACAGTGAGGCTGGAAGAGTGACAGGTGAGACAAAACATAAAATGGCAATACAGAACAAACACACTGCAAAGCAAAATACGCAGGCAGGTTTCAAAAACAATGTTAAAACATGTTCACACACCACACTCAATATACAGAAACAAATCAAAGTCTGAGCCGCACGTAGACACATTACATGTCACTGTGGTTAATTTGAGTCGTGCTTGTGCTGTTCGGAAGAAGCTGTCTGAAGGCTGAGGCTCAGGTTTACAATTTAATCAGACATTTTAAAAAGTGGAATTGTATCAAGGCCAATTTTTTTTTTTTTTTGCTTAAAACATGAAACAGGCCATTGTTGCTTACAGACAGCTCCGTCTCACATAAACAGTCTCACTGGGCTGTGATCAGACACAACATCATCATTAGTGACAGTGCCCCCTGCAGGCCCGGAGGCTAGACCCTGCCCATCCCCACCTCCAAAGTCAGGCTGCCTCTTAGCTGCTTTCTCCACAATCAGGGACATGCTTCTGGTCCTGCCCAGGACTTCCTCCAGCTGGCCGCGTAGTGCCTGAACAGAATCGAGCTCAGTGTGCAAAGCCTGGATTTTCTCTGAACTGCTGTAAAATGGAAAAGAGGAGGTAGATAATGTGCTTTGGAACAAAAAGTATTTCACTCTATTTTGAGTTAAGGCCTGTTTATTGGTTTGAAATGTAGTTGAGCTGGGAGATACAACAGAATAAAAGTCACCACTGGAGTTACGCCATGTCACAAAATCAATTATGCAAAACTGTTAATTCTACAGTATATTTAAAAAAAATATTTATGTCCCCTTTAATAATCATCATACTTGATCAACCCCATCTTCGTTTTCAAATCTGCTCTTTGAAAGATCAGAACTAGATGAACAGGGATGGGCATCGATAAGATTTTTTTGATAGATACCATTATCGATTCCGCTTATGATCCGATTCCTTATCGATTCCCTTATCGATACCTCCTGTGAATTTTTTGCGTACTAAAAGTAGGCTTTACAGGTTTTCTATGTCAGCGGGTCAAAGAGCTTTTTCTGCAACAGTCTTCCTGCGACCGGGAGGCAGTCGGAGTCCGCGGACATTTTTAAGTCAAGACTTAAAGCCTATTTTTATTCTTTCTTATGAATAGTTTTATTTTTTTTATCTGTTTTATTTTTTTACTTCTGTTTTTAATTATGTATTTGAATTTTTACATTTTATTTATTTATTTAAATTTTTTATGTTGAACTGTTCTATGTGAGGCGCCTTGAGACGGCTTTTGTTGTGATTTGGCGCTTTATAAACCAATTAAATTGAAACTGAACAACATTTTATTGAGTCTTAAAGTAAATAAATATGAAATTGGTCACTGGATCCTTAACCTCTGGACATAAATAAACTCTACATGGTGGATCCTTGATCTCTGGACATAAATAGAAATAAAATCTGTAGTTATTGTCAAAAGCATTTCCTTTCAGACATTATTGGCATGAATATCTTTCCATACCTCTGAGCTGAACTCTTGCAGCTGGCTGTGCTAAACATCAGGATGTAATTCATAAAGAATGCAGCACATCTCATTTTGGGAGGGAAAAAAAAGCGTTTGTAAGAGGTGTCATTTTATTTAAAGCGCCAATTTGTTTTGAAGTTTTTAATTACGACCGGACTCTGTCTCGGCGAAGAGCAGCACAGTGTTTGGAGCTGTGCCAACGGAATGGAGCACGATTCTCGTTTCTTGACTGCAACAAGACATGAGTCACAGTTAGTGACTTTAATCCACACAAAAGTGACTCACGATATTTTAATGGCTTTGAGAGGGGTTAAGAAGCGGACTTGCCATTTCTGAAGAACAGCAAATCAAAGAACCAACGAGCTAGTGGATTGAAGCATTGCTTCAATGGTTCACTTCAAAGTGGTGTCGCGCTGCAGAACCGGTTGATTACAGAGCCGCTGCAGGGTCTGCCATCAACGTGGAGAAATGATCATTTTCCCGACAAACACCCTCAAAAACACCAGCCGCTCTGAAGGACCGATAAAGGAAACGTTAAGCAAAAAAGACTATTGATATTGGTGGAATCATTTCTTAACAATACCCGAAAAGAACCGGTTCTCGATACCCAGCCCTAATTCAGTATGATATGGTTGATGTAAAATCAGCAAATACAACACAGAATTTTGCATTAGTTGTATGTTGCAGTGGCCATGTCTCAAGTCCACGCCAAGTGCGTTTTCTGTCTTCTTGATAAAGGAATGGACAAAGTGTTTATGCTCACAGTTAGAATGATGGCATTGAATGCAATGAAAACATGGTAGATTCATCCCATAAATAACAGGTGTAAAAAAAATTCCATTTGCTGATTCAGGAATTAAGGTTTCACATTCGTATATTCTTGTTTTACACTATATGTGCCTCTGTGTACACGAGGATTAACACAGGTGCTAAGGTTAATGTTAGCAGGCTAATGGGGAAAGGTTTAGACGTCCACAATACTTTCTGTCCTATGGTTCTTTACATGGTTGATTACAGACTCGCTGAAACAGACCCGCTGCAGGGTCTGTAATCAACGTAGAGGAATGATCATTTTCCCGACAAACACCCTCAAAAACAACGGCTGCTTTGAAGGACCGATAAGGGAATCGTTAAGCAAAAAGGCTATTGATATCGGTGGATCGAATCATTTCTTAACGATACTCGAGAAGAACCGGTTCTCGATACCCAACCCTATAGATGAAACACTTAATGAATCAAATATATATATATATATATATATATATATATATATAACAATTTTACATTTAACAAATCTGTGGGTGTCTTTACTTAATCAATCAGGCGTAAATGAGCGTGCTGTGCAACAGTCCAACAGTTCACACAACAGAATCACACGTTCATCACATTTCCATGATTGTTAAACCTTGATGTGAAAATGACTTTACAGTGAGTTCCAGCTAAAACAAAAAGTTTTTAAAAGGTGTTCCACTAATGTGGAACAGAGCACAACCGGGGGGAGCTCTGATCATCACAGCATTAACATTGCTATGTTGATAGGAACACTGCAGAAGCACTGATTTCCACATTAATAGATATATAGCATTATCTTTTGTTATACTGTTGCTGCTTTTTTTTGGCATTATTAAAAAAAAAAGCCTGGTAGGCTTCCAGGTCTGTGTCATTATAGGGGGAACATTGAATAAAAAAGGGGAAATTGATCTAATGGGATCTCTCATTTCTCTTCTCTTAGTGACAGTGAGCAGAAAATCCCATCACACTGATGTCTTAAATCATATATGGATTTATTCATAAAACTTTGTCATTACACAGTAATAACAAATAATCTTTGTTCCGCTATACAGCAAAGCAAAGATTTCACACCTATATTTTTTGAAAACCCCAAATTATACTAATTTTGGAGGGCTCATCTACTTTTTGATAAATAATGGAACCACTACTGGCAGAAATGTAACATTTGTCATCAAAGAAACAGAACAGAGCATTCAAATAAAAATCAGTATTTAAATAATGGAATGGCACTCTGTTGTTCCCTAGTTTAGAAAAAAAAAACCCCCTGAGTATTAAGTGTATCACCCTAACATGACAAATGCTATAATAAGGATACCATTCAGTTAAAAGGTTCTATGTCAAATGACAGCTATCTGTGCTGTTTTACGAATGGTACGCAACCTAGCAAGTGGAATCGATATGGCGTGGGTAATGTTTTAAGCCACGTGTCGCCGTGAAGCAGAAACCAGGCAGACAAATATGCTATCACATATCCTGGGTGAAGCTTCCCTACCTGTCACTCTTGGAGTGAATGTGGGTGAGATTCTGATATAATCTCTTCTCCGCCCTCAGCGCCTCAATCAGCTTGTAGTATTCAGCTACAAGCTCCTCCAGCACACACTAAGGCAGCATCAGGAGGAAGGAGACACTTGAAAAGTGCATAACATCAACAAATCATCATAAAAAGCTGCAGAAAATGAAATAATCATACATGTTGGTGGTCAGTGCTATCCTTAGTGGAATCTCCTCTGGCCTGTTGGTGAGTTAAACAGGACCGCAATGTGGAGAGCTCCACCTGCAGGGCGAACAAATTATATCAGATTGCTCATTTTACACATCCTAATGTTTTTTTCACTCGTGTAAAACCAACAAATTGTTAACAAATTCACATATGTATGTATGTATGTGTGTGTGTGTAAAACGCACATGATCACAATGTCATCGCAATATTACTGCAGGCAGTAATTGGTGATGGTGTAACAGTTTGTAAATACAATGTTGCAAAAGAAAAAGCAACTAGCCATTTCCTTTATCTGCCTTTTTTGTTTTGGCTTGTGCTTTACTGCAGGCAAACAGGCACTGACACAGGCTGACAACAGCCCCGCCATTAAGTGGTGAAAAGTTCGCAGTTAAACTTTTTTTTAACATTTCTAAAGCTTGATAACTCTGCAGTTGTGCAACTTCATTGCAGCGTGGTTATTTATGGTATGTTTACCCCAAATAACTGTGGGCTTTTGTTGCATTTGTGAGAGAGCCACAACACTCGACACACATACCTGTGTCTCTTTCTCCTTCCTTAGCATTAACTGCAGCTCTTCTCGGAGAGTCTTAATCTCAGACTCACTCTCTTTTGAGGATGGTTCCATGGGTTCTTCCTGGTTCTGCATCAGCTCCTGACAAATCAAGCCTACAGTGTTAAGGCCTGGAAAGTATTCACAGCGCTTCAATTTTTCCACATTTTGTTGTCACATCCTTATTCCAAAATGGATGAAATTTTTTTTTCCCTCAAAATACTACACACAATACCCCATAATGACAATGTGAAAAAAGTTTTTTTTTTAAATGTATTAAAAATAAAAATCTAAGAAATCACATGTACGTAAGTTTTCACACCTTTGCTCAATACCTTGTTGCACCTTTGGCCGCAATTACAGCCTTCTTCAATATGATGCCACAAGCTTGGTGCACCTCTCTTTGGGCAGTTTTGCCCATTCCTCTTTGTAGCACCTCTCAAGCTCCATCAGGTTGGATGGGGAGCATCAGTGCACAGCCATTTTCAGGTCTCTCCAGAGATGTTCAATCGGATTCAGGTCTGGGCTCTGGCTCAGCCCAGATGGAACAGGTTTTCATCCAGGATGTCTCTGTACATTGCTGCATTCATCTTTCCCTCAATCCTGACTCGTCTCCCAGTTCCTGCCTCTGAAAAACATCCCCACAGCATGATGCTGCCACCATCATACTTCACTGTATGGATGGTGCCTGGTTTCCTCCAAACATGATGCCTGGCATTCACAGCAAAGAGTTCAATCTTGTTCTCATCAGACCAGAGAATTTTGTTTCTCATGGTCTGAGAGTCCTTCAGGTGCCTTTTACTAAGAAGTGGCTTCTGTCTGGCCACTAACATATACAGTTGTGCTCAAAAGTTTACATACCCTGGCAGAATTTTTGCCTTTTTGGCCATTTTTAAGAGAATATGAATGACAACACAAAAACTTTTTTTTTCCCCACTCTTGGTTAGTGGTTGGGTGAAGCCATTTATTGTCAAACAACTGTTTCCTTTTTTTAAAATTAAAATGACAAGAGAACTACCCAAATGACCCTGATCCAAAGTTTACATACTCCTTTTCTTAATAATGTGTCATCATGAAGATGGATAACTGGTGATACAAAATGCAAAGCTTGCACTGTGCATAATTTCTCCAATCACAGCCACGTCAGCCTATAACGTCTTCTGGGTTGTGTAGAAGAATTTTTAGGTCCATATTTGAACTGTGATGAACTATCAAGTGTCCTGATCCGAACTGTATGTCCTCTGGTTGAACTAGCAGGTGTTCAACCCAAAAAAAGGGCTCTATTAGTCATTTAGTCTGTCAGGGGCTTTCCAAGGCCTTTTAGGTGCTTTCCCGCAGGCCACGTGCGGGGGCCTCAGGCCAGCTGCACGTGTGGCTGAGGCCACGTGCGGAGGGGGCCTCAGGCCAGCTGCACCTGTGGCTGAAGGTCTTTTAAAAAAATCAGTTGTAAATCCTTCATGTTTTAATGGGAGCGTTTGTCACATTGAAATAATGGCCTAACACCTGCTTAGGGTTCACTAGAGGACGCTTCCAATAGAAAACCATGTCTTGGGAATGAAATAAATAAAAAAGTTGAAGGAGGAGCGATGCCCGCGGGTCTCCAATAAATAGACGAGCGCGGTTGTCATATTCAGTCTCTCTAGAGGACTCAGTTTGTCTAAGCTTTGTGTCGAAGGCTTAAATAAACTTAAAAACTCTGTGCATTTTATCTTGCTTAAGGCTGAATTATTCTAAAGTGTTGTGTCCTCTTTCTAGCATATCACTTGCAATTAGTTTGTGTTATCTAAAAGACGACATCCTGAGAAGACCAAAAAGACGAGCCGCGACAGAATTTGGCGAGCCAGCCAGGAGGGTCCAGGGGCATTCCGGCAGCCTGGGGCAGTCCAGCTCATCCCTCCAGACCGTAAATAACAGTGATCACGACTAAAAGGTAAGCAGAAACCTTTTATAATTTCTGCACGATCTGGAGGAGTGAGTCGGGATTTCCGCCCAAGTTGACAGGTGATATTTTTTAATTGCCTCTTACCCAAAAGAACCTGGACTAAGAAAATTGATAAGAGACTAAAAAAAGATAAGATTGAAAATTATCAGGCCTTGTAGATAAAATGCTCAGAAGGTGTGTGTGTTCCCGGGAAAAAGAATGTCTATGTGAGTGAAAGTTCAGGAATGTTCATGAACTCTGGTGCGGAAAGAGTGCGTGGAGAACTAACCTGGATGCTTGGGGAATAATTGCTGTTGAAATTCGTTACTAACGTGCCGGCTGATAGCATGCGCTGTAGGGGTTAATTTAGGGGAGTATACTGACATAGATACAAGGTAATACAAGGTTATTTAAAGAGTTTAACAGAGACTGAAGTGAAATAAGTGAGAAAAAAGAGTTTAACAAGAGAATACGTGCAGAGAAAGCACAAGATAAGCGCCTGAGGGGGCGCAGTAGAAATACCGTACGTGATAAAGAGATTTAAAGAGAAAAGTGCAAAGAAGCACAGCTGACAGTAAGTAAAAGAGCTCAATAAAGGACGTCATTTTTTAAGAAAAGAGAAAAACTATAAAAAAATAAAATAAATAGAGAGTTAGTGCAGAATACATGAGAATTAATGAAGCAGAAAATAGTGCAGTAAGGCACCAAATACACGCTTGTGGGGCGTGGGAGAAGAATAAGTAATTAAGTACACAGTAATATCAGTTTTTTTATAAGAAAAGAAAAAGAGAATATTTTCAGTGCAAAGGCACATTAAGCTCACGAGGAGCTCAGTAAGTGAAAAAAAAAAAGGCAGAAGAAAGTGCAGAAAGGCACAGGATACGCACGCGAGGCGCGGTAAGGCGTAGAAATAAATGAAATATTGTATGCTCAGAAAGGAGCTTGTGAAAATAATATATTAAGCACAGGATACGCACGCGAGGCGCGGTAAGACGTAGAAGTAAATGAAATATTGTATGCTCAGAAAGGAGCTGGTGGAAAATAATATATTAAGCACAGGATACGCACGCGAGGCGCGGTAAGGCGTAGAAGTAAATGAAATATTGTACGCTCAAAGAGGGCTTGAAAAAAGTAATATATGAAGTTGCTGACAGCGCCGGAGAAGCTGTCTAACGTGAAGAAGAGATACATGCTTAAACAGAACACATTGGTGTTAAGTGAATAAAAAGGTTGTTTAAAGCCGCGGAGTGAAAAGTGGCAGAAGTCTAGATAGAGATATATAGAAAGTTGTTTTTAATAATTTTTGTGTATAAAGCTTTTGAAGATTGGTGTGTGGGAGAGTGGAGAGTAATCTGTGTAAAGCTGTGAGAACTTGCAGGCTGGCTGACATACAAGATTAATGTGAAAGAGTACGAGGGGGAGGTATTTAGACCCAACAGGAGGACTTGGGAGGTGCATGACAGGCAGAGAGTAAAGTGTGAAACAGAGACAGTGAAGAAAAAGACAGAAGAGTGCTATGTAAATACAGAAAAGGTAGATATTATTTCAAAGAGAGAAAACTAATAAACAAACATAGCAGAAAAAGAAAGAAGAAGCAGAAAGTTAAAAAATTAGAAGGAAAATAGAAGAAAGTCGGGAGCAAAGACATTAGGAAGTGTTAGGGTTGTAAGAGGATTAAATAAATAAAGTTGGTTATAAATCAAAAGAGTTAAAGCTTAGATTATAGTGAAAAAGCTGACAGACTGATCAATGCTTGGGACAGTCATTGATGGGAGACTTAAGTGATGATGAAATAATACTCCCAGAACATTACTTGACTGACGGAGACATCGAAACCCAGGGAATCAGGACACATTTTTGGCTGGAAAGGACCTATTTTGACAGGGTAGGAGCAGAACATTGGCAGGACGAACAAGAGATCAATCAGAAATTATGGCAGATTACTAAGGTAATCAATCTGAAGCAAAAGAAAGAACAATTCCCTCTAATTAATTGGGAGCTGCTGATAAGACGTCTGTGGCATCAGGGTTTAACCCCGTGGCTGGAGCTGCTTTGTGCTGATCCTAATAAAGAAATTAGCATACCATTAAATCATTTAATAACACTGCCAACCGATCCAGGTGAAGAACTGTTTCCTAGGTTGACTTTGACTGTGGTCCCAAGGAAGGTTCGGTGGGAAACAGGTAAATTTTCATATTTAGTTAAAGAAAAAGAAGACGGGCATAACAGTTGGAAATTTAATCCTTTTAAGGGTTTAAAATACAAAACAGGTGTTACAGCCAGCAAGTTATTGGTCTGGATCAGGACAGCCCCTGAGGGACTACCAGAACACCATAGAAACACCTCACATAGCGTTTGTCAGGGTTACATGGGTAACTCTCAAGGTCAAGGTCGGGAAAGTACCCCGCTAGACTTAGTACTAAGAAAATATCCAGGAAAACGCACTAAGGCCAACCAATGTATGAGAAAGTGGCACAAAAGGTCACATGGGGGCAGGCAATGGCCTTTGGAGGGATCATTTGATCCGGTGATGTGTGAAGCAGTTGCGGTAGAAATACAGAAAAAAGAAATTAAAGATCAGCAGAAGAACGTAAATAACAACAAAAAAAAACGCACTGAAGAAAAAGAAGTTTTGGCCTTGTTCAAGCAGGAAGCACAGAGGCTACAGCAGAAAAGAGAAAAAATGACAGAGGAAAGATCCAAAGAGACTAAAGCCAGTGCACCGAGCTGGGAAGCAGAGCCACCCCCTTATAAACGTCATGATATGGGAAAGACAGCTGGACAATTTGTATTAGGAACTCGTGAAGAGGACCAAGGCATGGATGTGGAGGGCAAATTCACACTGACACTAAAAGCTCGAGAGCCACAAGGAGACAGTCTGTCAAATGGATCATACAAGGTCTCCAAGTCCGAAAGTAAGTGGTCGCTCACCACGACCAGCAGGGGAGGCCACAAATAACAGTGACACGGAGGCAGACGAGGATAAAGAGAGAGACCTGAAGGCTCCGCCTGCACATCAAGGTCCACTGAAAACCGTCCCCTCCCACCATAAGTCAGCCGACTGGACCTTCACAGGCTATAGAGGCTCCGAAGAGTGGCACAAGAGCTTCTGTGACACACTGGATCTGGCCAGAAGAGATAATGAAGAACTAGCTGAGCAACTTCGGCTAGCGAAGGAAAGAATACAAAGACATAGGGACGCCGAGGAAAGAAGAATATTACAACAATCGACGCCCAATCAAGGGAATCACATTATAGAGCCACCCACCCGAAAAATTTCTGGTGAGATCATCATTGAGACTGCAAAAGAGGCCCGACTCAGGCAAAGACAACAATGTGTAGCCAAAGACATAGCGGCTTTAGAACAGAATATAACCGACTGGATGGACTGCCTGGAACCAGTCAGTCGCACTCAATCTGGAAGACAGTATGGAGTCCGCACAGAAGAAGAGGAGGATGAAGACCTCATATGCCCATTGGTGGTTAGAAATGGTCATCATGTGTATACCCCATGGAGCTGGACAGACATGGTGGGGCTGGCCAACAGGCTGCCAGACATCACCCAAGGAGCTGGGAGATGGATAACTGCCTTAGAAGAAGGCACTGCAGGGGTAACCTTGTCTTTAGGTGACATAAAAGCCTTGCTAATGCATGTCATGGGAAAACATGACACTGAAGAATTAGCAGGAAAGGTTGGACTAACACAGATGATGGGCACTAATCAACATGATGAAGTCCCCTTTAATCGCTATAGAAACTCCATGTGGGAAGGACTGAGAAGAAAGTACCCTGAGGTCTTGGATCCCTCTAAATTGGATGATGAGGAGTGGACACCTGAAGAGTGCCCAAAGAAGTTCCTGCACCGATTCCAGAAAAGATGGGCGGAGGAAACAGGAAATGCATGGAACCATTCTCCAGCAACTGAAATCCTGTTTAAAATAACTGTAAAAAAGGCTCTACCAGATGAGGTTCAGAAAGCCCTAGATGGAGTCGTGGGACTATCGAAAATGAATTGGGCTTTATACTCTGAGCATATTTGTCACCATCTTGAAATCTACAAGAAAGAAAAACAAAAAGAAGAAGATGCAGCAAAATCCCTGACGAAAAAAAATTGGTGCAGATGCAGTTGGGAGAGCTAACCAAAGTCAAGAAAGAAAAAACAAAGACCCAGGCACCAATGATGACCCCTGTTCCTTCTGAGTCGGCAAGCCTAGGCCCTACGGCAAACACTGCTGCCACCATACAGGCACCTGTGGTAACAGCCACACAGAGCCCCCAAGGAGCAGCAGGGAGCACTGCTGCAGGAGAAGTCTCAGCACCAGTGGAGCATCACTATCACTACCATAGCACTGGCACACCCGAAATGGACCCACCTACAGTCATGGGTGGAGAGGAGAGTCACGGAACTTTCAAGGTCAAAGAGGAGGGTGGCGAAGAGGATCTCGCCAACCTTCATTTGGAAACAGATTCCAAAACTCAGCTCCCAGGAACAGTCAAGCGGGACCGCCTATGGGACCAACACCCCCAATAGGGGATCAACCCTCTAATGAGTGTTGGAGCTGTGGACAACCTGGACATCGAATGAGAAATTGTCCGGCCCGACCTTGGGTTGGACCCTCTGCCTATTGGCAATAGGGGGGCCTAGAGAAGACAGAGGGGGAAACGGTGGCATTGGCTATTTCGATGATACCTAAGGAAGAGCCAACCGTCACTGTTAATATACAAAACAGAGATTTCCCTTTCATGGTGGATACAGGGGCAACATACTCTTGCATAGGGAAAATGGGCGCTCATCTCCCCCTCTCTGGGTCTGTAATTAAGACCATCGGCTTCTCTGGGAAGACTCAAATAATACCGTTTACACGCCCACTTCCTGTAACGATTGCAGGAAAAACAATTGAAGCACCCCTGTTATACTCACAAAATACACCTGTGAATTTGCTGGGAAGAGACATTTTATGTAAGCTACAAACCCAGATAGTGTGTACCCATCAAGGACTGCAAATACACTTTCCTGACGAAGCACTTGCCAACATTATGGTGCTTATGGACATGGAAAACAAGGTCCGACCTGTGCAACCCATGGTATACTGGCTGAAGTTACAACCAGAAAATTCAAATCTTCAACTGGAATGGGAAAAATGGAAGCCCTGGGCAGAACAACACTATGAAGCAGTATGTACACCTAGTTTACCTTTACATGTCACCCTGATGTTCGACGCCAAACAAGAACAAACTGACTATGCATGCTGCTGGGATGCATTGATGAATCAACGGCTGTTTCACATAACCACCACAGAAATTTATTTAGGCCCCCAAGGGGCCGCAGCTTCTGTCAAGCTAACTTCAGCTGAACAACAATGGTATCAAGTGCCAAATGCCACGCCTCATGTGACCCTTTTAGTCTCAGAAAAGTACGAATCCCATGACCTAGGTCCAATGGTAAAGACAGCCTCAGAAGTTGAAGAATGGCAAAACATGGAAAGTCCACAAGTACATCTGTCAAAAGACCAGCAGTTTATACGAATTAATTTAAAAGTAAATGATGAGGCTATAGCTCAAAAAGTGGAGCTCAATCCTAGACCAGAGGGACAGATGGTGTTATCGGCCCAACAAGAGAAATTGTTAGAGCAAATACCACCAGTGGTGTGGTCCAAAAGCAAAACGGATGTAGGACTAGTAAAAACAGCCTTACCAGTAAAAATAAAAGTAAAACCGGGAGCAAAACTGCCTCACCAAAGGCAGTATCCATTAAAACCTCAGGCTATTGAAGGCATAAAACCAGTAATTAAGGGACTAATGGCAGCTGGAGTTCTAATAAAAACTGCAAGCCCATGCAATACTCCTATCTTTCCTATCCCTAAAAAACAATACCAAAGAGTATCGGCTGGTACATGATCTGCGTCCTATCAATGCAATTATAGAAATGGATGCACCTATAGTACCTGATCCGCATACTATACTATCAAGCATCCCTGCTGGAGCAAAATGGTACACGGTAATCGATCTGTGTTCAGCCTATTTCAGTGTGCCTGTGCACCCAGACTCACAACATTTGTTTGCATTCACATTTCTGGGACAACAGCTAACGTATACACGGCTACCTCAGGGACTGAACCTGTCCCCAGCCATCTTTAACAAAGTCCTGGCTGAAGATTTACAACACCTTGACATACCCAGTACATTGGTGCAATATATGGATGATCTCCTTATTGCATCAGAGACTCAAGAACAGTGTGAAAAAGATTCATTAATTGTATTGCATGCATTGGCAGATGGAGGTCATAAAGTAAGTAAGGACAAATTGCAGTTCTGCAAACAACAAGTAGAATACTTGGGAAGACAGTTGTGTGGGACCACGCGATGTATAGCCCCAAGCCAAGTGGAGGCTATAATCAAGGCTCCCAAACCCCAAACAGTGGGACAGATGCTTTCATTCCTTGGGATGGCAGGGTACAGTCGGCCGTGGATATGTGATTATGCTATAAAAACTGCACCTTTGCGTGCCATGATTAGAGCAGTGGGGCAAACAAGCAATGCAGCTCTCCTCGTCTGGACAGATCAGGCAACGGGAGCTTTTGAGGCCCTAAAAACAGACATGCAATCTGCTCCCGCGTTAGGTAACCCAGATTATGGGAAACCTTTCCATTTGTATGTTACTGAAAAAGCTGGATATGCTTGTGCTGTACTAATGCAGGAAACAAATGAAGGAAAACAACCATTGGCCTATTATAGTACAAAGCTTGACAACATTGAAACAGGATTGCCACCATGCTATCAGGGTCTAGCAGCAGCTGCCTTTGCATTTCAAAAAGCATCATCCATAATCATGGGACATGCAGTAACGTTGTACACGTCGCATCAGTTACATGCCCTGCTAACCAGTCAACGTTTTGTCTTAACACAAGCTAGACGCACTGGATATGAAGTTGTGTTGTCCGCTCCAGAAATAACAATACAACGTTGTCACACGGTGAATCCCGCCACCAAATTGACCACACCGTTAGATGGTACTCCACATAACTGTGTGGCAGAGACAGAGAAATTTTTGAGAGCCAAAAGCCAAAGCCTTAACTATGGCTTGCCAGATAGCTAAAGATCAACGTGTTAATATCTACACAGACTCAGCCTACGCTTATGGCGTATGTCATGTACATGCCAACATTTGGAAACAAAGGGGATTCCTGAGAGCAGATGGCACCCCTGTCACTCATGGAGAAGCGATTTCCCAACTGTTACAAGCTCTCCAATTACCGTCTGAGGTAGCCATCATTAAATGTGCAGGTCATCAAAAGAATAATAACATCATAGCTCAAGGTAACAATCTAGCAGATGACGCAGCTCGCAAAGGAGCACAAGGAGAAAATATGTTTCCCCTGCTAACCATCCAAGATTGTGCCCCACTGGTTTCACTTGACGCACTGATAGTGGCTCAAGTAGGGCCAGTGGAGAAGAAAAACGAATGTGGGTTAAACGAGGCGCTATTGAGACACGCAGTCAGGGGCCAGCGGACAAGCTGTGGCGCAGTAGTCATGGACATTTTGTGTTACCCACCAATTTATTACGACATGCAATCATTTGGGCCCACGGACCCGATCATTGTTCGCAAGTCCAAATTATGAACAAACTAAAAGCTGTCTGGTGGTCACCATATATGGCAGCAACAGTGGACCGTTTGTTGAATGAGTGTGAGGTATGTGCACAGTACAATGTCCGGAAATCATTCACAGCCCCCTTTAGCCCACATTCCGGTCCCTGATGGGCCATTCAGACATCTTATGATGGATTTCATAGACATGGGAGCTGAAAATCGAGTTAAACGAATGAGATATGTTTTGGTAGTGATATGCAGATTCAGCCGATGGATTGAGGCAGTAGCCTCTGCAAATCAAGACCATAAAACGGTAGCCAAATTCTTGTGCCGAGATGTCTTTCCAAGATTTGGCATTCCAGATACTATCTCATCTGACAACGGTAGGGCTTTTGTAGCCAAGGTTACACAAGAAACATTCAAACAATTGGGTATCAAACAGAAGTTTGGGTGTGTTTATCACCCTCAATCAAATGGGGCAGTGGAACGGGCTAATGGCATTTTAAAGAACAAACTAGCAAAAATCATAGCAGACAGCAATGGCAAACTAACCTGGCTGGATGCGTTGCCGCTTGCTTTATTGTCAATGCGCTCACAAACTAACCGACTAACCCATTTGACACCATTTGAAGCTCTTACAGGTCGGCCGATGCCTATTCCATACCTGAGAGGACCCTACAAAGGACCATCGCTGGAGCAGCTACAAGACGAATGGCATAATTATCTGAGACAGTTAACCCAAATACACAAAACTATCTTTTTGCAGGTCAAAGGTGCTACAGAAGACAGAGAAGCAGAGATTCCACTTGAAAATCAGAGCATCCAGCCTGGTGATCTGGTTTACGTTAAGGTGTTCAAAAAGAAGTGGGACAGGCCCCGCCGAGAAGGTCCTTTCAAAGTTATTCTTGCCTCACGTACAGCAGTCAAAGTAGACGGTAAGGACACTTGGTTTCATTTAAACCACTGCTGTAGGGTTGGTGGCCCAGCGCCCCTGCGGCCTCGGCAAGCTCGTCTTGGCAGAGCCGCCGGGCCAAGGGGGGAAGCAGGAGAAGCCAGAGACCCTACAGCAGCACCGAGGGAAGGCCACGCCTCCCTGCAGCCAGGCGAACACTGGCCAAGGCGCTCACAGAGACTGATTGAACAAAGACGACGCACAGCTTCAGAGAGTAGTGGATCCCTGCCAGATAGAGCAGCGACAGACTCAGATGCAGACTCAGAGACAACTGGAGACGCAGGCCAACAGACAGACAGAAATACAGACCGACAGATAGACAGGCCACAGGAGACATCAGACTCGGACAGCAACTCAGTAGATTTACCGACAGAAGAACCGCAGGAAGTACAACCCAGACAAAGCACAGATACACCACACATCCCTAGTGACAGCTCATCTAGTGACGGCTCACTTAGTAGCACATCTAGTAGCACATCTCAACAGTCATCAGAGCAATGATTAAGGAATTATTCAAGGGATTGACAATACTACTGGTGGTCAGTATGGGAGAAAATAGACATCCAAAACATACAACGGACTGTGCCGTGGCCATGGCCGCAATAGCAGCTAAACAAGGCATTCTAAACACAGGAAAAACATATAATTTGGTATACATTAAATCAAAAGCCTACAAGAACATAGGAATACAGGGAAAGCTGGGGGATTACATATTAGACGAAGCCATTAGCATCAAATGTGAAGAGGAGGGAACACTCAACATAGAGGTAATTTGTGATAAAAGAGGATGCAGGGAAACCAAGCAAGACGTAACTGTTACAGTACATGAAGCCACAAAATGGGTAAAAATCAAACCAAGGAAAAAGAGGACAATTAGAAGCCTAGAAACAAGCAGTCACTTAGGAAGATGGGATCCCAGTACAGACCTAGCCCGCACACAAGGGTTGAAGACCAATTTATTTTACCAATGGTTGAAATTTTCGGCTAGGCAGATCAGTGAAAAGCCTTGCATAGCCTGTCACCGGAAAGGTGTGATACCTCAGGCTAAACCCCTACCTGATATCAACAACTGTTATAGGAGTCCCCAACATAACTCAGACCAAGCAGAATGCTATACACAATGTGTTATGAAAATGGCAGTAGGTGATGAAAAATATGCTGCCGACAGTAAACTTTGTCCAGTGCCCCTAAGTACAGAAGGAACCGTTCCACCTATGATTAAAATAGAGAAAGGGATGATACACCCATTCTGTATAACTAAAGGCTTAGTAGCACAATACATAAGCGATTGGCAGGTAGGGACGACCCAGCCAAAACACCACATACAGTGTATGCAAAAGCAGCAAGAATACAAACCGGCTAAAACAGCATGGAACATTACCGTCTGTCACACCCTGCCAGCAGCAGGCATACAGTGTGAACAAATAGTACCGGCCACAGGGGGGTCGGTAATTGGACTGAATCTCACCCATGCTTCATGGGTATCTACTCCAAATTTAGCTAAGGGAACGGTACCCTTAGCTGACATCTTTTGGATATGCGGACAAAAAAGGAAACTCCTGTCATCGCTGTCCCCGAATTGGAAAGGCCTTTGTGCTCCTGTGATGCTCACAGGAGCAATAACAGTAATTGAAATGCCGAATTCAATACAACCCATGCCACAGAAACTTCGTAAGAAAAGAGGAATAATGACGTTTAAAACAGACTACAACATCACAGTAAGAAACAGGATACCAGAAGGGATACCCCGACAGTTAGAAGCCATAGACAGTAGCAGAGTTAAAGCAGATGAAGATGCGGATAAATGGGGATGGGCATTGGCTCTGTTTGGGGTTACTCCAAAAATCCATTCTAGGTTCCAGGAGGTGCAGTGGATTAATTACTTGTGGTATAATCAGCAAAGATACCTGAACTGGACATTGGCAGCAGTAGGAGCCTTAACCGAACAACTGCACGCCACCTCGCTAATGACAATGCAAAATAGATTAGCTATCGAGATGATGATGGCTGATGAACAAGGAGTTTGTATTATGATCAAAGCCACCGAATGTTGCACAGCTATTCCCATGCGTACAGGGGAAGACGGAAATTTGACAGAGCTCTTAATCACACTTGAAGAGATGCAACAGGAACTGTTAAGTAACTCCATAGGAGGGAGAAATGAAACTGACGATTCTGGATACATTGTAGGGAATGGAATGAATATTGGCCCACTGTTTTCACTGTTTGGGACTCTAAGGAGAGGGTGGATATCATGGAAAGACTGGTTATACCAGATAGGTGTAATCTTGGCACTAACAGGGGTGGCGGTCTTGCTGGTAATATGTTGTGGTATTCCCTTGATAAAATTTCTGGTCAACAAATTGATTTCATCCACAGTAGGACAGCTCCCACTGTTAGCCATCCGAGCCCTAGAAGAAAGCACAAATGAAACAGACAGAGAACCAGAATATATGGAAATGGATGAAATACCAATTATCCTCCCCGACAGCCCCCAGCTCCCTAATATTGTGGCGTATACCCCAGATAGGGAGGACTGGGATGGACCGTGCTTGGTGATATTGTAGACGAGGAAGAAGACATGCACGCACATTTACATTCACACACATGCACCCACAAAAATGAGGGATAGGATAGACAATATCTGAAAGAATGACATGGAGCTGTAATAATGAACGTATATGTATATTACTAGGACACAGGAGTATGGCTGAGAGACCAGACTCCCCTGATCAGGGACCTATGCCTGATCTGCCTCTATCAAGTCTGATTGGACTCTCAGAACTGTTCGGAGAAGAGGATATACAGGAGGGATGGTCGAGACATGATTGGTCGCCACAGCCGCCATCCATCCAGCAGCTAAACCAGTTGGCAACAGAAGGATCTTCATCGTTCCAGCACCTAGCGATGACAGCTTCACAGAATCTGCCTGCAGCAAGAGTCGGCCCGAGGACTCCACCATCACCTGAAGGACCCTTTGGACTCAGGAACACACCCCTTCCGCAAATGCCATGGAGACAGTCACATGTGCCAGTGGCAACGATACCCTCCAGGGGAGGCAGCCAAGGTCGGCCATATGCAGCAACTGCCCGAGTGCATCCTAGACCCAATTCACTGCTAGGACCTGTCCCCAGCTTTCCACCCCCAAGGCAGGAGAGATATTCTGATCAGCCCAGTACCTCTGGAGGAGGATCAGCAGGGGTGGACCTTAGTTGAACTCACCCACCAGGACAGAAGGGAGCTTTGTACAGGCTACTAAATGCCCAGAGTGTCCCAACCACTTGCCTGTGCGACATCAACAATACTCCCCCCACACACGAAATGCCTTCCCCCTTGTACTTCCTGTCCCCTGGACTGCACAACCTTAATCTGGTCATGGTCACCCCACTGGACATGGCAATCTTGGTTCGAGAGCTTCGTCTTCCACAAGAGTCTGTTCCAAAAACCTTGGAGCAGCTCCTGCCCCTCACAAATCACATTCCCCATGAGCTATTTGAGGAAATCATGCCACAACTAAGTCAGACAGCTGCATACCTGTTCAGGATACACCGTGACAATGCCAACATCTCTTGTGCTCAGGAGGGCCTCCATACTCAACTGTGTGGTCTTCAGTCTAGTATGGACATGCTAGCCTGCATGATGGAGCATATGGAAAGGGAACAGCTAGGGCTGGCCACCACCACCCTGAATGTGGGCAAGAATTCTCTGGGGGCCCTGTACAACCTGGCCAAGCAGCACAAGGAGCTGGAAAGATCCATCAGAGAACTGCACGACTGTCTGAAAGCCAGAATTCCTGATCCTTCCCCCACTACCCCTGAAAGGCCAACCTCCCCATGTTCCCCAACTTCTCCCAAAACTTCAGATGCTGAGTAAATGCTGAGGAGCGCGGACTGACGTAATGGCACTGAACACGGACTATGATCTTGGTTCTTGAGTTTGAATTGCGGACTGGTTTCAGAAATCTGAGTGTAACTAAAAACAAAGAAGGATATATGTTAGTAACGAAAGTTGGGTAAATGTCTGTCCTTACCATCATCTGCGTAACACAGATAAAGCTAAATGCATACACATAGATATCACATTGCAAAGTTATAAAAAGGGGACCCTTACACGGCGTGTTTGTAGATTTAGTAGTAAAGATGCACCATAGGGACCCCTTTTTCTTAAATTATAGCATGCCTCAAGAGACATGCATTGCCTAAATTTGGTGTCTGGCCAAAACGGGCATTAGAAAACAAGCTGAAAAAGAAGAAAAACAAAGTGGAGAATGTTGAGAAATGGCCTATAATGAAAACCATTATATGATTGACTAAGGCAAATGACTTAAGGACGGACATGAAGGGAAACCATTTATTGTGTTTATCATTTAACTAGACATAGCTGCGCTAACCTTAGAATAGTTTCTTGATTGGTTGACTAAATAGTGGTAACGTAGGGGTTATTTGATGCATTTAAATAATAAATGTGTGACGCTTTAACAAAATAATATGTAGAACCAAGTATAATGGGTTGGAGCCTCTGGTTGAGTGAGTCAATAGATGCCAGAAGATGATTGGTTGCACTGATGTCAATGTGAAGCCTTTACTTTGCCATGATTAAGAGGTTGATGTAACTTGTTTTATGTGGCCATTTTAAGTGCCTTGAATTACACCAAAACTCAATGTTTGAATGTCACCTTGTGTTGATATAATCCAGCTAATTGCTCACCTTGTGCCTTAGTATGTAGGTTCACCTGCACTGCAATATATTTACCGTGTGAAGTATCACTGATATTCATATCCGCACCAGAGTTATCAGTAACTCGAGTGATGTGTTTTTCTTTTTTATTGCAATGCACAAATGAGGATGTCTTGTCAGTAAACAACCCAAGAGTATAGTTGATGTAATGGGACTCTTTCGAGTCCCAGAGGAGGGACTGTAGAAGAATTTTTAGGTCCATATTTGAACTGTGATGAACTATCAAGTGTCCTGATCCGAACTGTATGTCCTCTGGTTGAACTAGCAGGTGTTCAACCCAAAAAAAGGGCTCTATTAGTCATTTAGTCTGTCAGGGGCTTTCCAAGGTCTTTTAGGTGCTTTCCCGCAGGCCACGTGCGGGGGCCTCAGGCCAGCTGCACGTGTGGCTGAGGCCACGTGCGGAGGGGGCCTCAGGCCAGCTGCACCTGTGGCTGAAGGTCTTTTAAAAAAATCAGTTGTAAATCCTTCATGTTTTAATGGGAGCGTTTGTCACATTGAAATAATGGCCTAACACCTGCTTAGGGTTCACTAGAGGACGCTTCCAATAGAAAACCATGTCTTGGGAATGAAATAAATAAAAAAGTCGAAGGAGGAGCGATGCCCGCGGGTCTCCAATAAATAGACGAGCGCGGTTGTCATATTCAGTCTCTCTAGAGGACTCAGTTTGTCTAAGCTTTGTGTCGAAGGCTTAAATAAACTTAAAAACTCTGTGCATTTTATCTTGCTTAAGGCTGAATTATTCTAAAGTGTTGTGTCCTCTTTCTAGCATATCACTTGCAATTAGTTTGTGTTATCTAAAAGACGACATCCTGAGAAGACCAAAAAGACGAGCCGCGACAGTTGTCTGGGTGTCTTGGTGGCTTTCCTCACTCTTCTCCTTCTTGCACAGTCACTCAGTTTTTGAGAACTGTTTACTCCATGCAGATTTATCATAGAGTGACATTTTTTGTATTTCTTTGTAATTAATGTAAATAAAGTCTGAAACGTATTCAGTGGCAGCTTTACCATCAGAGAGCCTCGACCACAACTACCACAAAAGACTCCAAGCTGTCAGTGATGTTAAAGGGGGCAACACACTGTATTAAGAACAGGGGTATGTAAACTTTTGATCAGGTTCATTTGGGTAGTTCTCGTGTCGTTTTGATTTAAAAAGAGGAAACACAGTTGTGTGACAATAAATGGCTTCATCCAACCACTAACAATGAGTGGAAAAAAAATGTTTGTGTTGTCATTCATATTCTCTTAAAAATGGCTAAAAAAAAGTAAAAATTCTGCCAGGGTATGTAAACGTTTGAGCACAACTGTAGGTTCTTGGTCACCCCGATCATTCAGTTTAGACAGGCGGCGAGCTCTAGCAAGAGTCCTGGTGGATCTGAACTTCTTCCATTTACAGATGATGGAAGCCACTGTGCTCAGTGTAACCTTCAAAGCAGCATGAATGTTTGCAAAAATCCCCCCCCTCAAAAAAAACAAACAAACAAACCTTTTTCCACATTGTCATTATGGGGTATTGTGTGTAGAATTTTGAGGAAAAAAATAATTTTAATCATTTTAGAATAAGGCTGTAATATAACAAAATGTGAAAAAGTGAAGCGCTGTGAATACTTTCTGGATGCACAGTACCTTCAAGGTAAAGTACACATCAGACAGAGCAGGAGAGAAAATGAAAGGAAAACCTGATGAACCTTGATGAAGCTCTCCTTCTGTTTGAGGAGATTCTGGAGATGCTCCACATCTCTTCCCACCTCCCGCTCCTTATCTCGTTTCAGCTCGCACAGCTCCCGATCTCTTAATGACAGCTGTTTGCGAAGCTCCTGCACCTGGCTTGTGCGCTCACTGATCACCTGGGAAAGCCTATAGGAGTAATCCTGAGAGAAGTCAAAGAAGAACATGGGAGTTTGAGCAGGTAATGCTTTTCAGGCACTGTAGGACAGATCTCAGATCAGTAATGTGTTCTACCTGTAGATACTGATCTTTGGAGCTGAGAGTGTTAAGCAGGTCCTGGACCTGTGCTTGGTGTTCATTAGCCTGGCGGCTGCGATCTGACAGCAGCTCCTGGAAGAGCTTCCCTTTAAGCGCCAACCGAGCCTTGAGCTCCTCCATGACTTCACTGGGACCAGCTTGAACCTGGGCAGTGAGTGTGGCTGTCAAATCCTGTACACACACAAAACATCATACACACAGACTGCCTCAGCACACCTGCTGGATCTCCACAACTATAAACAATTAACACGGGTTTCTCCAGTTGAACTGGTTTTGAGCTTTGCAAATCAAACAGTGGCAAACAATTAAGAGTCAACATGACAAAAACACAAATGAATGCGCGGGCAGGGCGCTACCTTGTTCTCCTGGCTGTGCCTCTGCAGAGCTGCCTGTAACTGGCTGATGATGGCATCTTTCTCTCTCAGGCTGTTTCTTTCCTTCTCTTCGTTTTGCTGTTTGACAAACTGGAGGTTCCTGTAGGCCTCCGCGGCCTGTTCCAGCTCCAGCTCCTTACCTCGTGCCAAGGCATCCAGACTCTGACCAGTGACATGTACACAATCACATCTATACATATTACCAGGACAAAACAATCCCCCACAACAAAATTATACAATTCATAAATAAAGGCAATATAATGATAGCTTTCTTGTGCTGTGCTTTGTGCTGACAAGTCCATAAAATAAATAAACATCTCAATATGCCCTTTATAGTTACTGTTTGATTGCCGATGGCTGTCGTATCCCGAGGCACAAATATGACTATTCACCGTACCCACTAAGACACAGAGATTTATGTTGTGACTGCTCAAGTGTACCGTGATGGTCTCCTCGCTGCTGGACAGGATGCAGCGCAGTCTCTCCAGGTCTCGCTCCTTCTCCCGAAGGGCCACCTGCAGCCTCCTCACCTGGCTCTCATGCTCCTCCAAACAGCAGAACTTGTCATCAACTGCATGCTGCCGGAAGGACATCAGAAAAATCTAAGCGCTGCCATTTCCGACTATTCCACAGGTATTAATCGAGTTGTACTAAACGATACATTTGGAAGTTAATTGCAAACATTTTCAGTAACATTCTTTGTAATCATGCAATCACAAAATACAGTTAAAATTCAGCATTGCTTGTGTGCATCATCATCGGTGCACTTACTGATCAAACTAATAGCTGACCACATCAAAAACTTTAAACTTTAGAAGCAGCTGCTAATAAGTACTTTTTGATGTGAAGAAAAATATCACAACTTGACCTGATGCACAACTCCACCGGATGCAGTAGTTATCCACATGCTGATTTGGCACAAGTTATGTATTTAGTTTTTGAAATGCCAGATACCTTGACAACAAACTGTTCAAACATAATGCAGGTTGTAGAAAATATAATTATGGTAATTATAGTAACACTAATGATAGTAAAAGCATAATAATTACATAGTACACTCAAAAAAGTGGCTCATTGGATTGGATTTCCAACTAATAAATATATGTATTCCCAATTAAGTAAGGATTAAACAACGAGAAGCCGTGCATTATACGGTTTGAATGCATGAGCAGAGTCTAAAACACCACGATGCGAAGCGGAGTGGTGTTACTCCACGAAGTGCATTCAAACCGTATAATGCACGGCTTCGAGTTGTTTAATCCGCTTATACCATCCTCCCACACAGTGAGCTAACACAAAAATATTTATTTAAGTTAACAGAACTTGATAAAAATGCGTAAGTATTTGGGACTATTTTATGCCAGTCTCAAGACATTTTGCCTCCGATGCGCTTACTGTGTCTGCGGGCTCGGTAAGCGATGCAGCGGGCCACTCACACCGCCCCCCTCTCTGCTTTGTGGAGCTACGACCAACTCTGGCAAGAGGTCCAGAAACTACGCTCGCTGTTTTGATGTGGAGCGCTCCGGCAGCCCGCAAGAATAGAATCGTTCTCTTCTTTCCCATCTTCAATCTTGTCCAGTTCGTCCGATGTTAAATCTTTATGCCGTTGCTTTTGCTGTTCTTCTCATTTGCTCTCCTCCTCTTTCTATTCCTCAAACGTTTTATTTTGGTCAAAAAATATTAAAATTCACTTGGAAATCCATGTTTTATCGCATTTCTGTCATTCACCTGTCAAAACACAGCTGATCTGCGCCAACTGATTTGCGTGTTGCTATGGTGACGACCAGAGCGGAGTGATTATAACAAGTGACTTAACTCGCCGAACTACGTGTGCGTATACACGAAAATAATGCAGTTGGGGCTACATATATTTATTAGATGGAAATCCTGCACATAATTGAATTGAGTTCATCCAATGAGTCACTTTTTGAGTGTAATTAAAATTTCGAAAGATAGAATTTATACTCGACGGCAAGTATTTCAACTAATCAGTAAACTGTGGCACTGAGCCATCGCTATCACAAAAGTATACTTTTTCTTTAAAATTTAAAAACAAATTTAGTTGAAGTTTAGTTTCTCAAATTAGCTTTTTCTCTTCAGTAATCGTGGGAGGTTTGACCTTTGTGCGCTCGCTCTCTTCATATTCCTCCAAATCTCCTTTCATTTGTCATTCTACTGGACTCGAGTGTAAACATTTTAACTTTACCTCCAGCGCTCGGTCTCTGTCTTTAATGCGCTCTTTTAGCTTCTCCAGTAGAACATCTCTGGGTTTGGAGTGTCCTGTGGACTCCAGCATCTCTGAGTACTCCTAAAGATAAAAGATTTTTAGACAGGAAAACTGTGTGTGTTGTCCACTTTATGTATGTACAGTGAGCAGTGATTTTTTTTTTGTATACCTTCAGCTGTCTCTCTTTGTCCTTTAGGGAGTGTTCAAGCTGTGCGATGGTGCGCTCCTTTTCCTGCACCATGTTATATTTGTCTGCCTCGCTCTCTTTCATGGCTCCTTCTTTCGCCTGGAGTTCAGTGCAGGTTTTCTGAAGTGCGCGCTGCAAGTCCTGCGTCAGACAGCACAGAGGTCACACACGCTGTACTGAGCTTAACACTACATTGTCATCTGCTCCACACCGACCTGGTTGTGCTTCTCAGTGACCTCCTTGTGTTGCAGCGCCTCTTGCAGGTCAGAGTTGAGTCTGTCCTTGAACCTAACGAGGTCTTCTTGCTGCCTTTGGTTCTGTCTCAGACTCCTCTGGCTGGCCTCGAGCTCCAGGCTGAGGGAGAACAGGGAGCTCTGCACACCCACCAGCTCTCCCTGCAGATGTGCAAGTGTCAAGGCCTCGCTGACCCCCTCTGGAGACTGGAGAGAGAACAAAATGACAATATGTTAACGCTGATCAGTGAAGGTACTCACACAGATTGGTCCCCACTATACGTGCATCAAGTCTCACCTTACAATTTGCAAGCTGGTTACGGTGAACCAGTTCTTTCAGCTTACACAGAGTGGTGTTCTGCCCTTGGATCAGCTGGTACAGCTCCTGAGCCTAGGAAACCCATAGTGCATACATACAGTCATACGTGTAACACAGGCAACACTCCACTCTTCTATTTATCTAATACAAAGATGAACACACACCTCGCTGTCTTTGGTGCTGATGGACTCGGTGAGGCCCTGAATGGTTCTTTCCTGGCTGTGAGAAGCCTGGCGGAGTGAACGCAGCTCACACTCCATCTCGTCCAACTTCTCCTGTACCTTCTGCAGAGGGACACAGACGTTACTGTCTGACATTCAGATAAGCTTTAACATGGACAGGTCAACATTGAGAGCATGTATTGGTGCCACGCTTTCGCCACCCTACGGAACCGCCTTGGCTCCTGGAGGGCAAGCACCCAGTGAGACAACTGGTCCAACCTTACCTGGCACAGCCACCTGAAATGTGAGTGTCCCCTTGTTCTTTTCCAGTTATTGAGCTCCTCATCACTGAGGCACTGACAAATGCACCACACAGCAAAATCTCACAGCTGACATTTCCCCACTATGCAAGTGATACTCCCCATCTGAGTCTCCTGAAGTAACCATTTGTTTGACACAAAGTCATTCCACCTTTACCCAAGGATCTTTCGAAGAGTCCTAGTACCAAAGACAGTCAGTCATCACCACACAACCATACACAAATGCAGGCAGCACCTGGGCCCTAAAATGTTGGAGCATTACATTCTCCTGCAAAGATATCACCATCACCAAACATCTCTGGACTCACAGTACCTGTGTATAGGCCAAATGTGATGTCCAGCAACTTGTTGGGGATACTTAAAATTCTGATGATGTCCCAGAGAGCGCCCCAAACAAACAAAGCAAAAATTAACATTGACTGCAAAGAAGTACTTCCAATATTTGTGCTTATGGTCAATGAGTAGTAGGTTCTGGTTGATTGTTGAGTTCTGTGTGAAGCCAGACTCCTGTGGTTGCTAGTAAATGGGACTGAATCCTGTTAAGAATAATCCTTGCAAGCACCTTTCCCAGCACAGGTAGCAGTGCACAGCCCAGAAAAAAATGCAATGCAACTGAACAGGAAAAATCAGACTTGTGATCTTTCACATGCTAAAGGCGGTAAACCTGCACTGAGACATGCATCGAGCTTCACCAAACATGTAGAAATTCTACAGAGTAAGGCTAATATATCATGCTGCATGTTTAGGTGTCATACCATGTTATTGGCCTCACTCTCATGGATCTTGGCCTGAAGGGACTGCACCTGGAGCTGGGCCTTTTGCAGCTCACTGACGCACTGACTGGCCGCACACTCATACTGGTTCAGCTGACTCTGCTGCTCCTCAACAAGACTCTGTTATAACAAATAATAATAAATCATGAAAATACAACATCAACATATATAGCAAGGCTCTTGTTAATATGTGATGAACCATTGTGTTGAAATCTTTGTTTTAAAGATGTTATTTATTTAATGAATGACCTAGCTGTGTTTTTAAAATCAATGAACTCTTCATGTCTTTAGTGGCTTTGTTATCTGTCCAGTTCCAGCGGCTGCCTCATTTGAGGAAGATAATGCTGTGTGAGCCAACTATACAATTTATATGCACAGTGAAAAACCCTGTTCATTCTAGTCTGCTCTCTTTTTAAGCGCTGATGGGCTGAGAGCCTCATGAAGGGTGTACGAGTGTCTGCGACTTATGCATGAGTGAAGCTACGATGGGTTAGCACAAGTGTGCCACTAAGCAGTTTCCCCCCCAACACCAAAAGAAGCATGGCTATACAATTATCAATGATGATCAATTGGTAGTATAATAGAGCCAAACTGAAACAAACACCCATCGCATCACCTCCATAATGCCACATAAAAATAAGTTATTTTACTTCATAGCCCGCAAACAGTGAGATAATAGGGTGGTCTGACATTACATGGATGACTCTGCCTCAAGGCCTCAAAATGAAACTAGGACAGTAGTAGAGCCACTCTGTCTTAATGTCGCCCCATTTCTAACCTAGTTTACTTGGCAGCCCCAGATACAAGATCACGCTTTTATTATGAAAGGATAATCTATTTATAAAATAATAACCTTCTCAAAAATTACCACAAAGGTTAACACATGAAAGCAGATAGGTGTCGTTTTTGGACATTTCAAAATCTTTTCAGCAGACAGCTACTAATGAGTCAGTGCTATAAACCTGACATTTGAGATCACAAGCTGGAGCTGCAACAATTAACCAGTTATTAAATCATTTTGTTAAATCAGTTAATTGTTCTGTCTGTCCAAATTCTGACTTCAGCTTCTTATGAATATTTTCTGGGCTTCTCCCCATCTCTAACAGTAAACTGGATACCTTTAAGATGTTGATAAAATAAGAAAGTTGAGGAAGCATTTTGGACTGTGAGAATCACTGATCAATGTTATGCACCATTTTCTTTTGTCAACCAAACAACTCATGGATTAATCCAGAGAATAATCAACAGATTAACTGAAAATGAATATAACTGTTAGGAATGAAACATTTTAGGATTTAATTTTCTGTCTTTTTGTGGCAAAACTCTATACAAGATTTTCTTCCATTTTTTTCTCCGTGGATGGCTTT
Organism: Thalassophryne amazonica; assembly: GCF_902500255.1. Taxonomy (NCBI): domain Eukaryota; kingdom Metazoa; phylum Chordata; class Actinopteri; order Batrachoidiformes; family Batrachoididae; genus Thalassophryne; species Thalassophryne amazonica. The sequence continues at coordinate 64,473,966 of NC_047114.1, read as the reverse complement.
TTAATTTTTTGGCACTTTATATCTTTCATATGTTGAATGTGAGGTTAAACATTATTGGCAGAATCTATGGTTATGATTTACTGGTAAATTAACTAATGGTAATCAGAAAATAATCAATATTCTAATAAAAAGAATTATTAATCAAAATAATAATATGATTAATTAGTTACACAAATAATCTTACAGTTCCAACACAAGTAAGATGACATACTTGACAAAATAAATAAAAAAATCCTATGTGGCAATCATAATTTGTAAGTTATAAAGACCAGTCTGGAGAACTGGTTCTTGCGTCAGGTCAGCATAAGAGGATACAACCTCAAACCATCAGTGTCCTAATTTGAATTCACAACCAGAAATTCAGTGTGTGATTTGTAATCCTAATTTTAAAACCATTGAATTGAACTAAATTGTGTTTATTAAAAAATGTCTGTTTTCACGATCTGATGATCTGAGCCTGGGTCATGTTTTACAGCGTACCCACACTTGACTGCTCATGTAATATTCTCTCATATATGCACAATATAGACACACACCACAGTTGCTCGCATCCTCTTAAGAACGCTCCTGAGAAGCAGGACTGACTGACATCTGGTGGATTGTGTGGCTAATTAAGACAAAACATGGACAGAACAGTAGTTTTGCAGAAAGGCAACCCTGTTTGTCAAACTGTAAAGCCTGTTGGTTTGGTTCGCTCAAACTGCACAGCAAAACCAAAGCTAGCAATTCCAGTCTGTCATCATTCTATTCAAACACCACCATCCAGGTGCTATACCTGCAGATGTGGGCGTGGCTGAGGATAATCTTTATACGCATCTTCCCATAAATCCTCTGTGTTTGACAAATACAGATCCTCATCAATTCCAACATGGAGCCTGATCAGAGAGTCCTCTAGCTCAGGTATTGGTGTATGGGTGGTTTCTGTCTTTATCTGGTGCTCCATAAGACATTCTCAAAAGAGAGTCAGTGTAGTCCAGCCTCATGCCTCCATTACTGGAGCTCCGCTTGAGCAAAATGGGAATTTTGCTCCCTTTGGGGCTCTGAACTGGCTGGTACATACCACAGATCTCCAGCAAATAGTGAGTTAGGGGCAGACTGGGTGTTGGTGATCCTTGGTCATATGGGGTCCCCACATGCTCCTTGAAGAAGGACTCAGATATTCCCTCATCTATTGGATCCCTAGGGGAGCTAAGAGGCTCGTATGGCATGGTTGTGGGTGGAATATAATCTGTAGCGGCTTCCAAGGATGCCACTGAATGGCTGGAACTTGTTCGGTCAACCACAGTGCGATCACTGTCCAATGTCTTTGAGGGGTCCTGAGAACCAGGGACCAAGTTAAAGATGAAGTGGGATTTTCTGTATCTACATTTTTCCGTCTCCTTCTCCGCCACAACTCCTCCTCCTGCCACACTCCCTCCGATTACACTAGCTGAGTATCTGGTTGATGGCCCACAGGAAATACTCCGTGCTACTTTCCTGGGGCACTTTGCAGACTGCTTCATAATCAGAGTCTGCTACTCGCCAGTAACTGCACCCCCGGCACCTCCTTGGGGTACTAAGAAAACCACATTGTGATCCTGCAAAAGTAACCTCTGACCCAAGGCCAGTAGAGTACTGGGGTTGATGGTGACAGTCCAGACTCTCGTCAGCCCAGTACTCGTACAAAGAATAGATTAAGTCCTCCTGGAGAAGGGCACAATACTTAGCATGGGTAAGACCTGATATGTCCACCATTCCATCTCCTGGCCCTCCGCCCTCAGACAATGCTCCTACACAATCTTCTTCTGAGTTAGTTTTCTGGTAGAGACCACTGATGCTCTGTCTCAGCCGGTGTTTCTCTTGCAAGAGGCGCTGCAGCCTTCTGATAGACAGGGCCTCCACACGAGCGATCACTGTGTCAAAGCGGTACATGCGGTCCAGCATGAATGTACATTTAGAGCAGGCAAACTCCCCTCTGCCATCCCGGGAGAGCTCCTGACCAAGAGCGTGAGACAGCAGCACCTGCAAGTTGAGCTTGGAAGAAGGGTGGAAGATCCATCGCCGCTGGTTACCACAGAGCTCTCGTCCACAGATGCGACAAGTTTCCTTCATTTTGAGATTGAGCATTCCACAGGCTTTCTATGATCCAAAAACTGACAGAACGCCTTAATTATGCTGATGCCACGTGGGTAAGGAATGCTGAAGAAAAACTACGTGGTTTCACATAATGATAAAGGTCATGACGTTAATCCTTCAACAGTCAGTGACTCAACAACAGACAATATGAAGCAGACAAAAACCTGCTGGTTCTACATGTGGTTCTTGGAAGGCCAAGACTGTATAGTAAAAAAAAAAAAAACACCATCAGCTCTCATTTGCAGGGGAAACGTGAAAACGACACGTACCCCAAAAGACACGCAACAACAAGGCGACTGTGTCTCACCATCCGGCTCTAATAGTCAGGTTTATGTGATATCAAACCGCTGGTTGGCATGTTTGATATTTTCCATCAGCAGGGCGCGCGCGCGTGCCCATCTGCACCATCACCCCGGCTACAGGAGCGGCGTCAGCGTCTCTCTGTTTAATCCGCCTCCGGACACAAACGAGCAGCAGGCGTCCTTATAGACACTCGTCCGAGACTCCCACCGGCGTCCAAAATGAGCCTTCATTTATGTCTCAGCTGAGACAGAGGAAGATACGCCTGGTTACGTCGTCCTTCCTGTAAATATCCGGCAGAAACAACGATGTGGCAGCAGACCTGCGGTGGCGGAGCGCACCACTCTGAGAGAGCAGAGGGGTGGACGAGCCCGGTGAAATCACACTAAGGCCCTATTTATTGCACAACAAAATCCTACCACATAGGTACAATGGTTAAAGTTCCAACATCAATATTAATGCAAAAGCCAGCCCGGCTTCACTGTGGCTCTTTCGGTGGGTGAGGGGAAGAGTAGCACTGAGATCCCCCCCGCTTCAACTCGGCACTTCTACGCGTCCGGTTCGCCTGAACGAACAGGTGAAAAAACTGTTAGTCGGACGCGACGGTGATTAGACTCAAAAAGAAGAAAAAACAGCAAATCATTCAATTACGCACACAGAACTAGTTTACTCATCAAAATCCTCACACAACGCTCACAGATTTGATTAAATTGTTGAATTATTTTCCAAAGATACTCTCCAGTGCTGCTTTAAGACATACATGCTTTAAAAGTCTTAAAAAGCATCGAATATGTTAATCAAAAATAAGCCCTTAATTATTAAAATGTCTTAAATTAGTCTTTCAGAAGTCTCAAAAATGCCAATACATAGGAAGAAGGATTTTATTCATGTTCTCATGTGACATTGAAAATAAAAATGTCAAAATAAATGACAATAAAAAATATAATCCAGTGAAAGACTTAACACTGCACAAGTCATGACAATAAAAACAAACAAATCTCTTTTGTTGCCGGTATCATGGTCTGATCGGTCCCCCGTCTGACTGGTGCACCCTGCCTTCACTGCGCATGCGTCCTTTCGGAGCACGTTTCTGCTTCAAACTGCACTCCAGTCATCATCTATCTCAGCGACAGATATCTGAAGCTTTTGTACAACAATCATTTCCACATAAATTCAGCATTACAGTGGTCCCTCGCTATAACGCAGTTCACCTTTCGTGGCCTCGCAGTTTCGCAGATTTTTTTTTGTGCAATTTTGCATGCTTCTTTTTTTTTTTTAACAGTGCATTGTGTTCTGCATCCTTATCAGGCGGGCCGGTCGCGGCACCGGTTGGCATCACCGCGATTGCTCTCACTGCCTCCGATGTGCTTACCGAGTCTGCGGGCTCGGTAAGCGCGACTTCTTGCGGAAAAATCTGCAGCACTGCATGGTCTCGGTAATCGCAGCCGCAGAGCTCTGTGGCCACTGAGAGAGGTTTGCATCTTTTTAATGACTTGGGTTCTTTGCGGGGCCCGCATCCGTACCCCGCAACGGAAACACCAGAGGCAGCAAAGGGAGAGCACGCGCATTGTGTTCTGCGTGTGTCTGTTTATAATCTTCTCGCCCAGAAGAAAAAAGAGCACCAACAACTACCCATAACTGTGTTCTTCACTCGGAAAAAGACACCTGCACCGAGGTGTCACTCAGTGGAAAAAGACGCTACAGCGGAGCAGCGCCAGGACGAAGACGCACGGTCAGAGGAACTGTGAAATACTGGTCAGTCACTATTAATAATTTCTTATGTGTCCAACCTCGCAGGTTGATAGTTAAAATTAAATTTGTTAGTTCTAAAAGCCATCATAATTATTTATAGGAAAACGTTCTTTTATTTCTCAAAAAAATGTTTGGCCTGAAAACAGGTTTTGATCTTTGGTTTCATTCTATAATACTGGACTTATTTTTCTACTAAGGTTTGAACTTTGAGTATTTACACAAGAGAGAAAAATGAGAAAATGTTAATGCCTGTTTGAGAAAAGTGTATAAAGTGTGTAGTGAGGGGTTTTACAGCCTTAAAACATCTATAATAATTGTAAAAACTAATGCTGACAACTTCGTGGATTTCGCCTATTGCGGGTTATTTTTAGAACATAACTCCCGCGATAAACGAGGGACCACTGTATTTCATAATAAAAGATGGGGGTACCGATCAGACCGCGACACCGGTGCGTCTGAGTCTCTGTACACCCAAACCGTTTAAAGACAATAATGCGATTATTAACCATCAGATGGCAAAGTAAAACCTCTTAAGTCATCCTAAAGTGCAGTTTTAAGCAGAAATGAGGCGATAATCTGTTAATCGCTGCTAACGCTCCAAAGTGACACATGCGCAGTGAAGGCAGGTGGATCGATCAGATGGGGGGAGACCGATCAGACTGCGACACGGGAAAGCAGAGACACTTGAGGAAATATAAATGTAATGAAAATGAGCAATTCAAGGAAGAGTTTGCAGCGTGGGTTAAAGCAGTACCAGGGAATGTGTTTAATGCACAATGCATTTTATGCAGGAAGTCCTTCAAATTCAGCATGATGGGAATCCAGGCAGTAGAATTCCACATGCAAAGTGGAATCTGAAACACAAGACTACAAAATCAGTGAGCCAGCGAAAGCCAGGTATGTCTCAGTTCTGTTGTGGTTCTGCCGTCGTCTTGACCTCCCCTGTGATACCTGTGCACCAGTGGCTGTCTTAAATCTAGCTTGGCTTATGATGTAGGAACCTTAATCCATGTATTTTTTTTTATTCAATACATTTTTCACATATGGATTGCTGAATAAGCTGCTGAAAGTGCCTAAAACAACATTTTCTTCATTATTGACAACAAAGGACTTGATAGCATGCATGTCACAATTCGCTGGCAACCGCCATATTGGCTTATCATTTGTATTTCTTTCCACAGTTTCCCAATTTTCTGCTGCAATAAAACTGAAATAAACCATGTCAAAAGCTGCCAGTAATACACACACATGATTGTGAACACAGGGACGTGGATTTCTGATTTCACTTCCTGTAGAAATATTCCACATAGCGGTGGCAGAATGAGATTTCTGGAAAATATGAAGTAAACCAGTTATGACTCATTACTCTCTGTAATTGATGCGTTCACTTCAGACACTGATTCATTATTTCAGAATGCTCAGAACACTGAATGAAACATTTACTTCAGAATGACTCACTTAAAAAAATGATTTGGAACAGTAAATGAAACAGGTACTTCAGAAAAATTCAGACCCCTAAGCATAACACCATGTTTCAGAATTCATTGTTTCAAAATGTTCAAAACACAAAATGAAACAACTGTCTTAGAACATAATGAAATGCTTTTGAAGTAACTGAAAGATTAAATAAATATTTAACATCAGTAATAGATTCACTATTCCCAAAGCATCAACACTCTAAATGAAACAAACTCTTTGGCTAAGACCCACTTTTTCCAAATTGCTTGAAACAGTAAATAAAATTCAGAATAATAAATTGATTCAAAATATAGCAAGGCATTTGCTTCAGAAAATCATTCAAAATTTGGCAACAACTGAAGCCCCTTTCTCATGTTCAGATATGCATTATGCAGTCACAGTCTATAACCGCAACAAATCAGCATACGATTGTATTATGTGATGTGTGTAAAAACAACTGAAGCACAACTGTAATATAACTTTAGCACAACCTATGTGCTTCTGGTAAACCTCCCGCTGATGTCATTGCATGCACATCAATGTTACAAACTTGAAGGGAATGCAAGGGATTACCAAAGGATGTGAGTGTTCACAACGGGAATTCTTGCTATGGGTAAAACAAGACCACACCATAATGTTGGAATATTCTGGTTCATCATGGAACCCTCTCAGACCCTCTAAGGTTTTCAAAAGTATGACAAGGTTTTAAACCGTGAACTTCTCAGCTGCATCCATGGACGTTAGAACGTAGCTTCAAACACTAAATTAAATATTAGCTTCATCAAACAATTCAATGTGTCATGGTTTGTCTAGGGTCCTTTGCCCTGTCTGTCCTTTTTGTGTGTTGTTCATCGATCTGTTTCTCCTCCAGGGTGCGCTGCTGAACCGAGGAGCACCTGCATCTCATCATCGCCACACACCTGATGTGCATGAGCGGCTCATTAGCAGCATGTTACTTAAGTCAGCTCATTCACTGCTGGATTCCTTTAGCTCCTCTCCAAGCCATGAAGCCATATTCCATCTCCATTCCTGTCCATGAAGCCAGAGTCTTCCGAGACTGATCCTCTCCATGAAGCTAGAGTCTTCCTGTTCCAAGTCCAAGTCCGTGACCCAGCAAGAGCAATCCGTGATTCCCAGACAGGATCGGGCGCGGTTTCCACACTGCATCAACTCCCGGTTCCACCGTTACCAGCGGGCTCTATCTGCACCACGTCACCTTGGAATTCTATGGCAGTTACAGAGTGTAATGCTCTGCCACGCTTCAGTTAAGTTCCTTCATGTTCTGTGGAATTCTGCTCTCACACATTCCTGCCTGTGACTGTGCATAAGAAAGAACTGTTTCCAAGTAACCTGGCGAACTCTCTAATTCCCATATTACAGCCTGTTGTCTTTCCTGGTTTTCCCAGACACTATTCTGCACAGCTGCCACGCTGCACTGACTCCTGGCTCCGCAGCTACCTGCACAACTACGTCACTTTTGATCTCTCTGGCAAAAAGTTAGCTTCGATAACAGCTAATCCGCTAACTGAAAAGTTATCTTTTATAAAGCTAAACCGATAAACCAACCAAAAATTTATAGCAAGCTACAACTAACCGATAACTTTCAGTATCCTCTCCGGTACACTTGCAACTACTAACAAGCCAATTTTAAGTTTTAACACCACAATCACTTCTGGTAGCATCAAAGGTGACCACTAACCCAAACAGTGACTCAGCACTTCTGTCTCTGTGCACCCCGCCCACTGCTGGAAACTCCTGTTTACTACATATTGTGCAGTAGTGAAGCAGTTGAGAGGAGCTAAGCTCAACTCTACACACAAAAAAGAAGCCATTATTCCTTAACAGAATGTAGCAGTACCACCGTAAGGCAGAGGTCTTGGAAAATAAAGCAGTTTTGACTTATGGTTTTGATTTAAAATAAAATGAATCTAGATCGAATAACTCCATTAATGTCAATTCTGTCATTTGGACAAAACTTAAAATATAACATCTTTTAATTTTTAATGATGCACTAATTCTGAAGTTTTGTAACAAACACAGACAGATGCCAAAGGATTATGGGTAAATGAGCCTCCGCCAACACTGATTGGTTGACTCATTCATTCTATGTAAAAATCAACGTGTTAATGTTGTTGTGTGGGCCGCCAGAAGAGGAGGTACTGCTGGCCCACCACCAGAGGGCGCCCTGCCTGAAGTGCGGCCTTCAGGCACTAGAGGGCGCTGCCGCCTCACAGGAACAGCCGAGGTGACAGCTGTCATTCATCAACTGTGACAGCTGTCACCAATCATCTGCACTTCATCTCGGATAAAAGCAGGATGACACCTCCACCACGACGCCGAGATATCGTTCTTCTACGGAGGTAACTTCTCAGCTGTCGTCTACTCTGACACATAATCTGAGCTCTTTTCGCAGCCGTTTTCCTGTGGTGTTTCTTTATCAGCTGGATTGGCGTTTGGTGTGATTAGCGACAGCTTCGCCTCACACCCCAACCAGATAAGTGGTTAAACAGGAGCTGCACGAGTATGTGATTTGAGGTGGAGGTGGAATTTCCACCGTTGTTGTTACTGGGTGTACACACAGCCACACTTGACTGTCTTTGCTCTTCGCCAGCAGTACCAGATCCGACACGTGGAGACGGTGGCCACCTGAGGGACTCGGGACCTGGTGGCTCCAGTATCCTTCGGGTTCGGTGGCGGAGGAAATCGTGTGGTTCCGGTTCTTCTCTAGACGGACGTCTCCTATCGTCGAGCCTGCCCACACGACACCTTTATCCATTGACTTTGTATTATTCTATAATCTGCTGTGTGTGGTTGTGGCATTCACAACAGTAAAGTGTTCAAGTTTAACTCCTTCTATTGTCCGTTCATTTACGCGCCCTGTTGTGGGTCCGTGTCACTACACTTTCCCAACAGGATATCTCGGCCAGCGTCATGGACTCCGAGGGGCGTCACCCAGCGATTGAACGGCCAATGGGAGAGCAGGGTGCACAGGCGTCTGCAGGAGGCGTGATTGGTGAGTTGCAGCACATCCTCACCGCTTTTACGGCTCGGTTGGATCAGATGACCGAGCAAAACATCCTCCTGAACCGCAGGGTGGAGGCTCTCTCCGCACAGGTGGCAGCGAGCGCTCAGGGCGCTGCTGCGGCTCCTCCTCCTGCCGACACTGTGCAGGATATAAATGTTCCAGTGGTCGTTCATCAACCCCTCCCACCATCCCCTGAAGCATACATAAGCCCCCCAGAGCCGTACGGAGGTTGTGTGGAGACGTGCGCGGACTTTCTCATGCAGTGTTCGCTCGTCTTTGCACAACGTCCCGTCATGTACGCATCTGATGCTAGTAAAATAGCTTATGTGATTAATCTGCTTCGAGGAGAGGCACGCGCTTGGGCTACGGCGCTTTGGGAGCAAAATTCACGGCTCCTTCATACGTACACTGGGTTTGTGAGGGAGTTCAAAACCATGTTTGATCACCCTAACAGGGGAGAGACCGCTTCAACTGTGCTGCTGTCAATGAGACAGGGACGCCGGAGCGCAGCCGCAATGCGGAAGTCGACTGCATAAGCGGCTGGAATAACGCTCCGCGCCGCCTTCGTAAACGGACTGTCGTCGGTCTTGAAGGAGCACCTGGTGGCCAAGGATGAACCGCGGGAATTAGATGGGCTTATCGACCTTGTTATACGGTTAGACAATCGGTTGGAGGAACGCCGTCGGGAACGAGACGAAGGGCGTGGCCGGGCACGCGCCGTCCCTCTTCCTTCCGGGTCCGAAAAAGGTCCGCCCTTCCCACGCTCCATGGCCTCTACGCCCCGTGTGGCTACAGCTGCCCCTGCTGACGAAGCTATGGACACAAGCAGGGCCACATTCAGACCACCGAATAGACAGAGGAGGCTTCCCCGCGGGGCGTGTTTTGTTTGCGGCTCAATTGAGCACCAATTGAGAGACTGCCCCGAACGGTTAAACACCAATGCCCGCCCCTAGAAACTGGACTTAGGGTGGGCCAAGAAATTCACGTGGGACACACACATATTTCCACACGGCTCCCAGTTACAATCCTTAGCGGGGACTTAACCCTTCAGGCCCCAGCACTGGTAGACACAGGGTCAGTGGTGCCGGTTGAGTACCACGATCTTGCTGACATTTTCAGCAAGGATCGGGCACTCACCCTTCCCCCGCACCGTCCATACGATTGCGCCATTGATTTGATTCCAGGCGTGGAGTTCCCGTCCAGCAGGCTGTACAACCTCTCACGACCTGAGCGCGAATCGATGGAGACCTACATCCGGGACTCCTTAGCTGCCGGGCTGATCCGGAACTCCACCTCCCCGATGGGAGCAGGTTTCTTTTTTGTGGGCAAGAAAGATGGCAGTCTTCGTCCATGCATTGATTATCGGGGGCTGAACGAGATCACGGTTCGCAACCGATACCCGTTGCCTTTGTTGGATTCCGTGTTCACCCCCCTGCATGGAGCCAAAATATGCACAAAGCTGGATCTTAGGAACGCATATCACCTAGTTCGGGTCCGGAAGGGAGACGAGTGGAAGACGGCATTCAACACCCCGTTAGGTCATTTTGAGTACCTGGTCATGCCGTTCGGCCTCACTAACGCCCCCGCAACGTTCCAAGCTTTGGTAAATGACGTCTTGCGGGACTTCCTGCACCGATTCGTCTTCGTATATCTGGACAATATACTCATTTTTTCTCCGGACCCTGAGACTCATGTACGGCATGTACGTCAGGTCCTGCAGCGGTTGTTGGAGAACCGGCTGTTTGTGAAGGGCGAGAAGTGTGAGTTCCACCGCACCTCTTTGTCCTTCCTGGGGTTCATAATCTCCTCCAACTCCGTCGCCCCGGATCCGGCCAAGGTCACGGCGGTGAGAGACTGGCCCCAACCTACGAGCCGTAGGAAGTTGCAACAGTTCCTCGGCTTTGCAAATTTTTACAGGAGGTTCATTAAGGGGTATAGTCAGGTAGTTAGCCCCCTGACAGCCCTGACCTCTCCAAAAGTCCCCTTCACCTGGTCGGATCGGTGCGATGCCGCATTCAGGGAGTTGAAACAGCGCTTCTCGACTGCACCCGTCTTGGTGCAGCCCGATCCCAGTCGCCAGTTTGTGGTTGAAGTGGACGCCTCTGCTCAGGGATAGGAGCCGTGCTATCCCAGAGCGGAGAGACGATAAGGTTCTTCACCCCGTGTGCCTATTTCTCCCGCAGGTTGACCCCAGCAGAACGGAACTATGACGTGGGCAATCGAGAACTCCTAGCGGTGAAAGAGGCTCTTGAGGAGTGGAGACACCTGTTGGAGGGAGCGTCAGTGCCATTCACGGTTTTTACTGACTACCGGAACCTGGAGTATATCAGGACCGCCAGGCGGCTGAACCCCAGGCAAGCCCGCTGGTCACTGTTCTTCGGGCGTTTTGACTTCCGAATCACCTACCGTCCCGGGACCAAGAACCAGAGGTCGGATGCCTTGTCCCGGGTGCATGAACATGAAGTCAAAACCGAGCTGTTGGATCCACCGGAACCCATCGTACCGGAGTCCACTATCGTGGCCACCCTTACCTGGGACATGGAGAAGACCGTCCGGGAGGCCCTGGCACGGAGCCCGGATCCCGGAACAGGGCCAAAGAACAGACTTTACGTCCCACCAGAAGCCAGGGCTGCCATCCTGGACTTCTGTCACGGGTCCAAGCTCTCCTGTCACCCAGGGGTGCGTAGGACCGTGGCAGTGGTCCGGCAGCGCTTCTGGTGGGCGTCCCTGGAGACTGACGTCCGGGCTTACATCCAGGCCTGCACCACCTGTGCCAGGGGCAAGGCGGACCACCAAAAGGCACAGGGACTCCTTCAAACCGCTTCCGTGCCTCATCGCCCTTGGTCCCACATTGGTCTGGATTTCGTCACGGGCCTCCCGCCATCCTGGGGGCACACCACCATCCTCACGATAGTGGACCGGTTTTCCAAGGCGGCCCACTTCGTGGCCCTCCCGAAGCTCCCGTCGGCCCAGGAGACAGCGGATCTCCTGGTCCACCATGTCGTAAGTCTGCATGGGATACCAACAGACATCGTCTCAGATAGTGGTCCCCAGTTTTCCTCGCAGGTTGGAGAAGTTTTCTGCCGGGAGCTGGGGGCCACCGTGAGCACTCTCATCTGGGTATCACCCTCAGACCAACGGACAGGCTGAACGGGCCTAACCAAGAGCTGGAGCAGGCCTGCAATGTACCACATCGCACATCCCGATGGCATGGAGTGAACACCTGGCCTGGATCGAGTATGCGCATAACAGCCAAGTGTCCTCTGCCACCGGCCTCTCCCCGTTCGAGGTGTGTCTGGGGTATCAGCCCCCTTTGTTTCCTGTGGTGGAGGGAGAGGTCGGTGTACCCTCGGTCCAGGCCCACCTGCGGAGATGCCGTCGGGTGTGGCGCACCGCCCGTTCGGCCTTGTTGAGGGCCCGGACGAGGTCAAAGACCCATGCAGACCGTCGACGGTCCCCGGCCCCCGCATATCGTCCCGGGCAGGAGGTGTGGCTATCCACAAGGGACATTCCCCTCCAGGTGGATTCCCCCAAACTGAAGGACCGGTACATAGGGCCCTTCAAGATCCTCAAGGTCCTCAGTCCCGCCGCAGTGAGGCTCCAACTTCCGGCCTCACTGCGGATCCATCCGGTATTCCACGTTTCAAGAGTGAAACCACATCACACCTCACCCCTCTGTACACCCGGTCCGGCACCGCCTCCTGCCCGTATCATCTACGGGGAGCCAGCTTGGACAGTGCGCCGGCTCCTGGACGTCCATCGAATGGGCCGGGGTTTCCAGTATTTGGTGGACTGGGAGGGGTATGGACCCGAAGAACGCTCTTGGGTGAAGAGGAGCTTCATCCTGGACCCGGCCCTCCTGGCCGATTTCTACCGTCGCCACCCGGACAAGCCTGGTTGGGCGCCAGGAGGCGCCCGTTGAGGGGGGGGGTCCTGTTGTGTGGGCCGCCAGAAGAGGAGGTACTGCTGGCCCACCACCAGATGGCGCCCTGCCTGAAGTGCGGCCTTCAGGCACTAGAGGGCGCTGCTGCCTCACAGGAACACCAATCATCTGCACTTCATCTCGGATAAAAGCAGGATGACACCTCCACCACGTCGCAGAGATATCGTTCTTCTACGGAGGTAACTTCTCAGCTGTCGTCTACTCTGACACATAATCTGAGCTCTTTTTGCAGCCGTTTTCCTGTGGTGTTTCCTTATCAGCTGGATTGGCGTTTGGTGTGATTAGCGACAGCTTTGCCTCACACCCCAACCTGATAAGTGGTTAAACAGGAGCTGCACGAGTGTGTGATTTGAGGTGGAGGTGGAATTTCCACCGTTGTTGTTACTGGGTGTACACACACCCACACTTGACTGTCTTTGCTCTTCGCCAGCAGTACCAGATCCGACACGTGGAGACGGTGGCCACCTGAGGGACTTGGGACCTGGCGGCTCCAGTATCCTTCGGGTTCGGTGGCGGAGGAAATTGTGTGGTTCCGGTTCTTCTCTAGACGGACGTCTCCTATCGTCGAGCCTGCCCACACGACACCTTTATCCATTGACTTTGTATTATTCTATAATCTGCTGTGTGTGGTTGTGGCATTCACAACAGTAAAGTGTTCAAGTTTAACTCCTTCTATTGTCCGTTCATTTACGCCCCCTGTTGTGGGTCCATGTCACTACACTTTCCCAACAAATGTGATGTGGCGTGTGTGTTGGTATTTACATATAAATGTGCTTTTATAAAATATGCCATTTTATTCATATGTAAAAAAAGAAGCCATTTGCAAAAACCAAAAGTCAAGTTGTGATTAGACAACCATCTGATATAACGGGGGTCAAAATGCATAGAACACTGTCATCTACTGGACCCCAGACGCTCAGACCCTAAACCACAATCCTTTCCGTACCAGAGTCTTTTGGTTTTTTGCACGCCAGAGAGTTGCTACTTTTAAACAACACAGAGAGAATCCACGATGACTGTAAATGAACATTACGAGGTCTATTAGAAAAGAAACCGACCTTTTTATTTTTTCAAAAACTACAACCCCTGGCAAAAATTATGGAATCACCGGCCTCGGAGGATGTTCATTCAGTTGTTTAATTTTGTAGAAAAAAAGCAGATCATAGACATGACACAAAACTAAAGTCATTTCAAATGGCAACTTTCTGGCTTTAAGAAACACTATAAGAAATCAGGAAAAAAATTGTGGCAGTCAGTAACGGTTACTTTTTTAGACCAAGCAGAGGGAAAAAATATGGACTCACTCAATTCTGAGGAAAAAATTATGGAATCATGAAAAACAAAAGAACGCTCCAACACATCACTAGTATTTTGTTGCACCACCTCTGGCTTTTATAACAGCTTGCAGTCTCTGAGGCATGGACTTAATGAGTGACAAACAGTACTCTTCATCAATCTGGCTCCAACTTTCTCTGATTGCTGTTGCCAGATCAGCTTTGCAGGTTGGAGCCTTGTCATGGACCATTTTCTTCAACTTCCACCAAAGATTTTCAATTGGATTAAGATCCGGACTATTTGCAGGCCATGACATTGACCCTATGTGTCTTTTTGCAAGGAATGTTTTCACAGTTTTTGCTCTATGGCAAGATGCATTATCATCTTGAAAAATGATTTCATCATCCCCAAACATCCTTTCACTTGATGGGATAAGAAAAGTGTCCAAAATATCAACGTAAACTTGTGCATTTATTGATGATGTAATGACAGCCATCTCCCCAGTGCCTTTACCTGACATGCAGCCCCATATCATCAATGACTGTGGAAATTTACATGTTCTCTTCAGGCAGTCATCTTTATAAATCTAATTAGAACGGCACCAAACAAAAGTTCCAGCATCATCACCTTGCCCAATGCAGATTCGAGATTCATCACTGAATGACTTTCATCCAGTCATCCACAGTCCACGATTGCTTTTCCTTAGCCCATTGTAACCTTGTTTTTTTTCTGTTTAGGTGTTAATGAAGGCTTTCATTTAGCTTTTCTGTATGTAAATCCCATTTCCTTTAGGCGGTTTCTTACAGTTCTGTCACAGACGTTGACTCCAGTTTCCTCCCATTCGTTCCTCATTTGTTTTGTTGTGCATTTTCTATTTTTGAGACATATTGCTTTAAGTTTTCTGTCTTGACGCTTTGATGTCTTCCTTGGTCTACTAGTATGTTTGCCTTTAACAACCTTCCCATGTTGTTTGTATTTGGTCCAGAGTTTAGACACAGCTGACTGTGAACAACCAACATCTTTTGCAACATTGCGTGATGATTTACCCTCTTTTAAGAGTTTGATAATCCTCTCCTTTGTTTCAATTGACATCTCTCGTGTTGGAGCCATGATTCATGTCAGTCCACTTGGTGCAACAGCTCTCCAAGGTGTGATCACTCCTTTTTAGATGCAGACTAATGAGCAGATCTGATTTGATGCAGGTGTTAGTTTTGGGGATGAAAATTTACAGGGTGATTCCATAATTTATTCCTCAGAATTGAGTGAGTCCATATTTTTTTCCCTCTGCTTGGTCTAAAAAAGTAACCATTACTGACTGCCACAATTTTTTTTCTTGAGTTCTTATAGTGTTTCTTAAAGCCAGAAAGTTGCCATTTGAAATGACTTTAGTTTTGTGTCATGTCTGTGATCTGCTTTTTCTCTACAAAATTAAACAACTGAATGAATATCCTCCGAGGCCGGTGATTCCATAAATTTTGCCAGGGGTTGTATATGGATTTGAATCACATGTGATTGCGTCAGACAAGCTTGAACCCTCGTGTGCATGTGTGAGTTTTTTCACGCCTGTCGGTTGCGTCATTCGCCTGTGGGCAGGCTTTGAGTGAGCACTGGTCCACCCCCTGGTCAGAATTCCTTTGTCTGACTTCTTCCTGAGAGACTGGCGCTTTGCTTGATCAAAATTTTTTCTGAAAATGTACGGCACATCCAAGTGGACACCATTCGAGAAATTCAGACGGTTTTCGGTGAAAATTTTAACGGCTGATGAGAGATTATGGAGTGTTACTGTCGCTTTAAGGACTGCCCACGGAGCCGGACGGCGCGCCGCTCCCCGAGCCGCTCCCCGAGCCGCCGTCGTCAGCCTGTTTCGAGCTGAAAACTTCGAAATTTAATCCTCTGTTGACCCAGGATGTCGTGAGAGAACACAGAAGTTTCAGAAGAGCTCGGGATCAGCAGTTTATCCAGACATTCCACTGTTAAAGGAGATTTTGTAATGAAAGACGTGCGGACGGATTCGCGCGTCGGCACCCAGCCGCTCATCGCGTGGCGCCACAGCAAATTCGAATCCATAGTTTTTTAAAAAAAATAAAAAGGTCGCTTTCTTTTCTAATAGACCTCGTATACAAACAGAATGTACATTTTTATTTCTTTAGCTGCAGCAAGAAGCTGCAACAACTCTCTGGCATACAAAGGATTATGGGATATCTCAATACTTAGGGTGAATAATGCCATGAACACTACTGGCCAGTAGATGGCAGTAGAGACCCTGAAAACTTGCCAAAACAAATATTCCGTGTCTGCTACATTTAATCTGCATGGAATTTAATAATCGCAAACCGAATTTCAGACATATTTATTACTCTGGAACAAACCCGACAAACAGTGTTGTAAAGGACAATAAGCACGATGTTAAAGAGCAAACAGGAAGCGATTGCAACTCAATGATTCCAACTGAAAATAATGGAGAAGCAACCTGAGCGTCTTCTGGTATTTTTACATAAGACAAGCACAATAACATCTATAAACCCAGAGAATATATTCACGAGAGTTTTAGGCACAATATACAAAGAGTTTAATGCTTTTGTCCATCTGGAGCCTGATCAGAGCATCTCAAATACATTTCTCCTGTTGTGAACTTTTACCCATAATGCACTAGCACTGCCGAGGCATGTCCACACTAAAACCTTCAAAATTAATGCAATACTTTAAAACTAAAACATAACTGATATTTTCACATTATACGTAAAACTTCAGAAGTGATGTTAATTTAAATAACATGGCCGAAATTAGTTTGGTTAAAATTTTAACCATAAGTTAAAACTGTAGGCATCTGGATGACTTCGGTGATATTACCAGTAAGTTAGTATGGTGTCAAGCGTAACTATCTTGTGACCAGTTTCCCTCTGACTGCAGAGGATAGAGTGGTTTCTCCTGAAACCAGCTCTCCCCGTTTACAGAGAATAGAGCTGTTTATCTGTTACAAAACATTTAACAGATAAACACTAAAATAATTGATATCAGACTTAACAAATGTTTATAACTGTAAAAGCTTTATTCACTATGCCTGCAAAAATATGTTAGCGATCTAAAAATGATCAGACCAAACTTTTTTTGAAGATTATTGGTCCGATAATGGTTTTCAAAGTTATCCAAAAAGCTAACCCGATAATGAAAAATTTAGCTTCGATAATTAGCGGAACTGTGCCCACCACTGCTCTCAGCTTCAGAGCGCTTAGCTCTGCCAACGTTCAGCTAACTTCCTGCTTGTCTGTGAGAACCTGTTAGTGACCGTGCATGACTAAGAACTAATTCCAAGAGCTGTTTTCTAGAAGCTATTTCCAAGAACTCTATTCCTGAACTTTTTTCAAGAACTAGTACCAAGAACTGTATGAGCTCTGTCATTGAACCACTAAGAACTTTCCAAGTCATAGGATTCCAACTGTTACAGGATTCCAACTGTTCTCTAATTCACAAGCCTGGCTCCATGTGCATTGCAGCTCCAAATTTTCACCACTTCATGTGGGCCTGTATCAGCTCAGCACTCTTGTTTATTTGTTTGGTATTGTAATAAATCTCTTTTCGCTTACTCGCTGTCCTGGATCGTTGCTCCCAGCATTTGAGTCCAGCACCTGTACCGGTCCCATCCGGACCCCTAACCATAACACAATGTTTCAGAATTCTCACAAAATGAACCATTTGCATCAGAAAATGTGCATTCCTGTGTGATTCCATGGGGCAAAGTAAAACATTATAATGCCAGCAACTTGAGAGTGCATTCGCCTGGATTTTGGAAGCAAAGCAACAATATCCAGCTGTGCATTTGACCCAGCTATTGTGGGCCTGTGAAGCATGAGTCACATTCTTTTAATCATTGCAGGGTTTGATCTGTGACCGCAAGAGGAAGAATTGGCTGGTCTGCATTATATCTGTCATCATGCAAACAATATCTATAATCATGTATGAAATTCCAGGAACCACAGTGGTTGTTGTTTGAGGTTTTTCTCCTTGTGTTCATCTGCATACTTGGCTGTGATTGGACTTTCAAATTTGTGCTTATCTGGTTTGTGCTCATCATGAAGTCAAATTTCAGGAAAGGAAACCTGCCACCGACATAAGTTAAATTATAATAATAAAACGAAACCTGAACTTATGTTTTGTCACAGTTTACAAAATAGTAATAAATAGAAATCTCCATGAAGATGTAACCACAAATGTTTTTAAGTGAAGTATATCTTTAACTGAAATGATGCTAGACACCTTTTTGCATTTATGTGTAATTAAAATAAAATTCTTGAAAAGATCAAGTAAACATTCCCTTTCACATATTGTTTCAAAATGTGCTGGAAACAAAACATTGTTTGATATGTTTTTTTTTTTTTTACGTTTCCATGGTGCTGACTCCATTTATAGTAAACAGAGATTTGAGTGAATATAAAACAAACAGAGCTTTGTTGTACATGTTGCTGTGCCCGTCTGTTTCTGAGAAGACTGCAGTTTCTGGCTCCCTGGCGGTGCAAATAGATGGTCACACTTTCACACTGTGACCATCGTCCAGTTAATCCCCCAGACAACCTCTAGAAGATTTCTTTGAGCTGCACTCTAGGGAATGATCCTCACCATTCTTATAAATGTGTTTATTCACACATGTGGGACCATGGGTTTGTTTCAAGGATGCTTTTTTAGTATATGGATTATCTAAAACCTTCGACAAAACCCTTCATCTGCATTGTTTCAGTCCACCCAGCTGTAACTGGGTACTGGCCTTGTCTGAGGAAGCAACATGTAATTAACTGGTTTAGGGAGAGTTGTAGACTCGATTTATTTTACACTATGGAACCTGGGATTAAACATCAGCACCAATGAGCCTAAGGCCTATATAGGATTTAAAATCCCAATCAGTGTTTTCTTCCACCACACAGACACACATGTATGCAGTAAAACCTGAGCGTGAATCCTGGCTCGCGGGTGCATTTGCATCCCTCATTCAAACATAATTTGCAAGTTAAAAATGTCTGTGAAACCAAATTCAAAACAAAAAGAGAAGGTCAGTGTTGTAACAAAACACATTCATGCTCCCTGCAGCAAACAATGACCAACACCACACAATACAGTACTGATAAAGCTAACGGTGGTCCTGACTACTGCTCTGTGGTGCTAACGTTAATTATTCACCAAACTGTGTCGATACAGTGAGCTTCAGAGGACGCACTTGTCATCATAATGTATCAGCAGAGAAATGTCCTTGGGGATGTCCCTGCAGTCAATGCCTGCAAATGTAACGAGAGTCTGGCACTCCGTGTTATGAGATAAACCTTCTTTCTCTGGAAGCCAACAGGTTTAAAAACCACATAATTCTGCACTCAAGCTTTTTCATTGTGTTCTCTCAGTGCTGTGTTTTATCTTGAGTGGAATACACACATCCATCATTTGCCAGTAGTGAAAATAAAACAGTCTGGACAACTGTTTTTTGCAGTTATGATGAAAAATGTGGCATCGTGATATCTCTGTTTATATACTGTGGTATGGTATTTGTATTTTTGTCAGTCCACAGAGACATTTGGCAATGCTTTTAATTACTGTTTATGAAGTCATGCTGAAATTTTAAGTTTTTTTTTTTTTTTTTTAAATTGGGCAGGTAGTTGTTACTGTGCTGTAAAAATAAACAAGGAATTCAAACCTCTGCAGTTCTTTGCCACTACCAACTACATTGATACAACAAGTCAAGTCTGGGATCATGCACTGGTGCTGTGCTTTGCTGTATTCATGACACCATGGAACCACTTTGGGTTCTGGATGGCAACCACCCAGGCAGACAACTGATCCATCCCTACATCTCTAATATAACCATCTCGCTACTGGGGTTCTCAACACCACTCAAGCACCTGCATGCTGGATCATGCACAGAGAACGCGCCACATGGCCGAAGCACCAAAATGGATGCTCCCTCACAGTGCAAGTGATACTCCTCATTTGATAAAAAGTTATTCCAGTGGTACTCAAGGATCCTCTGAAGGGACCTAGTACCAAATACAGCCAGTTGTTGCCTTAGGTGTCCAAGTCTCACAACCATCCAGCAAGACAGGCAGCACCGGGAACCCCAAAGACTTGGACCGTCGTTCAACTGCAACGACACTGGCATGGCCAAACACCTCCATCCAGTGACCTCATGAATCCATAAGCTCTTCTCAGGTGCCACACCATCTCAACGGCAGAGAACCCAGAAACGCATACAGTAGTGTTCAGAATAATAGTAGTGCTATGTGACTAAAAAGATTAATCCAGGTTTTGAGTATATTTCTTATTGTTACATGGGAAACAAGGTACCAGTAGATTCAGTAGATTCTCACAAATCCAACAAGACCAAGCATTCATGGTACGCACACTCTTAAGGCTATGAAATTGGGCTATTAGTAAAAAAAG
This sequence comes from Thalassophryne amazonica, assembly GCF_902500255.1. Classification (NCBI taxonomy): domain Eukaryota; kingdom Metazoa; phylum Chordata; class Actinopteri; order Batrachoidiformes; family Batrachoididae; genus Thalassophryne; species Thalassophryne amazonica. Next base: position 64,453,681 of record NC_047114.1, on the reverse strand, counting down.
TAGAAAAGGGGGTGTTCACAATAATAGTAGCATCTGCTGTTGACACTACAAACTCAAAACTATTATGTTCAAACTGCTTTTCTGGCATTCCTGTGAATCACTAAACTAGTATTTAGTTGTATAACTACAGTTTTTCATGATTTCTTCACATCTGCGAGGCATTATTTTGTTGGTTTAGAACCAAGAATTTGCTCGTTTACTAGTGTGCTTGGGGTCATTGTCTTGTTGAAACACCCATTTCAAGGGCATGTCCTCTTCAGCATAAGGCAACATGACCTCTTCAAGTATTTTGACATATCCAAACTGATCCATGATACCTGGTATGTGATATATAGGGCCAACACCATAGTAGGAGAAACATGCCCATGTCATGATGCTTGGACCACCATGCTTCACTGTCTTCACTGTGAACTGTGGCTTGAATTCAGAGTTTGGGGGTCGTCTCACAAACTGTCTGTGGCCCTTGGACCCAAAAAGAACAATTTTACTCTCATCAGTCCACAAAATATTCCTCCATTTCTCTTTAGGCCAGTCGATGTGTTCTTTGGCAAATTGTAACCTCTTCTGCACGTCTTTTATTTAACAGAGGGACTTTGTGGGGGATTCTTGCAAATAAATTAGCTTCACACAGGCGTCTTCTAACTGTCACAGCACTTACAGGTAACTCCAGACTGTCTTTGACCATCCTGGAGCTGATCAATTGGTGAGCCTCTGCCATTCTGGTTATTCTTCTATCCATTTTGATGGTTGTTTTCCATTTTCTTCCACGCGTCTCTGGTTTTTTTGTCCATTTTAAAGCATTGGAGATCATTGTAGGTGAAAAGCCTATAATTTTTTGCACCTGCGTATAAGTTTTCCCCTCTCCAATCAACTTTTTAATCAAACTACGCTGTTCTTCTGAACAATGTCTTAAACGTCCCATTTTCCTCAGGCTTTCAAAGAGAAAAGCATGTTCAACAGGTGCTGGCTTCAACCTTAAATAGGGGACACCTGATTCACACCTGTTTGTTCCACAAAATTGACGAACTCACTGACTGAATGCCACACTACTATTATTGTGAACACCCCCTTTTCTACTTTTTTTTTTTTACTAATAGCCCAATTTCATAGCCTTAAGAGTGTGCATATCATGAATGCTTGGTCTTGTTGGATTTGTGAGAATCTACTGAATCTACTGGTACCTTGTTTCCCATGTAACAATAAGAAATATACTCAAAACCTGGATTAATCTTTTTAGTCACATAGCGCTACTATTATTCTGAACACTACTGTATGTCTCTGCTGAGATAAGTGAATGTCTGTTCAAGTTCAACACTTTTCACCACATGTAGATATACACTTGTGATGGTTGAATCCAGGAAGGTCATTAAAATACTGAATCTTAGTTTTGATCCAGGACAATCACAAACCCAGACACTCTGATTGCTCAAGCACCACAATCAGAGCATCCATTGATTCCACAAAGATTAGCATTGATGCAGCAATTGTATTATTTTAGGTAATATTAACATAATGTGAAATGACATAAGAAGCCTAAGCAGTTGCATGGGAATGCATGAATACACATGTCTATATGTGCATGGATGGTTTGACATCTTTGATGAAGACTAAGCTGTTCAAATTTGTCATTTCACTTGATGTCATCACATGATGTCACTGGCATGACAGGTTTGATGCATTTGTTAGGCCCAGCTGAGCAGAAATCTATGCAGAAAACCATGTATCTCATTAGTTCCTGGGATTAATGTTCTTTTGACAATGTCCTCTGATTTGACCTAGACCCTATGACCTTGACAAGACGACCCAATAAGTTTGATTGAAACTGGTCTTTGCATTTTTAAGATATCACCACAGACAGACATGATCATTACAGTACTCACTCTCCACTGCATGGCAAGACTAAATAATTATTCATTATATTGGAAAAAATGTATTTATTTTTTCTTCATTTTGTGCAATTCCTTGTATGAAAATCTCACATATTATTTCTCCATCAGATGGAAGAGTGTGATGCTCACTGTGACAGTCCTCTGGCACTCAGTGGAAAACTACAGAATAACACGTTATCGTAATTAATTTTACCTCCGCCAAGGAGGTTATGTTTTCGGTCACGTTTGTTTGTTTGTCTGTCTGTTTGTCAGCAGGATAATTCAAAAAGTTTTGAACGGATTTTGATGAAATTTTGTGGAGTGGTTGTAAATGACAAGAGGAACAAGTGATTAAATTTTAGTGGTGATCCAGATCCGGATCCCGATGCTAACGCGTTAGCATGTCTATGGCATTTTCAATGTTAAAAGTTAGCATTAAGCAGTTGCAGCTGTCATCATGTTCGGGTGCAGTTGTTTTCAAATTGTAATATTTCTTAAATTTATTTTTGTTTATATATTAATATTCTAATGATTATTATATACAATTTTAGAGAAAGAGACAAAAATAAATAAATCACTGTGCCAAGGAGGGAATCTCTTTAGGGTCAGTGACCCTATGGCCTTGTTTAGAGAAGTGTTTAAGTGTTAAAAAAATTCATATATTTGCAGTTTGGTTGAATAATAAATTGAATTTTGTCTCTTATTTGTTTTTGTCTATAAGCACATGTAATATCAATATCAGTGCTCAGATGACAGTAGCTTCTGGGAAAGGTGCAAGTTGCAATAAACTGTGATGCCAAGCGCTAAGGATACATGCTATCCAGTCACAGCAGATGAAACTTTATTTACTACTGAGCAAACATCATTGTTAGACTTTTTTAGGTTCAATGATTCCACGGCGTGTAGATGTTATGGCGTCAGTGACCCCATGGCCTTGGCGGAGGTTTGCACTCTCTGAGTGCTTCTAGTTTTAAAAAGTATTTCGCCAAATTTGAGCTGTTTTTTTTTTTTTTTTGTATGTGTCTGTTTTCACCTTGAAATCAACCGATTCACATACCTGCATCTCCTGTTCGATGCGCAGCCTCTCATGGCTGAGTTCTTCCTGATAGAACTGCGTGCACACAACCAGCAGCACGAGTCAGGCAACATGTTCTTTGTACAACACAGTAAACAATTACAAATATAAACTCATATTTATAGTACATTTTATAAGTTATGATGGAAGAAAAAACATCAGCTTTAGCAAACAAACATGGCATTATACCTTATACACTTTATATACTTGAGTCACCTTTCTTCAATGTAAATATTTTTTCTTCCTTTTTCTTTACTACTGTACAGCTTGTGATTTTCCATATTGTGGGATCAATAAAATTTAGCTTATCAATCCAGAAAGTTAATGAATAAAGATCATGCTCTCTGAGCATGTACAGCTAATTGTTTCTGTGCTTCTATGTTTGTCAAAGGTGCTGCTCGTAAGAGCAGCAGCTGTTGTGATCTACACAAATAAGTTTTAAATACGGCAGAGGAACGTCACATATAGTTTTTAGAGCTGATATCTGTCCAGGAAACACGTGGTGGTCCAACAGTTCATGGGTGATTCTTTAACTACGGGCACTATTGGCCTTGTAAATGTAATTTCCACCACACCATTGCCTTACAATATAAAGCGCCTTGGGGCAACTGTTTGTTGTGATTTGGTGCTATATACATGTACTCTGATGTCACTGTTTATCTCCATAGAAACTACCCAAACAATCTTTCATACAAACTGTTTAAAGGGACATTACAGTGTTGTGGTGGAAATTACGGCAATAGTATTGGACAACTACATTTTGTTTAAAACAATCACAACAGTTGTATGACATTGAATACCCCAATTATGTTTTGATTATTTTACTGATATTTTATTCAGAGATATTTTAAAACATTAGAAAAAACGTTTCTTTACCATTCATTTTTATCATTGAAGATCAAAAGTCTGGGTGTGGGACAAGCACAAAACGGCAATATTTGCATATAATGATGCTGAAAAAAGGTGAAAAAGTAATCATAGACTACTAGAACAAATTTCTTAACACACTTTCATTGTAAAGATAACTATAAAAGTGTGAAATTTCCCCTTTTTTTTTTTCTGTTTTTCATACAATATGATCAAAGGACATAATAAGTGCCCATAGTCTAAGAATCACCCTCATATGCTGCCACATACAGTGCTGCACAAAACCTCAGGCATTATAAATACATGTAAAACAAAGCAAGAATTAATGAAAGGCTAATAAAATGTATTTATTATGGGAGAACCAATATATGACTGAACCCCATGTTGATCAGTTAATTATTAATTGATTATTTTCTACTGTTTGTTATATTTATGGAATCATGCATTGCAGTGTAAATCTGCAAAGACAAAATAGTTTATAAAAAAATCTGCCTTTATTTCCATCATAAATTCTCCAAAATGTTTGTTGGGAAGTTATCAATGTTTTGTTCTTTTCCATTGATGGATGTTATAGTTTATTTGATTGTTTTGTTTAATTATGTTGAACTGAAATCTGCTGAGATGCTCTTGATGCTATGGTGCTTTTTTAAAGTAGGTTGATGCACATGTACATATTATGAATGAATATTCTTTTCAAATTATTTTAGAAATGTTATGTTTAGATAATGTTATTTTTTTCCACCTGTTGCTTTGCTGTGGGCATTTTAGTGGATGAAGTGCAAATGCTGTAATCTTTGGGTCCAGCGTAACAGTAATCAGGTTTCTCAAAAGGTCTGCTGCTTTTTAAAAAAAAAAATGCACTCAGTATTTAATCAAATTGAAAAAAAAAGACTGACAAAATTCTGTTGCAATTTTTTTAAATTCACCTTTTCAAATTTCACATTTGTGACCATATCGTAAAGAACTAAAGCACACACTTTAAAGCGTGTGGTGCAGGTGGAATAGGGGTGCGTCCAACTCCACTTTGATATTTAGAAGTCAGGTTGTTTGAGTGCAAAATAGGGTGCAAAGCCCAAAGGAGTTAGTTGCATCCTCTAAATTAGTCAAGGGTGTGTTTTGGACATAACAAGAAATCCATCTCATCCGTCATCCCCTTTAAGAGCTGGAGTGTGCCAAATGCACAGTGCTCTGCTATTTAGAAAGCAGACTTTAGTGACAGGTTTTCGGGCAAGTTAATAGAATTATGCTGCTTTACATCAGGTGGAAGTTATGGTCCTAAAAATAAAATTTTTAGTGTGTTTTAGTGTCTATTTTAAAATTCTCAGTGTGAAATGTTGAAGTCATTTCTCTGAGTTGATCATAACACTGTTGATTCCAATCTACAAGCATTACTCTGAATAGTGAAAAAGTGTTCATCCTCAGGGGTCAAGAAACATAAAAACCCATTGATGTGTGATGTGAACCCTTGAAGGTTAAAATAACTTTAACATGTGCTTTCATGCTGTTCACTAATATCCAAAAACATGAAAATTCGATGCACCAGGTTAAGGTGTAGTATGGCATTGGGAACAGCTGGGTTGTCATTTTATTAGGTTTGAGTGCAGAGAATGTTAGACCTTATTTACAGCAGAACTATAAATCCATGCTTTCTTCACCTCGACGTATTTCTCTTTCTGTAGAAGAGAGGAAGAGAGTTCCTGAACTTGTCCCTCCAGCTCTCCCACCCTGAGTGTGAGCACCGACTTCTCTTCGCTCAGCTCGGTAACGAGGGCCTCCTTGGAGCAAAGCTCTTTAGTCAGCTCCTCTATAACCCTGGACACAGACAGAGGCCACACAGTCACACAGATGTGGATTACTTTGCCTTGGATTAAGGATGTATCTCCAGGTTTTGTACTTGTCTTTGTTGGTGGTGGATGGGGAAAAGATGCTGGGAGGCTTCCTGTCCTGAGGGAGTTCTTCCATGGGGGTGTCTAGGGACATTAGGGAAGCGTGAGAGTGCGATCCAGCCAGTGAGGCCATCCGCTCAGCCTCACTGCGTGCTAGCTGGGCCTCCTGAAAGACATGCGTAACAAAACAGTCCTGACCTTTGGGCTCCTGTGCAAGTGTTTATCAAGACCATGGTGCAAGCAGACCGACCTCCTGCAGGAGCTGAATCTTGGTCTCCAGTACTTGCTGCATGTGGTCGATTTCCTGCTGTCTCTCCTGACACCGTCTCTGCAGCTCTGCCTCATTGTGGTTGGTCAAGCTCTCTGCTGTGCTGCTAAAGAGGAAAAAAGCAAAATGAGCATTGATTATTAAATGTATTAACTTATTCAGAATGGTACGTATGGACAAAGATATCTCTACAGTGTGATATACCCATCACAGCTGCACGGTGACTTAGTGGTTAGCACTGTTGCCTCACAGCAAAAAGGTCATGGGATTGATTCCCACCTGTGGCCTTTCTGTGTGGAGTTTGCATGTTCTCCCTGTGTTCCTCCCACATTTAAAGACATGCAGTTTAGGTGAATTAGAAACTTTAGAATTGCCCAGGTCTCCCTTGCTTGATCTCAATGGGACTAACCTGGTTAAATTTAAATCACCTTTATAGCATAGTATCTTGTTTTAAAGAGTTCCACCCACTGTTCTGGTTGATGTTGACCAATGACAGTCTGTAGTGTCCAGTTTTGGAAGGTGCATGCAGACATTTTCATATTTCAGAAATTGCTGGTGGTTTGAAATAATTTGCCTAGAGGCTATTATAGAACATATTCTGAGAAGCTGAAGTGTAACCATGTTAATGGCTAACTCAGTAACAACAGAGGCTAATGAATCAAGATTTTGTCCTAAAACGACTCAGTGACCCCAACTTTCAATTGGAGCAATCTAAATGTAGAAAAAAGACAAACACTGACTCTTAATTACAGTAAACTTAATTAAATACCCACAAAGGCTGGATATCAGAATCTGGGCTTTAATGAAGTTCTGTGCAGAGAATGAAGCAACACTCCCTGTGTGTGTGTGTGTGTGTGTGTTATCTCAAATTTCTTGTCCCTACTTCATATAGCCAAAATGGCCACACCTAAATGTTTAATGTCCACCTTGTGAAACCATTAGCCTGCCCATATTTATTAAGCAACAACAATATGACCTGTATAGCTACTGCATTCAAGATGGCTGACATTAGCAACTTTCCAGAATTTCTTCCAAAAATCACATTGAGAGGCTAAAAATGCATCTTACCAAGACAATGGTCATAAAGTACTAGAAACAACATATGTATGACTCCTCCCACATGGATAGTCATTAGAACTGCTAAATGGCTCCAACTGACATTCCTTCTGCTCAGTGAGGAGGAGGGGACGAGGATGGAAGCCTTGTTTAGGTTCTGAAATTGTGCTGGTTCTTCTCATGGCGGAAAATCATTTATGTCACCTTCAAATTACGAGGTCTATTAGAAAAGTATCCGACCTTATTATTTTTTTCAAAAACCATATGGATTTGAATCATGTGTGATTACATCAGACATGCTTGAACCCTCGTGGTCATGCAAGAGTTTTTTCACGCCTGTCGGTTACGTCATTCGCCTGTGGGCAGTCTTTGAGTGAGGAGTGGCCCACCCTCTCGTCAATTTTTTTCATTGTTTAGGAATGGCTCAGAGACTGCTGCTTTGTTTGATCAAAATTTTTTCAAAACTGTAAGGCACAACTGAGTGGACACCATTCGATAAATTCAGCTGGTTTTCAGTAAAAATGTTAACGGCTGATGAGAGATTTTGGTCTGTAAGTGTCGCCGTAAGGATGGCCCACGGCGCCTGACGGCGTTCTGCGCTTCGAGGCGGCAGCGTCTCGCCATTTCAAGTTGAAAACTTCCACATTTCAGGCTCTGTTGACCCAGTAAGTCGTCAGAGAACAGAGAACTTTCAGAAGAAGTCGGCATGAGGAGTTTATTCGGACATTCCATTGTTAACGGACATTTTGTAATGAAAGAACGTGCAGGCAGAGTCGCATGTCGGGCCGGACCCGACCGCGGGGGGTCGCGACAGGAAAAACACCTCCGTTGGAAACCTTAACGGGCAAGTTGGAACATGCCCAAGCTGTTAAACAATTTCTCAGTTACTCACTTGTTGAAAGCCATCAAAAGCCGCCTGAATTTTACAAATGGTTTTCAACACGGAGGTGTTTTTCCTGTCGCGGCGCACATAGATTGAATTTGCGCGCACGTCTTTCATTACAAAATGTCCTTAAACAGTGGAATGTCCGCATAAAGTCCTCATGCCGGCCTCTTCTGAATCTTCTCTGTTCTCTCACGACGTCCTGGGTGAATTAAGCCTTAAATTAGGATGTTTTCATCTCGAAACAGGCCGACGACGGCGCCTGGAAGCGCTGCATGACGTCCTGCTGCGTGGGAAGTCCTTACACCGACAGAAACACCCCATAATCTCTCATCAGCCGTTAAACTTTTCACCGAAAACCAGCTTAATTTCTCGAATAGTGTCCACTCGGATATTCCTCACAGGTCCAGAAAAAATTTTGATAAAGCAACGCGCGCCGTCTCGAGCAGCGTGTGAAACAAAGGAATTCAGCCGAGAGGGCGGGACCACATCTCACTCAAGGCCTGCCCACAGGGAAATGACGTCACCGGCACGCGTGAAAAAACTCACGCATGCGCACGAGGGTTCAAGCATGATTGGTGTAATCGCACGTCATTCAAATCCATATAGTTTAAAAAAAAATAAATAAAAGGGTCGGTTTATTATCTAATAGACCACGTATTCAACAACATCAAGTTTGTATTTGTTTCAATTCCAAATTTGTCTTGAAAATGACTTTAAGCACTTGTTTTGACCCTTGACCCTGATAAAATAACCCCTCGCTGTATTTTTGTATTATTTCCGAAAACTCATCCTGCTGAAGAGATAAGCAAACACAAAGTAAAGAATCACAGATGATCAACTATCTTTCAATTCATGATGATGTAATAGTGATTTGACATCAAAATCAAGATTATGCAAAGTGTCCAAAATTCTGCTTGTGTGGGAGCTTGTGATGTCGGATAGATATTTTTGCATAAAACAGAAAACACTTTAACCTTTTATCTAACGTGATATTTCTGAGGCCTGTTGCTGGTTTGCATTATCATTCAAAGTGCATTATATAGCTAATGATGTAAGGTTCTTTCCTCTGTCTACATCACTTATTCAGTCATCAGCTGTATCCCAGAATTCCTGCTCCCAGAATGGCACACGCCGCTCTGTCGCCACAAGTCCTGTTCTGGGTCCTCTCTATATATGGTTTTAACTCTGTCCAACACATGGAACAGCTCAAATAACTGGGATATTCTGAAACAGGGCGAGTCACCCAACTGTCTGTCTCAGGGATAAATGTCTTTGATGTGTACTTGGTCCTCAGACCGAGTCATATAAATTCATTCTGTGACACAGAGACACATTAATATATGATTCTGTGTGGCATTTGATCCACTCTTTACCAAACTAAACCACTTTATCTTCAGGCGTTACACTGTGTTTAGTTCATACTGGCTCCAAACCATTTGAGTTAAATAGTAATGACAGTTCAAGGCGACCCAGGGTCAAAGGTCATGCAACAAATCAAATATGATGTATGAATTCATATTAGTGTTTAATAATAACCACAGGTGTACCTACAATAATTTCTTGAAGGTATCCCCCATATATAGGGATTGTGCCAAAATTTTGAACTTGGTCTGTGACCTTTTCTCAAAATCAAATCACTTTCTTCTTGGCTGGACCCACAAACAACCAAACAAACTGATTCAAAATCAGATCAAAACTCTCATATATTCTTCACACACGCTGGGTAAAACAATTCACTTGTTCATAATCCCAGAATATTTAAAATGTGTCTCTTCACAGACACCCAAAACAGAAAAAACACTCAAATTTAGAGAGGTCACCATGCAAAGCCTGTTAAATGTTGAGCAGTGAGACAACATAATGTTCACAAAAACTGACTGAGGAAATAAAAAAATCATGCTGTAATTACCAGCTTTACTGTTATTTAGCTTCATACAGGAGGTGGTGGTCGAGTGGTTAAGTGCGCTTGTTTCCAGTGTGGAAGGTTGCTCATTCTCCATGTAATGTGGTGTTGGTCAGGAAGAGCATCTGCTGTAAAACCTGCACCGAATTAACCTGCAGATCCACCTCAGATCTGCAGGTTATGGTGACTGCATCAGCTATAAAAGGCATCTCAGTTCTCCACAATACATATAAATAAACAACAACAGCAACCTTTTCTCGGCTGCTGGGCTCAGCAGAATTCTCCGTACATGGCTGGTTTTTATGTGCATGCTGTTGCTGTACACTGTAGAATAGAAGCTGTACCACTGCACTATATATATATATATATATATATATATGACAATGTTTATTGTAAGGTTATTATTTGCAGTGTTTTTGCAATATTTTTAACAGTGATTCATTTGAAACAGAAAGGGAACAAAGGGGCATATTTTTTTATGCCCCAGGAATTTCAAAGCACAAAAGCACTTTCAGTGTTTTTGCTTTAGGGCACTTCAGTCGGACTGATGATTGCTGCACGGATGCTTAGTTAAACGACATTTTTATAGCATATCTACAATAATCCTCAACAAGACTGTTGCAACACATTAGAGTTTAACTTTTAGCTATGCTCATATTTCCATGACGGCGTATTTACCTCTGCTGTCAGTGTCCTCTCAATCAGCTGCTGCGTGACATTTGAGCCGTAAAAGATATTAGCACAGTTAAGACGGGACTTTGCAAAGGGTAAATGATGTGCACACCCACGCAAACACAAGGCTGTGCACAGTCCTGACATCAAATAGAATCACATCATAGAGAGCGCAGTGTCGGATTCTGCTTTGTCACTAAAGCTAAAGTTTAATCAGAAAGCTTAGTCAGCTTCAAAAACTGTAAACTCTGGGTAAATATCTCAGCTAGTCATGGAACACCTTAGTGGTCAGCTAGCCAAAAACCTTTGGTATCACATCTCATCTTCAACCGTTTATCTGGGACCAGGTCGTGGGACCTTTGGTAAAATAAAAACAAAAGAAGAAGCTGTAATTCAATATTGATCACCTATAATGGATGTAATTACCCTCATATTAAAGCTGACAGTCTGCAATGCAGGCTCATATTTATTATTTAAGTAGTTTGTGAAATTTAATTTTAGCTTAAAAATGGTTCTATAATTTAACAACAACAACAGTATTAATAATGATAATACGAGTGAAGTGACACGAAGCTCACTCATAGTACAGGGAGTCCCAAACAGGAAGTGCCAAATTTTGAGTCCACAGTGAAACAGAAAATGTCAAATCTCAAAAACTTCCTGGATCGACACTTCCTGGATTGACAGACGAGATCATGGCAAGTTCAATGGGTGGAGCTAGAGTGGAAGCCAGGGTTGCAGTGGACTCCCCTGAAATAAGATTGGACACAGATGATTGACATGTCACGGCACCGCACATCTGGTTGAAAAGAGCTGCATTTTGATATCAGTGAGTCATATTGACTGCTAGGTTCCTCCTTTCCAGTAATTGGTGCTGTGTACGACAAAATTTCTAATCCACCTTAGTAGAAGAAGAAAAATGTTTGCCTCAGATTTGAACTGAACACGTCATTTGAAACATGGACTAATAATGACAGCAAAGTTATATTGTTCAGTAAACAGCTGTATTTTATGCCAGAAATGAGGTCCAGGTTGTTAAAAGTGGCATTTCACCTTTAATTCGGTTGCCTTTTATATGCGTGTGTCTCCAGTGATTTTTAAACTAGCAGGCAGCTGTTGATTAAATAACCTCTTAATTTTGCTGTCTGAGTGACACACCAGTGACACAACTTTAGACAAATAAATCTAAAGTTATCAACCTTAAACTCAACTGAAAGCAAATTTCTACAACATGATATAAATTAATTAAAAATATAAAATACAGCTTCCTGATGAAGTGATGTAGAGGAAGATTTTCTTAAAAAGAAGACCCGATAGTTCTGCTACAATTTGCTAGAAAGTACATCTGAGATGCAAACCTAGATTTGATGTTTTGGTGAAAGAAACTTCTGTATTTATTCATAATTGATGTAAATAAAGTCCAAGACATATCAGTGACTTGGAAATCTTCATGTTTCTATCCCCTGACTTGTCTGAAGAAAACTGGAAATCAAACTGATTATTACAGGTATTATCAAGTTTTACAGATTTGCTTTCAATTTGAGTTTGAGGAAGATAATTTTAGAAATTTTTATTCTTTGTATTTTTTATATTTCTTGTATTTGAATGGCATAAACAAATTAAAATGTGTGAAATGCCAAGTGTTCCAATAATTTTGGAGGGCACTACCTTATGATGAGCACAGGGCACATGGGCACAGAAGCTGAACATCAAAAAAAGAAAAATTGTTAAAAAGGTGGTGTGTGTGTGTGTGTGTGTCGGGGGGGGGGGGCTCCCCCCAGAAGCTGAAAGGTTTTACTCATGCTAATGCTCCCCTGAAGCTCCCCCATATTAATAATAGTCATAATAATAATAATAATAATAATCCATCTACCATCAATTTTCTGAATCTGATTATTCCAGCGAAGTGTCACAGGGCGCTACTGCCTATTCTAGGGGTCATTGAGCAAGAGGCAAAGAGCACCCTGGACAGGACACAAGTCTATCCCAGTACCATAATAATAATAATAATAATTAATAATAATAAGTGTGTACTTACAGGGCTTTGTCCAGAAGCTGCTGTTTCTCCTGAAGCTCCTGCTTCAAGCTCTCAACTTCCACCTTCAGCTCAATGTTCTGAAACAAAAAGAACAAAGGAAAAGAAGTTCACCAATCAATCACTCAACCAATCAATGAATGTCATTATCAGCACAGCAGTATTATATAAAGTACTGTATGTAAATTACCTTTGATTACTGTGATGGAGGATCAGTGTGTCTTTGTGTAATGACTATACACACGGTTACATGATTTGGTGATCATTAATATCAAATTATTTTAAAATGGCTAATCATAGTGTATCATTGTTTTTGGATTTGAAAATTACAACCAGGGCTCTCTCTCTCTCTCTCTCTCTCTCTCTCTCTCTCTCTCTCTCAGAATGTCTTAGAATATTCCAGAAGTTTATTTTTTAAATTTTATCTTCATTTTTTTAAACTTTGGTGTAAAAAATATTTTGCACACAAATACTTGAATACATATATTCAATAATGGTATTGCCATTGAATTTCTCCAAACAACCAGTAATTTATTTTTTTAAATATATTGAAGAACTATAATAAATAGGAGGTTATGATTAATATTTAAACATTAAAATACAACTTTAAAGAAGAAATACATTATTTAAACTATTTAACTTGGTGACATTTTGATACGGTAGATTTTTTAGTAAGTAGATTTTTTCTTCTGTTTTCCTGAGATAATAGAATAACATTAATCATCAGAAATGCAGCTCCTCTACCATCATACAGCATCTCTGTAGTTGTCTGTTGCCAGGTAACTGGTCAGCGATGTACTTTACATTATCATCAGTTTCTCTTAAGACAGCTACCATATGCACTCGTCATCGTCTTCTACTGTATCCATGATGCATCTACAGCAAGGCATTAAGCTATTTTGATCGATGTCAGACTGTGATTGAACAGACGTCGAGATATGTGATATGTGATTCACAGCTCTGTCATACTAGTTGATGACAGTACATCAGTTGTAGTAGTGATAAAATACCTGAATTAACAAACTGGTCAACAACAGCTCTACATATAATTGAGGTATGATTTAATATGATGTATTAAAAACCAAAACCAAAACAAAAGTTCAGTTACATATGTCTCCCTTAAGACACTGCACCAGAATCAGTTTCCTTCATCTATATCTTCATATGGTGTGATGCCATTCTATGAACAGTTTAAGAGGCATTGTGCTTACAAAACTCGTGAGTACATGACCAGATGGACAGCAGAGTGATTTCTACATACCACACAAATATTTGTTTCTGATATGCTACAGTGATCAAAATATTCCTGCTCCTCTGCCATGTTCCAAACACCAGTGATTCATGAAAGCTGCCGGCTAAACTAAACATCACTGATACTATTGCCTGACCTGGTAAGAGTTTACAGCTTGGACAGCAAAAATATAAATGATTGGGTGAGTGAGTGAGTGTGTCAGCAATAGCTAAAAAACAATAAATGGCACCAAATCCAAGGGAAACACAAGAAGGAACTCCGAGAGCACATACCTCTGCCAAAGCCACACATTGTTTCAAACTTCTTCTGTATCCATGAGCCAAAATATGTTCCAGAACAAATTCAGTTCTAGGATATTATTCATCTGCTCATCAAATTTCATCAACATCTTCTCACAACCTTTTGAGTTAAACGTTGCTATGTGCTAAACACTCTTCTGGAACACTCTCAGTTCCAGAATATATTCTGGATCACCTGCAAAACTGAATCACTTATTTCCTGGAATATTATCTCTCTGCTCACCAAATTTCATTGAAATCTGTTCATTACCTTTTGAGTTATCCTGCTAAAAGACAAACAATCAAACAGACAAACAACCAGTGACAAAGGTAATATTGACTACGTTTACATGCAGCCAATAACCCTTTCATAACCCATTCATAACTGGAATATTAGCAATAACCCGTTTGCACATGGCCATGTAAACACCCGCGAAAACCCGAACATGCACAAATTCCAGTTTTTAAAAACCCGAATATGACCCCTGGGTTATTCCTTTTCTAACCCGAATATCAGGTCATATAAACGTACATTGGGATATCGCCACAGAAAGGAACATTATTTTGTGTTCTGCGTATGTCCTATCCGCAAGGAATCTTGGTCTTTTGAGTACGGCAACTACTTGTATGCAGCGCACGCAACCCACCGGACACCACAGAAGCAGAGGTAAACAAGTATGGGGAAATCCAGACGCGGCAGCACAGCTTCACACTTTTGGAGCGAGGAGGAAACCAAATACTTCATTAGTATCGTGAAAGACATGAATATAATGTCTTTTATTGACAGTACTGCAATGTTCTATTTTATGGTTTACTGCAGTCTAGCATTAGGGGTCTCCACTTGGTTCAAAATGCTGCAGCCAGACTTTTGACACAAAGCAGAAAGTACAACCATTACACCCATTTTGGCATCCCTTCACTGGCTTCCTGTCCCAGTGAGATCAGATTTTAAGGTTCTGCTTCTAACCTATAAAATTATTCATGGACTGGCACCTCCCTACCTAGCTGACCTAATTAAACCTTACATACCGGCCTGGGCTTTACGTTCTCAGGGTGCAGGACTACTTTGTGTCCCTAAGGTGAATAAGAAGTCTGCAGGTCACAGAGCTTTCTCTTATCGTGCCCCTGTTCTGTGGAATGATCTCCCTCTATCAATAAAACAGTTAGATTCTGTGGAGACTTTCAAGTCCAGACTTAAGACGCACTTATTTTCCCTTTCATATGGCTAGCATACTGGTACAGTTTTGTTTTACGCTTTTTACTCTTTTAATTCATTTTATTAGTAATTGGAGCGGGCGGCGGCCTCAACTTTACCCAAATTCTGGGTCTTTTACTGAAGTTTAGGGCTAGTGGCCGGCAATCACCTTAGTATTTCTCTGTTTTTCTTGTTGTTTAATGCTGGCAAATTATACAGTATTTTTTTTTGTCTTTGTGATGCCTGATTCTGTTTTGTCTCTCTGTTTAAGGTGCAGCTCCATCCAGAGATTTGAGTTGTATTTGTATTGGCGACCCTCCTGTCCTGTGCGCCAACAGCATTTCTTGTATATTCGTCCATGAATTGTTCTGTGAATTGTTTTGTAATTTGTGCTGGTAGCATGGCCCAAGCAGAGAGTCACCCCTTTGAGTCTGGTCTGCTTGAGGTTTCTTCCTCAGAGGGAGTTTTTCCTTACCACTGTTGCTCTGGGGGTTGGTAACGTTAGACCTTACCTGTGTGAAGCACTTTGAGGCAACTCTGTTGTGATTTGGCGCTATA
Organism: Thalassophryne amazonica; assembly: GCF_902500255.1. Classification (NCBI taxonomy): domain Eukaryota; kingdom Metazoa; phylum Chordata; class Actinopteri; order Batrachoidiformes; family Batrachoididae; genus Thalassophryne; species Thalassophryne amazonica. The sequence goes on along the minus strand of NC_047114.1, from coordinate 64,437,882 downwards.
TAAATGAAAATAAATTGAAATTGAATTGAAATTGGTAGAAAGTACCGAGATAGCGACATTTACAAGAAGGTGGCCGAAAAGTTACGCGAAGCAGGATTTGCACGAACGCCAGACCAAATCAAGCACCAGTGGAAGACGTGCGTCGCTGTTTAGATGGGGATATTCCAAATTATACCAATGATCATGTATACAGGAGTAACTCTGTCTGCTTAAGCATGTAAACAGGTTATTCAGAAACCGGAATATTGACCTTATCCCGAATATTAATGGAATGTAAACGTAGCCAACGACAATGAAGTCAAAAGACCAGGGGTCTCCAAATCTGCTCCTGAAGATCACTTGCCATACATGTTTTAGAACTTTTTCTGTTCCACCCACAACTAATAAAGCCAATCAGGTGTGCTCAGCCAATCAAGAGCTGAGAAACACCAGAGTAAATTAATCAGGTGTGAGTAAAGAACTCTGCCCTGTGAGCACTGGACTCCACACATGCATGGTTACTTAGCTGGAACATCATTTGTGTTGGGGAAGTGTCGTGACACGGACCCACAACAGGGGGCGTTAATGAAGGGACAATGGAATAGCCAAAAAGTAACAATTTAATGTTGTGAAGGTGCACAACGTGATACAGACAGATACAAATATGTGTTATATCAATCCAACAAAAGGTGACGTGTGGCAGGCTCGAAGATAGGAGACGTCCGGTGAGAGAGAAGCCGGAACCCACACAAGCCTCGCCACCAACGGACCTGAAGAACACCGGAGCCGCCAAGCCCTGCGCCCCAGGTGGCCACTGTCTTCAGCAGTCAGACCCGGTACTGCTGGCAGAAAGCAGAAACAGTTCTGGATGAGTGTGAGTCCGCACACTCAGTAATCCCACAGTCTGTGTTCAGTTAAGGAGGGAGAACCTCCACCTCCAATCACACACTCGTGCAGCTCCTGAGTTAACCACTTATCTGAGTGGGGTGTGAGGCGAAGCCGTCGCAGTCCACACCAAACGCCAACTCCGCAGATAAGGCACACCACAGGAAAACGGCTGCAAAAAGAGATCAGACTAATACTCAAAGTTTAAGTCAGCAGAGAAAATTACCTGTATGGTAGATGATTTCTGGGCGAGGAGGTGGAGTTGCAGTCCGGTCTTTATAGTGGTGGTGATGGGTGACAGCTGGTGTTGATTGATGACAGCTGTCACCTCCAGCGGCTCCAACGCCCTCTCCTGCTTGGAGCCCGCACTCCAAGCAGGGCGCCATCTGGTGGTGGTGGGCCAGCAGTACCTCCTCTTCAGCGGCCCACACAACAATTTGTGCTCTTCAGGAGCAGGGTTTGAGACTCCTGCATTGATGGACATTAACTTTGATATACCACATCAATAAAAAACAAAACATTCATTTATTTTTTTTGGGGGGGCCTATGTCATATCCTATAGACGTGTCTGCCACCTGCTGGATGTAGTGCCCACCTTCAGGTGAATGTCTGCTACCAAGTTAAGCAAGCAAGTGTGAGAAGAAACATGATGCTCACAAAGTGGCCAAATAAGGGACAAAATATTCAGCAGAACAGGAATGGAACATGTGGATATGAGTATCTCATATGGACATGAGTATCTTTACTGTTGTAAATGTAAATGAGATAAAGTGTTACTGTCTGTTCTGCTCAACTGTGGATCAATTAAATATTTTACATGACTTTCTTTCATTAAAAATAATTATTGCTGTATTTATAGCGAATAAGATACAATACGTCCAACCTTATCTTTTTCTCTTTAAAATGTGATTATAACACCGCGCTCTCTCCACAACTGCTGTGTGAGTTGGTGTTGGTTGGTGTTGTGTATCAGCGGTACAGAACATCTGACCTCTCTGCCGTGGCTGTTATATTTAGACCTGGAAAATTCAGGGCAGCTCAAATATGTATCCCTGAGGCCAAAAGGCTAAACTCCGGTTTGTTTACCTGGCAGGGGCCCCCAGGGGCATTTAAGGGCCAATCAGGGCTCTTGGGCTGAGCTCGGGGACAGATGGTTTAAAAAGTGGGGTTCATTCTTTCCATTCTGACCTTAGACGGGACAGATGATTTATCTGTCTGTCTGCTGGACTCAAGTCAGTTCAATGTTTTTACAAACTTCATCCTTGCAATTCAGCTCATGTTCATTTCTGCCTTCTTCTCATGTGTCTTTTCTTTTCTTTCTGAAGTTCTTTACTGTCTCCTTCTGCCAAATCTAATGATGTCTTCATGTCCCAGAAGCCATGCTAGACAGTTTTCTGTGGTTCGTGCTCACTGCTTGCATGCTGAAACCTTCCCAGAGAACAAGTGATCCCCAAGTCCCAAACCAGCTCTCACACCTCGCTGACTTGTGCACCATAACAGGTTAAGTTCAAACCTTGCACACCTAGCGGCATTCAGCTCAGAGTCCTCCTGAGCAGGTACACCACTTGGTAAAAGCGGCCTCAGTGGACATCCAGCCACACTGACTCCACACAGCAGAACGTCCCAAGGTCCTCGTTTTCAGACACCCAGGCAGAGTCATCCCCACTTCCTGGAGCTAGACATCTACAGTATCTGTCACAGCCAAGTGATATGTGCGCGTTTCCTTGGCTTTTTCCATTTCCTAGGGTCCTCAACACCTGCATGATGAGAGAAGCACGTTATAAATGGTAAATGGACTGCATTTATATAGCGCTTTTCCATCTGCATCAGACGCTCAAAGCACTTTACAATTATGCCTCACATTCACCCCGATGTCAGGGTGCTGCCATACAAGGCGCTCACTACACACCGGGAGCAATAGGGGATTAAAGACCTTGCCCAAGGGCCCTTAGTGATTTTCCAGTCAGACGGGGATTTGAACCCAGGATCTTCTGGTCTCAAGCCCAACACCTTAACCACTAGACCATCACCTCCCCTATATGATCAGAATGCCGCAGCTAATGTTCATTTGAGTCTTTCAGAGTAACTATTCGTTTGACAACCACTCATTCCAGCAGCAGCCAGTGATCCACCAAAGAGTTTAAAGACAGATTTTTTTTTCTATGCAAAGTGTGGAATTTACACACACAGCTCTGACCACACATACACACAGCATATAGTGGTTGATCAGGGAATCTACAACAAGAAAGCATTGCTGCTGTCACAGCCTGCAACCTCATCTGCATACGTTCTTTATTTCCTTAAATTAATAAGTATACAATTTGTAATTATTTTGAGTGAAAAACAGACGTGTTGCCTCATTGGTGTCAAAACCTACAAAAGACACCTACGGGAACTAAACAGCAGCTTTTGATCTCAGCAACAAGCACCCCGATGTCAACTTTTTACTACAAGGCGTGAATCAAGTAGTTTTCCTCCTGTAATTTTATATTAAAAAATGGGCCCACGTTATTTTTGCTTCTCAAATTTCATTAGGAGAAATTTTATCTTAATGAAGACAGCAGTGCAGTGACGTCACAGGGGGACAAAGGATTCTGAGACAACTGTAACGATAAATAATGGTCTTGTTATTCTGTTAACTGGAAAGTTTTATGCTGTTTTTTTTTTGTGGAGATCTTGCTAAAGATTATCATAACTATGTCCACAAGTGATTGCGATGTCTGAATTAAGACACAACATTTGACACTATGAATGAATGGTTGTTACGAATATTTGAGTTCAAAACTACTGGTGGACTCATAGTTGACACCTCGTGTTGCCACTCTCTGCATTTATGGTCTCACTGCTGTGATCACACACAAGTATCTTTGCTCGTGTTCCGTTATTCAAGCAAAGAACACAAACAACAAACGGATGTTTTGTTACCATATATGGTTAACTGAGGGCATTTGTGAATGCAAATGATGAGGAACTTGCACGCACATGTGGTTTACGACATGCGGGATTTATCAACAGCTGACAATCACTAATGTGAGTACGACCAGTGTGCAACTGTTTGATAAATTCAGATTATTTTATTTTTTGTACTTACACACGGACCCAGCGCCACGAGGGGGCGTTTGGGGGCGACGCCCCCTCACGTCATCAACCTCGCCCCCTCGGATGTGAGCATTATCAAAAAATAAAAATAAAAAAGAAAGAAAAAGAAATACTGGAAAATATAGCAAAATATTAGTTATTCAATAATATCACGTATTTAACAAATAAACCAAATTAATTAACTAAAGTAATTAATTTTAAAACAAACGGATATGGCGTGTGTCTGTGTTCAAGCGATTTGATAGGTTGAGGGTTGCGCTTGTCAGTGCGGCAGAGGGCAAGGATCCTGAGTCCAGCGATTATGGCAAGGTGGACAAATTAAAGCATGCTCAATTTATTCAAGCAGTGTCAGAACTGGAGTTCCTGGGATTCGTCAAGTCCACCAACCAAAAGGCAGATCATGTAGCACGACTCACTTGGGGAGGGTGTTAAGATTTTGCACACGAGTGGAAAAAGCCTAGTGATCACAGACGCAGCATGCTGCATGAATGAAAGGTGAACTTAATAAGGCTGGCATTTGAGAATGACCTAACCAGGAAATTCAACAGAGAGTGGCGAGATGTCCTTCTCAGAAGATTCAACGCGGCATCCAACCGAAGGCTTCAACTCTTCTGAGGTAGGCTAGCATGCAGTTTCCACACAGAATTTTATGTTAAGATATGGACTTTTATGGTAAGATAAAAGTTATGTATTGGTGTAAATATAGTGGTCCCTCGCTATAACGCGGTTCACCTTTCGTGGCCTCGCAGTTTCGCGGATTTTTTTAGTCCAATTTTGCATGCTTTTTTTTTTTTTTAACAACGCATTGTGTTCTGCGTCCTCATCAAGCCGGCCGGTCACAGCACCGCGAAGGGAGAGTACGCGCATTGGGCCTCATGTATCAAAGTTGCGTACAGCGATATTTGAGCGTATATGGGGTGTACGCCAAAACGGCTGTGCTACTTGGCATTTATCAATGTGGTCGTTGGCGTACGCTGCGCTGAAAATATACACCAGGTCGAGAGGTGGCGTAAATTATACACCAAAATGAACCAGCGCTGGAATCCACATAAAAATGAAAATGATCAACATGATAAACAGTGCCATTATACAAATCAATGCATATGTTACATAAATAACACTTTCCTGATTATACTACATAATAATCAATACAAATCCTGCTTTTGCGGGATTGTTATGGAGCACGATCCGTGGCTACAGCGCTGACTGCAAAGACAACGCTGCTCGCCCTTTTCTCCAGACTTCGAGCCTGGAGCCAGAGCAGCGGTGAGCTTAACTTTATGTGGTGTGATCGTTTTAGACTATGAAATTGATAATAACTGTAGTTTCGTCATTCCCTTAATTCGCCCGTGCTGCAATCAGGTGTTGTCGTCTCCATTCGGTTGTCACAATAAAATAAATACAGAAATACATTTAAAAAATAAAGAAATCTGACAGATTAGGCGTGTCTTATTAATTGAGCGAGCAAATATCCACGTCAAGAATTATTGACATGTGAAAAGAGAATAACGCGGTTCACCTGTTGTGGCCTCGGAGTCTCGCGGAGTATTTAGTCCAATTTTGCATGCCTTTTTTTTTTTTTACAGTGTTCTGTGTTCTGCGTATCTGTTTATAAGAATCTTGTCACCCAGAAGAAAAAAGAACGCCAACAACTACTCATAACTGTGTTTGTCACTCGGAAACAGACACCTGCTGCAGCCAGGTGTGAGTGGAAAAAGGCGCGGTGTCAGGACGCAGAGGAGCAATCTGTGAAATACTGGTCAGTCACTATTAATAATTTCTTATGTGTCCAACCTCGTTCGTTGAGCGTTAAAATTAATTCGTTAGTTCTAAATGCCATCAGAATTATATATAGAGTGTTTACACACGAGAGAAAGAGAAAAGTGAGAAAATGTTCATGCCTGATTGAGAAAGTGTATAAACTGTGTAGTGAGGGGTTTTACAGCTTTGAAACGTCTATAATAATTGTAAAAAATAACGCTGCCTAACGTCGCGGTTTTGCGTATTTCGGGCTATTTTTTAGAATCTAACTCCAGCGATTAATGAGGGACCACTGTAACACTTTATTGATTATATACTACAAAACAATTGATACGACGCCCGCTTTTGACGCTCTATTGGCACGCGTCGTGATTGGTGAAGTTCTTTTTCTTTGCCGTCTTCCTGGCTTCCATGTCGTAAAATGAGGGTGTGTCTGAAGCGGAGTCTGAATATTTATGGGCGTGTTTATTATAATTACGATCGTTTCCACCCGCCGCATTTATCAAGATCACGTCAGGCGTACGCCAGAAATGGGCAGGTGCGCACTGCTTGATACATGTCACGGCGACTTTGGTGTATTTCAAGTTTACGCCGTAAATTTACGCCACAAGTGTACAACATTGATACATGAGGCCCATTGTGTTCTGCGTGTCTGTTTGTAAGAATCTTCTCACCCAGAAGAAAAAAGAGCGCCAACAACTACCCATAACTGTGTTCTTCACTCGGAAAAAGACACCTGCAGGGAGGCCTTCAGCGGAGTGGCACCACGACGAAGAGGCGCGATCAGAGGAACTGTGAAATACTGGTCAGTCACTATTAATAATTTCTTATGTGTCCAACCTCGTAGGTTGATCGTTAAAATTAAATTCGTTACTTCTAAAAGCCATCATAATTATTTATAGGAAAACGTTCTATTTTTATTTCTCAAACAAATGTTTGGGCCTGAAAACAAGTTGGTCTTATTTTTCTACTAAGGTTTGAACTTTGAGAGTGTTTACACATGAGAGAAAAGTGAGAAAATGTTAATGCCTATTTGAGAAAAGTGTATAAAGTGTGTAGAGAGGGGTTTTACAGCCTTAAAACGTCTATAATAATAGTAAAAAATAACGCTGACTACTTCGCGGATTTTGCCTACTGCGGGCTATTTTTAGAACGTAACTCCCGCGATAAACAAGGGACCACTGTAAAGGTTTATCTTTGACCCGTTGTGTGACTGTCAAGCCCAATTGCGCTGTGTTTGCGCTTGTATGTGGGGTTAATCTACTGTCTCGTGTCGTTTCTCAGATCAGTTGTTGGTTTGGTTTTGTGGTATGCAGGAGATCACTTGACCGAGGGTCTATATGTTCAAATAAATTAAAAAAAATAGTCATCACTCTTTACTCTTAGTCAGTCTCTTACAATGGTGTAGCCTAAATACACGAGCTTTCTAGGAGCGCACCCAATTCATTACGCACGCTCAGAGGCACGTACCCTCCGGTGCGCACTTTTTTGGGGGAAGGCGACCCCGCCCCCTGTGATAAACCCCTTAATATTTTTTTTCTGGCGCTGGGCCTGCTTACACATGCAAAATTTTGTTTGTGCGACAGCATTTAGATCCATTTCTATGCACAGTTTGATAAGTTGATGAGTGCCCAAGTCTCAAAACCATACACTGTAAAAAAAAAAAAAAAATTTGCTTTTAGTTCCTTTAACTTATTTTTTTGATTCAGGTCAACTAAATTTTGCCAAAAAGTTGAGACAACTAGAAATGTTAAGTTTTGATCCATTCAACGAGTGAAATAGTACAGTCAACTCAGAAATATGTGACTGGCCAACTTGTCCAATAAGTAGACAGGTTTCGCACATGCTCAGAACACCGCCCCTGCACAGTCCCTTTGTCAACCCGTGCCTGCATCCACTCCATGCGTCCACTGCCGTAATCCAGCATTGCGAATTTTCTATGCCTCATGGTGGATTAAAGGACAGAATTTTATCTCTGCACTCTGCAGAACTACACCATCAACAAATAGAATCCTTTTGAACACATAATACAACATACACATTGTGTTCTGCTACACTTCAGACCACTGACTCCATGGAGGCACCAGCAGTGATAAAAGGAGTGGATGTTGGCCTACTGATCATCACAGAGCAAAATGCGAAGATGACAGCCCAGAACATTGTGGATGTTGCAGTAATCCTGCAGGAGCGCACTGTTTTGCGCGAGTTGCGAGATGTATCAAACGGCTTTGCGATGCTGATTGGACTACTTTACTGTGTCACCATTGATTATCCTAAGGGACTGAAGTACACCTTCGAGGTCATTCAGAAGGTAATCATGGACATTGGGGGAAGCACCTACTCTGCTCGGGCTCATGGACTGCGCAACAAATTGCTTCAGCACACAGTGTAGAGATGTTCTGCCCTGTCATTTGTATTCTAACACTATTTGGTGAATGTTTTCAGTGTCCTGTTTACACATATGACACACACAGATGTTCTGCACAACAAAGTAGCCACCTATTTCCACATTAGTTAAGCCATACCTGTTTCCAGTACATTTTCAAAGAATTACAAAGAATGTGAAAGAAAAGTTTTAGTTTTGTACAAAGTTTTGTTTTATGCTGGAGTTGCAGGCACACACACAGCCTCAGTAACTGTACATGCAGACAGGGACTGTAATGATCAGCAACAGCAGTTGGCTGCCATTCATTCTCAATGGACGCTGGCATTGTAGGGCGCTGGGCGCCAAGGTGCTCTATAATGCCAGTGTCCATTTAGAATGAATGGCAGTCAAGTGCTCTTGCTGCTTGTGATGGTCCCTCTCTGTGTATCCCCAACCCACACACTGACACGTGGTAAGAGACAATCTGTCGTTTTGTTCTGTTTTTAGTTATGTTAATGATTTAAAAAGATGTTTTAAGAATAACTTGAAATGAATGTTTACTGAATAAATTGTTTCAGAAATTAATTGGTTTTACTTTATACTCTACTTGGTAGTCTATTATTTTCAAACAAAGTAGTTGAAGATGGCCTTTCTCAACACAGGATTTGTGTCAGATTCGAACCCTGACAGCTGCAGTTAAGAGTAAGCCTTTGATACATGCTGTAAAAAAAAAAAAAAAAAAATCCCAAGGTGACTTAACTTAAAATAATTTGTTACCTCGCTGCCTTAACATTTTGATTAAGGCTAGCAAATTATATTAATTATTTGACTAATAAAAGAGACTTACCAGAACAAAGCAATAAGTCATGTGAACTTGGTCTTTAAAGCTGGAGACACTATGTTGTGAGTTCAAATTACCTAAAATAATTTGCGAGCCTTAATCAAAATTTTAAGGCAGCGAGGTTACAAATTATTTTAAGTTGAGTCGAATTGGAATTTTTTACAGTGTATGAGAAGACTGGAAACATGTGGACCCTAAAGGCTTGGATCGTCATCCTCCTGCAGAGATAACTGGCACTGCCAGGCACCTCTGTCCAATGACCTCATGGCTCCATAAGCTGTTTCCAGGCATCTCTCAATCTCAGAGGCCAAGGTTTCAGAGATGTGAAGGTGAGTGGAGAGATAAGTGAATTTCTCTCCACATTCGATACGTTCACCACAAATACAATAAAACTCACCTAAACCGTCATTGGGAACTCATAGTCCTAATGCTTTTGTATGGTTTTCCATGTAATAAACACCGTATATATTGGATTTTATATAACGGATTTTCGCTCACATCGGACAAAACGTCCCACCCCATCACAATGTATATCCATTACAAACCCCTTGCACGTACCGGACAGTCTGGACGTGTCCAGTCACAACATTTTTAAATTAAGTTTAAATTTAGTTTTAAATTAAGACACAGTACTGAAACAGTCCTTTTAAAAGTTTTTAAAGACCTTCTTTTAACTGTTGATGCAGGGAATTCTGCTGTTCTTCTGCTTTTAGATTTACCTGCAGCCTCTGACACAGTGAACCACAGTGTCCCTGTAAATCACCTCGAAACGCACATAGGTATTAAGGTTCAGCACTAAATTGGTTTCGGTCCTATCTTTCAAACAGAAGTTTTTCTGTTAATGTAGGACAGTACTCTTCCTCTGTGTCTCCTCTTAAATATGGCATGCCCCAGGGCTCAATTTTAGCACCGCTTCTCTTTGCTTTGTACATGATCCCTCTTGGGCCTGTTTTTAAAAAGCACAAAGTTTGTTTTCATTGTTTTGCAGACGACATTCAGATTTACCTTCCTGTAACTTCCTGTGATACCCAGGCTGCTGTAAAAATACTACAGGACTGTCTGAATGATGTACAAGTCTGGATGAGAACTAACTTTCTGAATCTTAATAAAAATAAAACTGAGATTTTAGTGTTTGGGCAAAGTAACCCTCCACAAGGCCAAGACAGTGTTATTGGTCCTCTGTCCACTTTTTGCTGCCCTTTTGTAAAAAAATCTAGGGGTGATAGTTTACCCAATGTTCAGATTTGATAAGCACATCAGCTCTGTCATCGGGGCCAGCTTTTTTCAGCTGAGGACTCTTTCTAAAATAAAATCTTATTTTACTCGAGTTGATTTTGAAAGAGCTATCCGTGCATTCATAACGTCACGTATGGATTATTGTAATGCTCTCTACGTTGGGCTGGACCAGCGCTGCCTACAGTGCCTGCAGAGTGTACAGAATACTGCAGCCCGCCTTTTGACTAAAACAAAGAAGCATGAGCACATCACCCCTGTGCTCTGCACCTTACACTGGCTCCCTGTCGGTTTTTGTGTTAAGTATAAAATTTTGCTGATTGTTTTTAAGTGTCTGCACTGTATAGGCCCAATGTACTGACTTTTCAGTCGTGTGACTATCCGAGAAATTGTGGAAGAGGTGGGCATATCACAGCATGTCCTGTGAGACTTCAACACGAAGGCACTTTTGCGCCGCCGTCAGCAGCAGCATGAATTTCATCACCACTCTTTTCATGGCCAAATCTTCTGTCACAGTGGAATGTACCGAAAAAGTGCTCATGTCCATCTCTTCCACAATTTCTCGGATAGTCACACGATGGTCCCGCATCACCACAGCATTCACTTTGGAAATGATCTGGTCGTTTCAGCATGTCGATGGCCAACCGGAGCGTGGTTCGCTCTCCACCATTGTGCGGACGTCTTTAAACCGGTTGTACTGCTCCTTAATCTGTGTGATGCCCAAAGCATCGTCACCAAAAGCCGTCTGAATCATCCGAATGGTTTCCACCTGGCTGTCGCTCAGTTTCTGGCAAAATTTGATGCGCCGCTGCTCCAGTCATTCCGTCTTTTTCCTTGAAATGAAAATCCGCCGAGCGCACTGCACACGTCCCACACAAAGGCTGCTTGCCAGGAAATGATGCAATCGACAGGTGTGAAAAAGTTCATGCATGCGCACGAAGGTTCAAGGTTTGCTCATACAAGCACACGTAATTCAGATCCATCAGGTTTTTGCAAAAAATAAAAAGGTCTGATACTTTTCTAACAGACCTCGTACAGATACATCAAAGCGCAACAAAAACTTGTCAAACATGCATAGACTGAAATGTTGCAGTACAGTAACCATATACAAATAGAGTCCAATGGTCACAATGACAAGGGCATCCAAATGGTGAAGAGCAGAGTCTCAGTAAATGGACTGCAACTGGCAAGCCCTTAATTCCTTAGCATGCTCCAAATTCCCACAGTTCCCCAGTACATCTCACACATCCCAGCCAGCAGTGGAATCCTAGTCCAGGTAAAGAAATTGAAAGAAAAATATCTCCTGTAGTCACCCCTTTAATCAAACGTTCTGTACTATGTATTGGCTTATTCCCTCATCCATGCATAATCTCTCCAACAAGGTTCAAGAAAACAATCAATATTTTTTCTGAACGCAAATGAGTGGAAATATCATAATCTTCTTGATATGTTAACAAATGTGATTGAGACCTTTAAGTCTTTTACAACGCTTCTGACAGCGAAGTAATGCAGTAGCCACCTAACAGCAGGTATACGCTCTGCAGAGATAATTAATTATTTACTCAAACACTCTAATATTTAATATAATGAGCTGTGAAAGCACATGATGTATTGCTGTGTGTCTAATAATATAGCTTACAGTAACAGACTCATTTTCCCATCTCGAAACCAGCTCTATATATAGACAACCATCATCACAGTGCACCTGCTATTTTGGCCCCTCATGGCCCATTGGCCCTCAGCAACAGATCCTCTAATAAGCAGGCGGTGCAGGATGCAGACAGCTGCAATTAACCGACACTGACAGACCGACTGTGTCACACACAAAACCAAACACTGCAAGCGTTTAGTAACATCGTCTGCTTTGCTCTTGTCACCACATCTACATGTAAGAAAGTCCTAAGAAGCACTTATGCTTTATATTTAAATGATGCTGCATTATATATACAGTGTCCCAATAGACATGGCTGGAAATTAATACCTGAAAGCCAGTGGACAAACCCACGTAACGATGAAAAGGACACACAAGCAGAAAGATCAGAAGCTCTTGGAGTACAGACACACGTGTACATGAGATACATAAATCAGTGTAGTCAAGCTCAGTCTATTAATAGAGTCACTGAGAACACTATGACCCAAACCGACTCAGCCAGTCTGTACTGTGTTACACTTCACAGATGTTACAAGAACTCTTGGTTCTTGTAAGTCTCTGTCACTAGTAGGGCTGCAAAAGCTGCAGTGTTTAAAATCCATAGCCAAAGTGAATTTTGACCCTGAAAGTGTTATTTTAACACTTTGTCAAATCTTGCAGTGTTTTTTTTTTTTTGGGGGGGGGGGGGGGGGGGGTCATAACAGCATTGATTCAGCTTTCTACATGTGTAATTTGTTACTCTACACCGAAATGGTTTCTTTTCACAGGCCATCACACTGATGAATAATTTAACCTGCAAAAAAAAAAAAAAAAAAAAAAAAAAAAAAAAAAAAAACAAACAAAAAAACCCCTCACTAATTCATATACCTCATGTACAACTTAACTTCAATCTGTTTGTCTGCTTCACTGGCGTAGGAGGTGGGGTCTATTTGGGGGGACAACAGCAAATTTGCCCGAATTACAGAAACCCCCATGACTTTTTAAATTACCATATATTTATATACCCATATTAATATTGGTGACCAAATAGTGGTTTGATTGTTTACATTAATTGCGAAACTGTAAATACTTGTGCGCTTTTCTGTCCTTATTGTCGAAATGTCGAAATCACAGAGGGAAGGTGAGAAACGAAATTTCGATTCCTTCAGAAGAACAGCGTAGTTTGATTAAAAAGTTGATTGGAGAGGGGAAAACTTATATGCAGGTGCAAAAAATTATAGGCTGTTCATCTACAATGATCTCCAATGCTTTAAAATGGACAAAAAAACCTAAAGCAAAACAAAACAGAGACACGTGGAAGAAAACGGAAAACAACCATCAAAATGGATAGAAGAATAACCAGAATGGCAAAGGCTCACCCATTGATCAGCTCCAGGATGATCAAAGACAGTCTGGAGTTACCTGTAAGTGCTGTGACAGTTAGAAGACGCCTGTGTGAAGCTAATGTATGTGCAAGAATCCCCCACAAAGTCCCTCTGTTAAATAAAAGACATGTGCAGAAGAGATTACTATTTGCCAAAGCACACATCAACTGGCTTAAAGAGAAATGGAGGAATATTTTGTGGACTTATTTGAGTAAAATTGTTCTTTTTGGGTCCAAGGGCCGCAGACAGTTTGTGAGATGACCCCCAAACTCTGAATTCAAGCCACAGTTCACAGTGAAGACAGTGAAGCATGGTGGTGCAAGCATCATGATATGGGCATGTTTCTCCTACTATGGTGTTGGGCCTATATATTGCATACCAGGTATTATGGATCAGTTTGAATATGTCAGAATACTTGAAGAGGTCATGTTGCCTTATGCTGAAGAGGACATGCCCTTGAAATGGGTGTTTCAACAAGGCAATGACCTCAAGCACACTAGTAAACAAGCAAAATCTTGGTTCCAAACCAACAAAATTAATGTTTTAGAGTGGTCTGCCCAATCCCCGGACCTAAATACAATTGAGAACTTCTGGGGTGACATCAAAAAAGCTGTTTCTGAAGCAAAACCAAGAAATATGAATGAATTGTGGAATGTTGTTAAAGAATCTTGGAGTGGAATAACAGCTGAAAGGTGCCACAAGTTGGTTGACTCCATGCCTCACAGATGTGAAGAAATCATGAAAAACTGTGGTTATACAACTAAATACTGTTGTGTGGGCCGCCAGAAGAGGAGGTACTGCTAGCCCACCACCAGAGGGCGCCCTGCCTGAAGTGCGGGCTTCAGGCACGAGAGGGCGCTGCCGCCTCACAGGAACAGCCGAGGTGACAGCTGTCACTCATCAACTATGACAGCTGTCACCGATCATCTACACTTCACCCCGGATAAAAGCAGGATGACACCTCCACCACGTTGCCGAGATATCGTTCTCCTACGGAGGTAATACTCTCAGCCTGAATATTCCAATATTGATTCCAGTAGATACATTGTTGCAGCTGTCTCCCCGGAGGACCGGCGTGGGCCGCGACTGCTTCGCTCTGCTTTCCGTCAGATAAGTGTTTGAGACAGGAGCTGCACGAGTGTGTTAGAGGTGGAGGTGGAATTCCCACCGTTGTTGTTACTGGGTGTACACACACCCACACTTGACTGTCTTTGCTCTTCGCCAGCAGTACCAGATCCGACACGCGGAGACGGTGGCCACCTGGGGGACTCGGGACCTGGCGGCTCCAGTATCCTTCGGGTTCGGTGGTGGAGGAAATCGTGTGGTTCTCCTATCGTCGAGCCTGCCCACACGACACCTTTATCCATTGACTTTGTATTTATTCTATAATCTGCTGTGTGTGGTTGTGGCATTCACAACAGTAAAGTGTTCAAATTTAACTCCTTCTATTGTCCGTTCATTTACGCCCCCTGTTGTGGGTCCGTGTCACTACACTTTCCCAACAAATACTAGTTTAGTGATTCACAGGATTGCTAAAAAAGCAGTTTGAACATAATAGTTTTGAGATTGTAGTGTCAACAGCAGATGCTACTATTATTGTGAACACCCCCTTTTCTACTTTTGTTTTACTAATAGCCCAATTTCATAGCCTTAAGAATGTGCATATCATGAATGCTTGGTCTTGTTGGATTTGTGAGAATCTACTGGTACCTTGTTTCCCATGTAACAATAAGAAATATACTCAAAACCTGGATTAATCTTTTTAGTCATATAGCACTACTATTATTCTGAACTCTACTGTACAGTTCAACAGTTCATTTGCGCTCTGGGGGGGCATTATTATACGTGGCACCTGCAGGTCAGGCCGGCAGGCTTTGCAATGTATGCGCTCAAATTGTTTCAGATCTCGTTTTGGCGCCATCGGAATATGTAAATTGCAGATGGACCGCCGTCGGATAGGTGTCCCATCTCGACTGTGCCCGGAGAGTTTTGAGCATGTGCATCACACGCAGGGCCGCTGGCCAATTTTGACCAACTGTGTCGACTTCCGCAGATGGCTGTCAGAATGTTTTGGAACTAAAATCCGACACTTTTCGGATGTGCCCCGATTCATAATTCCGACGCCACTGGGTGATTCCGGCAATGTGTGACAGGGTATGACTCTCTGAGTCTGACTCTCTACATCCAAAGTGATCAAAGGGAATAATGTGATTATTAACCATCAGATGACAAAGTAAAACCTCTTAAATCATTCTAAAGCCAGTTTTAAGCAGAAACTAGGCCATTTTAATCAGAAATGAGGCAATAATTGCTTTATTGCTGCTGACGCTCCAAAATGATGCATGCACAGTGAAGGCAGGGGGGAACAATTTTTAGGGGGAACTGTTTGTTGGATGCCCTTTCTGACCTAACTCCACATTACATGGAGAACGGGCGGGGATGGCCTTGAACTAAGAACCAAACAGGAATAGTGTTTCTGTGAGTTGAATTAACACTAGCGATTTTGCTGTTTGGCGCTGAAACAAATTATTTCTGTTATTGATTAGTGCATTGGTTTTCATGTTTTAGTTCTGATGCATCAACTTTTATAACACATGAGGAAAATCTAGCTGTAATGCATTTGGATAAAACAACATGATAAAGAACATGGACTACATGTGTCTTGGTGCTAGACTTTGACTAAACAGAGGTGCACACTGAAGAAATGAATGAATGAATATATTAAATTAAATTCTTAGTTTTCTGACAGGGATATCTTTTGGCATGACCAGTTTTTTCTGTGCATTATCCTTCTGTCTGAATAAATTTTAATCATCATCTGACTCTGGTGCTGTAATTAGGACCCTGCTGATCATCATCATAATTATTCCCCCATTTAACAAATTAATTTAACTTTAGTGCTTTCATATCCTCCACCCAGTACAAGTGCACCCTCCCCCGCAGAATATCAGAATAAGAACCACAAAATTAATCTGTTGATTATTGTGTAATCATCAATTTTACAATTAAGTCAATAAAACACAAATTAATTAAAGAATACAGAGAATTCAACACCCAATATGTCCTACAAAGTCTCACGAACACTGTTACATAAAAAAAAATTATTCCTCTTTTCTTTCTTTTTAATATTTAAAGAAATTATGTGTTACAATGTAAATGTTCCTGTAATTGTTTTACGTATATCACTGGTCAGCATCAGCTGGAGGTCCCTACGACCAAAAGCAGCCACTCTTTTGTTGTGGCTGGGTCTAGACTTTGGAATTCTTTGCCCCTTGAGTTGCGCTTGATCAGTACCTTGTCTCTGTTCAAAGCTAAGTAAAAACGTATTTGTTCAGGATTGCTTTTAGTATGTAGTGTCTTATTATGATGGTTGTTTTGTTGTTTTATTGTTGTTGATTTTATGTAGTCATGTAAATCACTTTGGTTCAGTGGTTACTGTTGTAAAGTGCTATACAAATAAAGTTTGATTTGATTTGATTTATCTTCATGTGCACTGCATGTATCTCAAAGGTGAAAAAGAAGTCAGCAGGTTACAGGGCTTTTTATTATTATTAGTATTATTATAATTATTATTATTATTATTATCATCATGTTGCTATTTTTTTTCTCTGCCTGTCTGTCTCTTGTTTTCACCTACGTATTGTCAGGATTTTATTTGCTTTTATTTCTTTGTTTTGGTTGTTTGTTCTGTTACTTTCTGTTATGTTTAGTCTCTTGCTGGGGTTTTTTTTTCCTGCTTGGGTCTGTCTGTCCCTTTCTCTCTTGTCTGTCTCTGCTGACTCTTGGTGGTGGGTGTTTCCCTCTCTCTGGCCACACCCTCTTTCTGGTGTGTTCCACACACACCTGCTCCCAATCTGCACCTCATCACCTGGGTGTATTTAAGCTCCTCATTTTGCCTTACTCCTTTGCCATATTGATGTGCCTAGTGCCTTCTCTCCACTTCTGATTTGTGTATTTTTTACCTGATTGCCTCACGTGTCCTTCTACTACCTGCCTGTATCCTCAACCACGCCTTTGCCTGATGTTCTTGGTTTTGTTACTCTTGTTGGACTGCCTTACTGTGTACCGGACCCCGTTTACTGTTTCAGTAAACTTCTTTTACCTACAGAGCTTGTTGTCTGAGTCCTGCATTTGCGTCCGGCCAAACCTGTTACCCAGACCTGATACATATATGATGTAATTCATTTTTGAACACAAATAAATTTTATTACTTGTTATTGTTTTGTCTAACACAAAACACTAAGGCTTATAATAATATAAGAGTCTGAATTGATAACTTAATGAATAACAATATATCAGTTAGAAAAAGTAGCTGTCATTACAATTTTTATTGCCTGCCTAAATAATGAATTGAGTCATGAGAGTGTGGTCTCCACTTTAATGTCAAGCTGCAAATAGTAAGAGATCTCTTGCAGCACAGCCGTATGGTGTGGTTTCATTTTACTTCATGACGGCTGGTATGCAATAAATGTGCATATGAGGGTAAATATGAGGGTCCTCAGGTCTTATTCTGCCAGTGCATGCATTGATAATTTTTAATATAAAAAATTGCTGTTGATAACTAGGATTTACAGTTTTGTGTTGGTTGCCATACAAATACACAAGAGCTGAACTATGTCACCTTTTTGCATGTGTATGTTACACAAACGCAACCACAGCAGGACACAGACAGAAGTAAAAAATACAACCTTACATATAGAGTCTGGTGGAGAAAATTTCATCTTTTTTTTTTTTTTTTAATTAAAATGGCATTAGTGCATAATGATTTAAAATGTTTTTGCTATCACTAGTAAGTCCCTTTGGCTGCTCCCTTGCTTTCATTTGGGGTCGCCACAGCAGTTCGAAGGTGGATATGCATGTTGATTTTGCACAAGTTTTATGCTGGATGCCCTTCCTGATGCAGCTCCACATTACACTGGGTTTTGAACTGGAAACCAAAGTATGGAAGTAAATCTGTGCCATCAGAGTTTGAATTAGAATTTTTAAGGTTGAATGTTTTTAGTATCAAAATTGGAGTTTGAAGATGAATTTCTAAGGTTGAATTTGTTTAGCATTAAAATATTCAGCCTCAAAAACTTCAAACCCCCAAAAAATTCAACCTAAAAAAAAAAAAAAAAAAAAAAAAATCAATCTAAAAAAGGTTGAATTTTTTGAGGTTGAATTTTTTAAGTAGAATTTTTTGGGGGTTGATTTTTTTTTTTTAGGTTGAATTTTTTTGGGGAGGGGGGTTGAAGTTTTTGAGGCTGAATATTTTTGATGCAAAACAAATTCAACCATAGAAATTCAAATTCAAACTCTGATGGCACAGATTTACTTCCATACCAAAGTATGCTATAGAGGGCTTTCATGTGACGTATCGGTCACGTCATTTTGTGTCCTGTGGCCATTCTGGATTACGACGCGGTGGCCTTTTTTAAAAAAAAATCTAGATTAATCTCACTGAAATCTTGAAATTAATCAAGATTAATCTAGATTAAAATGGCTCATTCAGAATATGCGTGCTACCTAAGTAATGACTGTCACCCAGAAGAAAGAGTGGACTTCTTCCAGAAACTGTCTGTGGCCGGGACAGAGCTGGCAGCGCTGAGCCGCTCACACCAGGCAGAGAGAGGCAGCAGCCGGCCGCCGCGCGTAGAGCGGTCAGCGGACGAAACTGTGTTTAAAAACAAAAAAAACAAACACACTGCTTTGCTTTAAATGGACAGTAAGCTATTTTAGATGATCAGCGTGGACCGCCTTTTTCCTAAAAGACTTTATTTCCCTGTTTGTTGCGTTGGAAAGCTGTAGCTTTTGAGCTAATTTGATTAGCGCTTGCGCTACTTCTTCTTCTGTTTGTTTTTCTGGGGACATTACAGCGCCACACACAGGCCTGGCATATGTACTACAATGTTAACGAAGCTTTGAGGCACAGACCCAGCTCCCAGCCCAACTTTGAGAATAGAGTAACGGCGATATTTTTTATATTGCACGATAAGAGTCTCACATTATCGCAGCACATTAACGCCGATAACGGCCCACCACCAATATACGAGGTCTATCAGAAAAGTATCCTACCTTTTTATTTAAAAAAAAAACTATATGGATTTGAATGACGTGCGATTACACCAATCATGATTGAACCCTCGTGCACATGCGTGAGTTTTTTCATGCGTGTCGGTGACGTCATTTCCCTGTGGGCAGGCCTTGAGTGAGATGTGGTCCCACCCTCTCAGCTGAATTCCTTTGTTTCACACGCTGCTCGAGATGGCGCACGTTGCTTTATCAACATTTTTTCTGGACATGTGAGGAATATACAAGTGGACACTATTCGAGAAATTAAGCTGGTTTTCGGTGAAAAGTTTAACGGCTGATGAGAGATTATGGGGTGTTTCTGTCGGTGTAAGGACTTCCCATGGAGCGGGACGTCGCGCAGCGCTTCCAGGCGCCGTCGTCGGCCTGTTTCGACCTGAAAACATTCTAATTTAAGGCTTAATTCACCCAGGATGTCGTGAAAGAACAGAGAAGATTCAGAAGAGGCCAGCATGAGGACTTTATGCGGACATTCCACTGTTTAAGGACATTTTGTAATGAAAGACGTGCGCGCAAATTTGCAGTCGTTTCTGTGACGACTCGGCGAATCTGTGTGCGCCGCCACAGGAAAAACACCTCCGTGTTGAAAACCATTTGTAAAATTCAGGCGGCTTTTGATGGCTTTCAACAAGTGAGTAACTGAGAAATTGTTTAACAGCTTGGGCATGTTCCAACTTCAATCAATCAATCAATTTTTTTATATAGCACCAAATCACAACAAACAGTTGCCCCAAGGCGCTTTATATTGTAAGGCAAGGCCATACAATAATTATGTAAAACCCCAACGGTCAAAACGACCCCGTGTGAGCAAGCACTTGGCTACAGTGGGAAGGAAAAACTCCCTTTTAACAGGAAGAAACCTCCAGCAGAACCAGGCTCAGGGAGGGGCAGTCTTCTGCTGGGACTGGTTGGGGCTGAGGGAGAGAAACAGGAAAAAGACATGCTGTGGAGGGGAGCAGAGATCGATCACTAATGATTAAATGCAGAGTGGTGCATACAGAGCAAAAAGAGAAAGAAACAGTGCATCATGGGAACCCCCCCAGCAGTCTACGTCTAAAGCAGCATAACTAAGGGATGGTTCAGGGTCACCTGATCCAGCCCTAACTATAAGCTTTAGCAAAAAGGAAAGTTTTAAGCCTAATCTTAAAAGTAGAGAGGGTGTCTGTCTCCCTGATCTGAATTGGGAGCTGGTTCCACAGGAGAGGAGCCTGAAAGCTGAAGGCTCTGCCTCCCATTCTACTCTTACAAACCCTAGGAACTACAAGTAAGCCTGCAGTCTGAGAGCAAAGCGCTCTATTGGGGTGATATGGTACTACGAGGTCCCTAAGATAAGATGGGACCTGATTATTCAAAACCTTATAAGTAAGAAGAAGAATTTTAAATTCTATTCTAGAATTAACAGGAAGCCAATGAAGAGAGGCCAATATGGGTGAGATATGCTCTCTCCTTCTAGTCCCCGTCAGTACTCTAGCTGCAGCATTTTGAATTAACTGAAGGCTTTTTAGGGAACTTTTAGGATAACCTGATAATAATGAATTACAATAGTCCAGCCTAGAGGAAATAAATGCATGAATTAATTTTTCAGCATCACTCTGAGACAAGACCTTTCTGATTTTAGAGATATTGCGTAAATGCAAAAAAGCAGTCCTACATATTTGTTTAATATGCGCTTTGAATGACATATCCTGATCAAAAATGACTCCAAGATTTCTCACAGTATTACTAGAGGTCAGGGTAATGCCATCCAGAGTAAGGATCTGGTTAGACACCATGTTTCTAAGATTTGTGGGGCCAAGTACAATAACTTCAGTTTTATCTGAGTTTAAAAGCAGGAAATTAGAGGTCATCCATGTCTTTATGTCTGTAAGACAATCCTGCAGTTTAGCTAATTGGTGTGTGTCCTCTGGCTTCATGGATAGATAAAGCTGGGTATCATCTGCATAACAATGAAAATGTAAGCAATACCGTCTAATAATACTGCCTAAGGGAAGCATGTCTAAAGTGAATAAAATTGGTCCTAGCACAGAACCTTGTGGAACTCCATAATTAACTTTAGTCTGTGAAGACGATTCTCATTTACATGAACAAATTGTAATCTATTAGACAAATATGATTCAAACCACCGCAGCGCAGTGCCTTTAATACCTATGGCATGCTCTAATCTCTGTAATAAAAGTTTATGGTCAACAGTATCAAAAGCAGCACTGAGGTCTAACAGAACAAGCACAGAGATGAGTCCACTGTCCGAGGCCATAAGAAGATCATTTGTAACCTTCACTAATGCAGTTTCTGTACTATGATGAATTCTAAAACCTGACTGAAACTCTTCAAATAGACCATTCCTCTGCAGATGATCAGTTAGCTGTTTTACAACTACCCTTTCAAGAATTTTTGAGAGAAAAGGAAGGTTGGAGATTGGCCTATAATTAGCTAAGATAGCTGGGTCAAGTGATGGCTTTTTAAGTAATGGTTTAATTACTGCCACCTTAAAAGCCTGTGGTACATAGCCAACTAACAAAGATAGATTGATCATATTTAAGATTGAAGCATTAAATAATGGTAAGACTTCCTTGAGCAGCCTGGTAGGAATGGGGTCTAATAAACATGTTGATGGTTTGGATGAAGTAACTAATGAAAATAACTCAGACAGAACAATCGGAGAGAAAGAGTCTAACCAAATACCGGCATCACTGAAAGCAGCCAAAGATAACGATACGTCTTTGTGATGTTATGAGTAATTTTTTCTCTAATAGTTAAAATTTTGTTAGCAAAGAAAGACATGAAGTCATTACTAGTTAAAGTTAATGGAATACTCAGCTCAACAGAGCTCTGACTCTTTGTCAGCCTGGCTACAGTGCTGAAAAGAAACCTGGGGTTGTTCTTATTTTCTTCAATTAGTGATGAGCAGAAAGATGTCCTAGCTTTACGGAGGGCTTTTTTATAGAGCAACAGACTCTTTTTCCAGGCTAAGTGAAGATCTTCTAAATTAGTGAGACGCCATTTCCTCTCCAACTTACGGGTTATCTGCTTTAAGCTACGAGTTTGTGAGTTATACCACGGAGTCAGGCACTTCTGATTTAAAGCTCTCTTTTCAGAGGAGCTACAGCATCCAAAGTTGTCTTCAATGAGGATGTAAAACTATTGACGAGATACTCTATCTCACTTACAGAGTTTAGGTAGCTACTCTGCACTGTGTTGGTATATGGCATTAGAGAACATAAAGAAGGAATCATATCCTTAAACCTAGTTACAGCACTTTCTGAAAGACTTCTAGTGTAATGAAACTTATTCCCCACTGCTGGGTAGTCCATCAGAGTAAATGTAAATGTTATTAAGAAATGATCAGACAGAAGGGAGTTTTCAGGGAATACTGTTAAGTCTTCTATTTACATACCATAAGTCAAGACAAGATCTAAGATATGATTAAAGTGGTGGGTGGACTCATTTACATTTTGAGCAAAGCCAATAGAGTCTAATAATAGATTAAATGCAGTGTTGAGGCTGTCATTCTCAGCATCTGTGTGGATGTTAAAATCGCCCACTATAATTATCTTATCTGAGCTAAGCACTAAGTCAGACAAAAGGTCTGAAAATTCACAGAGAAACTCACAGTAACGACCAGGTGGACGATAGATAATAACAAATAAAACTGGTTTTTGGGACTTCCAATTTGGATGGACAAGACTAAGAGTCAAGCTTTCAAATGAATTACAGCTCTGTCTGGGTTTTTGATTAATTAATAAGCTGGAATGGAAGATTGCTGCTAATCCTGCGCCTCGGCCCGTGCCACGAGCATTCTGACAGTTAGTGTGACTCGGGGGTGTTGACTCATTTAAACTAACATATTCATCCTGCTGTAACCAGGTTTCTGTAAGGCAGAATAAATCAATATGTTGATCAATTATTATATCATTTACCAACAGGGACTTAGAAGAGAGAGACCTAATGTTTAATAGACCACATTTAACTGTTTTAGTCTGTGGTGCAGTTGAAGGTGCTATATTATTTTTTCTTTTTGAATTTTTATGCTTAAATAGATTTTTGCTAGTTATTGGTGGTCTGGGAGCAGACACCGTCTCTACGGGGATGGGGTAATGAGGGGATGGCAAGGGGAGAGAAGCTGCAGAGAGGTGTGTAAGACTACAACTCTGCTTCCTGGTCCCAACCCTGGATAGTCACGGTTTGGAGGATTTAAGAAAATTGGCCAGATTTCTAGAAATGAGAGCTGCTCCATCCAAAGTGGGATGGATGCCGTCTCTCCTAACAAGACCAGGTTTTCCCCAGAAGCTTTGCCAATTATCTATGAAGCCCACCTCATTTTTTGGACACCACTCAGACAGCCAGCAATTCAAGGAGAACATGCGGCTAAACATGTCACTCCCGGTTCGATTGGGGAGGGGCCCAGAGAAAACTACAGAGTCCGACATTGTTTTTGCAAAGTTACACACCGATTTAATGTTAATTTTAGTGACCTCCGATTGGCGTAACCGGGTGTCATTACTGCCAACGTGAATTACAATCTTACCAAATTTACGCTTAGCCTTAGCCAGCAGTTTCAAATTTCCTTCAATGTCGCCTGCTCTGGCCCCCGGAAGACAATTGACTATGGTTGCTGGTGTCGCTAACTTCACATTTCTCAAAACAGAGTCGCCAATAACCAGAGTTTGATCCTCGGCGGGTGTGTCGTCGAGTGGGGAAAAACGGTTAGAAATGTGAACGGGTTGGCGGTGTACACGGGGCTTCTGTTTAGGGCTACGCTTCCTCCTCACAGTCACCCAGTCGGCCTGCTTTCCCGGCTGCTCGGGATCTGCCAGAGGGGAACTAACGGCGGCTAAGCTACCTTGGTCCGCACCGACTACAGGGGCCTGGCTAGCTGTAGAATTTTCCACGGTGCGGAGCCGAGTCTCCAATTCGCCCAGCCTGGCCTCCAAAGCTATGAATAAACTACACTTATTACAAGTACCGTTACTGCTAAAGGAGGCCGAGGAATAACTAAACATTTCACACCCAGAGCAGAAAAGTGCGGGAGAGACAGGAGAAGCCGCCATGCTAAATCGGCTAAGAGCTAGTAGCTGCGCTAAGCTAGCGGATTCCTAAAAACACGCAAAGTGAATAATGTGTAAATAATTTAGAGGTGATTCAGCAGAAGGAGTGCTTTAGTTAAGGCACGTGACGATTACACTGTGAAACAAATCGTAATCTAGATAACTAGATCAATCTAACTGCGCAGATTAAACAGCTAACGGATACAGAAAAACACTGCTGTGCTCCGGAACAGGAAGTGATACAATACCGCAGTGAGAGCCAACCACCAGTAGAGGCAAGCAAGCAAAGCAGGTCTTTGCTTGCTTGCTTGCTTGTTTCCAACAGAGGTGTTTTTCCTGTCGCGACCCCCCGCGGTCGGGTCCGGCCCGACATGCGACGCTGCCCGCATGTTCTTTCATTACAAAATGTCTGTTAACAATGGAATGTCCAAATAAACTCCTCATGCCGACTTCTTCTGAAAGTTTTCTGTTCTCTGACGACTTACTGGGTCAACAGAGCCTGAAATGTGGAAGTTTTCAACTTGAAACGGCGAGACGCTGCCGCCTCGAAGCGCAGATCGCCGTCAGGTGCTGTGGGCCGTCCTTAAAGCGACACTACCAAACCAAAATCTCTCATCAGCCGTTAAAATTTTTACCAAAAACCAGCTGAATTTATCGAATGGTGTCCACTCAGTTGTGCCTTACAGTTTTGAAAAAATTTTGATCAAACAAAGCAGCAGTCTCTGAGCCATTCCTAAACAATGAAAAAATCGAAGAGAGGGTGGGCGACTCCTCACTCAAAGACTGCCCACAGGCGAATGACGTAATCGACAGGCGTGAAAAAACTCTTGCATGCCCACGAGGGTTCAAGCATGTCTGATGTAATCACACGTGATTCAAATCCATATGGTTTTTGAAAAAAATAATAAGGTCGGATACTTTTCTAATAGACCTCCTGTATATATATATATATTTACAACCCCTGGCAAAAATTATGGAATCACCGGCCTCGGAGGATGTTCATTCAGTTGTTTAATTTTGTAGAAAAAAAGCAGATCACAGACATGACACAAAACTAAAGTCATTTCAAATGGCAACTTTCTGGCTTTAAGAAACACTATAAGAAATCAAGAAAAAAAAGATTGTGGCAGTCAGTAACGGTTACGTTTTTAGACCAAGCAGAGGAAAAAAAATATGGAATCACTCAATTCTGAGGAAAAAATGATGGAATCACCCTATAAATTTTCATCCCCCAAATTAACACCTGCATCAAATCAGATCTGCTCATTGACATTGACCCTATGGCATGACATTGACCCTATGTGTCTTTTTGCAAGGAATGTTTTTGCAGTTTTTGCTCTATGGCAAGATGCATTATCATCTTGAAAAATGATTTCAACATCCCCGAACATCCTTTCAATTGTCCAAAATATCAACATAAACTTGTGCATTTATTGATGATATAATGACAGCCATCTCCCCAGTGCCTTTACCTGACATGCAGCCCCATATCATCAATGACTGTGGAAATTTACATGTTCTCTTCAGGCAGTCATCTTTATAAATCTCATTGGAAAGGCACCAAACAAAAGTTCCAGCATCATCACCTTGCCCAATGCAGATTCGAGATTCATCACTGAATATGACTTTCATCCAGTCATCCACAGTCCACAAGTGCTTTTCCTTAGACCATTGTAACCTTGTTTTTTTCTGTTTAGGTGTTAATAATGACTTTCATTTAGCTTTTCTGTATGTAAATCCCATTTCCTTTAGGCGGTTTCTTACAGTTCGGTCACAGACGTTGACTCCAGTTTCCTCCCATTCGTTCCTCATTTGTTTTGTTGTACATTTTTCAATTTTTGAGACATATTGCTTTAGGTTTTCTGTCTTGACGCTTTGATGTCTTCCTTGGTCTACCAGTATGTTTGCCTTTAACAACCTTCCCATGTCTTGCCTCTACTGGTGGTTGGCTCTCACTGCGGTATTGTATCACTTCCTGTTCCGGAGCACAGCGGTGTTTTTCTGTATCTGTTAGCTGTTTAATCTGTGCAGTTAGATTGATCTAGTTATCTAGATTACGATTTGTTTCCCAGTGTAATCTTTACGTGCCTTAACTAAAGCACTCCTTCTGCTGAATCACCTCTAAATTATTTACACATTATTCACTTTGCATGTTTTTAGGAATCCGCTAGCTTAGCGTAGCTACTAGCTCTTAGCCGATTTAGCATGGCGGCTTCTCCTGTCTCTCCCGCACTTTTCTGCTCTGGGTGTGAAATGTTTAGTTATTCCTCGGCCTCCTTTAGCAGTAACGGTACTTGTAATAAGTGTAGCTTATTCGTAGCTTTGGAGGCCAGGCTGGGTGAATTGGAGACTCGGCTCCGCACCGTGGAAAATTCTACAGCTAGCCAGGCCCCTGTAGTCGGTGCGGACCAAGGTAGCTTAGCCGCCGTTAGTTCCCCTCTGGCAGATCCCGAGCAGCCGGGAAAGCAGGCCGACTGGGTGACTGTGAGGAGGAAGCGTAGCCCTAAACAGAAGCCCCGTGTACACCGCCAATGTTAGTTTAAATGAGTCAACACCCCCGAGTCACACTAACTGTCAGAATGCTCGTAGCACGGGCCGAGGCGGAGGATTAGCAGCAATCTTCCATTCCAGCTTATTAATTAATCAAAAACCCAGACAGAGCTTTAATTCATTTGAAAGCTTGACTCTTAGTCTTGTCCATCCAAATTGGAAGTCCCAAAAACCAGTTTTATTTGTTATTATCTATCGTCCACCTGGTCGTTACTGTGAGTTTCTCTGTGAATTTTCAGACCTTTTGTCTGACTTAGTGCTTAGCTCAGATAAGATAATTATAGTGGGCGATTTTAACATCCACACAGATGCTGAGAATGACAGCCTCAACACTGCATTTAATCTATTATTAGACTCTATTGGCTTTGCTCAAAATGTAAATGAGTCCACCCACCACTTTAATCATATCTTAGATCTTGTCTTGACTTATGGTATGTAAATAGAAGACTTAACAGTATTCCCTGAAAACTCCCTTCTGTCTGATCATTTCTTAATAACATTTACATTTACTCTGATGGACTACCCAGCAGTGGGGAATAAGTTTCATTACACTAGAAGTCTTTCAGAAAGCGCTGTAACTAGGTTTAAGGATATGATTCCTTCTTTATGTTCTCTAATGCCATATACCAACACAGTGCAGAGTAGCTACCTAAACTCTGTAAGTGAGATAGAGTATCTCGTCAATAGTTTTACATCCTCATTGAAGACAACTTTGGATGCTGTAGCTCCTCTGAAAAAGAGAGCTTTAAATCAGAAGTGCCTGACTCCGTGGTATAACTCACAAACTCGTAGCTTAAAGCAGATAACCCGTAAGTTGGAGAGGAAATGGTGTCTCACTAATTAGAAGATCTTCACTTAGCCTGGAAAAAGAGTCTGTTGCTCTATAAAAAAGCCCTCCGTAAAGCTAGGACATCTTTCTACTCATCACTAATTGAAGAAAATAAGAACAACCCCAGGTTTCTTTTCAGCACTGTAGCCAGGCTGACAAAGAGTCAGAGCTCTATTGAGCTGAGTATTCCATTAACTTTAACTAGTAATGACTTCATGACTTTCTTTGCTAACACAATTTTAACTATTAGAGAAAAAATTACTCATAACCATCCCAAAGACGTATCGTTATCTTTGGCTGCTTTCAGTGATGCCGGTATTTGGTTAGACTCTTTCTCTCTGATTGTTCTGTCTGAGTTATTTTCATTAGTTACTTCATCCAAACCATCAACATGTTTATTAGACCCCATTCCTGCCAGGCTGCTCAAGGAAGCCCTACCATTATTTAATGCTTCGATCTTAAATATGATCAATCTATCTTTGTTAGTTGGCTATGTACCACAGGCTTTTAAGGTGGCAGTAATTAAACCATTACTTAAAAAGCCATCACTTGACCCAGCTATCTCAGATAATTATAGGCCAATCTCCAACCTTCCTTTTCTCTCAAAAATTCTTGAAAGGGTAGTTGTAAAACAGCTAACTGATCATCTGCAGAGGAATGGTCTATTTGAAGAGTTTCAGTCAGGTTTTAGAATTCATCATAGTACAGAAACAGCATTAGTAAAGGTTACAAATGATCTTCTTATGGCCTCAGAAAGTGGACTCATCTCTGTGCTTGTTCTGTTAGACCTCAGTGCTGCTTTTGATACTGTTGACCATAAAATTTTATTACAGAGATTAGAGCATGCCATAGGTATTAAAGGCACTGCGCTGCGGTGGTTTGAATCATATTTGTCTAATAGATTACAATTTGTTCATGTAAATGGGGAATCTTCTTCACAGACTAAAGTTAATTATGGAGTTCCACAAGGTTCTGTGCTAGGACTAATTTTATTCACTTTATACATGCTTCCCTTAGGCAGTATTATTAGACGGTATTGCTTAAATTTTCATTGTTACGCAGATGATACCCAGCTTTATCTATCCATGAAGCCAGAGGACACACACCAATTAGCTAAACTGCAGGATTGTCTTACAGACATAAAGACATGGATGACCTCTAATTTCCTGCTTTTAAACTCAGATAAAACTGAAGTTATTGTACTTGGCCCCACAAATCTTAGAAACATGGTGTCTAACCAGATCCTTACTGTGGATGGCATTACCCTGACCTCTAGTAATACTGTGAGAAATCTTGGAGTCATTTTTGATCAGGATATGTCATTCAAAGCGCATATTAAACAAATATGTAGGACTGCTTTTTTGCATTTACGCAATATCTCTAAAATCAGAAAGGTCTTGTCTCAGAGTGATGCTGAAAAACTAATTCATGCATTTATTTCCTCTAGGCTGGACTATTGTAATTCATTATTATCAGGTTGTCCTAAAAGTTCCCTAAAAAGCCTTCAGTTAATTCAAAATGCTGCAGCTAGAGTACTGACGGGGACTAGAAGGAGAGAGCATATCTCACCCATATTGGCCTCTCTTCATTGGCTTCCTGTTAATTCTAGAATAGAATTTAAAATTCTTCTTCTTACTTATAAGGTTTTGAATAATCAGGTCCCATCTTATCTTAGGGACCTCGTAGTACCATATCACCCCAATAGAGCGCTTCGCTCTCAGACTGCAGGCTTACTTGTAGTTCCTAGCGTTTGTAAGAGTAGAATGGGAGGCAGAGCCTTCAGCTTTCAGGCTCCTCTCCTGTGGAACCAGCTCCCAATTCAGATCAGGGAGACAGACACCCTCTCTACTTTTAAGATTAGGCTTAAAACTTTCCTTTTTGCTAAAGCTTATAGTTAGGGCTGGATCAGGTGACCCTGAACCATCCCTTAGTTATGCTGCTATAGACGTAGACTGCTGGGGGGTTCCCATGATGCACTGTTTCTTCTCTTTTTGCTCTGTATGCACCACTCTGCATTTAATCATTAGTGATCGATCTCTGCTCCCCTCCACAGCATGTCTTTTTCCTGGTTCTCTCCCTCAGCCCCAACCAGTCCCAGCAGAAGACTGCCCCTCCCTGAGCCTGGTTCTGCTGGAGGTTTCTTCCTGTTAAAAGGGAGTTTTTCCTTCCCACTGTAGCCAAGTGCTTGCTCACAGGGGGTCGTTTTGACCGTTGGGGTTTTACATAATTATTGTATGGCCTTGCCTTACAATATAAAGCGCCTTGGGGCAACTGTTTGTTGTGATTTGGCGCTATATAAAAAAAATTGATTGATTGATTGATGTTGTTTGTATTTGGTCCAGAGTTTAGACACAGCTGACTGTCAACAACCAACATCTTTTGCAACATTGCGTGATGATTTACTCTCTTTTAAGAGTTTGATAATCCTCTCCTTTGTTTCAATTGACATCTCTCGTGTTGGAGCCATGATTCATGTCAGTCCACTTGGTGCAACAGCTCTCCAAGGTGTGTTCACTCCTTTTTAGATGCAGACTAACGAGCAGATCTGATATGATGCAGGTGTTAGTTTTGGGGATGAAAATTTACAGGGTGATTCCATAATTTTTTTCTCAGAATTGAGTGATTCCATATTTTTTTCCTCTGCTTGGTCTAAAAAAGTAACCGTTACTGACTGCCACAATCTTTTTTTCTTGATTTCTTATAGTGTTTCTTAAAGCCAGAAAGTTGCCATTTGAAATGACTTTAGTTTTGTGTCATGTCTGTGATCTGCTTTTTTTGTACAAAATTAAACAACTGAATGAACATCCTCCGAGGCCGGTGATTCCATAGTTTTTGCCAGGGGTTGTATACACACACACACACCACACACCACACACACACCACACACACACACACACACACACACACACACACACACACACACACACACACACACACACACACACACACACACACACACACACACACACACACACACACACACACACATACACAAGCAAAATTAATTCATAAGTTACTAGCTGGGGTACCCGTCACTGCCCGGGTTAACCTCTATTAGACATATGCCAAATGCCAGTCAGTTTAATCAAACCAATTGCCCAACATTTGTTTTTGTAATGCTGATGTCTTATAAATACTTGGTTAAAAGACAAACACATTTGAAGTCCTTCATGCAGACTTTGTTTTGCAATCAAATTTATAACCAAATTACACACAAAAGGTAGGTAACAGTAAATGTAAATATCAATGAATCAAAATTGGGATAGTGGTGTATTTCACTGTTTTTACATTGCAATTTTACAAACATAAAATGAATGTATTCAGACAGGAAGGCAAACCTGGTTGTAAAGGACAGTCACGTGCTTAACAGTTGAGAACATAAAGTAGCTGAAGAAAGGGATTAAATAAACACAGATGGCCAACACATATACAGGGCTGGAAATATGAATCTGCCTGGTCATACCCACAGTCTCAGCCTAAGCATGTTGTTGTTTTGCTGAGTGTGCTGTGGCTATGCTGTGCTGAGTGTGCTGTAGAAAGGGATTAAATAAACAGAGATGGCCATCACCTATACAGGACTAGAAATTTGAATCTGCTTGGTCATACCCTCAGCCGGCTATTTTGTGGGTAATTTTCAGTTCTACTTTTAAAAAAATGGTACTAGTTTGTTCCCCATGTCATGAGGATTCAGAATATATACGTATAGTTTTTAGGGCTACATATTATAGTTTGGGAGTTTATCCCAGACAGAGAAAGACAGACAGAAGTGGCAGCATGAAAAGCACATGGTACAACACTGTATGGTGTTACATAAACGGCTATTTTGGGGGTCATTTTCACTTCAGGTTTTGAAAAAAATGATACCAGTTTGTTCCCCATGTCATGAGGATTCAGAATATATATAGTTTTCAGGGCTACATATTATAGTTTGGGAGTTTATTGCACATGGTACAACACTGTATGGTCTCACATAAATGGCTATTGTGGGGGTAATTTTTAGTTTAACTTTTTAAAAAATGGTACCAGTTTGTTCCCCATGTCATATGTCATGAGGATTCAGAATATACTTAGATTTAGGGCTACATATTATAGTTTGGGAGTTTATCATACATGGTACAACACTGTATGGTGTTACATAAATGGCTATTTTGGGGGTCATTTTCAGTTCAGGTTTTGAAAAAATATGGTACCAGTTTGTTCCCCATGTCATGAGGATTCAGAATATATATAGTTTTTAGGGCTACATATTATAGTTTGGGAGTTTATCATACATGGTACAACACTGTATGGTCTTACATAAATGGCTATTTTGGGAGTAATTTTCAGTTCAGGTTTTGTAAAAAAGGTACCAGTTTGTTCCCCATGTCATGAGGATTCAGAATATATATATGTATAGTTTTTAGGGCTACATATTATAGTTTGGGAGTTTATCCTGGACAGACAGATTTCAGCCTTCATGCATGAGTTGATTTTTTTTTTTTTTGCAGATGGAGGGGATGAATGCTACATCAAAAATTAAAATAACACTAATCTGCCTAACATGCAAGCAAAATTGATTCATTGATTATTTGATTTATTTATTTTGTTTATTAATTAATTTGTTTGTTTAGTTTACTTCAGCCTAATGGAGAGATTGATTTTTTTCAAGATGGGAAAAAATTGAATGCTACAGGAAAATAAAACAAAAACAACAACAACAACAAAAATGATCTGACTCATGTAAACAAAATAATAATGGACAAAGTGAGTTCTTGAACCTTTCTGATGGGGGGGGGGGGTGCTCTTTGAATGTGTTGATGTAAAATGAATTAAAATTTAAAATGGGTTTTTCTGTTGTTGTTTCCCTAATTTTGCTGTCATTTAATGAATAAGAAAATGTTTTGGTGAGAAGGGGTACATGCCTTTCAAAGTGGGAGTGGAAGAACAAATCTGAGAACAACTTATCATAAAATCCATAACAAATCCAGTGGCATCATCACACACACACACACACACACACACACACACACACACACACACACACACACACACCCACACACACACACACACACACACCACACACACACACACACACACACACACACACACACACACACACACACACACACACACACACACACAGGTCTGAGCTGGGTGAACATCAACATAAAGAGGAAGTGGTTCATCAAATCAACCTTCCAGAATAGCAGTGTGATGATGACAGCAAGAACGCCTTATCATCTGCATCGGCACGAATAAGCTGTTCTGATTAACTTCTCAGTGACAAATTCTTCACTCTATCTCCAAACAGCTGTCAGTGGCAATGATTTATCTGCTCAAGTCACGAGCTCCTCTACTCACCGTGCGGTAAACATCCTCACTGCTCTCCTCGTACTTCTGCTGAATCCTCTCCTCCAGGAAGTAGATGCGGAGCTTGAGGCTGAAGTTTTCCTTTTTCAGGTCATTCAGGTGCTGCGACAGAGTTCGATAACCGTTAGACATGACTGTCAAAGAGCACCGATACTACCTGACATGTCAAAAAATGAAAATTTGTCTTTGAATTCCATGTTGAAGGACAGCAGCCGTCACGGCAAGGTCCTTGTGTTTGAGTCCAGTAACCGTTAGCTGTGCTACTTCCGGCAGATCATCGTGCTGCCCCAGACGCAGCAACAAGGCAAACTATTTACAAAGTGGCATCCTCTGTGAGTCCACGTGGAGTCTATCTAGGAACGTACATACGCCTGATCTAACACACTTCATGCACACAGCGTTTCGGCCCGTATGGAGGTCAGAGCCCGCTGCACTCAGAGATGTGGCCATGTGAGCTCCATGCTGAGCTCTGGACTACTGGAGGACGGGACAGGAGCTTATTTTACAGGAGACATCCCTGGAATCCCAGACAGCCAGGGGAGGGTGGGAGGGAGGGAAGAAGCAGTGGTGTGGAGGGAAATCTCACCCCAATGTAACAAAGTGACACTAGGAGGGGCTTTGGTAGGTTTGTGTGGAGAAACTGTGCACAGTGCACGGGAACAATAATGGGAATGGGAATACTACTGAATACTGGTTACTTTAATTTTTTAATTTTATGTTCTCAAAAACAAGTTATGGAAATTTTAATATTTGAAGGTAGCGGTACATATACACACATGGCCATTTTATTAGGTACACCTGTTCAATTGCTTGTTAACACGACTATCTAAGCAGCTAATCACATGGTAGCAACTCAGTGCGTTTAGGCATCTAGACGTGGTGAAGATGACTTGCTGAAGTGGAACCAAACATCAGAATTGAGAAGAAAGGGGATTTAAGTGACTTTGAATGTGGCATGGCTGTTGGTGCCAGACGGGCTGGTCTGAGTATTTCAGGAACTGCAGATCTACTGGGATTTTCAGGCACCGTCATCTCTAGGGTTTCAGAGAATGGTCAGGAAAATAGAAGATATGCCAATAAGAGGTCAAAGGAGAATGGACAGACTGGTTGAATGGGTGACTGCGCGATGCCATCATGTCAATATGGGCCAACATCTCTGAGGAATGTTTCCAACACCTTCTTGAATTTATGCCACAAAGAATTAAGGCAATTCTGAGGCAAAGGGGGTCCAACCCTGTACTAGCAAGGTGTACCTAATAAAGTGGCTGGTGTGTGTGTGTGTGTGTGTATATATGTGTGTGTGTGCACGCGCGAGTATGTGCACAAAAAGGTTTCACATGCAAAATGTTATTACACTCTGGATTGCTGCAAAATGTACTTTATATACTGACCAGACAAACTAGTATGTTTTTTTTCCTTTGGATTCTCAATCCCATAATTTCTTGCACAAATTCTAAGTAGTCTGTGGAAATAAGGTCACAGGGGCTAATGGCAGCAGGACAAATAGGCAAAGAAATGGTGGATGAAACCAGAGAGTTGGAAGCTCTGACTGGTATTAATAGGGAGGTGTTCTGAACATTGCAGAGAATGTTCCTCAGAGACAGGAGTGAACAGAACGCAGTGCACTGAGAAGTGAACAGAAACCTTGAAACTTTTGAAGGCCAAAATAGATTTTCAGGATTTCTTTCATGACGTGCTCCCAACATGTCCATTCTCTCGCCCTTTTTTCATCGCTCGTCTTGATGTATTCAGTGAGATTGCCCATTAAAGTGTCACATTACAGGCTGTTAATTAATGATTCAGAGCAGATGTGTGAGCCAACTGAGGTGACATCATGCTCATCTTGTGGGTTCTAAATCTACATCATACGTGATTTAAAGCTCTGCACGCATTTGATCTGAATGTAAGGTGAGATTAGATGTGTGTACTGGGGTCTTTTTTGTGTGTGTGTTGGACTGTGATTTGAATGGTGTAAAAGTGACACATCCACTAATGTGACTTGAGTC
This sequence comes from Thalassophryne amazonica, assembly GCF_902500255.1. Lineage (NCBI taxonomy): Eukaryota > Metazoa > Chordata > Actinopteri > Batrachoidiformes > Batrachoididae > Thalassophryne > Thalassophryne amazonica. The sequence continues at coordinate 64,402,856 of NC_047114.1, read as the reverse complement.
TTTCAGAAAGCAAACTGAGCATTTGTGATGAGTTTTTGAAGATGACCTTCAGAATAACAACTATTATATAACGCCTGAACAGATCCTTGTCATTTGATTGGTGGTTTATATGTCACGTGATATGGATCATTCATACCATTTGCCATTTTGTTCCATTTACCGTGCAAATTTGGTTCTATACATTTTGTGCTATTGCACACTGTGACCACCGCATGCTCACACTAGCAGCAACTGTGCTAAAAAAAACACATGGAGGGGTTTGAACGAGCTTACTAACGTTAGGTGTCATTAGGATTGTTTTTGAACTATCTGACTGCTTTTGCAACTTGACCCTCGATGGACTGCAGGACAGAGGATTCTTCCAACCATTTCCAAACCCACGTGTTCTAGTCCAGGGTTGTGAGGTGCTGCAGCTATCCCAGTGGTCCAGAGAATGCCATTTTTATATTAATAATAAATAAAACTTTCTTTAAGCTCTTTCATATGAAACCACATCTTCTCTTTGTCTTTCAGCTTGTACGTTGGACTGGGACGCCAGCAATTTTGGTTCACTTCCCGATTGCAGCCACGCTCCCAACTGGCACTCTTAACAACAGTTCTGGGGAGGAGTGAGAGACACGTGCCGTGGGCTCTTCTGGAAATAAGTCCTTCGTTGAGACTTTTGTTGGTTACCCACATTAAATCAATCTCATTCCTTCTTCTTCTTCTTCTTTGTCTTTTGGCTGTTCCCGTTAGGGGTCGCCACAGCAGATCAATCGTTTCCATCTCACCCTGTCCTCTGTATCTTCCTCTGTCACACCAACCACCTGCATGTCCTCTCTCAGCACATCCATAAACCTCCTCTTTGGCCTCCCTCTTCTCCTCCTGCCTGGTGGCTCCATCCTCAGCATCCTTCTCCTTATATACCCTGGGTCCCTCCTCTGCACATGTCCAAACCATCTCAATCTCGCCTCTCTGACTTTGTCTCCAAACCGTCCCACCTAAGCTGTCCTTCTGATATGTTCATTCCTAATCTTGTCCATTCTTGTCACTCCCAAAGAGAATCTCAACATCTTCAGCTCTGCCACCTCCAGCTCTGCCTCCTGTCTTTTTGTTAGTGCCACCGTCTCTAAGCCGTACAACATAGCTGGTCTCACTACTGTCTTGTAAACTTTCCCCTTCACTCTTGCTGATATTCTTCGGTCACAAATCACTCCTGCCACCTTTCTCCACCCACACTACCCTGTCTGCACTCTCTTCTTCACCTCTCTCCCACACTCTCCATTACTTTGAACAGTTGACCCCAAATATTTAAACTCATCTACTTTCACCACTTCTTCTCCTTGTAACTGCACTATTCCACTGGGCTCCCTCCCATTCACACACATGTACTCAGTCTTGCTTCTACTGACTTTCATTCCCCTTCTCTCCAAAGCATATCTCCACCTCTCCAGACTAGACTCAACTTGCTCTCTACTCTCACTACAGATCATAATATCATCTGCAAACATCATAGTCCATGGGGACTCCTGTCTGATCTCATTCGTCAACCTGTCCATCACCACTGCAAACAAGAAAGGACTCAGAGCTGATCCTTGGTGTAATCCTACCTCCACCTTGAATGAGTCTGTCATTCCTACTGCGCATCTCACCGCTGTCACACTATTCTTGTACATGTCCTGCAATTCCCTAACATACTTCTCTGCCACTCCAGACTTCCTCATACAATACCACAGCTCTTCTCTTGGCCCCTATCATAGGCTTTTTCTAAGTTCACAAACACACAATGTAACTCTTTCTGGCCTTCTCTGTACTTCTCCATCAGTATTCTCAGAGCAAACATTGCATCTGTAGCGCTCTTTCTCGGCATGAAACCATATTGCTGCTCACAGATCTTCACCTGTTTTCTAAGCCTAGCTTCTACTACTCTTTCCCATAACTTCATGCTGTGGCTGATCAACTTTATGCCTCTGTAGTTACTGCAGCTCTGCACATCACCCTTGTTCTTGAAAATAGGAATCAGCACACTTCGTCTCCACTCCTCAGGCATCCTCTCACTTTCTAAGATTTTATTAAACAATCTGGTTAGAAACTCTACTGCCATCTCTCCTAGACATTTCCATGCTTCCAATGGAATGTCATCTGGACCAACTGCCTTTCCACTCTTCATCCTCTTCATAGCAGCCCTCACTTCTTCCTTACTAATCTCTTGTACTTCCTGATTCATATAAGCCACATAATATACATCATATTTTAAATCCGTTGGTCTGAACTGTGCAGGGTACAAGGTGTGCAGAGGTGGAGGTATCACTCTCTCTTTTTTTTGGTTGCATATTTCTGTATATCCATCAGAGGGTGCAGAATCTTTCCAAAAATGGTTACAAATGGTTTATATTGTAGGTTTATATTGTCCGTTTACAGTTTTGATAAATGGTTGTGTGGTGAGTATACACTCAAAATTAATAAGCTTTACTTTTATACTGTAATAAGCAATAAACCCAATATGTCCTCTGAATTAAAGTTAATTGTTTGTCCTAAGCTGATGCTTTTATTGAAATTACTATATATTGGAAAAAGCCTTTTCTCAAAATTATTTTGGCAAATGATTCCCTGATTTCCATGACAAGCATTTTATGACCTGCACTATAATAACAGTAATTACGGTAAAATCAACCACAATCCACCCCCATGCTTCACGGTTGGGATGGTTTTCTTGGGGTTGTTCTCATCTTCTAAACACAGCAAGTGGAGTTGATTCCAAAGTAGCAAGTAACAAGGTCAAACAGGTGCAATTAATACAGGTAAAGAGTGCAGAATAAGAGGGCTTCTTAAAGAAAAATTAACAGGTCTGTGTGAGCCAGAATTCTTGCTGGTTGGTGGGGGATCAAATACTTATTTCATGCAATGAATTGCGAATTAATTATTTAAAAATCATACAATGTGATTTTTCTGGATTTGTTTTTTTTAGATTCTGTTTCTCACAGTTGAAGTGTACCTACGATAAAAATTACAGATCTCTACATTCTTTCTGGTGGGAAAACCTGCAAAATTGGCAGTGGATCAAATACTTATTTCCCCCACTGTATGTGTACACATGATGTGTTGATGTCAATTATTTAGAGGTTGTGAAGAAAACTAATTCTGAAGAATTTGGTGTGTGACTATGACAAAAACAAGTTCAGGTCTCTGTTGAGGATGAGACTTTGTGTCTCAATGAGATTACCTGTATAAATCGTGCCTTAACTAAAGCACTCCCTTTGCTGAATCACCTCTAAATTATTTACACGTAATTTACTTTGCGTGTTTTTAGGAATCCGCTACCTTAGCGCAGCTACTAGCTCTTAGCCGGTTTAGCATGGCAGCTTCTCCTGTCTCTCCCGCACTTTTCTGCTCTGGGTGTGAAATGTTTAGTTATTCCTCGGCCTCCTTTAGCAGTAATGGTACTTGTAATAAGTGTAGCTATTCGTAGCTTTGGAGGCCAGGCTGGGCGAATTGGAGACTCGGCTCCGCACCGTGGAAAATTCTACAGCTAGCCAGGCCCCTGTAGTCGGTGCAGACCAAGGTAGCTTAGCCGCCATTAGTTTCCCTCTGGCAGATCCTGAGCAGCTGGGAAAGCAGGCCGACTGGGTGACTGTGAAGAGGAAGCGTAGCCCTAAACAGAAGCCCCGTGTACACCGCCAACCCGTTCACATTTCTAACCGTTTTTCCCAACTCGGCGACACACCCACCGAGGAACAAACTCTGGTTATTGGCAACTCTGTTTTGAGAAATGTGAAGTTAGCGACACCAGCACCATAGTCCCTTGTCTTCCGGGCGGCCAGAGCAGGCGACATTGAAGGAATATTTGAAACTGCGGCTAAGGCTAAGCGTAAATTTGGCTAAGATTGTAATTCACGGTCGGCAGTAATGACACCCGGTTACGCCAATCGGAGGTCCCTAAAATCACATTGACTCAGTGTGTAACTTTGCAAAAACAATGTCGGACTCTGTAGTTTTCTCTGGGCCTCCCCCAATCGGACCGGGAGTGACTGTTTAGCCGCATGTTCTCCTTGAATTGCTGGCTGTCTGAGTGGTGTCCAAAAAATGAGGTGGGCTTCATAGATAATTGGCAAAGCTGCTGGGGAAAACCTGGTCTTGTTAGGAGAGACGGCATCCATCCCACTTTGGATGGAGCAGCTCTCATTTCTCGAAATCTGGCCCAATTTTCTTAAATCCTCCAAACCGTGACTATCAGGGTTGGGACAGGAAGCCGAGTTGGTAGTCTTACAACTCTCTGCAGCTTCTCTCCCTCCTGCCATCCCCTCATTACCCCATCCCCGTAGAGACGGTGCCTGCTCCCAGACTACCAATAACCAGCAAAAATCTATTTAAGCATAAAAATTCAAAAAGAAAAAATAATATAGCACCTTCAACTGCACCACAGACTAAAACAGTTAAATGTGGTCTATTAAACATTAGGTCTCTCTCTTCTAAGTCCCTGTTAGTAAATGATATAATAATTGATCAACATATTGATTTATTCTGCCTTACAGAAACCTGGTTACAGCAGGATGATTATGTTAATTTAAATGAGTCAACACCCCCGAGTCACACTAACTGCCAGAACGCTCGTAGCACGGGCCGAGGCGGAGGATTAGCAGCAATCTTCCATTCCAGCTTATTAATTAATCAAAAACCCAGACAGAGCTTTAATTCATTTGAAAGCTTGACTCTTAGTCTTGTCCATCCAAATTGGAAGTCCCAAAAACCAGTTTTATTTGTTGTTATCTATCGTCCACCTGGTCGCTACTGTGAGTTTCTCTGTGAATTTTCAGAACTTTTGTCTGACTTAGTGCTTAGCTCAGATAAGATAATTATAGTAGGCGATTTTAACATCCACACAGATGCTGAGAATGACAGCCTCAACACTGCATTTAATCTATTATTAGACTCAATTGGCTTTGCTCAAAATGTAAATGAGTCCACCCACCACTTTAATCATATCTTAGATCTTGTTCTGACTTATGGTATGGAAATTGAAGACTTAACAGTATTCCCTGAAAACTCCCTTCTGTCTTATCATTTCTTAATAACATTTACATTTACTCTGATGGACTACCCAGCAGTGGGGAATAAGTTTCATTACACTAGAAGTCTTTCAGAAAGCGCTGTAACTAGGTTTAAGGATATGTTTCCTTCTTTATGTTCCCTAATGCCATATACCAACACAGTGCAGAGTAGCTACCTAAACTCTGTAAGTGAGATAGAGTATCTCGTCAATAGTTTTACATCCTCATTGAAGACAACTTTGGATGCTGTAGCTCCTCTGAAAAAGAGAGCTTTAAATCAGAAGTGCCTGACTCTGTGGTATAACTCACAAACTCGCAGCTTAAAGCAGATAACCCGTAAGTTGGAGAGGAAATGGCGTCTCACTAATTTAGAAGATCTTCACTAAGCCTGGAAAAAGAGTCTGTTGCTCTATAAAAAAAGCCCTCCGTAAAGCTAGGACATCTTACTACTCATCACTAATTGAAGAAAATAAGAACAACCCCAGGTTTCTTTTCAGCACTGTAGCCAGGCTGACAAAGAGTCAGAGCTCTATTGAGCCGAGTATTCCTTTAACTTTAACTAGTAATGACTTCATGACTTTCTTTGCTAATAAAATTTTAACTATTAGAGAAAAAATTACTCATAACCATCCCAAAGACGTATCGTTATCTTTGGCTGCTTTCAGTGATGCCGGTATTTGGTTAGACTCTTTCTCTCAGATTGTTCTGTCTGGGTTATTTTCATTAGTTACTTCATCCAAACCATCAACATGTCTATTAGACCCCATTCCTACCAGTCTGCTCAAAGAAGCCCTACCATTATTTAATGCTTCAATCTTAAATATGATCAATCTATCTTTATTAGTTGGCTATGTACCACAGGCTTTTAAGTAGGCAGGAATTAAACCATTACTTAAAAAGCCATCACTTGACCCAGCTATCTTAGCTAATTATAGGCCAATCTCCAACCTTCCTTTTCTCTCAAAAATTCTTGAAAGGGTAGTTGTTAAACAGCTAGCTGATCATCTGCAGAGGAATGGTCTATTTGAAGAGTTTCAGTCAGGTTTTAGAATTCATCATAGTACAGAAACAGCATTAGTGAAGGTTACAAATGATCTTCTTATGGCCTCAGACAGTGGACTCATCTCTGTGCTTGTTCTGTTAGACCTCAGTGCTGCTTTTGATACTGTTGACCATAAAATTTTATTACAGAGATTAGAGCATGCCATAGGTATTAAAGGCACTGTGCTGCGGTGGTTTGAATCATATTTATCTAACAGATTACAATTTGTTCATGTAAATGGGGAATCTTCTTCACAGACTAAGGTTAATTATGGAGTTCCACAAGGTTCTGTGCTAGGACCAATTTTATTCACTTTATACATGCTTCCCTTAGGCAGTATTATTAGACAGCATTGCTTAAATTTTCATTGTTACGCAGATGATACCCAGCTTTATCTATCCATGAAGCCAGAGGACACACACCAATTAGCTAAACTGCAGGATTATCTTACAGACATAAGGACATGGATGACCTCTAATTTCCTGCTTTTAAACTCAGATAAAACTGAAGTTATTGTACTTGGCCCCACAAATCTTAGAAACATGGTGTCTAACCAGATCCTTACTCTGGATGGCATTACCCTGACCTCTAGTAATACTGTGAGAAATCTTGGAGTCATTTTTGATCAGGATATGTCATTAAAAGCGCATATTAAACAAATATGTAAGACTGCTTTTTTGCATTTACGCAATATCTCTAAAATTAGAAAGGTCTTGTCTCAGAGTGATGCTGAAAAACTAATTCATGCATTTATTTCCTCTAGGCTGGACTATTGTAATTCATTATTATCAGGTTGTCCTAAAAGTTCCCTGAAAAGCCTTCAGTTAATTCAAAATGCTGCAGCTAGAGTACTGACGGGGACTAGAAGGAGAGAGCATATCTCACCCATATTGGCCTCTCTTCATTGGCTTCCTGTTAATTCTAGAATAGAATTTAAAATTCTTCTTCTTACTTATAAGGTTTTGAATAGTCAGGTCCCTTCTTATCTTAGGGACCTCATAGTACCATATCACCCCAATAGAGCGCTTCGCTCTCAGACTGCAGGCTTACTTGTAGTTCCTAGGGTTTGTAAGAGTAGAATGGGAGGCAGAGCCTTCAGCTTTCAGGCTCCTCTCCTGTGGAACCAGCTCCCAATTCGGATCAGGGAGACAGACACCCTCTCTACTTTTAAGATTAGGCTTAAAACTTTCCTTTTTGCTAAAGCTTATAGTTAGGGCTGGATCGGGTGACCCTGAACCATCCCTTAGTTATGCTGCTATAGACTTAGACTGCTGGGGGGTTCCCATAATGCATTGAGTGTTTCTTTCTCTTTTTGCTCTGTATGCACCACTCTGCATTTAATCATTAGTGATTGATCTCTGCTCCCCTCCACAGCATGTCTTTTTCCCGGTTCTCTCCCTCAGCCCCAACCAGTCCCAGCAGAAGACTGCCCCTCCCTGAGCCTGGTTCTGCTGGAGGTTTCTTCCTGTTAAAAGGGAGTTTTTCCTTCCCACTGTTGCCAAATGCTTGCTCACAGGGGGTCGTTTTGACCGTTGGGGTTTTTCCATAATTATTGTATGGCTTTGCCTTACAATATAAAGCGCCTTGGGGCAACTGTTTGTTGTGATTTGGCGCTATATAAATAAAATTGATTTGAAATTGATTTGAAATACAGTATTAATTAAAAGTAATACTGCTTATCTTTTTTAAATATATTGCATCTGTTGCTGATTTTGATTTTGTTGATCAGTTAATCAGCGAAATCACCTGGTGGAGTGGGTGGTTGTAACCCTCTTGGCCCTTTCTGGGACAAGTTAAATACCCCTGTTAAAGAGTGTGTACTTCTGCCAAGGACCAATCATTTACTGATGAATAATAATAATTTGATGATAGTCTTTAAATGGGTAAAACATTGAACCCTTTAAAAAATATATAATGTTTATTATAGATATGGGTTTTAACTATGTCAGGACCAAATTGTGGATGTTGATTACTTGTCATCTGACATGCTTACCCACATATTTTTGCATTGCGGCAGCAAGGTGGCTTAGTAGTTAGCATTGTTGGCTCACAGCAAGAAGATCATGGGGTCGCTTCTCGCCTGGGGCCCTTCTGTGTTTGCGTGGGTTCCCACCAGGTGCAAAGACACGCAGGTTAGGTGGATTGGAAACTTTAAATTGACTGTAGGTGCGTGTAGGTTGTGTTTGTCTGTCTATATGTGGCTCTAAAAACACCTCTGTTGGAAGCCTTAAGGACAAGTTGGAACATGTCCAGCTGTTAAACAATTTCTCATATACTCACTCCACTGAAAGCCATCAAAAGCCGCCTGGATTTTACAAATGGTTATCAACACGGAGGTGTTTTTCCTGTGCCGCCGCACCACGCCGGCTGCGTTCCGACACGCGGACCCGTCCGCACGTCTTTCATTAAAAAAATCTCCTTTAACAGTGGAATATCCAGATAAAATGCTGAAACCAACTTCTTCTGAAACTTCTCTGTTCTCTCACGACGTCCTGGATCAATAGAGCCTGAAATGTGGAGGTTTTCAGCTTGAAACAGGCTGATGACGCCGCCTGAGAGCGCTGCACGACGTCTCGCACCGTGGGAAGTCCTTAAAGCGACAGTATCACCTCAAAATCTCTCATCAGCCGTTAAAATTTTCACTGAAAACCAGCTTAATTTTTCGAACCATGTCCACTTCGATGTGTCTCACAAGTTTAGAAAAAATTTTGATCAAACAAAGCGCCAGTCTCTCAGCAACTTCTCAGACAAAGGAATTCCGACGAGGGGCTGGACGACTCCTCCCACAAGGAGTGCTCACAGGTGAATGACGTCACCGACAGGCGTGGAAAAACCCACGCATGCGCACGAGGGTTCATGCATGTCTGACGTAAAAACATATGAATGAAATCCATATAGTTTTTGAAAAAAATAAAAAGGACCTATACTTTATGGACAGACCTCGTACTTGTGAAATGTGACTCAGGCACATGTGCAGTAAAAGCTGGAGGCAGACATTAACCACATGAAAGGTCCAGGGTATTTTCTAGCATCGTCTTTCACTCTGCAGTATTTTATGAATTAATACACAACAGAGGACACTAAGTTTCAAGTATCCATCGTGTAATCAGCTGTGATGCACAGGATGTCACTGTTGCACTCCTATTTTAAAGAAAAAACGAGCATATTAATTTATTCACATTATTTATTGGTCATAGTGAAGAATAATATGTAATTTAGGTCACTCCAGGTTTATTCTTAATGTAAAATTAAAGCTATCACCTGTTCAAACTGCTTGAGTGTGTGAAGCTGAAGAGGAGGAGAGCTGTCTTCTTCATCACTACACAAATCTAAAAGGAAACACACACACACACACACACACACACACACACACACACACACAACACACACACACACACACACACCACACACACACACACACACACCACACACACACACACACAAATCCTTAACAATGCAAGCTATCAACTCAGAAGCAGATGCCACAAAGCATGCATCATATAAGTACTCTAAAAAATGATGACTACCTGTCATGTGATCTGGGATCTTTGCTGGAGTTTGTTCTTCCGCAGCACTGTTCCATGAAACAGAAATAAATCACAATCAGCATGTCACTGTTTGCAATCCTGAGTGCCTTTATAGAGATGAAAAAGACCCTACAAGCTTTTTCACAAAAACAGCCATAATCTCATTTGCACCTCTGTAGGAGAATCGGGGGTCCCATAGGAGGAGCTCCAAAGGGTCAAAGCCTCACAGGCTCATTGAACTTCAAATTACAATAATGATGACACAAAGCACAGCCGGATTCAGCTTTTGCTCACTGCCACGGGGCGTCACGCACGCTGCAGTGTTTGTTATTCTGATCCTGGCAGCTGCTACTGCTGGCTCACAAACAGTTGCTGCATACCAGAGCTTTTAAAGTTCACCAGGTGGACAAACAGTCCCCATGCTGCAGTACTGTGGTGATCACAGTGCACCACATGGGAGTGGGCGCTCAGGTTTGGTCATGTTTCAAGCGAACACTGTATTTGTGTGCACACACAGCTCTTGATTTATGTATATGTGTACACTGTAGCAGCATTTAAGGCTGCATTCACAATTTAGGCTGATGTTACCTGGATTCCTTTTTTTGTAGCTCTTTTTTTTATACATGTGTTTGCTCCATTTATATAAGTGACCTGTATCTGATCTGTAAAGACACAGACAGAAATCAGACAACGATGAAATTTATTTCATAAAAACTACATTCTCATTGCCACTTGAAGTGACCTGAGATATATATATATATATATATTTCTAAGCTGCAGTTATGTTTGTGTGAATGATTCTGTTCACATTTGATCAACACATTTCATAAACACTGTGTTCACACTGCCAACTAAAATGAGCAGAAACAGATTTTTCATATATATATATATATATATATATATATATATATATATATATATATATATATATATATATATATATATGAGCTTGAGCTTTTACATGTCAGATATTTTTTAGGACATCAAAAAACAAAACAAAACAACCCCCCCCCCCCCCCCCCCAGGCTTTCTATATTCAAATTTCTAAAATTATGCCCTTAAACTCACAGTGTAATCTCTACATCACGAATTAAAAGGAATAAAAATCTAAAAGCCAAAATGATTGTGTGAATAAGTAAGTACCCCCTTTATGTAAACCATCACTTTCTTCTCTACAAGAGTCAAGACAGAAGTCAGACCACCAGAGCAAGAATTTTAGCTGAGGAAGCTTCTGCGATTTGAAGTGAAACGTCCTCGCGTCAAGCAACCCAGTCCAGTCGAAGATTCAAGCTTCTCTACTATGGAAACCACCTGGACAACTGAGAGCCTACACAGAAACATAGGCTAGTGACTAAACAATAGCTCTAATTAGCACCTATTGTGCTCTAGTTAGGACCCTCCTAATGACAGGGCAGCTGTCCCTCTCCTGATGGCTCCCTTGACGACTCTGCTGATGACGTGAATGACTCATTAACATGAACAAAAGACTGAAACTGCTTTGACCTGAGTACCCCATTGTAAACAGGGGATAAAGCGTGTCTCAGACCCCCTCCCCGGTTAAGGCTGGGTTTCAAACGTTTCACAAAGAATGCCTCCTTGACCCCTCTCAAACCATTTCTTCTCTCTGGCTAATATTTTAACTTCCTTGTCCTCAAATGTGTGGTTAGTGTCTTTAAGGTGGAGATGAACTGCAGACTGAGGTCCACTGGCACCCTCTCTGCGGTGCTGGTATAGCCTTTTGTGTAAAGGTTGCTTAGTCTCACCTATGTAGTGTTCGTTACAGTTTTCCTGACATCTGATAGAATACACTACATTGCTCTGTTTGTAACTAGGGATCCTGTCCTTAGGGTGAACTAATTTCTGTCTCAAGGTGTTGACCGGTTTAAAGTAAACTGGGATTTTGTGCTGTCTGAAGATCCTCTGTAGTTTTTCCTCTACTCCTGCTAAATAAGGGAGAGACACTCCTCTTCTTCTTGTCTCCGTCTCCTGTCTATCTGGTCTCTTTGTTCTCTGGGACTTCTGCACTTTGGCCAGGGACCATCGTGGGTACATACTGTGAGGGCTTTCCAGACAAGTTGTTGTTCTTTAGCCCTTCCCTCTGCAGTTGTGGGCACCTGTAGGGCTCTGTGTTGAAGCGTCCTGATCACCCCGAGCTTGTGTTCAAGGGGGTGGTTTGAGCCAAAGAGCAGATATTGGTCAGTGTGAGTTGGTTTTCTGTAAACCCCTGTCTGGAGCTGCCTATTCTTTCCAATCGTAACATCACAGTCCAAGAAGGCTAAATGGTTGTTTCTGGCATCCTCACGTGTGAACTTGATATTGGCGTCCACTGAGTTTTTGTGTTCTGTAAAGTCCTCAACTTCCTGTTGCTTGATTTTAACCCATGTGTCATCAATATATCTGAACCAGTGACTGGGAGAGATGCCCGTGAAAGACGTCAAGGCTGTCTTCTCCCGATTCACAGGATTGCTAAAAAAGCAGTTTGAACATAATAGTTTTGAGTTTGTAGCGTCAACAGCAGATGCTACTATTATTGTGAACACCCCCTTTTCTACTTTTTTTTACTAATAGCCCAATTTCATAGCCTTAAGAGTGTGCATATCATGAATGCTTGGTCTTGTTGGATTTGTGAGAATCTACTGAATCTACTGGTACCTTGTTTCCCATGTAATAATAAGAAATATACTCAAAACCTGGATTAATCTTTTTAGTCACATAGCACTACTATTATTCTGAACACTACTGTAGATCAGACTCAAAGGGGTGACCCTCTGCTTGGGCCATGCTACTGACACAATAGACAATACAGGAAATTATACAGGAAATTTTGGGAGATTTTGGGAGTCCATGCTGGTGCACAAGACGGGAGGCCTGCAAAAGAAAAACACCCACTCCCATCTCTGGATGGAGCTGCACCTTAAACAGAGAGAAAAAACAGAATCGGGCTGCATAAAGACAACAAATACAATATAATTTATCAGCATTTAGCAACAACAAAAGCAGAAGAAATACTAAGGTGATCACCAGCCACTAGCCCTAAGCTTCACTAAAAGACCCAGACTTTAGAGAAAGTTGAGGCCACGGCCCGCTCCGTTTACTAATAAAATGAATTTAAAAGGGTAAAAAGCATAGTAACATACTATGCCAGTATGCTAGCCATACGAAAGGGAAAATAAGTGCGTCTTAAGTCTGGACTTGGAAGTCTGACTATTTTATTGATGCAGGGAGATCATTCCACACAACAGGGGCACGATAAGAGAAAGCTCTATGACCTGCATACTTTTTATTCACCCTAGGGACACAAAGTAGTCCTGCACCCTGATAATGCAAAGCCCGGGTTGGTAAGTAGGGTTTAAGTAAGTCAGCTAAGTAGGGAGGGGCTAGTCCGTGAATACATTTATAGGTTAGTAACAGAACCTTGAAATCTGATCTCACAGGGACAGGAAGCCAGTGAAGCGATGCCAAAATGGGTGGAATGTGGTCAAACTTTCTGCTTCCTGTCAAAAGTCTAGCAGCAGCATTCTGAACCATTTGGAGACCCCTAATGCTGGACTGCGGTAAACCAGAAAATACAGCATTGCAGTAGTCCAGTCTAGAAGAAACAAATGCATGAATCAGGGCCTCAGCATCAGACACAGACAGGATGGGATGAATCTTCGCTATATTTCGCAGGTGGAAGAAAGCAGTCCTCGTAATATCTCTAATGTAGAGGTCAAAGGACAATGTAGGATCAAAAATTACCCCAAGATTCCTCACTTTGTCAGTGTGATGTATGACACACAAGCCTAGGCTAAGCGTCAGCTGGTAAAATTGATGCAGATGCCTCATTGGACCAAGAACCATCATTTCAGTCTTATCAGACTTTAAAAGTAGGAAGTTGCTAGACATCCAGCTTCTCACTGATGCAAGGCAATCTTCTAAGGATTTTATGTGGATGAGATTACCAGCAGTTATCGGCATGTATAACTGAGTATCATCAACATATCAATGAAAGGTAATGCCAAAACACCGTAATATGTGCCCAAGGGGTGCTATATAAATGGAGAAAAACAGGGGGCCTAAGACAGACCCATGTGGAACCCCACATTTCATGTTATTAAGGTTAGAGGTAGTGTTATTGTACAAAACACAGTGTCAACTGGTCGCATATGATGTCAACCATGCAAGGACATTTCCAGTAATCCCAAAATGATTCTCCAGCCTATGGAGTAGAATATGATGATCTACGGTATCAAATGCAGCACTAAGATCTAACAGCACCAGAACCGTAGTGGTGTCTGCATCCATTGCAAGCAGAAGATCATTTACCACTTTAGTGAGAACTGTCTCTGTGGAATGATATTTTCTAAAAGCAGACTGCAGTGGCTCAAAAAGATTATTCTCAGTAAGGTTGTCCATGAACTGCTGTGAAACCATCTTTTCCGCTGTACTTTGAGTCCATCCCAGATAGTCAAGCTTCTCACCCAGTTAAGGAGTCTAAACCCAGATACCCGATGGAGGAATCTCATTTCCACAACTTGTATCTGTAACCTTATTCTTTTGGTCATGACCCAAAATTCATGACTATAGGTGAGGACAGGAACATAGATTGACTGGTAAATTGAGAGCCTCACCTTCTGGGTCAGCTCCTTCTTCACCACGATGGTCTGGTACAGCATCCGTAAAACATCAGATATTGCCCCAATCCTTCTATCGATCTCACACTCCAACTTACACCCACTGGTGAACAAGATCCCAGAATATCTGAACTCCTCTATCTGGGGCAATAACTCTCCTCTGACCCAGAGGGGACAAACGATGATGAATGGACATGCACAGGGTTTCAGTCACATCACCAGGCTTCGGGAGACCAGGGCATCCTCCTGGAGCCAGGCCTGGGGGGCCGGGAGCACACAGGTGAGTGCCGAGTGGCTGGTTCTACAACCATGGGACTTGGTTGGGCTCAGTCCAAAGAAACAACACGGTCTCACCTCCATGTGGACTCACCACCCGCAGGGAGAGAGTAACGGGTATGGTGTGCTGTTTTTCGGGCAGTGAACAGGGGCAAACGCCCACACGGACTGACACTCGGTTAAGCTGCATTTACACATGACGATGGCAAGCCATGAATGCCACGAAGTATACATTCTTGGCCACTGATCACAAATGTGATGATTCGGGACAGAGGTGGCAGGTGTCCTCAGGAATTGCTGCAACCTATTACCACGCGTTACGATTAATGACGTGTTGCTGGAGAATTATCAGGAACCATTAGGCATGGTCAAGAATAATGTTCCGCGTTGTGGGGTGCTATTGCGCGCTATCGTGCGTAACAGCATATCCTTAAGTTCTGTCATGTTTGAATGAGGTGAATTGTCTCTACACACACCCCCATATTTATCCAACTGTCAGTTGCTGAACAATTCAGATTACTCCAGTTTGCTCCTCAAAATCCGCAGCAGAAGAACTTTGTGATTGCATGCTTAGTTGGGCTCTGTGCCATGGAGTAGCGCAGAGAGGAGGAGGAGACGTAGAGAGCCACGTTTGGCTTCACACGGCTCTTATCTCGCTTGTTTTCCCAAACATTAGGCACATGCAGCAGGTGGAACACCTGCAGGAGCGTGCTGAGGAGCATTGGAATGAACCTTTTTGCCAACTTCGCATTACTGTCCTTCTTCAGCATACTGCAGCAATGAAACTGAATGCGGTGCAGCAGGGTTTAATTGTGCGCACATCAGAGAAGAACGCTGACATGCTCTGTTAAGGATCACCACTAATCAAGATGGATCAACACGCTCAGTTGCGACCTCCACGACATGAGGCGAAATGGGGTGGTGCGTGACATTCATGGAAAATTTTTTGACAGCCAAAAACATGCTCCACGAAAATCACGAATATCACGCACCAACATGCACTATTAAGAAACCTATTCAGATGCGTTAAGTCACGTTAAGAATGTCAGGAATGTGCCAAGAATGATGCAAATATTTCATTTGTAACGTGTCTTGCCTATGTGTAAATGCATCTTAACTCTAATTGTAATATTCCATTTACAACTCAGGGTTCTCGCTAGCGCAATTGAGCATAGTGGGCCCCTATGCTGTGATTTGGATCCCTATGCTGTGATTTAACCTACATAGGGGGACTTTTGTGTGTTTTTTTTCCTTTTTAAAAGGACATGTCGCACATTATTTAACATCCCAGTTAGCAACACAAAGTTGCGCTCAAAATGCAGATAATAGTGTTTCAAATGGTTATAAATTTCAAAATTTTCTCTGAGAGGTGCCCCCAGATCCTCCTGCATAGCGCCTGCAGCGCTCGCTGCGCGGCTATGTTCCCCCCTATGCTGTGAAAAAATCCTGGTGAGAACCCTGCAACTTATGTCTGATCATCTTTTAAAATCTGAACTTAAAAATCAGGCATGCCGATAATTTTGAGCAGCACGGTGGAAAAAACAAACAAACACATTCATATTAAACAAACTCATTTTTCCTGTTATTTATTTATTCAGAATGATGACATCTCTTATCTCTTCTGACTGAAAAAACCCCCAGGTAATTTCATCTTGTACCATAAATACAAAATAGCATAGTGAATTAGTTGACCTATAAACTCTCCTTGGACCTGCTGTCCCACATTTAGTCCCTGTAATAGTTGCCATTGTGTAGGCCCATCACAGTTTGTGTGCTGATCTCCTTTGTCCGAATTTAATCTGGAATATAGATGCTAAAAAACCCCCAACACTCGTGTGGTGAAAAAGCCCTCTGCGCAGGGTTTTTTTTATGACATGCATTTAAAATAACCGCATCAGCAAAAGCTGTCGTGCACTCAAACCGCGGACAGCACCAGCTGGCTGCGTTTTTTCCCCCCACAGATGTCCGACGTGCGCATCCCGGTTCGGTACCGCTGCCTTACCAGATTTGCTCCGGTGACGTTGAGCTCCGATCCATATAGACTGTTCCTTCAGGAGACGAGCATCCTGCTTCCACATCAACCGTCCATTTTTTTCTTTCCTCTTCACGTTACCAGCTACAGTGATATCTCGTTTGCGCCGTTACGCATCGCGCGCCTGCGAATCGGAGAGGGTGCGTGAGTGTGCGCGCCTTGAAATAAATAAATAAATAAATGAATGAATGCAGGAGGACAGAGGGAAAGCCCCATAATAACGCTGTCTCCACGGCAATACGCGCATTCCTTCACAATAATGCTCCGCAAAACCTCAATCAGATTCGTAATATTTTCAAAATAAAAGTTTTCAGGGAAGAAAATGTATATTCCAGCGTCCTGCATCAAACTGATCACGTAAGCCTACGGCACATCACGTGATTTCACCGTCACCTGCCTTTGTTTTAACTTTTGAGCGCATTTTCAGTGTTCCAGCGGCTGTTTATATTCACACGGAGAGGTCCTGGAATTCAGAGCTTCACAGGCTTCTGGTTATTTTATCACATGACAAAGATAGTGGTGTGTTGACTCACTGCTTGTGTCCTCAGACAGCAGAGCTTGCAACAGAGCAGACACTCAGAATGTCATCACCACGTGTTATTCATTCACGGAGAGTACAGGAGCACTGCGTAAAGTGCACACACCTCCGCCAGTCACTTGAGCTCCAATGCATGTAACTTTGAGGTTCATGCAAATTGCAAAATAAATAAATAAAATTTAGTAAGCAAATAAATTAGACAGATAAATAAACCCAGTATTAAATCTTTTATCTCACCCTGGATTGAGGTTGAGCACCAACATTTAATTCGGTCCTTCTTTGCCCTAGCTTTTTGAGTAATACAGATGAGAACTAGAAGCACTCGGAGAGCGCAAACCTCCGCCAATGCCATAGGGTCACTGACGTCACATGGAATACCCTTTGGCAAAGAGACTTATTCTACATCGTTTCAAGCATCTACCGTCATGTTTCAGATTCAGTGGTTAAACCCTTAGATCTTCTGCAAATGTATTTATAAAGAGAAACTGCATGAACTACACAAGTTTTTTTTATTTTCTAATAAGTTTATTCATTGAGGAGAAACAAATGCTAGATTATTGTTGTGTCATAATTTAATTTTTGTTCAGCCTTTGTGACCCGACTTCATGAAGTTAGATGCAAAAATGTTGAAATTGGCCCTATCCTGCAATGATAAAGAATCCTTTAAAAAATTATTGGATCCAGATCGTGTTCCGGATCATTACCAAAATTTAATGACTTCTAAGTTAGGCCAAGATACACCCCTGGTAAGAATTTCATTGAAATCCGTTGAGGATTTTTTTTGAGTAATCTTGCTAACAAACCAACCAAACAACCAATCAACCAACCAACAAATGGACGCGACCGAAAAGATAACCTCCTTGGCTGAGGCAATCAACCAAATAATCCAACCAACACAACACACACGAGTGAAAACACCAAGTGGAGGTGTTAAAAGCAAAGCTTTTGTTGGGAAGGTGTCGTGACACGGACCCACAACAGGGGGCGCTAAGGAACGGACAATGGATAAGCCAACCAGTAACAATTTAATGTTGTGAAAACACACAACGGAATACAGACAGAGATATGGATTGCCAATGAGACACCAGGTGACGTGTGGGCAGGCTCGAAGATAGAAGACCTCTGGCGAGAGAAGAGCCGATTCCCACACAGCTTCCACCACCAGTGGGCCTGAAGAACACCAGAGCCGCCAAGTCCCGAGTCCCCAGGTGGCCTCTGCCTTCAGCTGTCGACCCTGGTACTGCTGGCAGAGAACAGAGAAAATCCAGGTGAGTGTGAATCCGCACACTCAGTAGTCCATTCACAGTCAATGTTCTTTTTGGGAGGGAGCACCTCCACCTCCAATCACACACTCGTGCAGCTCCTGTGTAACCACTTATCTGCTACGGAGCGTGATGCGAAGTCGTCGCGGTCACGCCCTTCTCCAGCTCCGATAAGAACACCACAGGGCAAGCGGCTGCAAGGAAGAGTTATGTTAGCAGAGAAAATTACCACAGAGAAGAGTACCTCTTGGTTGCTGATTTCTCGGCGGGGAGGTGGAGTTGTAGTCCGGCTTTTATGGTGATGTGGTGAATGAGTGACAGCTGGTGCTGATGATGAATGACAGCTGTCACTCTCCGTTGCTCCGACACCCTCTCGTGCTTGAAGCCCGCACTCCAAGCAGGGCGCCATCTGGTGGTGGTGGGCCAGCAGTACCTCCTCTTCTGGCGGCCCACACAACAGGACCCCCCCCTCAACGGGCGCCTCCTGACGCCCAACCAGGTTTATCCGGGTGACGTCGGTAGAAGTCGGCCAGGAGGTCCGGGTCCAGGATGAAGCTCCTCTTCACCCAGGAGCATTCTTCGGGTCCGTACCCCTCCCAGTCCACCAGGTATTGGAACCCCCGGCCCTTCCGACGGACGTCCAGGAGCCGACGCACGGTCCACGCCGGCTCCCCGTCGATGATCCGGGCAGGAGGCGGTGCAGGTCCAGGGGTGAAAAGTGGAGAGGTGTGACGGGGTTTCAAACAGGACACATGGAAGACAGGGTGGATCCGCAGTGAAGCTGGCAGCTGCAGCTTCACTGAGGACGGGCTGAGGACCTTGATGATGGGGAACGGTCCGATGTAGCGGTCCTTGAGTTTTGGTGAGTCGACGTGGAGCGGTATGTCCTTGGTAGAAAGCCACACCTCCTGCACGGGCTCGTACGCAGGGGCCGGGGAACGCCGGCGATCTGCATGGGCCTTGGCCCTCGTCCGAGCCTTCAACAGGGCAGAACGGGCGGTCCGCCACACCCGGCGGCACCTCCTGAGGTGGGCCTGGACCGAGGGCACTCCGACCTCTCCCTCCACAAGCGGGAACAATGGGGGCTGGTACCCCAAACACGCCTCAAACGGGGAGAGGTCGGTAGCAGACGAGACCTGGCTGTTATGGGCATACTCGATCCAGGCCAGATGGTTACTCCAGGCCGCCGGGTGCACGGAGGTCACGCAGCGAAGGGCCTGCTCCAGCTCCTGGTTAGCCCGTTCTGCCTGGCCGTTTGTCTGGGGGTGGTACCCGGACGAGAGACTCACGGTGGCCCCCAGCTCCTTACAGAAACTCCTCCAGACCTGCGAGGAGAACTGGGGACCACGATCTGATACGACGTCCGACGGTATCCCATGCAGACGCACGACGTGGTGGACCAGGAGGTCTGCCGTCTCCTGGGCCGTCGGGAGCTTCGGGAGGGCCACGAAGTGGGCCACCTTGGAGAACCGGTCCACTATCGTGAGGATGACAGTGTTGCCCTGGGACGGCGGGAGGCCCGTGATGAAGTCCAGACCGATGTGGGACCAGGGGCGATGAGGCACCGGCAGGGGCTGGAGGAGGCCCGTGGTCCTCCTATGGTCCACCTTGCCCCTGGCACAGGTGGTACAGGCCTGGACGTAGTCCCGGACGTCGGCTTCCAGGGACGCCCACCAGAAGCGCTGCTGGACAACTGCCACGGTCCTACGCACCCCGGGATGACAGGAGAGCTTGGATCCGTGACAGAAGTCCAAGACGGCAGCTCTGGCTTCTGGTGGGACGTACAATCAGTTCTTAGGGCCGATCCCCGGTTCCGGGTTTCTTGCCAGGGCCTCCTGGACGGTCTTCTCCATGTCCCAGGTGAGGGTGGCCATGACAGTGGACTCGGGGATGATGGTCTTGGTTGGATCCGACAGCTCAGCCTCGGCTTCCTCTTCGTGCACCCGGGACAGTGCGTCCGATCGTTGGTTCTTAGTCCTGGGGCGGTATGTTATCTGGAAGTCAAAGCGCCCGAAGAACAGAGACCAGCGGGCTTGCCTGGGGTTCAGCCGCTTGGCGGTCCGGATGTACTCCAGGTTCCGATGGTCCGTGAAAACTGTGAAGGGCAACGCTGCTCCCTCCAACAGGTGTCTCCACTCTTCAAGAGCCTCCTTCACCGCGAGGAGTTCCCGATTGCCCACGTCATAGTTGCGCTCAGCTGGGGTCAACCTGCGGGAAAAATAGGCACAAGGATGGAGAACCTTATTGGACTCCCCGCCCTGGGACAGCACGGCTCCTATCCCCGAGTCAGAGGCATCCACTTCGACAATAAACTGGCAATCAGGGTCAGGCTGCACCAGAACTGGTGCAGTCGAGAACCGACATTTCAACTCCTTAAACGCGGCTTCGCACCGATCCGACCAGGTGAAGGGGACTTTAGTGGAGGTCAGGGCAGTCAGGGGGCTAACTACCTGACTGTACCCCTTAATGAACCTCCGGTAAAAATTTGCAAAGCCGAGGAACTGTTGCAGCTTCCTTCGGCTTGTTGGTTGGGGCCAATCTCTCACCGCCACGACCTTGGCCGGATCAGGGGCGACGGAGTTGGAGGAGATGATGAACCCCAGGAAGGACAAAGAAGTGCGGTGGAACTCACACTTCTCGCCCTTCACGAACAACCGGTTCTCTAACAACCACTGTAGGACCTGACGTACATGTTGGACATGAGTCTCAGGGTCCGGAGAAAAGATGAGTATATCATCCAGATATACGAAGACAAACCGATGCAGGAAGTCCTGCAAGACGTCATTTACCAAAGCTTGGAACGTCGCGGGGGCGTTAGTGAGGCCGAACGGCATGACCAGGTACTCAAAGTGACCTAACGGGGTGTTAAATGCCGTCTTCCATTCGTCTCCCTTCCGGATCCGAACTAGGTGGTACGCATTCCTAAGATCAAGTTTAGTGAAGATTTTGGCTCCATGCAGGGGCATGAACACTGAATCCAACAGAGGTAACGGGTATCGGTTGCGAACCGTGATCTTGTTCAGCCCTCTGTAATCGATGCATGGACAGAGTCCGCCATCTTTTTTGCCCACGAAAAAGAAACCTGCACCCATCGGGGATGTGGAGTTCCGGATCAGCCCGGCGGCTAAGGAGTCCCGGATGTAGGTCTCCATTGATTCGCGTTCCGGACGTGAGAGGTTGTACAGCCTGCTGGACGGGTACTCAACGCCCGGGATCAAATCGATGGCACAATCGTACGGTCGGTGCGGGGGAAGAGCGAGTGCCAGATCTTTGCTGAAGACGTCAGCTAAATCGTGGTACTCCGACAGATTGGGGGGAACTTTGACCTCCTCAGTAGCCGTCATGCCGGGTGGAACCGAGGATCCTAAGCACTCCCGGTGGCAGGTTTCGCTCCACTGCGTCACAACCCCAGACGGCCAATCAATCCGGGGATTGTGCTTCACCATCCATGGGAACCCTAAAATCACTCGGGAGGTAGAAGGTGTTACGTGAAACACGATCTCCTCCCTGTGATTCCCAGACACAACCAAGGTCACTGGCTGTGTCTGAT
This sequence comes from Thalassophryne amazonica, assembly GCF_902500255.1. NCBI lineage: Eukaryota > Metazoa > Chordata > Actinopteri > Batrachoidiformes > Batrachoididae > Thalassophryne > Thalassophryne amazonica. Next base: position 64,380,989 of record NC_047114.1, on the reverse strand, counting down.
GTGTGATTAATGGAAGTAGGGTGCCATCTAGTGCCCGCACCTTCAAAGGTGAAGGCAGAGCCACCAGAGGGAGCCCCACTTCCTTTGCCCATCTGCTGTCCAGCAGATTCCCTTCCGATCCCGTGTCTACCAATGCTGGGGCGTGAAGGGTTAAATCCCCACTCAGGATCGTTACTGGGATTCGTGCAGATTTGCGGGGCTTTCACGCGTGTGTGTTATGGCCCACCCTTAGCCCAGTTTCTAAGGACGGGCGTTGTAGTTTGACCGTTTGGGGCAGTCCTTTTGCATGTGCTCACATGAGCCACAAAAAAAACACTCCCCACGGACCAGCCTCCTTTGTCTGATGTTTACTTTCATTTTGGCCCTGCTCGTGTCCATAGCTTCGTCAGCAGGGGGAGCTGTTGCCACACGGAGCTCTCTGGCAGTGAAGCGTGGGGACGACGACACCCTTTCGGAACCAGAAGGGAGAGGGGCGGCTCGGGCCTGGCCACGCCCCCCGGCCTGCTCCCGACGGTGTTCATTCAAACGATTGTCTAAGCGTATAACCAAATCGACAAGCCCATCGAAATCCCGCGGTTCCTCCTTAGCCAGCAAATGCTCCTTCAGGACTGGAGACAGTCCGTTAATGAAGGCGGCGCTGAGCGCAACGTTATTCCAGCCGGACCTCGCTGCCGCGATGCGGAAGTTGACTGCATACGCAGCTGCACTCCGGCACCCCTGTCTCATCGACAGCAGCACGCTCGAAGCAGTCTCGCCTGTTGGGATGATCAAAAACCTGTTTGAACTCCCGCACAAACCCAGCGTAAGATGTTAGGAGCCGTGAGTTCTGCTCCCAGAGTGCCGTAGCCCAGGTGCGTGCCTCTCCTCGAAGCAAATTGATCACATAAGCCACCCGGCTAGCGTCCGTCGCGTACATGATTGGACGCTGTGCAAAAACGAGCGAACACTGCATAAGGAAGTCTGCGCACGTCTCGACACAGCCCCCGTACGGTTCCGGAGGGCTTATGTATGCTTCAGGGGACGGTGGGGGGGGGGTCGTTGAACGACCAGTGGAATGTCTGTGTCGGGCCCAGGACCAGCGAGAGGAGGGACTGCAGCAGCACCTTGATCGCGCGCTTCCACCCTGGCGGTGAGAGCCTCCATCCTCCGATTAAGGAGTACATTCTGCTCGGTCACCAAATCCAACCGAGCCGTGAAGGCGGTTAGGATATGCTGCAGATCACTCAACACACCTCCCGCTGATGCCTGCGCCTCTTGCTCTTCCATAGGCTGTTCAAGCTCTGGTTGACGCCCCTCAGGATCCATGACGCTTGGCCGAGAAATCCTATTGGGAAGGTGTCGTGACACGGACCCACAACAGGGGGCGCTAAGGAACGGACAATGGATAAGCCAACCAGTAACAATTTAATGTTGTGAAAACACACAACGGAATACAGACAGAGATATGGATTGCCAATGAGACACCAGGTGACGTGTGGGCAGGCTCAAAGATAGAAGACCTCTGGCGAGAGAAGAGCCGATTCCCACACAGCTTCCACCACCAGCGGGCCTGAAGAACACCGGAGCCGCCAAGTCCCGAGTCCCCAGGTGGCCTCTGCCTTCGGCTGTCGACCCTGGTACTGCTGGCAGAGAACAGAGAAAATCCAGGTGAGTGTGAATCCGCACACTCAGTAGTCCACTCACAGTCAATGTTCTTTTTGGGAGGGAGCACCTCCACCTCCAATCACACACTCATGCAGCTCCTGTGTAACCACTTATCTGCTATGGAGCGTGATGCGAAGTCGTCGCGGTCACGCCCTTCTCCAGCTCCGATAAGAACACCACAGGGCAAGCGGCTGCAAGGAAGAGTTATGTTAGCAGAGAAAATTACCACAGAGAAGAGTACCTCTTGGTTGCTGATTTCTCGGCGGGGAGGTGGAGTTGTAGTCCGGCTTTTATGGTGATGTGGTGAATGAGTGACAGCTGGTGCTGATGATGAATGACAGCTGTCACTCTCCGTTGCTCCGACGCCCTCTCGTGCTTGAAGCCCGCACTCCAAGCAGGGCGCCATCTGGTGGTGGTGGGCCAGCAGTACCTCCTCTTCTGGCGGCCCAATCAATCAATTCAATCAATTTTTTTTTTATATAGCGCCAAATCACAACAAACAGTTGCCCCAAGGCGCCTTATATTGTAAGGCAAAGCCATACAATAATTATGTAAAACCCCAACGGTCAAAACGACCCCCTGTGAGCAAGCACTTGGCTACAGTGGGAAGGAAAAACTCCCTTTTAACAGGAAGAAACCTCCAGCTGAACCAGGCTCAGGGAGGGGCAGTCTTCTGCTGGGACTGGTTGGGGCTGAGGGAGAGAACCGGGAAAAAGACATGCTGTGGAGGGGAGCAGAGATCGATCACTAATGATTAAATGCAGAGTGGTGCATACAGAGCAAAAGAGAAAGAAACAGTGCATCGTGGGAACCCCCCAGCAGTCTACGTCTATAGCAGCATAACTAAGGGATGGTTCAGGGTCACCTGATCCAGCCCTAACTATAAGCTTTAGCAAAAAGGAAAGTTTTAAGCCTAATCTTAAAAGTAGAGAGGGTGTCTGTCTCCCTGATCTGAATTGGGAGCTGGTTCCACAGGAGAGGAGCCTGAAAGCTGAAGGCTCTGTCTCCCATTCTACTCTTACAAACCCTAGGAACTACAAGTAAGCCTGCAGTCTGAGAGCAAAGCGCTCTATTGGGGTGATATGGTACTATGAGGTCCCTAAGATAAGATGGGACCTGATTATTCAAAACCTTATAAGTAAGAAGAAGAATTTTAAATTCTATTCTAGAGTTAACAGGAAGCCAATGAAGAGAGGCCAATATGGGTGAGATATGCTCTCTCCTTCTAGTCCCTGTTGTGTGGGCCGCCAGAAGAGGTACTGCTGGCCCACCACCAAAGGGCGCCCTGCCTGAAGTGCGGGCTTCAGGCACGAGAGGGCGCTGCCGCCACGGACACAGCCGGGAGTGACAGCTGTCACTCATTAATTCCTGGCAGCTGTCACACATTCTTCATCATCACACTCCATAAAGACCAGACGTCATCTCCACCTCGTTGCCGAGATATCGTACTTCATTGTAGGTAATATCCTCAGCCTTTTTGTGTTTATCTGTAATCTGTACATTGTGTTTGCAGGCGTACCGGTCCCTTGTTTTGTGGAAGCTGAGTGAGTGCAGGACGGCACTCTTTTTCTCTGAGGGATCACTGCAAACACATCAGCATATTGAGTGAGAGGTGGAGGTGGCATTCCCACCGTTGTTGTTACTGGGTGTATACACACCCACACTTGACTGTCTTTGTTCTCGCCAGCAGTACCAGATCCGACAGTCGGGGACGGTGATCACCTGGGAATTCGGGACTTGGCGGCTCCAGTATTCTCTGGGTTCGGTGGCGGAGGAAATCGTGTGGTTCCGGTTCATCTCAGGACAGACGTCTTCTATCCTCGAGCCTGCCCACACGTCACCTTTGTGATTTGACTGTAATTATATTCTGAGATTGTCTGTATATTCGTTGTGCACGTTTCACAACATTAAATTGTTACTTTTTGGCTCATCTATTGGCCGTTCATTTGCGCCCCCTGTTGTGGGTCCGTGTCAATACACTTTCACAACACCCGTTAGTACTCTAGCTGCAGCATTTTGAATTAACTGAAGGCTTTTTAGGGAACTTTTAGGACAACCTGATAATAATGAATTACAATAGTCCAGCCTAGAGGAAATAAATGCATGAATTAGTTTTTCAGCATCACTCTGAGACAAGACCTTTCTAATTTTAGAGATATTGCGTAAATGCAAAAAAGCAGTCCTACATATTTGTTTAATATGCGCTTTGAATGACATATCCTGATCAAAAATGACTCCAAGATTTCTCACAGTATTACTAGAGGTCAGGGTAATGCCATCCAGAGTAAGGATCTGATTAGACACCATGTTTCTAAGATTTGTGGGGCCAAGTACAATAACTTCAGTTTTATCTGAGTTTAAAAGCAGGAAATTAGAGGTCATCCATATCTTTATGTCTGTAAGACAATCCTGCAGTTTAGCTAATTGGTGTGTGTCCTCTGGCTTCATGGATAGATAAAGCTGGATATCATCTGCGTAACAATGAAAATTTAAACAATACCGTCTAATAATACTGCCTAAAGGAAGCATGTATAAAGTGAATAAAATTGGTCCTAGCACAGAACCTTGTGGAACTCCATAATTAACTTTAGTCTGTGAAGAAGATTCCCCATTTACATGAACAAATTGTAATCTATTAGACAAATATGATTCAAACCACTGCAGCGCAGTGCCTTTAATACCTATGGCATGCTCTAATCTCTGTAATAAAATTTTATGGTCAACAGTATCAAAAGCAGCACTGAGGTCTAACAGAACAAGCACAGAGATGAGTCCACTGTCCGAGGCCATAAGAAGATCATTTGTAACCTTCACTAATGCTGTTTCTGTACTATGATGAATTCTAAAACCTGACTGAAACTCTTCAAATAGACCATTCCTCTGCAGATGATCAGTTAGCTGTTTTACAACTACCCTTTCAAGAATTTTTGAGAGAAAAGGAAGGTTGGAGATTGGCCTATAATTAGCTAAGATAGCTGGGTCAAGTGATGGCTTTTTAAGTAATGGTTTAATTACTGCCACCTTAAAAGCCTGTGGTACATAGCCAACTAACAAAGATAGATTGATCATATTTAAGATCGAAGCATTAAATAATGGCCCACACAACAGCTTTGACATAAATAAAGGTTGTAGATCAGAACTGATGATGATTGAAGGCTGTGACCTTTAAATTTAAAGGTATTTCCTTGATATCAGTCTGAAAGGTGTCTGAGCTTCATTTGCAGAGTGACAACGGTGGATTAGTGGTTAGTACTGTTGCCTCACAGCAAGTACAGTATATCATGGGTTCGTTTCCCACTCCCCTTGTTTGCAGGTTAGGTCAATAGGAAACTTTATTACTGTCCAGGTCTCCCTTGCAAAAGAGGTCTTGATCTCAATGGGACTAACCTGGTTAAATTAAAATTAAACGTTTGTTGCTGTTGAGTCAATCTGAGATGATGCTAGTTCTCCATCAGGGGGCGCCAAAGATCAAACACGGCAACACGAGGTTTATTTTCAGCTCTGAAGCTGTCAAAATTAGAAGTTCACATCTTAAATAAAACACACTTAATTGACAAACAAAATAATCAAAACTTATAAAAAAATAAATGCTGTTTTATTTGGATGTACAAAGAAGGGGGGAGGGTGGACTATAATGTAGCACACAAGTAGCATTGTAATGTTAAGAAACTGTAATACTTTTAAAATCTGATGTCATAAAAAAATAAAATGTGTAAACGTTTTAGGGGCCACAATCTTTTTTTTTAACTGTATCCTGCTGTGATTGTGAGTTGTAATGACCTCAACACACACTAGATGTGGTCATAAAACCATTGTGTCTTTGCCTCTCTCACATACACTTATAAAAAACTATGATTGTTACAGTGTAGTTTCAGATGTCTTCACCCCTGAACCATTATGAGTGACTCTAGCTGCTGTCCTTTCAGTTATTTCAGTGTTCATACAGGATATATGAGGTCTGAAAGAAATCTTTAGTGTGGATTCTCTTCATTTTGTTATTGTTCATGCATCTAAGTCCTCTTTCCAAATACGACACGAGGTCCTGTCCTGATTGCCCGTGGATCAAGGCCATCAGAGATGATCCATATGGTCGGGGACCTCATGTGTCCCTCAGCAGCCATCTTGTTCTCCACCACTCGGGCCATCTCCTCTAATTCAGGGGAGGTCTCTGGGCACCAGTCTGCTACAAACTTATCTTTGGCCTCGCAAAGATTCACTTTTATCTCCTCGGGTTGCTCTCCAAGCAACCAGTCTGCAATACAAGAAACAGTGTGAGTAATAAAACATTTTAAACTCTGTAGCCATCCATCTACCCATTTTCTAAACCTGGTTCTTCCATTTAAGGGTCACAGGGGTTGAGCCTGTCCCAGTGGTCAATGGGCAAAAGGCTGGGTACACCCTGGACGGGCAGTGTGTCACAGGGCTTACAGGTATACACAGACAAACACATTCACACCGACGGACAATTCAGTCACCAGTTCACCAAACCTGCATGTCGAAGTGGGAAGAAGCCGGAGCACCTGGAGGGAACTGACGCATAAAATGTTATAACTGTTTGATTTTCAGTGGCTCCTGTTTGTTCAAGGTCACCGCAGACGCTGCAGCACAGAGCCGCACTGGGATTTTGGTGCAAGTTTTAATTTTAATATTTATATCTCTGTGCATTGTTACTGGGATCCAAACAGCAGCCTGTGTGTGTGTGTGTGTCATAAACATATGCATTATAATAATATAGTGTGACGTGTATATAATCAGGAAGGGGATCCGGCGTACTGGCTTTGCTGTGGCAACACTTAAGAAAATTGGGGACATGCTTAATAATTTTTACAAGGTTTTTAAGGGAAAACAGCTTTAGGAAGCTGTATTTTCTTTATATTCTTTACTTTCACAAGCCTACATTTTCACAACAACATCTACAATTTAAAATGCTTTTATTGTTGAGCAAACTGAGAAAGTTTGCAGATACTGTCAGCAGCTTTATTCAACTTTTTTTTTTCCCATGTGGCTGTTTAAAATCAACCCAGCATTTTATTGTTGTGTTACAATATGCACACAGCTTTGAGTATTATGCCTGATCACCATCATACCAAATAACATTAGTATCATCACCAGTATCAAAATCCACATCAGCATCCATACCCATAGTGACATTGGAATGGCGCATACCTATTATGATTTACAACACAGATTTCTACAGTCTACCTGGTATAAATGTGTGAAAAGCCACAGAAACTCACCTGCAAAGTCATGGATGAGGTCTTTGATAAGATGACCGATGATGGCGTAAAGAACTAACAGCACGATGAAGACAGCCATGAGCAGGTAGAGGACATAGGTCGGCAGGTGGACTGCATCCCGTGCAGGAGGTACATAGCTCTCAAAGAAGACTGTCCCATCTTCCTCTTTGTAACGCACATTTAAAGGATCCACTGGTGTGTCCATTGCCATGTGGGAGTCTTCAGATGTCTGCCGAATGTTCTAACAGTCCTTTATGTACAAATCCCAAAAGCATCAGGTGGCTACACTGTGCAACATCGAAACTGAATATTTCAATGTCTTAAATCCTGCAAAAAAATTTAAAAAATGAGACAATGACTACATTTTACACCTTCAATAAAACTTCTGAGTTGGCAAATTAAATGTCAGTAACTTTACCTACATCAAGAAGATAGAAATCCTGCAGATAAGTGGTGCCTTTAGACTCCAAACCTAAATGAGCTCTCTCACTGTTGAATGTTTTATTTTGGTTCCTTGCAACAACTTCATATTTGTCTGCTTGAAGTGTTACGCAGATGGAAACCAGATTAGCTGCAGCAGCTTTCCCAAGGTCAAGGTCAGACAGGGAGGGAGTATTTAACTGGTGCATAGTGCAGCATGCACAGTACATTGTGTATGTATTTTACAGTCTGTGTGTAAACCCATCTGTCAAAGCCTTCCATTTTTACCCGAGGCCATCAAATATGGCCATTGTGAAGGCTTTGTGTCCATCCGTCTGTCCATCTGTGCTCAGCATAAGTCCAGTCCTTTTGTTGCCAGAGTCTTCAAATTCACAGGGAACATTCTTGGGCATTCTTGGACAAGTTCAAAGTTGGCTAACCTTGACCAATTTTAAAAGGTATTTTAACAGGTTAAAATGTCACATTCTGTTCCTTTTTTTATATTATGATCTCACGGACGTTTGCATGGTGACGCCACTTCCTGGTGTCGCTAGCTGCTAACTTTGCTTCGTTTTTGGCTAAATATAACACCTTTATCATACGAGGTCTGTTAGAAAAGTATCAGACCTTTTTATTTTTTTCAAAAACCTGATGGATTTGAATCACATGTGCTTGCATGAGCCAACCTTGAACCTTCGTGCGCATGCGTGATTTTTTTCACGCCTGTCGGTCGGCCGATGAATTTCGCCGCCACTCTTTTCATGGCAAAATTTTCTTTCACAGTGGAATGTGCTGAAAAAGTGCTGATGTCCACCTCTTCCGCAATTTCTCGGATAATCACACGACGGTCCCACATGTCCACAGCGTTCACTTTGGAAATGATCTGGTCATTTCAGCATGTTGATGGCCGACAGGAGCGCGGCTCGCTCTCCACCGTTGTACGGCCGTCTTTAAACCGGTTGTACCACTCCTTAATCTGTGTGATGCCCAGAGGATCGTCACTGAAAGCCGTCTGAATAATCTGAATGGTTTCCACCTGGCTGTGGCCCAGTTTCTGGCAAAATTTGATGAAGTCGCACTGCTCCAGTTGTTCCGCCATTTCCTTGCAAAGAAAAAATGACGAAAGACTCCACCCATCCTCACACAAAGGCTGCTTACAAGCAAATGACGCAACCGACAGGCGTGAAAAAAATCACGCATGTGCACGAAGGTTCAAGGTTTGCTCATGCAAGCACACCTGATTCAAATCCATCAGGTTTTTGAAAAAAATAAAAAGGTCCGATACTTTTCTAACAGACCTCGCATTGTTAACCATTCCTGCTTCAGTCTCCTAACTCTTTTAGTTGGGGGACACAGGGGAGATCCGTCCTTCAGGGCCGAAGGCAGGTCTTCCTCCGGGGTTAACTCCCTCGAACGTTCCACGCTGCTATTGTGTGGTGCGGCACAACATCATGAGCCCTGCTACTTGCCCGACCGCCGTCACCAAACTTCTCCACAGACACACTGCTACATGCATCACATCTGCTCTGCCGAGTCCCGCTCTCAGCGGCGCGCACCACAGTCACGCTCACGCACTCGCTCTCTCTCACTCGCGTTCACACACACACACACTCACTGAGCTAAACACAACACATTAGACACATCCCACAACACTACCCCCACCATGGACTGGCAATTAGCAATAATTCCATTCCATATTATAAAGAAAAGTTACCACACAATCTCTATTAATGTAGGCCTAAATATGTGAAGAGATAACTGTGTCCAACCAGTACATTCTAATGTAAGTATTAAAGTAGGTAGGTTTAACTGTAAGCACAAGTGTCTAAGCAGTGATAAATTTTAGCTCATTACACAGTGAACAAGTGAGTATATATATAAAAATGCAATGACCTTGTTAGGAAAAGAGTACATTACATATTAAGCTACATTTCTACGACGATCGGGAATAACTGACTGGTCTTATAATCACAATGCATTCAAATGTTACGAACTGCAAGAATATAAAACATTGTCTCTTCAGTTTTTTTTTGTTTTTTTTACAATGAAAAAGTGCTTTGTAGCAAAAATGCAAAACATTGTAAACAAGACTAGAGTCTCAATAAAACTATAACGTCTCTAGTGCAAATATTAACTTCAAAAGTGACTTACTCAGTGACTCAGTCTCCATACCGATTTGGTCTCCTGTGCTGACGTTCAGGACGCAACACGGGCTGACTCTGGTGGTCTGGCTCCTCCACCACACCCCCACCATGGTCAAATATCACATGGGAAGGAGTGGATGAAAGCAACCCGATGACATTGGAGTCATTGGCAGGTGGAGTAGACGGCTGGGAACTGTTGGGGCCATCACTGGAGGCAGTAGAGTAGAGGTGGTGCAGGCCGAGGTCCTGGAATGCTGGGTCTTCATCCAAGGCTGGTGGCTGGATCTCAGAAGGTGTCCAGTTTTTTGCTTGGTCCAGTACCCAGGTGTTGTCCAGGGGCTCATGGCTGTGGTAGTATTTCAGTTGGTCATGGTGGACTACTTTGACTTTGGATCTTGGGCTCTTTTGGATCCTGTAGACCAGATCGTCCAGCTGTCCCATGACAAAGAAAGGTCCTTCATAGGAGGGGAGAAACGTTTTGACTTTGTTTCTGACATGACGAGTTCCTTTGATCAGATACCACACAGCATCTCCGACTTTATACTGTGCGTGGCAAGCGTTTTTGTCATATTGTCTTTTAGCACTGTGTGACTGACTCACCCAGGGCTTCATGAGTGATGTTGTGAGCCAGTTCCAGCCAGTCACGCATTTGTTGTACAAACTCTGGGGCTGAAAGTGCACAGTCAGAGTCCGGGGGCAAACCAGCAACCAGGTCCACAGGCTCATTTATTTCGCATCCGAACATCATGTAGTTAGGGATGAAGCCAGTAGAACTGTGCTTGGTCGCTCTGTAGGCCATAACTGCATATGGGATCATCAAGTCCCAATCCCAGTGACAACGTTCCGCAGTGGAGGCCAGAATCTTTTATAGAGTGGCAATGAAACGTTCAACTTGGCCGCTGGACTGCGGTCTGAAAGGTGTTGTGTGGGTTTTCTCAATGCCAAACAGACGGCACATTTCCTGAAAAACCTCGGATTCAAAATTGCATCCTTGGTCGCTGTGTAGCAAGTGAGGCATTCCGAAATGACACACCCATTCGGTTGCAACGACCTGTGCCACTGTCACAGCTTTTTCATCAGGGATGGCAAAAACTTCAGTCCATTTAGTGAAGTATTCCTGTATGACAAGGACATAACAATTTTTGCGTTATGTCTCGTTAAGTCAGCCCATAATGTCCAGTGCAATGCGCTCCATGGGGGCTCCAACCCTAACAGTTCCCATGGGCGCTTGAGGGGTTTTGTGGGGTCGGGCTCTGCATGCACAGTTTGCACAAGTCTGGCACCAGAGGGCGACATCTTCCCTCATGTGGTACCAGTAGTATCGGGTTTGAAGTCTGGCCACAGTCCGTTCAATACCAAAATGTCCACCTACTGGCCCCTCATGCAATTGGCGCATAACATCGGGTTGCATTTTGCGTGGCAGGACAATTTGTGGATCGAACTGTGTGTCGTCCAAACAATGAAAACGACGGACCAGGACTCCATCTCGGAAGTACAGTCTTTTCCATTGACTCCAGTACATTTTGGTGGCTGGGCTGCATGGGGTGACGGTAGTCCAAGGGGGGTGCTCACTGCTGGCCTCTAACCAGGATCTGACAGGGGAAATGTCTGGATCAGATGCTTGGGCCTGGCACAACTCATCCATAGTCCAGCTGGGAAACAGTGTAGTCTCGTTTGTATCAGTCACATAGATTGTCTCTGTTTGTTTTAAAGTGTCAGTAGCAATAATGTTTTCGCTTACCCCCACTGGACTCAAAGCTGCGATTGTAGGGCATGCCACTAACCCCACCGGACTCAATGACAGGGAGCTGGTGTTGCAGTCCAAATCACACTGAATTGCTTGGTGACTCTTAGCATTTTGCTGTGAGGAGGGCTCCTGCAGGCTACAAGGGCAGGATTGGCGGCAGGGCCTGCAAGAAAGGCTGTCAGCATTAGTGTGTAAACGACCTGGGCGGTGAAGGATGTCAAACTCGTACTCCGCCGGCTTCTCAAGCCACCGGGCTAACTGACCTTCTGGCTCTTTCATTTTGGTTAGCCAACGGAGACTGCTGTGGTCAGTACACACCTTGAAGGATCGCCCAAGCAGATACTGACGGAAATGTGACGTAAAATTTACAATGGCGAGCAGCTCTTGTCTTGTAGTGCAATAGTTCTGTTCAGTCTTAGAGTGTGCGGCTGCCATATGCCAACACATGTTCAGCACCATCTTGCATTTGCGATAGGATGGCGCCGATGCCTGCGTCACTAGCGTTGGTGTCCAGGATCATCTCACCATGGTCCAGCGGATAGCCTAAGACAGGGGCGGTGGTAAGGCGGTGTTTGAGTGTGTCAAAGGCTTCTTGGTGTTCTGTGTGCCACTGAAAGTGTGCATTTTTCTTTGTCAGGTTGTGTAACGGTTCAGCAATCGAGGCAAAGTCTTTCACAAACCTGCGGTAGTAGGAGGCGAGGCCAACGAAACGTCTGACCTGCTGGACAGACATGGGAGTAGGCCAAGTGTGGACTTTGTGGACCTTATTGGGGTCGGTGGCTACACCACGCTCGGACACAATGTGACCTAGATAGGCGACTTGGCAGCGAAACAGGCAGCATTTGGTTGGCTTAAGTTTGAGGTTTGCTTGTTTAAGTCTCTGGAACACTTGGTGCAACATCTGCAGCATCTGGGGCATGTCCTTGGCCAGCACGATGATGTCATCCAGATAGACGAGGCAGGTCTCCCATTGCATGCCAGCTAGGACGCGGTCCATGAGGCGTTGAAACGTCGCCGGTGCGTTACATAAGCCAAATGGCATGATGTTCCATTCAAATAGTCCATTTTGCGTACAGAAGGCAGCAGCACGCCGGGCTCTGGTTGTTAGTTCGACTTGCCAGTAGCCTGAGGCAAGATCCAGGGTGCTGAACCATTTGGCAGTGCCAAGTGTGTCCAGGGTGTCTTGGATGCGGGGCAGTGGGTACGCGTCGGTGATGTTGCGGTCGTTGAGGGCCCTCTAATCAATACACAGGTGATACATACTTATGAACCATAACGATCGGTGAGGCCCAACTGCTGTGGCTGCAGGAGGCGAGGCCGCTTTGGAGGCTCTCACGGATCTGCTGGTCTGCATCCTGCTGCTTGTCCCCAGCCATCCGACGAGGTCGTTGCTTCACTGGAGCCCCAGGCCGGGTGATGATATCGTGCTGCACAAGGCTGGTTTGGCCCAAGTCCCCAGGTCCCCTGGAAAAGACACTTTCATATGCACATAACAGGTTAGACAGTTGAAGTTTTTCACAGTCATTAAGGTCAATGGAGCTCTGAGCATAAAGTTCTTGGAGGTGCTCTGGCACTGCAAGGGAGCTGGCTGGACGGTCTGCCGCCGTGGGGACACGGGGTGGCGGCACAATTTCAGCCGGTTGGAGGAGGCCTGCAATAGCATCTTCTTTAATAGTCACAGTCTTGTTGCCAGGGTTAAAGAGGCATAGTGGAACAACATTAGTGGGCTTATTGTCAACTAGGGCTCTGGCAATGAGCACTTTATGCTTCTCAACAAAACCTTTTGTGGGGCTAAGCATCATGTCTCCCTGAGCAGCTTTGTTACAATGCACAGTGTCCTTGACGAGGTACTCTTGTCCGGGCTCAACCACAACAGTCCTGGCTACTCTCACAGCGTGCGACTTTGGGATGGCCTCAGGGTGAAAGTAGGGCACTTCCTCTCCAAACAGAACTATGCGGTGCTTACTGAAATCAAGACGGGCCTCTGCTTGGGTGAGGAAAGGGTGACCAAGCAGCACTTCGTGACCCGCAGTGTCTGCCACTAGAAAGTCCACTTCGATTTGACGGTTGTTGATGCTGACAGGTACTTTGGCTTCGCCAAGTACTGGTACATCTCCGGGTCCCACGCCGACCAAGGTCTCAACGATGGATAACTGAAGCGGAGGCCTCATCTCTGGATGAATGGCGTTGTAATGATGAAGGGGCAACACGCTCCTCCGCGCCCCACTGTCCAAGACTGCACACACCTCCAGCTCGTACATGTGCAGGTGGATGCTCATTTCACAGTTCTGTTCTTTAAGGTGGAGCACAACGGTCTGGGAGTTTTCTTGGTTGGTGCATGGAACAAAAGTCTTTACGTTTCTCGGAGAGGTGGGTCACTGGCTCTGCTTGTGACCCCAACCCTTACAGTTGTGACAGCGGATCTCGCCCTTTTAAAAGTTTTTGTGTGGCTTTGGAGTTTTAGCAGGGATGCTTGGGACAAAGCGGTTGGTTGAGGGGCTGGCTGCAGGTGTAAAAGCAAGTACAGTCTCATTTTTGTCTATTTCTCTGACAACAGCAGCACGAGGTCTGCGTTCAAGGGTGTTGCGGGCCCCTGGCTGCATCATGCTGGTGACATAGGATGCGGCCCTTTTTGTGGTTTCATGACGGTGTGCTATTTCATATGCTCTGGCTAGTGTAGCTGGATGCTTTTCTAATAGTCTTTGGACTAGCTCTGCATCGCCCAAGCCATTTGTGAAAACCTCAACAGCTATAGCATCTTGTTCAGACTCTGACCAATCTCCATAAGCTACAGCAACTTTTCCATAAATGTCATCTCTGAAAACATGAAGAGCCTCGCCAGATTTACATACTCTTTGCCTCAGCTCCACTGCCACAGCCGCTGCATGACCTGAAGAAGGGCCGTATGCAGTCTCGAGTTCCTCCAGCAGGCAGCGGTAGTCCCACTTGGATGAACGAGGGTTTCTGTGGACAATAGCGCCTGCAGCTCCAGTAAGACAGAACTTTAGCTGGGTGGCCTTTGTCTTTGCTGACCAGTGGTTTGCCTCAGCGCAGCTCTCAAATCTGTGAAGAAACTCTCTCCATGGTGTACTGCCGTCGTACTGGCCAGGGCGTAGCGTGGGGACTCTCTCTTTGGGGTCGTAGTCCTCATCGCTGTCTGATAATGGAGGCAAACAGGGCGTGGGCCGGCTCTTAGGTAGAGCTGAGTGACGGGGGTGGCTTACTGAAGAATGTCCATAGTTAACAGTCTTTGCTGGATAGATGCATGGATAGGACACGGGCACTGCTTTTGCTTCTGGTTTGGATGTAGCTGGTGTACTATGTATAAAACTGTCCATGTGTGCAGTAGCAAAAGGGTTAGTGTCTGCATAATGCACCTTTAATGACATGTCTGGAGGAGGAAACAGTGGCATATTGACATCTGGTACTCCCACAAGGCCGTGGCGGTGACTGTTAGCTTCGAAGAAGGTATTAGTGGGGGAACACTGAGCGGGACTGTCAGACGGTGCGAACAAATCTTCTCCATTAGCATGTGTGTTAGCGCCGTTTTCAGCACACAGAAATGGGTTATAATGTTCACATTTGCTCTCAGTCGTGCGTTCATAAGCTTCCACAGTACCTTGTACATTGTCCTGACCGTTGGTAAATGACATGAACAAGTTTGAGAAGTTGGTTTCTTGTCCGTAAACATCGGGAGGATAGCATGTGGCCGCCATGTTGTTGTTAGCTTAGCCACACAGCTATTTCAGTCACTTGTCTTTGGCTTTTAATCGTCGTTTTTTTTTTTTTTTTTTTAAAGCTCACCACTCATAACAGCACGAGGGTCCCTTCGTGGTCGCCACTGTTAACCATTCCTGCTTCTGTCTCCTAACTCTTTTAGTTGGGGGACACGGGAGATCCGTCCTCCAGGGCCGAAGGCAGCTCTTCCTCCGGGGTTAACTCCCTCGAACGTTCCACGCTGCTATTGTGTGGTGCAGCACAAACAAAGCAGGCAGTATTGTGCTGAAGAGTTGCTGCTTTAATTATGAACTGTACTGTATACAGCATGAGCCCTGCTACCTGCCCGACCGCCGTCACCAAACGTCTCCACAGACATACACTGTTACATGCATCACATCTGCTCTGCAGAGTCCCACTCTCAGCGGCGTGCACCACGGTCATGCGCACGCACTCGTTCTCTCTCACTCGCGTTCACACACACACACACACACACACACACACACACACACACACACACACACACACACACACACACACACACACACACACACACACACACACACACACACTCACTGAGCTAAACACAGCACATTAGACACATCCCACAACAATATATTATGTAAACGCTAGAGAGAAATAAACACTTCTAAAACTGGAAACGCAGTTTTTGGAACCTAATAACACCTCTGAAGTGATTTAGAAGACATTTCGCTGACGTTAGCGTGCACACTAACGTCCGCTAACTCAAAGCTAACTTCTGCTCTTGTCAAAAGCTCATGTAGACACACACGCATGCCCTTCTGCCAAGACTGTATAGCTGCAGATGCCTTTAAATAAATAAATGATTAAATAAATTCATTAGCGCCATGAGGCAACTTTGTTGTGATTTGGTGCTATATAAAGTGAAAATAAATGAAAATTAAATTGAGTTGAATGTACAAATTGTAAGTAAGACAATAGGATCTTGATAATTAATTGAACAGCTGCAGCATTGTGTTATATTTTAACTTTTGTTGTTCACATTCTTTAATTGGAAATCTAATCTCCCAAAAAACTTGAATGTCAAAGTGAAAGTGAAGTGGAAATAAAATTATTTCCACAAGTATTCATCCTCTATATAGCAACATCTTTGTTGTCTTTGTAAGAGATCAGATTTAATCAAATTTACATATCTGGACATTGTAAATGAAGAATCTTTTGCAGATTCCACAAATCAATTTTACTTGATCTGAGAGTCTGAGACTTGGCTCTTCCAGGATTGTTAAACTCTCAGATTTGACTTTATACTTACAGTTTTGCCTGTCTGGAAAGCAAATCTCATATAGTTTTCTTGCATTTTGCTGCTTTAATTTTTCCAGTCCATCATAAGCGTTACCAATTGGTCTGATTTATTTAAATTCATGGCACAAAAATTAACATGTAAAATTTTTTTAATTTGAGCTATTGCTTTTATTTGACTGAAGCATTCACAGTGTTGTTTGTCCACAAAAAGGAAATAGGACAAATATGTACATCTGTTGCACATGATCAGA
Organism: Thalassophryne amazonica; assembly: GCF_902500255.1. NCBI lineage: Eukaryota > Metazoa > Chordata > Actinopteri > Batrachoidiformes > Batrachoididae > Thalassophryne > Thalassophryne amazonica. The sequence goes on along the minus strand of NC_047114.1, from coordinate 64,364,545 downwards.
ATATGTCCAAATAACATAATTTTCTTGTGTGTCTCAGTTAGAAACTACTGTGAAGGAGGAAAGCCCAGTCCAACTGTGCAGAGGACGAGGCTGCGTTTCATTGGGAGTGGCACAAGAATATTATGTAATTTGGACACATTCTGATAATGTGCAACAAATGTACGTATTTAAATCACATATATTTAACATTAAAAGCTTCAATTAAAATAAATATGTGCTGAACTCCTGTGATGCATGGAAGGCTTTGTAAAAGCACTTCTAATCTCCTTCCATCAGTGTTGGGCTGGATGTAATATGTCTGATGTACAGTAAACTGTGGGATTACGCATAAGGGTCAGTGACCCTGATATAACCGGGTATTAGGAAAAGGTCAAATGGATTAAGGAAAGCAAACAAGGCACAACAGGACACATGTACTCAGTTGTTTACTGGAAAATAAGATTAATCCAAAACCAGAGCAGATATTTTTTGTTTTCCACACTACAGGAACACAACTGTTACAAATGAACCATTGCAAGAGGGAAATTCATGGAAATTGCAATTCATCTGCAATTTTACAAAACGTTATTTCAACTTATGCCACTTTAGGATTTGACTGTTGGACATTAAAATGTGGTAAAAGTATTGACATTTTCATACATTATTCATAAATATTTCATCTTAAAGATTATACACAGATTTACTGTGACAGTACTCTCACTGTCATTTCTAATTACATTAAAGTGCTCTCTGTCACTGTAATGCTGATTTATTTATTGTAAGGTGTTTTCTATTACTGTGAGAGACTGTGTGAAATGGAAAAAACAACCAGATTTTAATTTAAATGACAGACAACATGGGCATGTTCATGTTCCAGTAATAACACAAACAGTTAAAAGTGTCACAGTCATGCACCTTTTTGGTAAGATAATGTATGCCACTAAGCCAGTGGGTATCTTAAAAACAGATTTCACACTTTGTTGCCAAAATATTACAAAGACATAAATTTTAATGTCTGTGGTAAAATATATTTGCACATATCTCCCTTGATTGTGTATGTGGTGTATTGTGACAGTGTTTTTGGAGGGATGTGATGCACACCATGGAGGTTGTGGAACACAGAAAGCATCAGTTTTTTAACTTTGAAATTGCACCATAATTAATTTGTATGTGCCCCCAGTGAAGAGTAGGGTGGTGGCTGTGCTCATAATGGAGAAAACGCTATTAATGCAAATTCATTTCATATTGAGTTCAAATTTAAAAAAACTCTGCAGAGGCAGTTGTTACTTTTCAGCTGTTTGATTTGCTACAAATATTGTCTGAAATTCAAAATAAGTGCAATGTGGACAAGCTGGTGACATCGCTAATGCTCACAATGTTGAGCAATGCAAGCAAAGCAAAGACACGTTGTTTCGTGGTTCCGACAGTTTAAAGCTGATACATATTTGTACAGGCCAATGCCATGTCACAATGATTCTAACACACATGGAGCGACACATCACGTCGTGATCAGGATGTGTTTGTTTGGATCGGATGCTTTCAGTATCTATGTGCAGTCGTCACAGTAATGTGCAACTTTAACAGTGTGGAAGTCACCACGATAGATGCTGCTTCTGTGACATTTTGCTGTGTGCAGCGTTAATCATACCAGCATTTATCATTCACTAGAGGTGTAAGCTGCAACAAAAAAACAAGCAAAAAAACAAAAACAAACAAAAAAAAAGGATTTCTTGTCGTGAAGACTATGGACATTACAAACAACTGAAACAGGATGTGGCATACAGCAACAACTACATAATTAAAGGTACCTGAACAACTTATTTTCCAGAAAAACATAGTCAGCATGAAACAATGACTCTTGAATTTTGAACATGTGCACAACTCAATGACTGAACCTGAACCCTCAGCTATCAAACCTTTCTGTCCCAGTGTCAGGGTGGCACATTTCAACACATACTGAAAGTTAATTTATGTCATTTTTCAATGCTAACAGTAACTCATAATTCATCTTCAACCGCTTATCTGGGAACGGGTCGCGGGGGCAACAGCTCCAGCAGGGGACATCAGACAGGATTCTAACAGTACGGACAATAATTTGCTTAATTGAAAGATGCAACAGCATTTTAGTGTTAATCACGGTGTTATATTAAAACAACCCTGACTCTGATGGCAGCTTAAAAAGTTAAGTTTTTATGATGTTATAAATTAGGGCCTTTCTGTAATATCACACAAACTCTGTTGTACACTCTAAGAAATAAAACGTTGAATTGAATTGATAAAGTTAAGGTAACTTTTTCCACATAACACTGTCAATTAAGTGCAAAACAGTATTGTAGTTGAAATTAATTACATCAATTGAAGCATTATTACTTAAATCCCTAAAATTAACAATTGCAAGTATATTGAAAATAAGAGTATTAATTACATTTAACACCCTTGTGTTTCATTTCTTAGAGTGGAGATGATTCTCTATATTGTTAGCATTGAAAAATTGTCCAGATTGTCCTTGTCTCTGAGGTAAGCGGAAAAAGTTGAAAATTTAAACTTCTGATGGCAAGTGCTGTGGCAGTGCACAGCTGCCGCAGTCAAAGCCAGGAATTTGTCCATCAACCTCTTATTGAAAAAAATGGAACATCCGGTTTAGTGTCTGCCGCTTACTGCCGACATGTGAATGCAGCTTTAGGTCAGAACCATTTAAAACAAGCTGTTTCATGTCCAAGTTTTTACATGTACAGTCACCTACTTTGCAGCTGTGGGGCTGTTTAAGAAGAAATCTCATTTTTAATTAGAAACAATAGATAAAAACTGATTTTACACTACTGTACATGTGCAATGTACACATATGCAGAGCAACATTTCTACTGTTTTTCATATAAAACAAACAAACAAAAAAATGCCTTACTTAAGCATCACTACAGCAAAAGATCTTTATCAGTGCCCTGAAATTAGACATAGGATAAATAAATGCACAGATTTCTGGTGTGACTAAATTAAATTTAAATATACAACCTCTGATGCTGCAGAAGTCAAACAGAAGTGCTGTAAGGGCAAGAAAAGGTCACACTATGAACTGATGTTCTCTTTTCTCTTTGATGTGAAAAGATGGCGCTTCTCAGTGGAGGAGGAGTTGATGGACAGCGGATACTGTCGTCATAGTGGAACCCGGGCAGTGGCCCTTTATCTTCTTTCTCCATCTTCAGGCTGTCTCTGTCCATCAATTTACTGGAAAAACTTACTTGATGCTCTTTTCCTGCCAACTCTTCCTCAAAATCATCCTCCACTGATTTAGGACCGAAAATCCAATCTGTGAGGAAAATAAGTACACACAATATGAGATTGAAATTCAATAAAATGTGGTGTTGCGTTGTGTGTTTTTCAGCTGTGTAACATGCACTGGCTGCTGATGACTTTCACGTGAACAGGGGCACTGTTGGGGAGGTTGAGTCACCTGAGCAGCAGGTAAAAGTGAAGGAAATACTGTCATGCAGCACATTCACCCAAAATGGAAAACATGACCGGATGAAACACCAACATGACACAACAATATGAGAAAAGGGAGGGACAAGAACAAGACAGCGGCTCCTTCACAACACCAATCTGTGGGTACCTGCGAGGTCATGCATCAGATCTTTAATCAGGTGTCCCACTATGGCGTAAGTTGCAGCTATAACCAACACCACTCCGATTAAGATATAGCAGACGTCATGCCGCACAGTGATGGTATCTTGAGCAGGGGGGGCGTAGTCCACAAAATAGGCCTCATTCTCGGTCCTTTTGGTCAGCTGGAGGAGCTTGCGGTGTTGAAACAGTAACAGTGTGAAGTTCCGAACTAGATCTCCTTCTCTGGACGTCTTGCTGAGGGACATACCTGTGTGTTTCTCCTCAGGGTTTGGAGTGTGAGGAGTGTAACTTTGGGAGGTTTCTTTGATAACCAGGCGATGACACACGTTACTGCTAAGAGGTGTAACAGAGGTTCATCGAAGAGGAGGAGGGAGAGTAAGTGGACATTAGAAGGCATTGAAATTTTGTTGTTTTCTTTTCATTCATTCTTTATTTATCCTACTGAGGATCTCCACTGTGTGTGTGTGTGTGTGTGTGTGTGTGTGTGTGTGTGTGTGTGTGTGTGTGTGTGTGTGTGTGTGTGTGTGTGTGTGTGTGTGTGTGTGTGTGTGTGTGTGTGTGTGTGTGTGTGTGTAGGGGGGTGTTAAACCTATACCCAGGCCCCATTGGACGTGTTTCCATTCCACCACAGTGATAAGACCAACAGTATACTGAAATCCAATGAAAATACAATGTTGAAAATGCTAACTTAAGATGTTACTATACCAAATATTACTAAACAGATTTTGCTGTTTGAGTGTCTGTCTATCATGACACTTTTGATCCCGATCAAGGAGCAGGCCCTGTCTTTGATTCTTAATGTTAGAGCTTTGATCTTTGTTCCTGACTGCTTTGATTCAAACCCTGTCTTTGATTTTTTTTTTATCTTTAATCCTGACTCTTGTGATCCTCATTACAAGTTCAAAGTAAGACAGCCAGACATGAACTTCTTGGAGAGGTTTAAAGATAAGACATATGTGATCGGGCTCAAAGATTTGCAATCAGGATCAAAGCTCAGTATCAAAGGTTAACAGCCAAAGTTAAGTTACCAGCATAAAATATCAAGATCACAGAGAGAAACCAGGATTAAAGCTCATGAGAATGATCACAGATTGACAATTAAGATGAAAGCTCAAGATCAAAGATCAGTGATCAAAGAGGAGTGGTCAGGATCAAAGTTCAGGATTTGGATCACAGTAGTAAAACAGAAACAAAGGTTATTGATGAAGATAAAGACCAGCAGTCAGGAGTTAAGAAGGCAATCAAAGGAATAAACCTACACTCTAAAAAAGGAACTGCTGTCTCAATGAGAAAAAAAAAATTGATATAACAATTTGCATAGATTTTTTAAAAAGTTATTTCAACTTAGCCATTACTGAGTTAATGCCACAAGACTTCTCTGGTTAAGTTGAAATAACTTTTAAAAATCTATGCAAATTGTTACATCACTTTTCTTGTTCAGACAGTGGTTCTTTTTTTTAAGTGTATCAAAATTAAAAAGAAAGATAGAAAATAATGTTAACAGAGATGTAAATAGAGGAGTGTTGGACACTAGCATAGGTATGTTTTACCCCCCCTCCCCCCGCCTTTTTAATGAATATTGGCTTGCCTGAATTGTTCTTGGTATTGTCTTCAACTATGCAGGTGCATTGTGGGTAGGGTGATTTCACACATGTAAAGCCTGAGCTTGTCTGCTATACAATCCACAATGACTCTGGGTTCCAATTTGTTTAACACAAGCTCAAAGACCAGGTGTACTTTAAGATAATACCAATATCTGGAATGTAATGAAGGATTTATTTTATGTTATTTTTTAACTGTCTTAGGAGAAACCATAGAATAAAGGTTCAGAAATGTAATTCATGGGACAAAGAGCATCTGACACCAAAAACGTGTAGTTTCTCCTCATCTTTAGTCTCAACTTGGAGCTCTTGGTCACATTTCTCATTTGGTGTAGAGAGAGACAGAGGAAGGCAGAAAATAGGACAGACAGAGTTAATAGGATTGAGTGTGCCACAGACCTCTATCAGCTTTCCATCTGCAGGGATTAGACATATGAGTGAGGATATGAGGAGAATAATACGCCAAAGAGGCTTAAAGTGGTCCGTGACCAGGTTGCTTCTGTTTGTTAAACAAATATTACAGTAAAACCAGATCTTGCTGGATTTAAACTGGTGTTGTTTCACATATTACCCAGGCTTTGAATTAAACTTAGCTGTTGTTAATGTTTATTTAAATATTTTACAAATGTCATGTCATACATTCAGGTCCATATGTTTGGATGTCAACATTTTTGTTATTTCAGCTGTCCATCACTGCACATTTGCTTTCAAGGGGATGGTCATTATTTTAATGGACTAAAAGTAATTAGAAAAGCAAATGCAGAACTGGTTCATGTCCAGGTGTTATTCTCTCACTGCTTCACTGAGAGGTCATCGAGCAACTTGACTTCAGGTCCTGCATGTAAAATGTAAGAAAAAACTCTTAAACTGTATTGAAAGTCTCTCATGTGCCTTCTGGCAATCTCTACCCTAGATTTTATGTCATTTCATGTCTCTTTCTTCCTTTGTGCATGGTAACATGGTCTGCTGTTAACCGTGTCCCAAAGTCTACCTAACGATTAAGCTTAAACCTTTTATTTCTCAGTCATTACTTTTAATTAACTAACTCATTTTCTGACTTCTCAGTCAAATAATGAAGACGTTGCAGACACACACAAAGAACTGTTAGAACACAGCATAAAAAACGTTACCTACCTTAGAATCAAGATCTGAAATGATTCCTTTGATACACAGGTTCCAACGATGTGCACATAGTTCTGGAATCATCCTAAAACACATGCAGAAAGTCAGTTTCATACAAAAATATTTCCTTTTCCCAATAAAGAATTGGAGCAATCAATAACCCACCGTCAGCGTTTTTCGCTACAAATTGGCAGACAAAAAAGAAAATTCTGCCGTCAGATTATTCAAAAATGCAAAACGTCAGGCAACAATAATAATTTTTAAGGTTTTGATCAGGGTGTCGACTGCTTCTCGGCACTGGATTCAGTTTCTTTAGATGAAGTCTGAAGGTTGATAAACTGTTTAATCAGAAACTTCCATTCCATGACTGTGATGGCAACATTCATCACAAGAATGAACCAAGAAACTGGATGGAGACCGTAGAAGGCGGCGTGTGCCATGCTCTTCAGAGGAGGAAAAAGATGTCAAAAGATCTACGAAGATGATGTAGATAGATAGATAAACAGAGAGAGAGAGAGAGAGAGAGAGAGAGAGAGAGAGAGAGAGAGAGAGAGAGAGAGAGAGAGAGAGAGAAGAGAAGAGTGTGACAGCAAAATAGATGCAGACAAAAATCCCTGAACGTGTCTCGTGACGTGTGTCAGGAGAGGAAATGTCCTGACAGTGTCAATTTCAAGGTGTTCTTTGGTAATCCTTGACAGGATTTGATTGGCACATGACTGTGTCACTACAGCAATACCATTATGCCATGTCAGCAAAATAGTGTTCATTTTTCATAATCTCAACTGTCGCCACAGATAAATACATAATTTATTTGAACACATTTAATTATGGGACACCATGTGTAAATTAACATATTCAAATTATGTTCCATAATACTAATGATGATGATAATGATGATAATAATAATAATAATAGTTAATTTTTTCACATTTAACCATAACCATGCCATACTATAACTGTAAAAGCTAAATAAATGAATAAATAAAAAAATTAATAAATTAGCAAATACTCATCTAGTATGTTTTTAGATCACTTTTTTACATTGTACTTAATATTTCATGCTAAAATAGTTAATGTCAGAAAAGTGAATATTGACAATTTGGGCTTGAAAACATTGCTGAACATCTATAAACCAGATTGTTTAAGTAAATGTTTAGCTAAATAGTCAATTTAACATTAATCTAAATATCTAGTTAAATATTTAGACACATCAGTTTTCATTGTATTTATACATTTTCCTAAATATTTATATAAATAGCTTGCTAAATATTTAAACATATTGGAAATTAGATAAAAATTCAAGTAAAAAAAAAATCAATATTTGATTGCATGTTTAAGTACATATTTTAACATTTTGTGAGCATTTGCATAAACATTTAAACTTTTAAATATACACAATTATTCTTTTTAAAACTAAGTAGTAAACAATAACTTTTATCACTTCAGTGATAAATTAAACTTTTATAAGTTTAATTATAAAATGTTTAATTATAAAATTATGAAACATGTAGTAGCTTAGAATGCACTAAAGTGAAGCCGTTACCTGTCAGAATGACTCTGCTGTCAATCCATTGGTTTGAAGGTTTAAATAAAATAAATAATGTTTAAAATTTTTCAAGTGGCTCAGATTGCAAAATCTGACTCAAAAAGAAGAGGAAGAAAGTACTACCAGAGGAACTGCCTTTACTATAAGCAAAAACACCACCCAGTCGTTCGGTGAGGTTGGTGCATGTTGACGTTGACCCCCTCAGGCTGGAGCGACAACCTTCTTTGGCTTGTCTTCCGGCTCTGCCATCCACCTTAAGTAGGCATCACCCAGAATAAAGGTCCAGTAGATAAGAGTTAGAGACGTATTTACAGTCATAATGGCGATTATTAAGGGGTGCCACATGGTGCCAGACTGGGTTGTTCAAAAATCGATCAGAACGTGTTTGCCCTGTAGATGACAGGTCTCTGTATGTGATCCACCACTCAGTCTGCGCCTACTCACTAACATCGTCCTCCCCTCCCTCTCTGTCTCTCTTCCCACTAGTCTCCATGTGTCTTTGGGAACAGCACCATAATCCTCTTCAGTTGCTTTGTTACAGAAGATAATGTTACATCAGCAGGCCTACGCCTGCTTTAAAAATGCTGCTCAGCCACAACATATAAACACATAAAGGACAAAAGGGTTTTAAAGAGTTTTATAAAGACTACTGCAGTGCCCGTAGGAAGTTTGAATTCCTATAGAAAATTGGGAGCTTAAAAATTTAAGTAAAAAAAGATCATCACCAGATCAATACCGCATAATAATGCAAAATACCATCATCAGATTTAATTCTAAACTAGGACTGCAAGCAGTCATATACGGGCCCTCGTGTCCGCGCCACCGCCTCCATGGGCCAACACATCCCCTTGTGACCAGATGTGGGCAGGTGCGTACAGGGGCCCACCCTCATCACACATGTGAACTTTCAAGTCAATCAGGCAAAGCATGAAGGAGTTATCATGACTTGATGTTCCATAGCGATGGGTCAAAATGGCAGCACCATAGCGGCCACACCCTTTGACACAGAAAAAAGCATTTGATAACTTTTGATCAGTATGGTCTCTGGATGATCTGAAACAAATTTGAAGTGCATTGTACAAAATCCCAAGGAGGAGTTTGTTCAAATACAATGTGTGGAAATTATGCCAAAATTACACAAAAATTCAAAATGGCTGACTTCCTGTTTGGAGTAGACCAATGGTGCAAGAGACTTTTTTGTACGTCTATGCAAGATACACATGTGTACCAATTTTAATCTCCCTACTCCAAAAAAAAAACCCTATGGGGAGGGGTTTTTGAATTTTTCAAGGGGGTGCTATAGAGGCATTTTGCACTGCCCATGGGCGATGCCCCTATGACCTGTAAGAGGTTGTCATGCTTGACCTATGTATCAATTTTAATGATGATATGACAAAATTAAAGCCATCAAAAGGAATAATGTAATTTCATGACGAAGGGTCGATATTCGGCACGCCGCCACACAGACGCCATCTTGTGAAATGCCATCACCAGAATGCAGCACTTTCAAATGCCACCAGTTGTAATATAAATAATAAAAATCATAACCAGTGAATATAGCTGTACAGTATTTAGCATAGTACTTTAATTTTGCCTCAAAATATTTTATTTTACAAACGATATCTCATCATTTTTTTAATGGTTTATCTGTTAAAGATTAAAAACTGAAGGAACTCAATTGTAAGGCCTGAAAGAAGTTTATGTAGGAAGTATTTAATTTATAATGTCAAGTGAGAGGGGGAAGTGTTGGCTTTTTAAATACGTGAAAGACACTGGATTCATTGAAAAGATACTGCTATAACGGACTTATGCAGAAGGTGGCAGCAATGCAGCAATAACGATCCTGGCTGCCAGTAAACGCCATAGAAGAAGAAAAGGTGCTCTTGTTTATATCCACAGGATCATGTTTTGAGAGGAGCGCATTTTGTGTCAAAATAAAGCCATAAAATATATATTTATGGGTTTTTTTTTAAGTTAGCAGGTTTATATGATGAAATAAATGGAACATGGAAACTAATTTTGACGGAATATGCAAACAAATGGAGGTTTTGTAGGACAGAGACGGCACGGAGGGTGCCATCTTGGAAGTAATGTTACAATGTCAAAATAAAAGTTTAATATCAAAATAAAGGGTTTGAAAATTAATCCCCCAAATTTTCATAATAAAGGATGCACAAGACATGCGCAAGCCATATCCGGAAGCTGAGTTTGATCAGACAAACAGAGAGATATGCCAGCCACATACCCACAGACAGATGTTTTGTGCATAGATAGTGTGAAAGAACCCTTTCAGTGATTATTCTGAAAGGATAACTTTTCTTTTTACAACCCTCATTATATTAAATTATCTGATCATTTATAACTTATATTATTTGATAACTGCATTGTTTGCCGGAAATTTTTAAAAGTTATGAGAGTGAATGCGACAGGGGCCATAGAGTTACAAAAATCCACATTATGCTCAAAATCTCAATGAAATAACAGTGGCATATTAGTGGTACAATAATGCATTTTTTCCATTACAATTACAATATTTGTAATACACTGGTTTATAACAACCCTGCACCAGTCTGAGTGGCTAGCTCCAGAAACCTTGATTACTGCTGGTGCCTCTCGAGTCCCTTTATAAAATAATCCATCCATCCATCCATCCATTTTCTTCCGCTTTATCCGGATATTATAAATATTATTATTTATATTATAAATATTATAAAATAATATTTTCACTTATACTGAATGCACAGTACAGCAAACAATAGATACAACAGGCAACAGAAATCAGGCAATATAAATAACAGATGTGACATAAATTACATAGTGTTACATACATAAGTGTTTACCTGGTTAGCTAGCTAAGCTGAAAGTAAGACTTGTGTTTACTGTTAGCCAAACCAGCCTGTAACATATATAGCACAACTGGAGACCCATTAGTAGAGAACAACACAAGTACCATGAAAAAAAAAAAAACAGACACAGAGAGATGAGTCCGCATGGACAAAGTGTCCATGAGGGAGGAAACAGAGGAGCATAGGTAAAAACATAGGCAGAGGCTCAGTTCATAAATAATCTTCATACCAAGCAAACGTATTTCAGGATGACAGACAATCCCAGTAATGTGGTAAAGGCAGCAATGGTTGGTAACAGGATAATAATAACAATAATAACAAACTATTACACCAGTTTTCATGAATTTTATCACCACCTTTAAGTAAAAGTGACTTTAAAATACAGCAATAACAGCAACCTGTACTTTGTACATGTACGTTATGCATTTCTTCTTAACGAAACAAGCACAATGTAAACTATTCATTCTTTAAATATGTTCAGTGTTTACAATGAATCATTTTTTATTCTGTCTACCAGAATGCGTCTTGGCTGCTGAAACAGCAGTCTGTCAAGTACGATAAACTAACACCCAAGTTAATTTGTGATATACAGACACAGTCAACACCTGCTAAATCTCACCTGTTTGCATGCTCAACAGGTTCAACGCCCACAATTTTGCGCACTTGGGTAGACACCCCCAAATTGTATATTAATGAAGGCAAATGTGAAATGAACAATGTGCTTTATTTTGTGCATGGGAAAGACACAGTCCTCCATGCTCACCCTTACTAAAACAGCATGCACATTTTTAGGTTGGTGTTACACACACAGACCTTTAGTTAATCAGGCCCATAATCTTAGCTGTGAACTTTGTGCTTTCACTCTCAGATATAATCCAGGATCTAATAAAGATTGTAGACATCAAATGGAGACATTCTTAATCTTTTACCAGTCAGAGCAGGTGGCTTCTTTATGAGCCACAGGGGCCACCAGAGTGGAGCCAACATTTAAATATGTGCTTGTTTTTTTTTTGTTTGTTTGTTTTAACCATGTTGATAGAATCTATATCACACTGAATAAAAATGCCAAGCTATAATTTATCATTCTTCACCTTATCAGATCTCTTAATTTGCTGTTGCATGTGCCACAAAGGAGGTTTTGGATGATATTAAACAGGAGTTGAAATACTTTTACAAACAACTTCAGTGTTTGAAACTGGATTTAACCAGAATTTACTGCCTTTAAATTGCTCTAAACAGTCCAGTGTCTTAAACGTGCTTCAAGATGGATAAATTACCAAATAAATAAATAAATAAAATAATTAAAGTTAACTTTTTAACATGATATTTGAAATATTTTACAACAGCTGTAAACCAAGGATGAAGTGGTTTAAACTGGGGTTAAACTGAATTTAAATTGGCTGTCAAGAAATCTACTGGAAATGTTTAGATTCTGGACTCTGCCAAAAGAAATAATTTGAAGATGTCTCTTTGAATTCTAACAAATTTTGATGCACATTGTGCTAAAAAATAAATAAATAAATAAATAAATAAATAATCAGTTTGTGTCTCATACATTCATACATGTGATCAAGTTTTAATCACTTTAATCACTAAGTGATAAACTCACTTTGGTGTTTGAAGACGTGTTAAAGTGCAAGAAGGACAGCTGGTCTAACGGGTAGTAAAGCTCCTTAAAGACTATTATAGTTGATATAAAACACGCAAACCAACGCTAAACATGGATTAAACAGAATATAAATGTATAAATTTGATAGAAACTAGTTTTGAACTGAATATCAAGAAACCAATTTAATATCTTTAGATTTTGAACTGCTTATAAAATAAATATCTTTAAAGGGGCTCTTTATGTTCTAACAAAATATGTTTATATATATTTATTTGACATTTTTTTAATGTCTTGCATTTACACTGAATTTTACAAATAGCAAATAAGACAGTACCTCTTGTTATCACCAGGTGTCAGTATAAAATCACTTCATAGTTTCTGATTAGTCAGTAAATCATGAAGGGTCATATTTCAGTGTAATTTTAATTAACAGCATTAAATTAATACTTGTGTCTCAAGTATTCAGAAGTGCTCATAATGATCAGTTTAATATGTTCACTAAACTTTACTCTCACTTTAAATTTTCAGCCATTTGGCCTTTGAAATGAACTTTGAACCTTACAGTCAGTACAGGCCACAGGCGCTGAGATGACTGTGGTGTCTGACTGAGACGAGAAGCTTCAGCTGTGATTGTTTGAGAGGTCAGTGTGCACGGTGAAGGATGAGGCCGCCTGCTGAGATCTCTGTGTTTTTTCTGTCACTCCTCACTCCCGGAGTTTTATACATCATCAACAACATCCCCAGGCTTCAGGAGTAAGTTGTTGATTTCACTCTCACGTTGCATTTTATTTATTTATTTAGTAAAGTTGTTAATTGTGTCCTGATGATGGTTTGGGAGGATATCTTGTATTCTGTAAGCAAATTCAAATATTAAATTCCAAAGTTGAAACTGTACTCTCATTACTCTTGACAATAAAATTACATCAGTTTAAGGGCAATATCATAACACTCGTAAAGGTGATACATTTTTGTCAAATGTGTCAAGGACTGATGTATAAATCTTCATCAGTGCCGCACCCAATCTAAACTGAACCTTTGAATGTCACCAAAGAAACCATGACTATCCTGCTTTTACATCTAAATGAGTGTTGGGGACTGACCCAATAGTTGGTGGTCATGAATTAACATCAAACAACAGTTTTTAAAAGAGAGAAACTAGGCTGAGGAAATGTCAGTATTTTAAGGCAACCAGCTACGCAGCCCTTTTGAGTTGATTCAACTTATGCACATTATTTTGCTCAAATTAGGTTAACGAGTTAGCACAAACCAGAATGTTTGGCCAACATAAAATTGGTTATTCAAATAGTCATAATTCAAAGTTCAGTTTTCTTCAAAATAGTAACTTTATTAAACCTGAAATAACATATTTTGTTTGATTAGCAGGTCATGCACAGGCATAATGGAGTCATTGAGTATGTGACTCAGTGAGTCAGTGAGTTAATGAGTGTGTGACCTAGTGAGTCAGTAAGTCAATGAGTGTGTGATTTACTGAGTCAGTAAGTCAATGAGTGAGTGACCCACTGAGTCAATGTCTGTGACCCAGTCAGACAACAAGTGCATGTGACCCAGAGAGTAAGTCAGTGAGTGAGTGACCTAATGAGTCAGTGACCCAGTGAGTCAGTGTGTTAATAACTGTGTAACCTAGTGAGTCAGTAAGTCAATCAATCAGTGTGTGACTCACTGAGTCAGTAAGTCAATGAGTCAGTGACCCAGTGAGTCAGTGAATTTGTGACCCAGTGAGTTAATACGTGTGTGACCTGGAGAGTCAGTAAGTCAATGAGTGTGTGACTTACTGAGTCAGTAAGTCAATGAGTGAGTGACCCACTGAGTCACTGTCTGTGACCCAGTCAGACAACAAGTGCATGTGACCCAGAGAGTAAGTCAGTGAGTGAGTGACCTAATGAGTCAGTGACCCAGTGAGTCAGTGTGTTAATGACTGTGTAACCTAGTGAGTCAGTAAGTCAATCAATCAGTGTGTGACTCACTGAGTCAGTAAGTCAATGAGTCAGTGACCCAGTGAGTCAGTGAATTTGTGACCCAGTGAGTTAATACATGTGTGACCTGGAGAGTCAGTAAGTCAATGAGTGTGTGACCCATTGAGTAAATGTATGTGACCCAGTCTGTCAACGAGTGCATGTGACCCAGCGAGTCAGTAAGTCAGTGAGTGAGTAACCTAATGAGTCAGTGACCCAGTGAGTCAGTGTGTTAATGACTGTGTAACCTAGTGAGTCAGTAAGTTAATCAATCAGTGTGTGACTCACTGAGTCAGTAAGTCAATGAGTCAGTGACCCAGTGAGTCAGTGAATTTGTGACCCAGTGAGTTAATACGTGTGTGACCTGGAGAGTCAGTAAGTCAATGAGTGTGTGACTTACTGAGTCAGTAAGTCAATGAGTGAGTGACCCATTGAGTAAATGTATGTAACCCAGTCAGTCAACGAGTGCATGTGACCCAGCGAGTCAGTAAGTCAGTGAGTGAGTGACCTAATGAGTCAGTGACCCAGTGAGTCAGTGAGTTAATACGTGTGTGACCTAGTGAGTCAGTAAGTCAATGAGTGTGTGAACCATGGAGTCACTGTATGTGACCCAGTCAGACGAGTGCATATGACCTGACCCAGTGAGTCAGTAAGTCAATGAGTGAGTGACCTAATGAGTCAGTGAGTTTGTGACCCAGTGAGTCAGTAAGTCAATGAATGAGTGATGACCCACTGAGTCAGTGAGTGTGCAACCCAGTCAGTGAGTGAGTGTGTGTGACCCAGTCAGTCAGTGAGTGTGTGAGCCCCATCGAATCAGTAAATCAATGAGTGAGTGACCCAGTGAGTCAATGAGTTTGTGGTCCAGTGAGTCAATGAGTGTGTGACACAGTGAGTGAGTTTGTGAGCCCATGAATGAGTCATGGAGTCAGTGAATCAATCAGTGAGTCACCGGGTCAGTGAGTAAGTGAGTGAATCCAAGAATGAGTCAGAATGGTTCAGTGTTTTGCTCAATAGATGAGAATGGAAGTTTATTTTTCAAACAAATGTAATTTGAAGTACAAATGTATTATTTGAAGTATATTCATTTAACAATTTTAAGATAACATATAATTTTGAATGAACTTCTTAATCTAAGAAGACAAAACTAAAGCTTTGACCAGCTGGTTTCCTTACATTTTGAAAATGACTAAACCTTTTCTGCTTTTGCAGTGATGAGCTATTCAGACTCAAGATGTTAGTTTGCAAAGTTAGGATGTGCAGCATGTCATTCCTGGGGTTAATTGCAAGCAAAATACATCCTTTATATTAAAACATAGATGATTTTCTGAAGGAATGAATGTAGTCAATCTCTTTGAGTGGTTGAGCTGATGTGCACACTGATCCTCAGGCCTCTGCCCATGCTGGGAATGGGAATGATCATCCTGGGGTCTGTTCTTCTTCTCCTCACCCTCACTGTGCAGCACAAAACCCGTGCGGACCCCCTATTCTACGGTACACATACAGAAACACAGATCCTATCAGTGAATCAGATTTTTACATATTAACATGATTACTCCAGATCTTTTTAGCCAAACACAGGAAAATCGAACAAAATGATGAATCTTGTCAGGAACAACACTTTAAAGATTTGGTGATCATGACTCAGAGGAGAATTATAGAAAAGTGTTAATTTATTTATTTAATCATGTTAATAGTAAAATAGAAATGTTTAAAACATTTTATCCATTTTTTTTAAAGACAGAAGCTTTTCAGCCAGTTCACTAAGATCCAAATGAAGTGGCGCTGAACAGGACACAGGTGTATTTTCTTCATTATGTTTGTGCTTTTTCTGTCTCTAAATGACAACCTGACATTTTAATCAGTTTTGTTTCTGTAGTTTCTGCATCATTTCTTTCTTTTACATACACAGATTTAAATGAACTCCTCAAAATATAACCCAGTGATCTTGTTGGATGATATCAGCCAAACACATTGAGCTCGACACATTCAGTTTGAGATGAACTTTTCTTCCTGTTTTCATTGTGTGTGTGTGTGTGTGTGTGTGTGTGTGTGTGTGTGTGTGTGTGTGTGTGTGTGTGTGTGTGTGTGTGTGTGTGTGTGTGTGTGTGTGTGTGTGTGTGTGTGCTTGCACAGTGTTTGCAGTGTGTTCCTTCACCAGCATGATGAGTCTAACCAATGCTTTAGAGCAGGATGGCTTCATCTCTGGATACATGGGCTTCTATCTGAAAATGGTATGACGGTGCCCCACAAATCTTACTTACATTATCATTACCCTGGTTTACAGAAATAAATCGTTTTTATTTCTGAAGTTTGTCTGTAAGTCTTGATATTGATTTGTGTGGCGTTGTCTCTTCAGGGTGAACCTCATCTCAGTTCTGCCTACGCTGTGATGATGTGCTACTGGGAAGGTGTTGTTCACGTTGTCCTCTTCCTCTTTATGATCCACAGCATGTTCAAAGGGTAACTAAGCCGTGGCATTAAGACTTAAAGGTGTCATCCTTTTTGAGCTTTTTTTTTCAGTAAAAAAAAAAAGTTAATAAAAAGGTTTTCTTCTGCACCACGATTATTTTGTTCCTTAGTATTGAAAGTGGGGCTAGTGCACTTGTTTCCACAGTAGAAGGGTCCTTGGTCCATGTAATGTGGAGTTGCAGGTCCTGCTGTGGTGACCCTGGGGAGAAACTGAAAGAACTTACAGTATTTAAATAAATAAATGGACTGCATTTATATAGCACTTTTTAATCTGCATCAGGTGCTTAAAGCACTTTGAGGGTGCTGCCATACAAGGTACTCACTACACACTGGGAGCAACTAGGGGATTAAGGACCTTGCCCAAGGGCCCTTAGTGATTTTCCGGTCAAGCTGGGATTTGAACCAAGGATCCTCTGGTCTCAAGCCCAACGCTTTAACAACTAGACCATCACCTCCCCTTAAATGACAGAATCAGTAATATGATCAAAATTCACCTTATCTGGGGAAAACATACATGGGTTAAAATACTCGTACAGTTGCAAGATGCCTTGACAGACTTTCTGTGGTGATATATGATATATGTTCTGTGGTTATAGATGAAGCACACGGGTTTTCCAACTCTTCAGTGGCAATGCTATGCTACATATGCTCATACTGTTACCATCATGGAGCTGAAGAAATTAAGTAGACGTTTCTTCTGCAAGTCATCCACCAATGAATCCTCCCAAAATATATACTTCACGAGCAATAAAATTAGCTCTAACAGAATTAATGGTACTTTATAAGAACTAGATTTCCACAAAAAGTAAATGTCAATTTTGTGGAAAATGAAGGACGACACCTTTAATTATTTTAGGTGGGACTGGCAACATCATTGTGTCTGCTTTATGTTTTCAAAGACCGTTGATATTCTCTTCTGTCCTGCAGAAAGTCATATCGTAGTTTGGGGTTGTTATGGACAGGGTCCTCCATCGCTCACCAAATCGTTCTCATCCCTGGAGTGGTCATTGGTGAGACTGACAGCACAGTACCGATCATGACATCATCTGTATTTGCTCGAGGCTGCTTGCTGTTCATCATCTTCTTATTTGTCCAGGCAAACATGGCTCAAACATTCACTGGGCCTTTTGGAGGAACGTCCCTTTCTTTCTGTTGCCTTTCTGGGTGGCCTCCGGGCTCTTTAAAAGAACCAGACAGGTGCCAATTCTGACAGCAGACAAGGTGATTTTCATCTGTGAAGACATGTGTCTGTGTGTGTGTATTCAAGATGTTATCAAACTAATCTGAGCTCAAACTTGAATGATCACAAATTATAGTGATGGTGCTTGATTTTTTTTAGTGATGGTTTCACTTATTTCCTCATGGGTAGTTGAGGGAAGACTCCTGAGTATCACATAATAAAGACAAGAGCAATCAGAGATTTCTGACATCCGCCAATCCAGACCCGGATCACCTCCAAAGTTTAATGGAGTGTTCCATGCCCTAATATCTATCTGTGGAGCGAATTTGATGAGAAGTAGTTTTAACATAATCATTCTAAGACGATATAAAGTTAAACTTGATCCCGATCACCTCCAAAATTTAATGGTCTTCCATGGCCGAATATGTATATGTGTTGAAAATTTCATCAAAATCCTTGCAGTAGTTTTGAAGTAATCCTGCTAACACACAGACAGACAGACAGACAATAAATGCAGGTGATTTTATTACGTCCTTGGCTGTTAAAGCTAAAGCTGTTAAAACTACTGAAAATTTTATTTTAAAGACATCACATTAACATGTGTCTTAATTTTATTTATTTTCCATTTGTAATCTAAAATAGTACTTGGACACTGAGGAGATGCACTGTAATAATAATGATGATGATAATAATTCATTAATTCATTTTCTACTGCTTATCCGGGTCCAGGTCCGGATCTGGGTCTGGGCCAAGGTTGCAGCAGAACAAGCAGTTGACCTCATACTTCCTTATCCTCTGCCAAGTCCTGTAACTCTTCCCATGGCATCCCAAGGTGTTCCCAAACCAGCTGGGAAATATAATCCCCCCAGCATCTCCTGGTTCTACCCAGGGGCCTCCTCAATGTTGGCCATGCCTGGAAGACCTCCCTAGGGAGATGGCCAGGAGCATTCTTACCAGATGACTGTACCACCTCAGCTGGAACCATTCGATGCGAAGTCACAGCAGCTCTACTCCAAGTCCCTCTTGGACAGTCAAGCTTCTCACCCTGTCCAGGAGTGTAAGCCCAGATATCTGATAGAGGAATCTCATTTCTGCCGCTGGTATCCCTGACCTTATTCTTTCAGTCATTACCCAAAGTTTATGGCCACAGGTGAGGATAGGAGCGTAAATCAGCGGGTAAATTGAGAGTCTCACCTTCTGGCTCAGCTCTTTCTTCACCACAATGGTCCTGTACAACGTCCATAAAACATCAGACACCACTGCAATCCATCTATCGATCTCACGCTCCAACGTACCCCCCCGCTGAACAAAATCCAGATATGCTTAAACTCCTCCACTTGGGGAAATAACTCTCCCCTGACCTAGAGGGGGACAGTCCACCCTTTCTGACACAGAAAGATTATCTCAGATTTGGAGACACTGATTCTCATCCCACTCACTTCACACTCTGCCTCAAACCCGCTCAGTGCGCATTGGAGGTCAATAATAATAATAATAATAATAATAATAATAATAATAATAATAATAATAACGGTGATGATGATAAAAATGACAATTATAGGTCTCTCAAAAATGTGGTTGTGCATGTCAAATTAAATATTCGCACCATTGAAAGAATGTAAAAACACTCATTATTTGTTTTATATAATGGCTAAAATAGACCCTTGTCATTTTATATTATATTAATTTACAAACAACAGAAAAGGGACTTACATTTTGGTACCTCCTCAGTGCAGTGAAAAAAGTAACATCAGAAACGAATCCAGCTTTGGTGCATAACTGCTGCTTTGACATCATCAGTCCAACACGAACTTTAAATAGGAGTCCAAAAATAATGAAGTCGATGAAGTCCGCCATGCCGTGCATCAAACTGTCGTCCATCAGCAAAACAAACTCCGCCATGTTTGTTTTAAAGCTAAGCTCCGCCCAGCTTGTGTGAGCATGTGTACGGGAAGGTGTTTGTGCGCATGTGTACTACCAAAAAAACACTGTATTTCCTACAATGAAAAAAAATCATGTCAGACGGCTCACAGCGCAGTGGACTTGTTTTGTGTGTGCGTGCGCATTGTGTGCGTGTGTGTGTGCGCATGCATGTGTATGTGTGCGTGTGTAAGTGTGTGTGCAGAGTGCAATGGTACCGACACTTTTATTTTTTTTTTAACTATATGGATTTGAATGACATGCGATTACACCAATCATGCTTGAACCCTTGTGCGCATGCGTGAGTTTTTTCACGCGTGTCAGTGACGTCATTTCCCTGTGGGCAGACCTTGAGTGAGATGTGGTTCAGCCCTCTCGGCTGAATTCCTTTGTTTCACACGCTGCTTGAGACGCCGCGCGTTGCTTTATCAAAATTTTTTCTGGACCTGTGAGGAATATCCGAGTGGACACTATTCAAGAAATTAAGCTGGTTTTCGGTGAAAAGTTTAACGGCTGATGAGAGATTATGGGGTGTTTCTGTCGGTGTAAGGACTTCCCACGGAGCGGGACGTCGCATAGCGCTTCCAGGCGCCGTTGTCGGCCTGTTTTGAGCTGAAAACATTCTAATTTAAGGCTTAATTCACCCAGGACGTCGTGAGAGAACAGAGAAGATTCAGAAGAGGCCGGCATGAGGACTTTATGCAGACATTCCACTGTTTAAGGACATTTTTTAATGAAAGATGTGCGCGCAAATTCGCCGAGTCGTTTCCGTGACGACTTGGCGAATGTGTGCGCCGCGACAGGAAAAACACCTCCGTGTTGAAAACCATTTGTAAAATTCAGGTGGCTTTTGATGGCTTTCAACAAGTGAGTAACTGAGAAATTGTTTAACAGCTTGGGCATGTTCCAACTTGCCCGTTAAGGTTTCCAACGGAGGTGTTTTTCCTGTCGCGACCCCCTGCGGTCAGGTCCAGCCCGACATGCGACTCTGTCTGCACGTTCTTTCATTACAAAATGTCCGTTAACAATGGAATGTCCGAATAAACTACTCATGCCGACTTCTTCTGAAAGTTCTCTGTTCTCTGACGACTTACTGCGTCAACAGAGCCTGAAATGTGGAAGTTTTCAACTTGAAACGGCGAGACGCTGCCGCCTCGAAGCGCAGATCGCCGTCAGGCACCGTGGGCCGTCCTTACGGCGACACTACCAGACCAAAATCTCTCATCAGCCGTTAAAATTGTTACCGAAAACCAGCTGAATTTATCGAATGGTGTCCACTCAGTTGTGCCTTACAGTTTTGAAAAAATTTTGATCAAACAAAGCAGCAGTCTCTGAGCCATTCCTAAACAATGAAAAAAATCGACGAGAGGGTGGGCGACTCCTCACTCAAAGACTGCCCACAGGCGAATGACGTAACTGACAGGCGTGAAAAAACTCTCGCATGCCCACGAGGGTTCAAGCATGTCTGATGTAATCACACGTGATTCAAATCCATATGGTTTTTGAAAAAAATAATAAGGTCGGATACTTTTCTAATAGACCTCGTATAAGGGAGAAGCATCTTCCACTTGTACGAACTGTGTGGTTTTCAGGCTGTGTAACATGCAACATGAAACCACTAAAGGTTGTGGTACTTATGCATTATATTATTTTAGTTTTGATATTTCTTTTTACTTTATATCACATTGTAAAGGTTTGTTTCCTGTATGCCTTTAAAGGGATAAATTTAAGAAATTTCATAGTGGAAAAGGCTGAAATCGTTTTTTTTTTTTTTTTTTAACAATTTGATATCATAAAAAATTTATATGTGTAAAAGTCCCATGTGTTTTCATGCCACTGTCCCACTGATAAACTGCTCAATTTGTCATTTCCATTAACCTCTTCATAATTAAGCACAAAACAGTCTTTCCGAATTTTTATTTACAAGTCCATGTGGGCACAATCTGTTTTAAAAAGAAAAGGAATACGAGGGCTGTCAATAAAGTATAGGTCCTTTTTATTTTTTTCAAAAACTATATGGATTTCATTCATATATTTTTACGTCAGACATGCTTGAACCCTCGTGCGCATGCGTGAGTTTTTCCACGCCTGTCGGTGACGTCATTCGCCTGTGAGCACTCCTTGTGGGAGGAGTCGTCCAGCCCCTCGTCGGAATTCTTTTGTCTGAGAAGTTGCTGAGAGACTGGCGCTTTGTTTGATCAAAATTTTTTCTAAACCTGTGAGGCACATCGAAGTGGACATGGTTCGAAAAATTAAGCTGGTTTTCGGTGAAAATTTTAACGGCTGATGAGAGATTTTGAGGTGATACTGTCGCTTTAAGGACTTCCCACGGAGCGAGACGTCGTGCAGCGCTCTCAGGCGCCATCGTCAGCCTGTTTCAAGATGAAAACCTCCACATTTCAGGCTCTATTGATCCAGGACGTCGTGAGAGAACAGAGAAGTTTCAGAAGAAGTTGGTTTCAGCATTTTATCCGGATATTCCACTGTTAAAGGAGATTTTTTTAATGAAAGACGTGTGGACGGATTGCAGCGTCGGCTCGCAGCTGCCGCGATGCTCTGCCACAGGAAAAACACCTCCGTTGGAAGCCTTAAGGACAAGTTGGAACATGTCCAGCTGTTAAACAATTTCTCAGATACTCACTCCACTGAAAGCCATCAAAAGCCGCCTGGATTTTACAAATGGTTATCAACACGGAGGTGTTTTTCCTGTGCCGCCGCACCGCACCGGCTGCGTCCCGACGCGTGGACCCGTCCGCACGTCTTTCATTAAAAAAATCTCCTTTAACAGTGGAATATCCGGATAAAATGCTGAAACCGACTTCTTCTGAAACTTCTCTGTTCTCTCACGACGTCCTGGATCAATAGAGCCTGAAATGTGGAGGTTTTCAGCTTGAAACAGGCTGACGACGGCGCCTGGGAGCGCTGCGCAACGTCTCGCTCCGTGGGAAGTCCTTAAAGCGACAGTATCACCTCAAAATCTCTCATCAGCCGTTAAAATTTTCACCAAAAACCAGCTTAATTTTTCGAACCATGTCCACTTCGATGTGTCTCACAGGTTTAGAAAAAATTTTGATCAAACAAAGCGCCAGTCTCTCAGCAACTTCTCAGACAAAGGAATTCCGACGAGGGGCTGGACGACTCCTCCCACAAGGAGTGCTCACAGGCGGATGACGTCACCGACAGGCGTGGAAAAACTCACGCATGCGCATGAGGGTTCAAGCATGTCTGACGTAAAAACATATGAATGAAATCCATATAGTTTTTGAAAAAAATAA
This sequence comes from Thalassophryne amazonica, assembly GCF_902500255.1. Taxonomy (NCBI): domain Eukaryota; kingdom Metazoa; phylum Chordata; class Actinopteri; order Batrachoidiformes; family Batrachoididae; genus Thalassophryne; species Thalassophryne amazonica. Next base: position 64,341,404 of record NC_047114.1, on the reverse strand, counting down.
AAAGGACCTATACTTTATTGACAGCCCTCGTATTCCATGAATTCCACTCACAGGGATTACAATGAGAATTTGTCTGTGCTGACCAGATTTCTGCAGAGCAGAGGAGAGGTTTGTTGTCTCGTCCCATCGACCTGCTTTTGTCACTTCTGCTGCTGGCGGCGATGGCCTTCTCCATTTTTAGAGGCTTTGTGAGTAGCACTACCTGCATCACCATGACACTGTTACCGAAACTTTCAAAGGACAGCGTCACTATTTGCAACCTTAGTTATAGTAAAGCAGCAACTCTCACGGTCTCGTAGCTTTTTTTTTATTCTGATGTAGCAGGTAGTAGGATTGTACCAAGACAGATTAAACACATGCTTGTAAATCCAGATAATTGTGTAAATTATGAGTGTAAACTTTATAAACCCTACCTGTACACAAAACAGTGTGCGTTTATGAGAAAAGTGACTTACCATACACTGAAAAAAGAACCAACTTAAAAAGTTGTTTCAGTCGGTAACACCTGAATTAATTAAGTTGTTTGAGCGTATGTTAGTAAGTTAGATCAACTCTAACTTACAAATTTAAATTCAAACAGTTGAATTCATTTAGATGTTACCAATTTAAACAATTAATTTAAGTTGGTTCAACTATTCTCTTTTATAGTGTAAGTAATGCCTGAAAAAATACAAAATAAGGCTACATGTCCCACCCATATGTGTCAGAGATGTCCAATCAGGACATTGGGATTGCCAGCACTGAAGAGGAACTTTTTTAACACAAACTTCAGCAATCAGTTGGCTTTCCGCTATCAGAGGAACAGAATAAAGACTGTAGTTGTTCACAGGGTAAAAATAAAAAAAGAATTTATGGACATGCTAAATGCAGCCCAGTCTCACACTTTTTTCATGCCCTGTCACAAAATGAGTTACATTTTCATGACCAGTTTTTCATTTTTTTAATATAATTTTGCTATTTCTAACCCTCCCCCTTCTCCTAACTCTAACCATAACCATAACATGAGTGTCTCTCTTCCCCTAACCCTAACCCCTAGACCCCCCCAACTTGTTTAATCCGAATTTCGTGCCCCTGTCACAAAATTAATTTGTGCCATCATGAACTAATGTATTAATTTACTTTTCGTGATGCCGCCAGGAATTGCCGTGAGATTGGGTTGGCTAAATGCCTGCTCATGTGTGTGTGTGTGTGTGTGTGTGTGTGTGTGTGTGTGTGTGTGCGCGCGTGTGTGTGTGGGGTCTCAGAATTAATCCATGTGTGAATAAATCGTAACTGAGAAGTGTTAACTTCTAAGACTGATGCAGTTACTATGAACTACTTGCCGACCATAATTCTTTCCATGCTGTTGCACTGCTCACATGCCAGTGGTTATCGGTGACAAGTGCTATTTAACTATTTTTAGCATACAATGAATTCTTGTGACAGCTGTCTTGTTCACGCTTATTTTTCAAAAACTGCTTTATTATCAGCTGTTGAATCGGGCCTCTGAATGTTGGTCGCTAAAAATTGTTTAATATAGCTCAGGTTCAAAAACCAACCCAGTCGTGGTGGCAATGCGAAAAGTACATTAATTTATGGGTTCGTGACGCAAGCATGAAAATGTGAAGCTTTTTGTTATGGGAGCACGATTTCATTTCGTGACGGACTCACGAAATGTGGGGTGATGGTGGGTATGTTGGGGTGATGGTTAGGTTTTAGGGCTAGCGACCGGCAATCACCTTAGTATTTCTTCTGTTTTTCTTGTTCCTTAATGCTGACAAATCATACTTTATTTGTTGTGTTTCTTCCACCTGATTCTGTTTTTTCTGTCTCTCTCTCTGTCCGAGGTGCAGCTCCATCCAGATGTGGGAGTTGGTGTCTTCTTCTGCAAGCCTCCTGTCCTGTACACCAGCATGAACTCCCAAAAATTTCCTTTATATTTGTATTGTCAGCTAAGTCGGTAGCATGTCTAAAATGTAAATAAAGACAGAATACAATGATTTGCAAATCCTCTTCAATCTATAGTCAATTGAATACACCACAAAGACAAGATATTTAATGTTTAAACTGATAAACTTTATTGTTCTTATGCAAATATTTGTTCATTTTGAAATGGATCCCTGCAACATGTTTCAAAAAAGCTGGGACAGTGGTATGTTTACCACTGTGTTACATCACCTTTCCTTCTAACAACACTCAGTAAGTGTTTGGGAACTGAGGACACTAATTACTGAAGCTTTGTAGGTGGAATTCTTTCCCATTCTTGCTTGATGTACGTCTTCAGTTGTTCAACAGTCCGGGGTCTCCGTTATTGTATTTTGTGCTTCATAATGCACCACACATTTTCAATTGGCGACAGGTCTGGACTGCAGGCAGGCCAGTCTAGTACCCGCACTCTTTTACTACGAAGCCACGCTGTTGTAACACGTGCAGAATGTGGCTTGGCATTGTCTTACTGAAATAAGCAGGGATGTCCCTGAAAAAGACGTTGCTTGGATGGCAGCACTTTAAGTGACCTGTCCTGGGTTCCGTAGATTATAAATAGCAAAATTAAAAAAAAATAAATAAATAAAAAACGTGTCACAAAAATGGGCTGCTTTTCGTGACGGGGGAACACAAAAACAAAACAAAAAACATGAGACTGGGCTGCAAAAATAGTGAACTTATCCTTTAAGGCTGAAAACACTAAATTGTTTGCATGAACCACTGATGTGCTCCAGGTGGTGTTGGACTGTCCTTTTGATGTCTGTTTCACCTACACGTATCAGTATGAGCCCTACCTCAAAGACCCAGTGGGCTTTCCCAGGGTGATGGTGAGTCTGCAGGAAAATATGTCATCAGAGTCGACTGAATTACACAGATCAAGTGTCTGACTGACCTTCCTGACTGTGCACCATGACCGCAGATGCTGGTATATTTGTTCTATGCTCTGCCCCTGTTGACCGTCTTTCTCTATGGTCTAACAATGCCTGGATGCAGCTGGATGCTGGACTGGTCCCTCTTCTTTGCTGGGGCTGTTGCCCAGGTAACTACGGTTGTCATGCTGCGAAAGTTATTCCTGATCCTTACAAATACTCTGCACAGTCATTCTCTATTTTCTCCACAGACCCAGTGGTGCCATATGGGGGCATCTCTGCACTCCCGCACTCCCTTCACATATCGAGCCCCGGCAGACAAATGGTGGCCCGTCATCACCCTCAATGTGCTGTTTGCTGCTGTGCCTGCTCTGCTGGCGCTACGCTGCCACATCAGCCCCGCTTATTTTATGAAATCTGTTCCTAAGGGCCAGGCGAACAGTGAGAAGAAGACAAACTAGATCACACACCAGAATGTGGGTTGTCAAGGAATCCATCCATTTGTAACAAAGCAAATATTTTGGGGCACTCTCTGGTGCACAAACTGCATTAAACTCATTTTCAGCTCAGAAATCTAGAGGAAATCTTGAAGTGTTGCTTTCTCAGTTGCACAACACTCCCTGCATGGACTATTGTACCGTGATAAGACGGCTGGTGGTTAAGTTGAGAACTGTGATGAGCTCTTGCAGCTTTCAAAGTGACTCATGCAGATCTTTTCAAACTGAGACTGTCAGGTTGCATCATAAAGATCAGCAATACTCTGCTGTAGAATCCCAGTAGTGATCAGTCTGTAGGAAACACTAAAACTCAGAGTCAATCCCAACATCAGCATGAAGCTGACAGGGTGAGGAAACACTTCCACAGCTTCGACACGATGAATGCCAAAGATTAACAGTCAAGCTGAAATGAATGAATTAGTTGAACCACAGAAACGTAATTGTGTATCATTCTGATAATCTATTAATTATTTAATTACTTTAGCAAAAAAAAATTTAAATGTTCTTTGGCTGCAACATTTCAAATGTGAGACTTTCCGGCTTTTTGGTCTTCTGCATATCACTGCAAATTGAATATTAGGCCGGTTGTGGTTCAGACTAAATGCAGTAGTATTGTAAGAAAGTGAAATGATATTTCAAATGGTAGCACAAGCACCAAATTTGGTTAAAAATATCCTGAAACATTGCGCTTTTGAAAAAGCCCACAAGATGGCATTCTGACCTATTAAAATGCACAGAATCCCACCATGTGGACCAATTTGGATGATCATGGTGTCCAAAAGTCGGTTTTTGACCATAAAGTAGTGCGTCCTGTACAGGCTGTGACTGAGGCCCGTTGGATATGTTGGTGTGAAGCAGATGTGAGTGTTCCCCACAATGAGATGCCAGTATATTATTGGTGACTTTTCCATCCAAGGCTGGTTCCCATTTACAGCTCACTGGACTGCATTGATGCAGATGAAGTGTCTCATCCAAGGACCTAGATTGGTAAAAAGTTGAGATGGGATCACAAATTTAACAGTTTGTTCATTTAATTGGGTATCAAACCTATGTCTACATATTGGTAGTTGTACTCCCATAGACCCATCTACTCTCCTGTCACCTGGTCCCATGTGAAAACATTATTATTATTATTATTATTATTATTATGGCTAAATTTGATGCTGGTTTATTTACTACACTAAAGCATGTGAAGACATCTCAGCCTTTGTGGAAGTTTTTTTTTTTTTGCCATTGTTGCACTATATTTTGACTTATTTTAATTTAATTTTACAATTTTTTGAGTAGCTTTCAAAGTTGATATAAAGAAAATGCTTAAATTTCTGAAATAGAGAATATATTGAAGGGAATACTCAGGTGTTGGCAAACATTTTCATATGTTTTGTATTTTTGTGTTGTTATTTCATTGTCAAGGTGCATGTTACTGTTTTCAATTAAAAAAAAAGACTTGTTGCAGTATCTTCGGGTCTCATACCTGATGGATTTTTTTTTTTTTTTTTCAGCTGTAGAAAAGCTCAGTTGTGATCACCAATATCACAGTTTGTTGCTTTACTTGAACTTTTTCTTTTCTTGTGCTGGTGATGTCATTGTGACCTTTGTCCAGCCTGGTTAACTCTGCTATGGTTGTCACACTGATAAGAAATGAACCCTGGATTTAGATGAGGCGTCATATACATAGCAGCAGCCATGTAAAGTAATATTGGTGTTGCAGAATCAAAAGTGATCTTATCTTAGTTTTTCATACTGATATGCTACATTGTCTTGCACAATGTAGTACTTTAAAACTGCTGTACTGACTTAAATCGTTATAAACGGAGGCTGAAATAGGAAAGTGGGAGGGGGGACTCTTGTGCTATGATTCTGTCTTTGGGCTTTTTGTGTGCTTTACCTTTAATTATTCAAAATTAATTAATTATAAGCATAATTCTAGGTGTATACTTTTGTAAAACTTGCAAGCAGTTAGTAGGTGTTAGTAGGTGCATATGAGAAATAAAACAAGAGCCTTAACAGCAACTTTGCCAAAAATAAATAAATAAATTCTGTCAGACTTTGGCATTATTCATTACAAAAGTAAGGTTCTTGGCAAATTATAGGCGTGTTTCTAATTCATCATTTTTTGTTTTTCAAAGATTCCTGAAAAACAGGTCTGTAAACAACTTCTTGCATATTTGGTAGAGCAAGGTTTCTTTGAGTGCTGTTGAAGTTGGCATTTAGGGCACAGAGAGCGTGAAAGTCAACAATTTGTTACTGGCTATAGACAGATTCCACCCCAGTGTTGATGTTAATGGAGAACTGAAAATTATTTTGACATCTTTGGCCAGGTGTCTTCATGGATAATATCTTACCTGTCAGGTTGATCACAGCGATTTTTATTTGTTTATTTGAAATAACAGCACACCATCTGAATTTTCCACAGAAAAGTATGGAATACCTCAGGCTTCTGTTCTAGGACCACTGTTAATCTCCCTTTTTTGTACATAATTCATATATACTCTTAGATTATAATGTACATAGCCCTTGTATTATCTTTCGCTGTTATGCTGATGACATGCAGATGTACATTCCAGGGCCATCTTTATGATCAGTAAACAGTGTTACTGGGTGACTGTGTGATTCATTACAGTGTAAATAAAATCTGCAGGGGATTTTAGATCCATCATTGTCTTTTGGCCTGCATATTAGAGAGGTGGTTCAACTGCCCTTTAAAAAAAATGTCTAACATTGTAATGATTAGATCTTTTCCATTTATTGCCTATGTATGTTGAAACACTAATTCATGGTTTTGTAACCACAGTATTGAGCATTACACAACAATGATATTTCTTTGTATTACAAACATAATGAATCTATTGCTCATTTGATTGTCAAGAAAGCAGCAAAGCTGAGAAAATCTCACAAAAAATAAACAAAAAGATGTCAAATCTGTAATGTCAAACCTGATGAGTAAGTTCAACTCAAACAGTATTTTTTGTATTTTGTATTCAGTCAGTCATGATGTTTGTGAAGTAATTCAATCATGTTTTGACAGTGTGAACATGTTCATCCTTCACTGGTTTGAAAGATTAAGCTCATGACCAGTGCTCATTTTTAAAAAATTTATTAAGAATGGAATACAACAGCAGGACAAAAAAGTCATAAGAACACCAAAAAAGTGATGACCAATCGAATATCAAAGAGCCCAAAGACAAAAAAGTGACATTCTACCCATCAAGTAAATATAGCCGTGCAAAGATCGAGAGTATTTAGCAGTTCAGATACAATCAAGTAGTTTGTTATCTTGAGAAAAGTACTGTATGGTCCCATCTGCACTGTCAATAAGACATATTCATCAACACTAAACGAGGGTCTGCTTGTATGGACAAAGTCCAGCTACTGATCAACAATCAGCCAATATCAAACACAGCAATATTTACAATACAATGATTAGAGGCAATCAAATGATTAATTTTGTTACTGATTGTTGAAATTGTACAATGGTATAAAAATGATGTTACAATGACTCTGAAATGAGTGAAAAAAAATCAAATAAAAGCATATTCACTAGCAAATAATCAATAATAAATAGTGACATTACAAAAAAACAGAGCAAAAATTAGATAAAAAAAAAAAAGGTGCTCTAAATTAACAGCTACAAGACACGTACGTATGATATCAGTTATGTTGCAGCTGTTGTGCTCTGTAAACAAAATACTAAAATGAATCATTTTCAATGAAGAAGCAAACTTTCAGCAAAAAAACAAACAAACAAAAAAAAAAACAGAAAAAAGAAATAAAAAACACTTGACTACATGCATACACACAGTCACATGTCTGCCAGACCGACAGACTGAAAGGGCCAAAGGTCACAGACAGATGACGGGTTAATACTGAGATTTGTGAGACTGAAGTAGTTTAAAAACCCAAATTAGTGTTTACGTGGGCCTATGCAGGATCAAACTGCAGGTTAGAGCAAAAATAAAAGAGTTTTAGAAATGATTTTGTTTCAGCTGAATAAATTTAAAGTAAACGTGGACAGAAGCAGACATGAAGTTGGGTATGGGTGTGCTGGGGACTACTGTCTTTCTCTGTAGGCCACGGTTAGCACCTAGGCATAGCAGATGTTATATTATTTGGTTCAGTAGTAACTGTGTGCGTCCTCTCTGGCCCTGTGCCCATCTCCGCCGCGTCTCCTGTGGGCGTGGCGCTCACGGCGCTGGTTGTGGTGGTGGCGCCGGTACCGGTGCAATCTCCGAGCTGAGAGCAGAGGATGAAAAAAACAGGGCTTTATTTGTCTTCATGAATAATGATATCAAGTATTCTACAAAGCCGCTGGGTCACCACAATAACTTCGGTGTTAAAAGACTGAGGAGGAGGAATTGGACAGAAAATAAAGCTGTAATCACACAATTATCAAAGGAACATTTGCTTGTTTGTTTCATTCCCACAAATCCAGACAGCTAAAGTTACCACAAAGATCCTATAAGGTCAAAGGTCAACTTCACAGAGACCAGGGTCACACAAGTGCCAATTCAAAGTTTCTGCAGTTTTTTTTTTTTGTATTTTGTCATTTCATTTCCTGTTTGGAATTCTCTCTTCTGCATGTCAGTATTCAGTTTCTCTATTTGTTCCACTGATCTTTTCAAATGACCCTAGACTGACCACTTCATTTGTTTTCTGAAAGGTCAAGGTCACAGTGTGCAAATTCAGCCACAACAGGCCTCTCAACCAGACTGACTAGAACAGAAAACTCTTTTGGATGTAAACAGTTTGTCCGTTCATCCATCCATTTTCTATCCCTGCTTACACCAATCAAGGGTGGTCATAGGACATGACGCGGGGTACACACTGGACAGGACACCAGTCTATCTATTAAGACACCAGTTGTTTGTGAGCAAGATATCCCCCCAAAAATACTTCAAGAAATGTCAGTGAAATTTGGAGGAATTCTGGTGGATTTTTTTTCTCTATTTCTTTTCAGGGTAATTTTTTAAAATACTTTGGTGTTGCAGACCAGGCTAGTCAGTGGTAACAGAAATGGACTGTCACCTCAAAAGTCTGCTAAAGCTGACTGTCTGTGTCCTTAGACATTTGTTCTGCAGTCTGTCCAATCTGTCCAGCTGTAAATGGGGACTGTACGACCCCAATTACAATCCCAGTGGTAGTCACAGACTATCATGTGCTTCATGCTGTGGTATCTGTGGATAAGCACCCGCCAGATGCACCTTGTGGCCTATATCCACTCCTTAAGTGGTGACATCACACTGCCTGTAAATTCACCTTCCAGGACCAAACAAACACACCCGAAATTCGATCACAGCAATGAGTAAGCAGGAATTTTGTTTATTCTCACAGCATTCTTCTCTTCAAACTCCTTTGAGTTGAACAGGGTTTTGTCTCCTGACATCTATCTTAATGAAATCATCAGGGGGACGGTGCGTCCTGAGAAAGTGGCAGGTAACGTGTGGATCAAAGAGCTTCAATCAGGTTTCTGTTTTTTGAGGACCCTTGGTTTAAACGCCCTCACTGAGGGACCTTGGGCAAAGTCCTTAATCCCCCAGTTCCTCCCTGAGTGGAGTTGAGCGCATCACCCTAACAACGGTGCGTGTGAATGTGAGACATCATTGTAGAGCTTTTTGAACTTCTGATTCACATGGAAAAGTGCTACTGTATATAAACGCAGTCTGTTTCCCCATTGAGAAACAGTGAATTTTTTTTTTTCTTTTCAGAGTATAGTGAAATGCTACAGGCAGCAGGGGTGGTGGCCAAGTGGTTAATGCGCTTGGTTTCATTTCGGAAGGTTCTGGGTTCAAATCCCACCCCTGCCACATTTCTCCATGTAATGTGGAGTTGCGTCAGGAAGGGCATCCGGCGTAAAACCTGTGCCAAATCAACATGCAGATCCACCTTGTATTTGCTGTGGCGACCCCGAGTGCAAACAAGGGAGCAGCCGAAGGGACTTACTAGTGAAATGCTACAGGCCTTCTTTTGTCTGTCCTTTTCTAACCTCTTTCCTTTAAAGTTTAGCTGGAACCTACCTGCAGTCATTATGCAAATTTTAGAGTCCCATGATGCCCAGAAAATGAGAAACAGACTAGAAACAGGCTTCAAATTATTATATCAATCTTTGTAACGCCTCTCACTTCTTTCCTTTTTATTTGTACTTTGGTCAAACGGCGCCCCCTACCTGTGCTTTGGAGAAAACAATGCCCTTAGCTGTTCTCCACCTCATTTAAGGACAGCAAAATTGATGACTGTGTCCTCTTAGAGGTGGTGTGTGCTCTCTGAGTGATGCAGACGGCCTCTTGACTATAAAGCTGCAGGTCCAATGCCCTGCCTGGACTAAAAGTGCAGACGAAGAAGAGAATAACAGTATTTTTCTCACCCTCATTACCACCACTGCTCTCGAGCCCCAGGTTGCTCCTGGTGTGCTCTGTCCAGCAGCTCCTGACATGTGGTTGAATGTGAGGAATTGTATTAAAGCACTGAGCATTTGCTCTCAGACAGAAAGCCGAAATGCAGCTTGTTGTCACCTTATTTACAATCCCAATTCCAATGAAGTTGGGACGTTGTGTAAAATGTAAATAAAAGCAGAATACAATGATTTACAAATCCTCTTCAACCTATATTCAATTGAATACACTACAAAGACAAGATATTTAATGTTCAACCTGATAAACTTTATTGTTTTCGTGCAAATATTTGCTCATTTAGAAATGGATGCCTGAAACACATTTCAAAAAAGCTGGGTTACCACTGAGTTACATCACCTTTCCTTCTAACACTCAATAAATGTTTGGGAACTTAGGACACTAATTGTTGAAGCTTTGTAGGTGGAATTCCTTCCCATTCTTGCTTGATGTATGACTTCAGTTGTTCAACAGTCTATTGTTGTATTTTGTGCTTCATAATGTGCCACACATTTTCAATGGGTGACAGGTCTGGACTGCAGGCAGGCCAGTCTAGTACCTGCACTCTTTTATTACAAAGCCACACTGTTGTAACACGTGCAGAATGTGGCTTGGCATTGTCTTGCTGAAATAAGCAGGGACGTCCCTGAAAAAGACATTGGTTGGATGGCAGCATGTGTTGCTCCAAAACCTGGATGTACCTTTCAGCATTGATGGTGCCATCACAATGTGTAAGTTGCCCATGCCATGGGCACTAACACACCCCCCTACCATCACAGATGCTGGCTTTTGAACTTTGCACTGGTAACAACCTGGATGGTCTTTTTCCTCTTTTGTCCAGAGGACACGATGTCCATGATTTCCAAAAACAATTTGAAATGTGGAGTCATCAGACCACAGCACACTTTTCCACTTTGCATCTGTCCATTTCAAATGAGCTCAGGCCCAGAGAAGGCGGCGACGTTTCTGGATGTTGTTGATGTATGGCTTTCGTGTTACGGCTACACCAGACTACCACATTTTCGCTTTGCATGGTAGAGTTTTAACTTGCACTTGTAGATGTAGCAACGAACTGTGTTAACTGCCAATGGTTTTCTGAAGTGTTCCTGAGCCCACGCGTTAAGATCCTTTACACAATAATGTCAGTTTTTAATGCAGTGGCGCCCGAGGGCTCAAAGGCCATGGGCATTCAATGTAGGTTTCTGGCCTTGCCGCTTACATGTAGAAAGTTCTCCAGATTCTCTGAATCTTCTGATTATATTATGGACTGTAGATGATGGAATCCCTAAATTCCTTTCAATTGAACATTGAGAAACATTATTCTTAAACTGTTGGACTATTTTTTCACGAAGTTGTTCACAAAGTGGTGATCCTCGCCTCATCTTTGCTTGTGAATGGCTGAGACTTTTATACCCAATCATGACACTCACAATTAGAGTCCTCAGCTCCCAAATACTTATTGAGTGTGGTGAACATACCACTGTCCCAGCTTTTTTGAAATGTGTTGCAGGTATCCATTTCAAAATGAGCAAATATTTGCACAAAAACAATAAAGTTTATCAGTTTGAACATTAAATATCTTGTCTTTGTGGTGTATTCAATTAAATATAGGTTCAAGAGGATTTGCAAATCATTGTATTCTGTTTTTATTTACATTTTACACAACATCCCAACTTCATTGGAATTGGGGTTGTATGACAGGACGAGTGTGGGAGCATGCACTGGTGTTGCATGTCACCACATCTACTGTACAAAGGGACCAGGTTACAATCCTACTTGAAAATGATATTAAATCAGCAATAAGGGCTTATCGTCATAAACACTTACACTTTGTGCAGATGATTCTGGGTCGCTCCCAGCTTCCATCAGCCCTGCAGCGGGTGGTGGGGATGTGGCGTTGATAGAAGCCTTCAGTGCACTGGTAGCGCACCACTGCATGGATGTCATAGTGTGACCTCCGACGACCTACCAGAAGGGCGTTTTCCACTGCAGGCGGGGTCCCACACAGCACTGCAAAGAACCATTAAAACACTCAAAAGAGCAGCAAATCCAAACTCCGCTACTGAGAAAGATTTACAACAAAAGAGCCAAATAATTGTTGATTTTGGTGGAAAACTGAATTGCTATGTTGCTGTACTCGTGTATGGCCTCTAGATGGCAGTGTTTCTGTAAATGTCAGCTTTGAGAAGAGTTTTAGACAGGAAAGTAATGCAGCTATTCAAAGGGACCACAGCCAAACCACAGAGACAAGAGACAACTTGGCTAAAGAAGTTAAAGTGCTTAATCCTTTCTTCCCTCATTCACTTCCATCTGTCTCCCTCTCTCTGCGCGCCTGATCGTCCTCCGTATCTTCATTTTGACAATGTCTTTGTTTGCAGCCTGCGATGTGCTTTCATACTCAGGTTGCTTGAGTCTGCTCACAGTGTGATGTTGTGGGTGCGTAACATAACCCAGGCAAAACAATTCAGATGAATTTCAGATCATATCTGTGAAAAATGTATTTAACTGGAAACAACTGTGACTAGAGTAGCTTCAAAGTGAGACCAGCGAGAGAGAAATAAGAAAGACGACTGAGATTGATATTGCCTTCTGAAATCAATATTGCTTTGAGAGGGAATCATAATCTTCACTTACTTTGGGTTTGTTGTCCTTCTTTACAGCATCTACTGCGATAGAGAAATCTGAGCACCTCCTGACCAGCTTTGTGTGCAATTACAGGAGTTTTGAAAGCCTTTAAACAGGTATTGATGACTATCACTAGCTGGTCAACGATACTACAAAGAAAAAGTTCTCTGCTCATTAATCATCTTCTTTCGGATGCATTGGTGGTCACCACAGCAGATCATCCGTGTCCATCTCACCTTGTCATCTGCATCTGTGTCTGTCACGTCAAACATGTCCTCATTCATAAACCTCCTCTTTGACAAATCACTCCTGCCACTCTTTGTCACCCGCTCCACCTCACCTTCACCACTCTACCATGTTCTCAATTATTTTGAACAGACAGGTTTTTAAACTCATCTACCACCACTCCTGCTCCTTGAGACCACACCATTTAATTTAACCTTTATTTAACCAGTTAGTCCCATTGAGATTGAGACCTCTTTTGCAAGGACTGTATTTATATAGCGCTTTTCCATCTGCATCAGATGCTTTACACATCAGCCTCACATTCACCCCGATGTCAGGCTGCTATCATGTAAGGCGCCCCCTACACACTGGGAGCAACTAGGGGATTAAGGACCTTGCCCAAGGGCCCTTAGTGATTTTCTGGTCAGGCTGGGATTTGAACAGAGGATCCTATGGTGTCAAGCCCAATGCTTTAACTACTAGACCATCACCTCCCCTGGACAATAATAAAGTTTCCAGTCCACCTAACCTGCATGACGTTAAATGTGGGAGGAAGCCGGAGCACCATCATGTGGAGAACATGAAAGGCCACACAGAAAGGCCACAGGTGGGAATTGAACCCATGACCTTCTTGCTGTGCGACAACAGTGCAAACCACTAATCCACTGTGCTGCCTGCCAATAACTATGAACCTTTATCCATATTCACAAAATCTCAGTCACATGTATTGCCTGTAAACACTGTGCTGCCCAAAACACAACACACCATTCCTCCACCTTCCCTTTCACTCACACACATGAAGTCTGTCTTGCTCAGACTGAATTTCATTCCACTTCTCTTCAGTGCACATCTCCACCTGTCCATGCTCGTCTACCATTTTCCTTAACCTTTATTTAACCAGATAATAAAAACTCATTGAGATCAAGACCTCTTTCACAATGGCGACCTGGCCAAGAAAGGCAGCAGCACAGGATGTACAAGACAAACCAAATAACAAAACAAAACAAAACAACACATCACAAACACCATAACATACAAATACAAGCAGCTGAACAATGAACACGAGTTATTTTTTGCAATAATAATGTAATCTCCAGCAGCAACTCATGGTTTAAGATACACACACTGCTCAAACAATTTTCTTTGTCGATTTTCCAGCAACGAACGAAAAGCTGTCAGTGAAACCAGCCAAGATAGTTTCAGTTGCGGTTCAGTTCGGTAGTGTTCGTTCCTGGCCACATTGCTGCTCAAGATCTTACCTCTCTTTTCAACCCAGCTTCCAGTGCTCGAAAAACTAAATAACCTGATTAAAAGCTCAACTGCAATCTGTACTAAACATCTCTATGCCCACATTTGTATGTCATCTGGACCAACTGCCTTTATACTTATCCTCTTAGAGCTGTCCTCACTTCAACCTTAATAAGTGCACATCCTGATTCACAGTCTCCACATCATCCAGCCTTATCTCCTGCTCATTTTCTTCATTCATCAGCTCCTCAAAGAACTCCCTCCACCTTTTCACCAAACTCACTTCGCTTGTCAGCAGATTTCCATCTGTATCCTCTATCATCCTCATCTGCAGCACATCTTTTCCAACTCAGTTCCCCTGTATGGCCAATCAGTGCAACTTGCAGTCCTTCCAGAAATTTATGATGCCACGAGTTCAACAATCATTTATGCATTCGGTACTTGGTTGGGGCTTTTTTTTTTTGCACAAATGACTGCATCAGTGTGGTGTGGCATGGAGGCAATCAGCCTGTGGCACTGCTGAGGTGTTATCAAAGCCCAGGTTGCTTTGATACCGATCTTCAGCTCATTTGCATTGTTGGGTCTAGTTTTGCATCTTCCTCTTGTCAGTATCCATTAGATTCTCCATGGGGTTCAGTTCAGATAAGTTGGTTGGCCAATCAAGTACAGTAATACCATGGTCAGTAAACACATTATTAGTAGTTTTGGCACTGAGGGTAGGTGCCACATCCTGCTGGAAATCAGCACCTCCATAAAGCTTATCAACATATAAAAGCATAAACTGCTCTAGAATCTCCTGGTAGACAACAGCTGCGGCAATGGACTTGATATCCAGTGGACCAACATGGACCCGGCGCCACGAGGGGGCGTTTGGGGGCGATGCCACCTCACGTCATCAACCTCGCCCCCTCGGATATGAAAGTTATCAAAAATAAAAATAAAAAAGAAAGAAAAAGAAATACTGGAAAATATAGCGCCTCGCAGTTTCGCTGATTTTTTTAGTCCAATTTTGCATTTTTTTTTTTTTTTAAACAGCGCATTGTGCTCTGCGTCCTCATCAAGCAGGCCGGTGTTCTGTCGAGATGACAGGACACCTGTTGCGGCACTTTAAGGGAGAGTACGCGCATTGTGTTCTGTGTGTCTGTTTATAAGAATCTTCTCGCCCAGAAGAAAAAAGAGCGCCAACAACTACCCATAACTGTGTTCTTCACTCGGAAAAAGACACCTGCACCGAGGTGTGAGTGGAAAAAGGCGTGACAGTGGTGCGGCACCAGGACGAAGAAGTGCGATCAGAGGAACTGTGAAATACTGGTCAGTCACTATTAATAATTTCTTACGTGTCCAACCTCGTAGGCTGATCGTTAAAATTAAATTTGTTACTTCTAAAAGCCATCATAATTATTTATAGGAAAACGTTCTATTTTTATTTCTCAAACAAATGTTTGGGCCTGAAAACAGGTTGGTCTTATTTTTCTACTAAGGTTTGAACTTTGAGAGTGTTTACACACGAGAGAAAAGTGAGAAAATGTTAATGCCTGTTTGAGAAAAGTGTATAAAGTGTGTAGTGAGGAGTTTTACAGCTTTAAAATGTCTATAATAATTGTAAAAAAAAATAACGCTGGCTACTTCATGGATTTCACCTATTGCGGGTTATTTTTAGAACGTAACTCTCGCGATAAACAAGGGACCACTGTATATCTACATGAAAGGTTTATGTGGGGTTAATCTACTGTCTC
This sequence comes from Thalassophryne amazonica, assembly GCF_902500255.1. Taxonomy (NCBI): domain Eukaryota; kingdom Metazoa; phylum Chordata; class Actinopteri; order Batrachoidiformes; family Batrachoididae; genus Thalassophryne; species Thalassophryne amazonica. The sequence continues at coordinate 64,325,853 of NC_047114.1, read as the reverse complement.
GTGTCATTTCTCAGATCAGTTGTTGGTTTGCTTTTATGGTATGCAGGAGATCACTTGACCGAGGGTCTATACGTTCAAATAATAATTAAAAAATACTGTCATCACTCTTTACTCTTACTCAGTCAGTCTCTTACAACGGTGTAGCCTAAATACACGAGCTTTCCAGGAGCGCACCCAATTCATTACGCACACTCAGAGGCACGTACCCTCCGGTGAGCACTTTTTTTTGTGGGGGAGGGGCGACCCCGCCCCCTGTGATAAACTCATCGCCCCCTTAATATTTTTTTTCTGGCGCCGGGCCTGGACCAACACCAGCAGATGACATGGCACCCCAAATCATCACTGATTGTGGAAACTTCCCACTAAACTTCAAGCAACTTGGATTATGTGCCACTCCACTCTTTCTCCAGAGTCTGGGACCTTGATTTCTAAAATGAAATGCTAAATTTACTTTTATCTGAAAAGAGAATGTTGGATCACTGCACAATGGTCCAGCCCTTAGCCCAGGTAAGATGCTTCTGACATTCTTTCCTGTTCAGGAGTGATGACATGAGTAATGCATCACTTGCATCCCATTCCCTGGACATGTCTGTGCGTGGTGGCTCTTGATGCACTGACTCCAGCCTCAGTCCACTCCTTGTGAAGCTCCCTCAAGTTATTCAATCAGCTTTGATTGACAGTCTTCTCAAGGCTGCAGCCATCCCTGTTGGCTGTGCATCTTTTCCTCACACACATCAACATTCTGTGATGTAGCACCGTGCAAAGCCATCCCTTTCAGCAAAGACCTTCTGTGGCCTATCCTCCTTGTAGAGGGAGTCAATGTGTCAGTGTGTTTTGCTGTAGGCTGAAATTATCAAAAGAATTTTAGTTTATATTTAATGAGCCTAAACTATATTAAAATATCACTTTCTGAAATAAACACCAAAACACAATTTTTTTCAAGATATTCAATTTTTTGGAGATGCACCTGTAAGCACACAGGCTGATGACATCATCGCCTCTTCAATTTCCAGCTTCACAATCATCACTTTCTCAGACACTCGCTTCACCTCCAGCACACTCTTAATATACTCTTCCTTTGAGATCACTCCTACTTCATTTCTCCGATGCTCCTGGCCTTACTTGCCTTTCATGTGTACTTTTGTGACACTTTTCTGTTACACCATATCAGCTACCTCTCTCTCCTTTTACTTGTCATACTGCCAACATTCAAAGTACTGACTCTCACGTCCATATTTCTACTCTTCCTCCTTACCCTCCTCCACTGCCTGTGGACAAACCTTCACCCTCTCCAGCTTCTCCTTTGATCAACAGCAGCATATGTTCCACTGGCACCCTGCTGGCCAACAGGACCATTGGCGGTTGTTGTTAATGAACGTCGGCAAACACTTTGTATTTATGAATATGCTCTGATTATTGTGGTTTAATAACAAAGGAAATCCTCTCACTCACTCATATAATCACCTGCCACATCAATAGCAACAGGACTCAAATTTGTAAAATGTATTAAAAATACATATATTGTCATATATCAAAAAAAAACAAAAACTTGAATTTTGTATTCGCAGGGGAATACAAACCATCAGTGGTTACACCTGTGAATTTTTAGTAAGTAACCACAGATGATTCCAGTTGCGTTCCTGTACCTGTGCCTTTCTTGCAGATATAAGGCAGGTTGTAGTTGCATGGCACATCATTCCACTTGCCATCCTCATGGGCAATGGTCACCACACAGTCCTCACCACCTGCAAAGAAGTTATCCGGCTGGCTCTCCCTCCAGTTCTCATAGATCTGCGTGACAACAAAACAGCAGACCTCATCTATGATTGAACAGTGCAGTCAGGTGAAACTAGAAATCTGAAATTGCACAACCCATGTACTGACTCAACTCACCTACTGACCCTAGAAAACAAACGCTTGCTGGTCTTTCATCTCTTTTTCCATCCAGAAGGGAGGAAAAAGAGATTTGGTTGACAGTCTGCCATTCATGTTTTCGCAATACACAGCAAATACTGGAGTGTTAAACTTTTACAAATCAAACTTTTCAGATTTGATTTTAATTTCTTTGTGTTATTTTAACACCCTTGCCAAAGCCTTCACAGTAAAATCACCAGTGTTAAATTAACACTGACAGTGTACATATGGTCCCACTCTGAGCAGAGTGGGACCATATGTACTCTGGCAGTGTTAATTTAACACTGTCAGTGTTAGTTTTACACTGGTGATCATACTGTGTTGGGTTTTTCAGAGAGGATCATATCCATGTGGCGTAAACTCTCTAAAATTCTTATTTAGCTCCCCTTAGAGAGCTAAATAAGGTGATGGTCTAGTGGTTAAGCGTTGGACTTCAGACCAGAGGATCCTTGGCTCAAAACCCAGCCAGACACGAAAATCACTAAGGGCCCTTGGGCAAGGTCGTTAATCCCCTGGTTGCTCCCGGTGTGTACTGAGTGCCTTGCATGGCAGCACCATGACATCGGTGTGTGAATGTGAGACATAACTGTGAAGCACTTTGAGTTTCTAATGCAGATGGAAAAGGGCTGTATAAATGCAGTCCACTTATCACTTAAAGGTGTAATTTTTACTCCATCCATGAGTTAATTAGAAAAAAAGAGTGTGGGGGAGGATTCCCTGTGGCAAATGCTAGCAACCCTCAATAGCAGTGCTCTTACAGTGCTGCTGACTAGTAAGTAGAAGGTTGATGGTTCAAATCCAACCTGATACATTTGTATGTGATGTTACCATACAATTACTATTTTTATCCAAAGTGTTAAATAATCTCTGTTGTCTTGAAAATTTCACTGCTGGGACTTAAAATAATGAAACTGGCAGAGTGCTGAATGGACTGTGTTAAATTAACTCAGGAAAATGCAGAGTTATGTTAACACTAGTGTGTTGCCCGTGGGGATCCATGGGCTCTAGATGGGGTAGTGTTTATAAAATAGGTAGCTGACATTTTTCAAAAGTGGCAATAAATTAAGCAAAGCTTGTATAATGAGTTGGAATGGTTTGTGATTCCAGAATGTTTTTACAACTTTAGACCTCAACAGTTTTTAGAAGAGGAAGTCAGCCCTTTTATTTCCTGTTAATTATGTAATTTTTTAATGTTAATTTACTATCTTAATGTATTTAGAAATTGTTTAAGTAAATTGCTTAAAATAAAATGTTATCAATACCCATCCGTAAACATGAGACAACTCCCTCATGGTAAGAGCAACACAACACTTAACTAAACCAATTGAACTGCAAAAACATAATAAATCAATAACACTAACAACACTGCTAAACTAACATGAACCACAATAACAGCATTTAAAACCTCAAAACCCCCATGGTGCATTGCAGCACAATGTCCATTGTTTACTGGTTAGCTAAAATGACTAATTGCTCCCAAAATATTTGTTCTATCAACTTTCCGTTTTCGCAGCATTCATCCTTCATCCCAAAATACATAAGCATTCCAAACAGTAAATGCCAGCTGTCCCCAGTTTTTGCATGATCGAAGCCATGGACATGCACACACGCACGCACGCACGCACGCACGCACACACACACACACACACACACACACACACACACACACACACACACTGTGCATGAATGAAGATGCAATTTGTTTTTTTTTTTGTTTTTTTTCCAAGTTGAAAAATGAAACATTAGATGTGGATTTATAGTATGGAATTGTCAAAACTGATCACTAACCAGATCACTGCTGTCAGTCCACTGAAAGTCTTCCTCTACTGTGCGGTCATTCAGACCCATCCAAGCATTGTCGTGACCCAGACCTGGAAAAAAACAAACAGCAGCACCAATTACTCACTGCTGATAGCCATGAAACGTTGTTGTGCTCCAGCTCTATTCTAACGTTTCAAAGCAGACATGTGCATGCTCACACTTACCATTAATGAATTCCTGTTCATTAGTGGAGGTGATGCTACTGAGGTGTGCACTGTGCTCTCTGCAGTCTTTCTCTGCATCCTCCCAGGTGTGTCTGTGAGGGAAATACCTGTGGGATAGCACGAAGAAAGTGCATATGAAAGTGTGTATTTCATTTATGACACAGCAAGACAAGTTCAAATGGTGCAGCGCACTGCAGCAAGTGTGTCATGGGTAATCCAAGGGTATAAAAGAGGCTAATACAGACAGATGAGGTACGTGTGGCTGCTGGTAAATTACATTTTAGCCCCATTTATTTTCAAGTGCACACAATTTTTCATCAGTCCCACCTGTAGCAGTGGCCATGGAACTTCCTCCACCCGTGTTCACAACCTTCAATATCTGCAAATATGAATGCAAAACACCATACAGTGAAAATTATTGCATAAAAAGTAAGACAAATCATAATCACAGTTTAATAAAAGAGAGAGAGAGAGAGAGAAATAAAAAACAAGCTATATAAGATAGAAGAACTTTTCTTTTTTTTTTTCCTTTTTTTTTTTTTAGCTGAGTGTTCCATCCCATTTGGCAGACTTGGAAGATTAGGAAGAATAAAATATACGACTGTAGCATCCTGAGAGGATAAATGCATGAACGCAGTCATTTTCAATTCACAGCACATGTGGCCCACTCTGTGCACGATTAGTATTCATTAATAACACCAAGGTCTGCACAATCATTTATAACGACAAAGGTTAGATATTCATTAATCCTCGTTACTACTAATGCACACATGCACGCATGCGCGCACACACACACACACACACACACACACCTTCAATACCAGATTTGTTGGTTTGTGTGTGTGTGCATGTGTGCACACCCTTGTACTATGGTGTGTATTTTATGAGGTTATTAGCTCTTCAAAACCATTGACATTTTGTGTGCCTATGTGCACGTAAAGGCACGTTATGAGAATCAAGTTTTCAAAGGCAGCTTTGTGAGTTCACTGCCCCAGTTTATGCTCACACAGGGATCAAACTGTCCTTGTGTGTGCAGATTTCCACATCAGTTGAACTTCTGGCATCAAACCCCAGTGCAACCTTATGATCGTTGATGTTTTTAAATACGACCTGTCTGCTTGTGTTTTGTTGCACCAAGTGGTGTATTCCATCCTGTTCCATCATCGGCTGTTTGAAAAGTATTGAGGTAAATCATGAAAAATCATCATTTACATTGACCTTTGCAGAATGTTCCCATTTTGTAAGGAATTACTTTGGAAAAACTGCATCCCATCTCTGTAACGATCTGTTTGAGCTTCTGAAATCAAGCAAATGATTCAGCAGAGTATTGGCTTAAACAAAAAGACTTAAGAGGACTTTCAATGCACAAGCTGTTACAATCCTAAACTTGAGCATGCCATGCCTGTTGCTTACAAATTGTTCAATGTACCCTGCACTTTAAGTGATGTGGCAGACATTTGGCAGCATGGTGGCTTAGTGGTTAACACTGTTGCCTCACAGAAAGAAGGTAATGGGTTCAATTCCCACCTGTGACTTTTCTGTGTGGAGTTTGCATAGGTTTCCTGTGGGTGCTCCAGTTTCCTCCCATCTTTAAAGACATGCAGGTTAGGTGAACTGGAAACTTTATAATTGTCCAGGTCTCCCTTGAAAAAGAGGTCTCAATGGGACTAACTGTTGTGTGGGCCGCCAGAAGAGGAGGTACTGCTGGCCCACCACCAGAGGGCGCCCTGCCTGAAGGCGGGCTTCAGGCACCAGAGGGCGCAGTCGCCCCCCAGGAGCACCAGGAGCCCGGAGCTGACAGCTGTCATCAATCATCCATCATCACCATCTTCCATAAAAGCCTGGCAGTGACATCACATCCCTGCCGAGAAATCAGCTTACCCAACAGGTAACCATTCTCAGCCGTTTTCTGTGCCGTACACACATAATTGCTTCTGAACGTTTTGCAGTCGTAACCTTCTGTCACTTACAGCTTGGAGCTGGTTTGTAGGAATTTGGAGGAGTTGGCGATTCCACTCCTAAATTTCTTAAGTGTTACAGTAGGCACTGCACAAACTGTGTTTTCCTGCTACCTGGCAGTGGAGGACTTTTCCCTCAGGAAGGAACTGTGAGTTTGCTGACTGTTGCTGGGTGTTCACACACCCACATAACCTGTTTGTGCTTCCTGCCAGCAGTACCCTATCCGACAGCTGGAGGCAGTGGCCACCTGGGGACTCAGGACTTGGCGGCTCCAGTGTGTTGCGGGTCTCCGTTGGCAGTGGAAATCATGTGGAGCTCGGCTCTTCTCTGGACAGGCGTCTCCTATCCGCGAGCCTGCCCACACGTCACCTGTTGTTCAATTGACTGTTACCTAAAGTTGTATCTGTATTCCGTTGTGCACATTTTCACAACATTAAATTGTTATCTTTTGGCATTTTCATTGTCCGTTCATTTACGCCCCCTGTTGTGGGTCCATGTCACTACACTTTCCCAACAGGATTTCTTGGCCACACGTCATGGATCCCGAGGGGCATCAACCATCGAGTGAACCACCAATGGAAACGCAAGGTGCACAGGCGCCAGCAGGAGGCGTGTTAGGTGAGCTGCAGCAGATCTTAACCACCTTAACTGCTCGGTTGGATTTAGTAACTGAGCAGAACGTTATACTCAATCGGAGGATGGAGGCTCTCACCGCTCAGGTGGAAGCGCACGCGCAGGGCGCAGCTGCAGCACCTCCTCCTGCTGACCTGGTGCCGAATACAGACATTCCAGTGGTCGTTCAACGAACCCCCCCCCCCCCCCCCCCCCGTCCCCTGAAGCATACATAAGCCCTCCGGAGCCGTACGGAGGTTGTGTCGAGATGTGCGCAGACTTCCTGATGTAGTGTTCCCTCGTCTTTGCACAGCGTCCCGTCATGTACGCGTCAGATGCCAGCCGGGTGGCTTATGTTATAAATTTGCTTCGAGGAGAGGCACGCACCTGGGCTACGGCGCTCTGGGAGCAGAATTCACGGCTCCTAACAACATATGCTGGGTTTGTGCAGGAGTTCAAACAAGTGTTCGATCACCCCAATAGAGGCGAGTCCGCTTCGAATGTGCTGCTGTCAATGAGACAGGGGCGTCAGAGTGCGGCCGAGTATGCAGTCAACTTCCACATAGCAGCAGCGAGAGCCGGCTGGTATACTGTCGCACTCCACGCCGCCTTCATAAACGGACTGTCTCCAGTCCTGAAGGAGCATCTGCTGGCTAAGGACAAGCTGCGGGATTTTGACGGGCTTATCGACCTGGTTATACGGTTAGACAACCGATTAGAAGAACATCGTCGGGAGCGGGGCGAAGGGCGTGGCTGGGCACGAGCCGTCCCTCTTCCTTCTGGGTCCGAAAGGGTGCCGCCGTCCCCACGCTCCACAGCCAGAGAGCTCCGTGTGGCAACAGCTCCCCCTGCTGACGAAGCTATGGACACGAGCAGGGCCAAAGTAAAATCACATAACAGACAACGGAGGCTGGCCTGCGGGGAGTGTTTTTTCTGTGGCTCAAGTGAGCACATACAAAAGAACTGCCCCAAGTGGTTAAACTACAAACGCCCGCCCTTAGAGACTGGGCTAAGGGTGGGCCATAACACTCACGCGGGGAAACCCCGTAAATCCGCACACATCCCAGTCACGATCCTGAGCAGGGATCTAATCCTTCATGCCCCAGCACTGGTGGACACGGGGTCGGAAGGGAATCTGCTGGACAGCAGATGGGCAAAGGAAGTTGGGCTCCCTCTAGTGGCCCTACTTTCACCATTTAAGGTAGGGGCACTAGATGGCACCCTTCTCCCATTAATCACACACCAGACACAGCCCGTGACATTGGTTGTGTCTGGGAATCACAGGGAGGAGATTGTGTTTTATGTAACACCTTCTACCTCCGGAGTGATTTTGGGTTTTCCATGGATGGTAAAGCACAATCCCCGGATAGATTGGCCGTCTGGGGTTGTGACGCAGTGGAGCGAAACCTGCCACCGGGAGTGCTTAGGATCCTCGTTTCCACCCGGCGTGACAGCTAAAGAGGAGGTTCAAATTCCTCCCAATCTGGCGGCGGTGCCAGCCGAGTACCACGACCTCGCTGACGTCTTCAGCAAGGATCTGGCACTCATGCTGCCCCCGCACCGTCCGTACAATTATGTAATTGATTTGATCCCGGGCGTCGAGTACCCGTCCAGCAGGCTGTACAACCTCTCACGTCCGGAGTGCGAATCAATGGAGACCTACATACGGGACTCTTTAGCTGCCGGCTTGATCCGGAACTCCACCTCCCCGATGGGTGCTGGTTTCTTTTTTGTGGGCAAAAAAGACGGCGGACTCCGTCCATGCATTGACTACAGAGGGCTGAACGACATTATGGTTCGCAACAGATACCCGCTGCCTCTGCTAGATTCAGTGTTCACGCCCTTGCATGAAGCCTAAATTTTCACCAAATTGGATCTTAGGAATGCATATCACCTGGTTCGGATCCGGAAGGGAGACGAGTGGAAAACGGCATTTAACACCCCGTTAGGTCACTTTGAGTACCTGGTCATGCCGTTCGGCCTCACCAATGCGCCCGCGACGTTCCAAGCTTTGGTTAATGACATCTTGCGGCACTTCCTGCATTGGTTCGTCTTCGTATACCTAAACGATATTCTCATCTTCTCCCCGGATCCTGAGACTCATGTGAAGCATGTACGTCAGGTCCTGCAGCGGTTGTTGGAGAACCGGTTGTTTGTGAAGGGCGAGAAGTGCGAGTTCCACCGCACTTCTTTGTCCTTCCTGGGGTTCATAATCTCCTCCAACTCCGTCGCCCCTGATCCAGCCAAGGTTGCGGCGGTGAGAGATTGGCCCCAACCGACAAGCCGTAGGAAATTGCAGCAGTTCCTCGGCTTTGCAAATTTCTACCAGAGGTTCATAAAGGGCTATAGCCAGGTTGTTAGCCCCCTGATGGCCATAACCTCCACTAAAGTCCCCTTCACCTGGTCGGATCGGTGCGAAGCCGCGTTTAAGGAGTTGAAACGTCGGTTCTCGACTGCACCAGTTCTGGCGCAGCCCGATCCCAATCGCCAAGTTTATAGTTGAAGTGGATGCCTCTGACTCAGGGATAGGAGCCATGCTGTCCCAGAGTGGGGAGTCCGACAAGGTCCTCCATCCTTGTGCCTATTTTTCCCGCAGGTTGACCCCGGCTGAAAGGAACTATGACGTCGGCAATCGGGAACTTCTGGCGGTGAAAGAGGCCCTTGAGGAGTGGAGACACCTGTTGGAGGGAGCTGCGGTGCCTTTAACGGTTTTCACGGACCATCGGAACCTGGAATACATCCGGACCACTAAGCGTCTGAACCCCAGGCAAGCCGTTGGTCATTGTTCTTCGGTCGGTTTGACTTCCAAATCACATATCGCCCCGGGACCAAGAACCAATGGTCTGATGCACTGTCCCGGGTGCATGAAGAGGAGGTCAAGCCAGAGCTGTCGTATCCACCTGACACCATCATCCCCGAGTCCACTGTCGTCACAACCTTCACCTGGGACGTGGAGAAGATCGTCCGGGAGGCCCTGACATGACACCCGGACCCCGGCGATGGACCTAAGAACAAGCTGTACATCCCACCAGAGGCCAGAGCTGCAGTCTTGGACTTCTGTCACGGTTCCAAGCTCTCCTGCCACCCAGGGGTGCGAAGAACCGTGGCAGTGGTCCGGCAGCGCTTCTGGTGGGCGTCGATGGAAGCCAACGTCCAGGAATACGTCCAGGCCTGCACCACCTGCGCCAGGGGCAAGGCAGTACACAGAAAGGAACAAGGACTCCTCCAGCTGCTGCCCGTGCCTTGTCGCCCCTGGTCCCACATAGGCCTGGACTTTGTCACGGGTCTCCGTGCGTCCCAGGGTAGGACCACCATCTTGACGATAGTGGACCGGTTCTCCAAGGCGGCCCAATTCGTGACCCTCCCGAAGCTCCCGACGGCCCAGGAGACTGCAGACCTCCTGGTCCACCACATCGTGCATCTGCATGGTATCCCGACAAACATTGTATCGGATCGTGGTCCCCAGTTCTCCTCGCAAGTCTGGAGGAGTTTCTGTAGGGAACTGGGGGCCACCGTGAGCCTTTCGTCTGGGTACCACCCACAAACCAATGGACAGGCAGAGCGGGCCAACCAAGAACTGGAACAGGCCCTCCGCTGTGTAACCTCTGCGCACCCGACGGCCTGGAGTAGCCATCTGGCCTGGATCGAGTACGCACACAACAGCCAGATATCATCAGCGACCGGCCTCTCCCCGTTCGAGGTGTGTTTGGGGTACCAGTCCCCATTGTTCCCAGTTGTGGAGGGAGAGGACCACATTTATTTAAATGCAGGTCTACTTTAAGTGTTACAGTAGGCACTGCACGAACTGTGTTTTCCTGCTACCTGGGAGTGGAGGACTTTTCCCTCAGGAAGGAACTGTGAGATTGCTGACTGTTGCTGGGTGTTCACACACCCACATAACCTGTTTGTGTTATATGGCTGGGGGGGCCTGGCTGCCGGTTTGTTTGTCTTTTTGTTTTCCTCCCAGGTGGCGTGCATTTGGGACTGAGTGGCTGTGTTGCTGAGGCTGTCAGGACCTCACCCTGATCACCTGCGACTCGTCAGGACTCACAGCTGAGGTGCATCTGGATGGATTGGAGCATGTTGGCATTTAAGACTGGAGTGCACAGTGTGTATTTGCCAGAGACTCGACCTTGTGACCAGACGGGTGAGATCGTCGTCTTGGGAGCCATCTCATCAGCAGCGGACGCTGAGAATGTCCAGGTTTGATGCACGGTCTGTGAAAGAGGAGGGGGTGAGGTCTCACGCTCGTCAGCACACTTCCTGAGGTACGTTGGATTTTGTGACTAACAGTTATACAGTCAGTAAATGTGGTGTCCCTCACACCTTATTGTATTGAGCTGTATGTTAGTCATGTATCAGCTTCCACTGCGGTGGAGTTTTGTGAACGGGATGTTCCATGCCTGCAGGTTGGGAAGCTGATCAGTAATCAAGCCAGGAAGTGTTTGCTGTTTGTACACCTTTAAGTGTTCTGTGTGTAGAGTGTGGACTCACATAACGGTTCCTTCTTTCACAGACTCGGTTGTTGCGGCCACCTGGGGGGTGTCGGCGGGGTCCTTGGGTCCGAAACAGCTTCTGGCTCTGGACCGTTAGCGCTGCTGGGAGCGCACCACGCCAGGCCGCACCTTTCTGTTATTACATTTCCACTGTTATGTATTAAATTCAGTTAGCCTTTGTACCGTGCTCTGCTTATTTCATACTGGGTCCTTCAAACGCTGGTCGGTTCTCCGAGCTGCGTCCAACACATAACAGTTTGTGCTTGCTGCCAGCAGTACCCGATCCGACAGCTGGAGGCAGTGGCCACCTGGGGACTCAGGACTTGGCGGCTCCGGTGTATTGCGGGTCTCCGTTGGCAGTGGAAATCGTGTGGAGCCCGGCTCTTCTCTGGACAGGTGTCTCCTATCCTCGAGCCTGCCCACACGTCACCTGTTGTTCAAATGACTGTTACCTAAAGTTGTATCTGTATTCTGTTGTGCACATTTTCACAGCATTAAATTGTTATATTTTGGCATTTTCATTGTCCGTTCATTTACGCCCCCTGTTGTGGGTCCGTGTCACTACACTTTCCCAACACTAACCTGGTTAATTAAATGTACCTATTTTTATTTTCTGTACTTTTTGTAGTATAAGGCCTTTTATTTAGCTTTTGTTACACACACACACACACACACACACACACACACACACACACACACACATACATCTATCTATAAAGCTGGAAGCGTCTGTGTGGCACGATGATGTGCATCCTTTATTATGAAAGTTTTGGCAATTAATTTTCAAAACCTTGATTTTGAAACCTTTATTTTTATTACTGTAACATTTGAACATTCGTACTTCCAAGATGGCGTGGCTCGCTAATCATAGACATTATCTACGTAGACTCCTCAGACTGCAGCGTAATCCAGCGTTGCCACCATGTTGGATGGGTCTCTTCACAATAGGCTCACACCAGAGTCAACCAGAGTCAATAGAGAGTGAGCAAATTTATCGGTATTTTGTGCTGCTTACGGTTGCAATAACCGGCGCAGTATAGAAACCAGATCGCGTGGTAAATAATTTTGGTTATTTTACCATTTGTAATATTATGTCATAGTAACAACCGGTACTTACGTGTAATGTTATTACATCAGGAACTGGTCCTCTCTCTCATTAGCTGTGTTTCCATCTAACTCGTTTCGCAACTCAAGCGAATTTTCGTTAATGCGGAAAAAGGAAGAGTGCATTTGTGCGCATTTCCATCCACTTGCTATGCGCTTTTTTCACAATTCTTTGGAATTGAGTGATGTCTGTATTTCACAAAGTAAGGCTGCACCACATCGCAAACTTAACTCCACTGGCGTTACAGAGTGCCAGCACACGCAAGAAGCTGTGCGACACAGTTCTTTTTCAAGGCTTTTAGCTCTCCAGCCCCAATCAAAAGTCTAACAAGGTAGTTTAAGACCCTGGAATGGCCTGGAACTTTCTTTTCCTGGCCTTGAAAAAAATGTTCATTGTAACAAATAAAGTAAAAAATCCACACAGCTCTCATGCAAAAAAACAAACAAACAAACAAAAACCATTATTTTTTTATTATGTTATTAGGGTGTTGTGTGTTGGGGGGTTTGGCTGGATGTTTTTGTGTTGTTTTCTTTTCTTTGCTCTCCAGGTGGTATGCAAACTGGTTTTTGTCTGTGGAGAAGGTGCTGGCAGAAGAGTCCTTCACCCTCATCAGCATTATTAGCTGCACCTGTGGAGGATGTTTCACGTGCAGGCCTACTGACTCGCAGCACCTGTGGATGATGCTCACGTGTAAACTTAAAGATGTTGGGAAAGTGTCAGTACACGGACCCACAACAGGGGGCGCAAATGAACGGACAATGGAGAAAGTCAAATAACAAGGCTTTACTGTTGTGAACGTGCACAACGAATACAACCAATCACGAAATGGACAACAGTCAATTCACAAAAGTGTCGTGTGGGCAGGCTCGAAGATAGGAGATGCCTCTCCAAGGTAAGACCCGAACCACACGGCTTCCTCCGCCACAAGACCCCGGAAATACTGGAGCCGCCAAGTCCCAAACTCCCAGGTGGCCACTGCCTCCGCGTGTCGGACCTGGTACTGCTGGCGAGGAACAAAGAACAGTTAGATGGGGGCGCGTTTGCACCCAAGACTCCGAACAGCAGGGAAGTTACCTCCACCTCTCGTTGGAACAGTAATCCACAAGCTATACACTAATCCAAAAGGATACACTCCGTCAGCTTTGATACGTTACCTCGTAGGTAGAAACGATATCTCGGCAATGAGGTGGAGGTGCCGTCCTGCTGATATACCCCACAGATGATTGCCGTCAGCTGTCTCAGGTGATGGGTGACAGCTGTCACCGTAGCTGCTCACGTGAGGCGGCGGCGCCCTCTGGTGCCTGGAGCCCGCACTCCAGGCAGGGCGCCCTCTGGTGGTGGTGGACCAGCAGTACCTCCTCTTCAGCGGCCCACACAACAAAAGACTTTCAGCTGAAGCAGATAATGAGATGGCATTCTGTATTTAAGCCATGAGTGGTTCAAGTAGAATTGCCGGGAACTCGACCTTGTGATGTTCGTTTGTGAGACGCTGAGGACCGCGCCAGGGTTTGACACATCGTGCCTATGAAGGAGGACGGGTGAGGGACACATGCTGTCAGCACACCTCAGAGGTGATTATTGTCTGAATGATCGTTAATAGTAATTTGGCATTTTGTTACGCAGTATATTTGAACATTGATGAGAATTGTGCAGTTTGCTTCTCACTGCCGTGGCGTACGGACTGATGATCCTCCACCTGTTGTGAGAAGCTGCTCATTTACATAAAGCTTAAATTCAGACCTGAATGTGTTGCTGATAGTGTGTGCCTCTGAAAGATATTTGCTGTAGCTCTGTTGACTTACCTCACCTTTTCCATCCTTCACAGAGTCAGTTTGTCGTGTCCACCTGGGGGGTGTTTGGCGGTGAATCTGAGTCCAGAAGCGCCGAGGCTTCGATCCTTTTGGGCGCTGGAGAGCGCGCCGTCCTTCACTCCGCCAGACAAACTAAATATTTATGTTGTACACTAATTATTGCACTGGAGGGGAAATAAAATCGTTTTGTTTGTGGAACCGCTTTCTGGTTATTTAGCGCTGGGTTCGGTCAGACGTTGGTCCGCTCCTCAACCTGCGTCTGCACATAACATTAGGGGCGTCTAATAAAATTTTTTTTTTTTTTTTTTTGCATGGGAGCACTTAGGCTGTGTGAATTTTTGCTTTAATATTTGTCTCACCTGTTGTGTGTTGGGGGGGGTTTGGCTGGCCAAGATACTGTTTGGGTGTTTTGTGTATACTTCGGGTGGTTTGTGGGGGGCGTGTCTGAGGCTGTGATGATGGATGAAGCATCTCTCACCCTCCACTGTCATCATGCCAACCCCATGCACCTGATGAGCAGTTCATGTGCAGATCTAGAGGACTACCAGCTGAAGAGGATGTACCTGATGAGCAGTTCACGTGTAGAGCTAAAGGACTACCAGCTGAAGTGGATGCACCTGATGAGCAGTTCATGTGCAGATCTAGAGGACTACCAGCTGAAGAGGATGTACCTGATGAGCAGTTCACGTGTAGAGCTAAAGGACTACCAGCTGAAGTGGATGCACCTGATGAGCAGTTCACGTGCAGAGTTAAAGGACTACCAGCTGAAGTGGATATCCTGATCAGCAGTTCACGTGCAGTTCCAAAGGACTTCCAGCTGAAGTAGATATCCTAATGATGTACTACATTTAAGCCATGACTGCTCTGTGTAAGGTGCTGGGGACTCAACCTTGTTGCTGCTGTGTGACGATCGTTTGTCTAACATTGTGACGCTGAGGATCGCTCCAGGTTTGACGCACCGTGCCTGTTAAGGAGATGGGTGAGGGACATGCTCCATCAGCACACTTCAGAGGTAACTAAAGCTGTGAATGACTTTGAGTAATTAACAATAGTAATTTGGCGTTTTGTACGCAGCTATATTTGAGCTACTCTGATAATTGTGTAAAGTCGCTCTTCACAGCCGTGGCGTGCAGATTGATGGTCCTCCACGGGCTGTGAGAGCTGTTTCTGTAATTTGAGTCTGAATTAAAACCTGAATGTGTTTGCTGATGGTGTGAACCCTAAACAGTATTTGTGTGAACAGTGTTGACTTATCTCGCCTCTCATCCTTAACAGGCGCTGTCCGATTCATTAACCACCTGGGGGGTGCCAGCGGGAATTTCTGGGTCCAGAACTGTCGGGCTCCAATCCCTTGGGCGCTAGGAAAAGCACGTCGTCCTCCACCCCACCAGGCTGTTAATTCACTTTTTGTTTATATTTGCACTTGAAACAAATCTGTTATGTTCTTTGGAACCGCTCTCTGTTTCTTTAGCGCTGGGTCCTTGTCAGACGCTGGTTCGCTCCTCTAACCTGCGTCCCAACATAACATCACCTTGATCCAGCACACCGTTTTACACATCTTGGATGTGTTCGCCTTTTTGATTCATCTTTGTAACAAAACCAGGTGAGCAAAGCAGAGGAAATTAAAGTGATGTCCCGTGTGTGTGTGTGAGAGAGAGACAGAGAGAGAGAGACAATCCAATCTAGTTTCTTTACTAAATTATAAAATTAATGTATACATTTATCTATATGCCATACCATATGTCTTTGTTAAAGAGCATAAGACAAAGTCTTTCAGCATGAAAGCACATATTTGTAATGTGTGACAGCATCCTGTATCATAACTGAATCTGAATATAACTGAATCTCTGCTGTTTCTAACAAATCAATCCCCGAGAAAATCGGTTAAATTTTGGGGAGTTACGGATTATTGTAGTTGGGGATACACCTTCCTCAATACAAATAAATGCACATTACCTCCAATAGGCAGTGGCAGTCCATGAGGCGTCTACGTATATAATGTCTATGTCGCTGATGTTACTGGTAGCAAAGTTAAACAACATCAGATAATTCATGTTGCTTGCACCATTTCACAATAAAACATTTAATGCCAGCATCCCAGCAAATACTTTTACTGTGAAATGCATGTTGTCAGTGTTCGTTGCGACTGAGTTTAACTTGACAACACTAAGGAGATGTTAGTTAAAATACGTTTTTTGCTAACACCAATAAATTTCTCACTATTTGTACAACATTTCAGTAAGTACATAAGCTGAATAAAATCTTATATTTGCTGTGAGTTTAAGTTCAAATAAACTTCAGGAGGTGGAGTACTGTGTTTCAAATATTCTTAATGTTCTGTTTAATTTTGTTTGAGTCTCTTCCAATAACCTGTTTATTTCCATATAAGTGATAATAAAACAATTTTTTTAAAACAATATGAAATACTATGTTCAAATCTGAATGGGGCACACGTGTGCGTGCCACTGGACACCTTTGCTGAAAGTTTGCTGGTCGTGGGCCAAGAAGTCACACCATGCGTCAGACGCAGCCTTTCCGGCAAACTTTAATTTCTTTTTCTTTTTTGCTCATTTCAGGAGCACAACGCAACTCTGTACACCATGATGTTGGATGGATTATCACATGGGATTTACAGTATTTTGCTGTGGTTATTTGCAGCACACAGCAGCTGGGTGAGAGGCTTTTCACCACAGGCTGTTGTTTGGATCCTGTGCTATCTGCTCTGTCCTGATTCTGTATTGGAGGTGAGTTTCTTTTTTATTAATGTGGCCATGGCCTGGCATGTCATATCTTCCTTTATATAGCACCCCTTTGGCACATATTGCGGCATTTTGGGATTACCTTTCACTGCTGTGCTGATGATACATGCCGATAACTGCTGGTAATCTCATCCACATTCCACATAAAATCCTTAGAAGATTGCCTTGCATCAGTGAGAATTGTGTGTCATACATCACACTGACAACGTGTGGAACATTGGGGTAATTTTTGAACCTACGTTGTCCTTTGACCTCCACATTAGAGATATTACTTTCTTCTACCTGCGAAATATAGCGAAGATTCATACTATCCTGTCTATGGCTGATGCTGAGACCCTGATCCATGCACTTGTCTCTTATAGATTGGACTACTGCAGTATTCTACTTTCTGGTTTAGTCCAGCATTAGGGCTCTCCAATTAGTTCAAAATACTGCTGCCAGACTTTTGACACAAAGCAGAAAGTTTGACCACATTACACCCATTTTGGCATCTCTTCACTGGCTTCCTGTCCCAGTGAGATCAGATTTTAATGTTCTGCTACTAACCTATAAAACTGTTCACGGACTGGCACCTCCCTACCTAGCTGACCTAATTAAACCCTATGAACCGGCCTGGGCGTTGCGTTCTCAGGTTGCAGGACTACTTTGTGTCCCTAAGGTGAATAAAAAGTCTGTGGGTCACAGAGCTTTCTCTTCCCAAAGCACAACATACAACATAAGTTGCCCCAAGTTGATCTAAATTCTGGGTCTTTTAGTGAAGCTTAGGACTAGTAGCCACCGATCACCTTAGAATTTCTTTTGTTCTTGTTGTTGCTTAATGCTGACAAATTATACTGTATTTGTTGTCTTTCTGATGCCTGATTCTGTTTTTTTTTTTCTCTGTTTGAGGTGCAGCTCCATCCAATGATGGGTGTGGTGTATGTTTCTGAAACCCTCCTGTCCTGTGCACCGGCAACATTTTCTGTATATTCGTTTTGTGAATTGTTTTGTAATTTGAGTCAGTAGCATGGTCCAAGCAGAGGGTCACCACTTTGAGTCTGGTCTGCTTGAGGTTTCTTCCTCAGAGGGAGTTTTTCCTTACCATTGTTGTGTGCTTGCTCTGGGGGTTGGTAAGGTTAGACCTTACTTGTGTGAAGTGCCTTGAGGCAACTTTGTTGTGATTTGGCAGTATATAAATGAAATGAAATGAAATTAAATCTCCTACAGAGTTAGAAGGTGATCAGGTAATAATATGTATATTACAGCGGTGAGATCCATTCAGCTCCGTGTGTGACGTGCACTATGATGCATTACTGCGCATGAGACCACGGAGAGGCGCAGTGGCACACGGTACTTTCAGTTGGATTGTGCGCAGTTCACACCCACTGTACATGATGAATGCATGTCACATACATTTCATTACATATTAACATTTCCTTTGCCCTCCCTGGCCGGGGTCCAGTGGAGGTGGACATCCCACAACATGCCGGCAAGCTTTGCTGTGGCCGATCGATCTCAGAGCTCAATCAACCGTGATCAGATCGTTTCAGATGCTGTTTTGATGCCGTCAGAATATGTAGACTGCAATCAGATGACGCAAAAACTGCACATAGACGGCCGTCAGATGTGCATCCCATCTCGTCAAAAGTAAAAAAAACTCCTACGGGCACTGCTCTAGTTTTTTAAGTAATTTATTACTTGTGTGACAGCATAGTTTTGGAGTGAAGTCAAGAGTATATTTCACTGCATGTTGTAGGAGTGTACCTATGCATGTGACAAACAAAGAATCTTGATCTTGAAGACAACACTACTATACATATATACCACCATAATACATATGGCACTCAAACATATGAATCATCTGAATTGGATTTTCCACTTCAAGTTTTGCCAGGCACTGTATTGGTGGGTAAGACAATTATGGAACTGGTGTGCAGGAACTCAAGGCTCTTCTTTGGACACTGCACAGAAATGTCCCTTTTTTAATGGTAGTATTTAACACAATTATAACATGGTACAAAAGGCCACTCAACCATAGTAACCCTAATGATCCATCTCTTGAACGAGGTTGGTTCTCCAGCTGCACTAAGGCTGACCAGCAGGCTCTCCAGCGAGTGGTGAGGACAGTGGGGAAGATCATCGGGACTACCCTCCTGGAGATCAGGACACTCTACACAAGCCGCTGCCTTAGATGAGTGTACAACATCCTTCAGGACAGTTACCATCCTGCACATGACCTATTCCACCTGTTACCTTCAGGGAGAAGATACAGGTCCACACGTGCTAGAACCTCTAGAATGACCCGCAGTCTGTATTCCCAGGCCGTGAGGCTGCTAAACTTGCAGTCTCTCCCTCCCCTTCCTTCTCTGTCATCGCCCGCCATCACTACACGTCACATCCCACCATTACAATAACTGTGAATTGGTCTTTGCATTGCTGCTGCAGCCACTCGACACTCCCCAACATCCCTGTTTACTGGGACCCCCCCCATTAAGATGCTGCACTGTCTCTCTGTGCCTTACTTAATAATGAAGGTTTATAAACATATTCATACCCACGAATGAGTTATTATGTCATGAATAAGCTACTATGCTGTTGTTTGAGGCTCCATCGAAATTTCGTGTCATTTATAACTGTTGTTATTAGGGCAATGACAATAAAGTATTGAATTGAATTGAAAGTGAATGAAACATAAGCAGTAATTTGTTCCAGGTATATTGCTTTCTGACAATCTGAACCTCTTTTGTCTGTGTCAAGGAGGTCATAGGGCAGATTACAATTCACTGAGTAGAGGGAATTGTCCTCCAGCCAGCAGCCCAGATTTTAGTTTCTTCTGTCTGTGGATGAATGTGTTCTTGAGTAAGACAGTGAGTTCTAATTGGTTCTGTCATTAATTGAATATGGGTCTGGAGGCCATCCAAAGCTTGTAGAAATCTCTCCTTCGGGTTTGTTGCAGGATTAGCACTCCAGTTACTGTCAAAACATTTATTGGTTTGTTTGTCAGCTTGATGTCTCATGAAACATGAATATATATCAATTAAACTGGAAGGGGGAGCCTTCAATTAAAGAAGACCTGATTAAATTTTGAGCAAAATATGAATCCAGGATCATTATGAATAATATTTTAATAATAAATTGTATGTTATTTCTGCCCAGTCCCGCAATTCAGCTTAGTTATGGACAGGTAAACAATGGATGGTTAATGGGTTAATGGGTTCTTTCTTGGCCAAGATCCTGCCTCTGCCACACTGAAAAATGCAGAAGATGAAGTAATTGTGTTTTTTTTGGGGGGGGGGGGGGGGTATTGTATCAACATGGTGGTGCATCATGGCAGCCTCCATGAGGAGGCCTGTTCCCATGTGTGTGTGAAGGACTCATTCAAAGCTTATGAAAACACACTGATTTGTTATTGTAGGTAGTTCTACACTAATGAAAAGATTGTTATGAATGCTGTTTTCCAGTTGTGTGAATAAATGTTTAAATTCTACAAACTGCAGCTTTAAGTGAGCTTTAATAAATAAATTCATTCATTCATTCAAGTGAGTGACAGACCTTTACTGAAATAAGTGGTTCCTTGGAACTTAGTAAAGATGATAAAGTCTTTATGATGGCTTAAGGTGATGATACTTGACTAGGGATGGTGACCAAGTGGTTAGTGCTCTTGGTTTCAGTGCAGAAGGTTCCCAGTTCAAACCCCATGTGGCATTGCGTAAGGAAGAAAACTTGTTCCAAATCAACATGCAGGTCTGCCTTGGATCTGCTGCGGCAACCCCGAGTGAAAACAAGGGAGTAGCCGAAAGGACTTACTAAGGACCCTGTCCCACTGGCGTTTAGGAGGATTTGCGTATGGATTGCACACAAAATTGGCTCATATTCGCTTAACATCCGCAATATGCGTGAAATATGCTTGTATGAGTCGACTGACACCCGCACACGTCCGCAGTTATCCGCAGAGGCACATTTTTCTGTGCCTCTGCGGGCCCTACGGTGATGATACTTGAAGGAATTATTGTCTGGGAAGGGATAACAATGGCAGGTTAAGAAAAAGGGAAAAAAAGATTTGGATTCGCAGAGAAGAAGTTTCAATGTTTAATTAAGATAAAAGATGGTCAATGAAACCGTTGGCCACAGCAATGATGAATCAAATAATCATTTAGACTTTGGACTTGGGGTATGCAGTGTATTTGTTATACTGAATACTAAAACATTACTAAGCAAAGAAGATTGGAATACACTGCCAGCTTTAAGCACAAGCAAAGACAAATCAAGTAAAAGTTTGAACCTTCATGTGGGCAAAAAAAACACTTAATTTCTTAATACCTCTCGACTGAGAGGCGTATGGAGGATATATGACTGTCCTTCTGACTTAAAGCAACAGAACATTTTACAAAGTGGTAAATCCAGCTGGTGACAGATATGCCTATGGGCTATTAGGGTAAAAAAAACGGTTTTCACCAGATGCAACAGAGTTTGTCCTCATTATATGTTCCATTAATTTGGTGAAATACTAAAGGATTATTAACCTCGCTTGCTCGGTCTCTACGGGAAAATATCAGACCGAGCAAGTGAGGTTAATAATTTGTTTATTATATGGTTTTTCAAAGCTGTGTTTTGATCTCGTTGGTCTTCATTTTGCATGTCCACTTCAAGCTTGTTTGCTGTTAATTCTTCCAAATCACAAATCTGATATGCAATCTGGACTGATTGTCATGGTAACGGTCTGATATGGGAAAATATTACACTGGAAATCAGCCAATCAGAGCGCACGTATCGTCGTAGCCATATAATAAAAGATGATAACATTTGCTGTTTTCTGAAATATTGCATAAAAAATTTGGCTGGGCTGGACTAATCCACCCACCCACTCACTGTTTGCTATCTAACGCTGTTACAAATGTGCAGGGAAATAAAGAAAACTGATTACAGTTAGCTTAGGTAGTTTTGCACCCATGAGCAATATTTTAATTCTTTTAATGGATTTCTTGAATCACAAGGAAGAAGGACAACATTTATTTTGTACTTTTTCTTCTAGAAGATGCTCAAAGTGCTTTACAATGACGCCTCACATTTACTTTGCCAACAAAGGCCGGCATCCATTTTTGCAATACAGATGCCCACTCCATGTTCACTGAGCTACAGCTAAGCACAAGCTACTGGCTTAGCCAATTTGATGACATTGCCAAGTAAATTAAAAGCAAATATATGACAAAATATGTGTTTTATGAAAGCCATTATGAAAATGTTACTGTTGACACAAATGACAACACTAATTTTCAGTTTGCCCATGTTCGTAACGTGCCAAACATACATTATAATATAATCTAGCAAACCTTTGAATGAAAAAACATGGTGAACTTGACTATATAGTCCTGCAGACAACCTATGTCGGTCCATCACACAAGGAGGCAGAAAGACCTCACATAAGGTAGTGGTGGGGGGGGGGGGTCCTCATTTTTCTCAATTTTTCGGATCTATTTATAATTTTGCTGATGCTGCACCTCCATCTGAAGTGGAGTGGAAAAACTGCAGTCTGACAGCAGCACATAGATAAACGATCAGCACATAAAACTGGCATAGCTGTCAAAACTGTCACAATTATTTTTTTCGGCAGGGTGCTGGGGAGGGAGGGGGGGTTAGCCTCCTCTTTGTATAGTGTTTCAGAAAGAGCCCATGGGGGATGGAGAAGAAGCAGTTCTATTCACCAAAAGCAACATATTACATGATGAAATGGGAGTCAAATTCAGGATTCTCCTCATCCTTATGATCTAGTTATATTTTTTGCTGACACAACTGACTAATCAGCACATAAAACAGGCACAAAGTTGTGGCAGAGTTACAAATTTTATGAGGTGTATGTACTCCCTAAACAGCATGGAAAGTGAAGGGTTTTATTAGGGGTTTTGTCACAGTTCGAAAGACAGCGCATCTGTCAGTCATTGTATGCAATAACTAGTTACCTTCCAGTTTCTGGTATCATCTCCTGCATCTATTGCTGAGTGTGACTCACAATCTCCACTTTCTGTAAGGTCAGACAGCAGTTATATTCTCTGCCTGTTTCTTACGCAGCCTTTGCCAGTGTGCCTTGTGCAGAGATGACGCTGAAGCCATAACTGATGTTTATTAAATGTGGGAATGTGTTTGTGTGCGCGTAAGAGACTCTGTTGCTGTCTGTCACCTGGCAGCTCCGTGGCACATGCAGATAACACCGTCTGATAGATGTGAAAAGATGTGATCTCGTGATACTGGCTCACAACATATACCTGCTACAACCTCAGCACACTGATCATGATTATTTCCAATAACACAGAAAGCTTTTTACACTGAACCTCAGTTTCACCGCTCAGGCTGCAGATACAGTAAGTAAATGATCAAATCTGCTGGTAGCACACAGTCCATCAATGCATCACGTGAATGAAGAATGCATTATTCTGAGAAATTACATTTTTTATCCATTTGTCTTTGCCTCACCTTTCTCGCACATGTCTCCTCCGTAGCTGGGCAGACAGAGGCAGAGAAATGAATCAATCTTGTCAATGCAAGTGCCTCCGTTTTCGCAGGGTTCAGACTGGCAGTCGTCAATGTCTGCAAGGAAAAAAGCAGCACGAACAGATCTCATTAGGGTTATAATTAAAAGCATGAATTCAGCCTAAGAGGTGCTGTTTGTGCCAGAAAAACTGTGTGGGCTTTCGCTGCCAATCAAGTACTGACAACAGACGAGGCATCAGCTGCAGGTTTAAACAAAGACTGTGTCCTTGTTGGACAATAATTTCAACTGGCTGTGAGGAGAATACTGACACCCTAATATCCTTTACCTTCCTTTGTCTCACACACACACACACACACACACACACACACACACACACACACACACACACACACACACACACACACACACACACACACACACACACACACACACACACACACACACACACAGAGAGAAGACACTCAAAAGCCGTTAAAGTATTATTACCTCTTACTTTAGGCATTTATGGAATGTCAGGTTAAATGAATGCATGCATAATCACTTCTCCACTCCACCACTTCTCTTTTCTTTCAAAGCATTTAAAAGTACTATATATATATATATATATATATATATATATATATATATATATATATATATATATATATATATATAAACATGATTGGGATTGAAAAAGAGATAGGAGCATCTTATTTACAATATGTGAAGTGGAATTTAGATGTGATAAGGTGACATTAGTGCAGGGATTTGTAAAGGAGTTGTTATTGCACATGATTTGTGGACATATTAATATTGCACGTGATTTGTGGACATATTAATATTGCACATGATTTGTGGACATATTATTGCATGTGGTTATTTCACAGTGTTATTGTACAGTCTGACAGCAGCAGGGAGGAATGACCTGCGGTATCGTTCCTTCTTGCACTGAGAGTGCCTCAGCCTGTCACTGAACGAGCTGCTCAGCTCCACTACAGTCCGGTGCAGAGGGTGAGAGGAGTTGTTCATGATGGATTTGAACTTGGTTAACACCCTCCTCTCAGCCACCTCCTCCAGAGACTCCAGAGGACAGCCCAGGACAGAGCTGGACTTCCTGACCAGCTTATTCAGTCTCTTTCTCTCCTGCTTTGTGCTGCCCGGGGCCCAACAGATGACAGCATAGAGGAGAGCAGAGGCTACAAGTCATAGAGGGTCTTAAGCAGAAGCCTGCTCGCTCCAAAGGATCTCAGTCTCCTCAGGAGGTGGAGGCGACTCTGCCCCTTCTTGTACAGCGCGTCAGTGTTGTGAGTCCAGTCCAGTTTGTTGTTGAGGTGAACACCCAGGTATTTGAAACTGTCCACAGTCTCTATGTCCTCCCCCTCGATGTTCACCGGTGGGTGAGGTGGTGGCTTCCTCCTGAAGTCGATCACCATCTCCTTTGTCTTACTAGTGTTGACACACAAGTGGTTGCGCTCACACCAGTCCGTGAAGTCTGTGATGACCGACCGGTACTCCAGCTCGTTCCCCACAGACACACGACCCACAATGGTGGAGTCATCAGAGAACTTAGGAGATGGCAGCTGTCCGTGTAGTAGGTGAAGTCAGAGGTGTAGAGGGTGCATGTACTGCGGGCGGTCAGTGAGGTAGTCGGTGGTCCAGGTGGCGAGATGTCCATCCACACCTGCGTCCTCAAGCTTCCCCCGCAGCAGCGCCAGTCTGATGGTGTTGAAAGCGCTGGAGAAATCAAAGAACATGACTCTCACAGCGCTCCCGCCGGTCTCCAGGTGGGTGAGCACTCGCTGCAGTAGGTAGATGATGGTGTCATCTACCCCAATGTTGGGCCTGTAGGCGAACTGCAGTGGGTCCAGGATGTCGCTCACCACGGTGCAGAGGTGAGACAGGACAAGCCGTTCCATGGTCTTCATGAGGTGGGAGGTCAGGGCAACTGGCCTGTAGTGGGCTGATTCCTTTGTGTGCAGTGTTTTGGGAACCGGGACCACACAGGAGGTCTTCCACAGGGTGGGGACCACCCCCAGGCTGAGGCTCTTGTTGAAGATGTGGCTGAGGACCTCACAGAGCTGATCTGCACAGGTCCTCAGCAGCCTTGGGGAGATCCCATCAGGTCCTGCTGCTTTCCTCTGCTTCAGCTGCAGGAGCTGGCCTCTCACCTCGGACGGAGTTCCAGTGAGGGGGGAGGGAGGGGGGAGCTGAGGTGTGAGCTGAGGTGGGCTGGTGCTAGATACAGTCCGGGGGGAGGAGGGACAAAGTACGGGGTGCAGTGGACATGACCGGGGGGAAGAAGGTGGTGGTGGGGGGGTCAGGGGTACTGGAGGGGTGGCTGCTGGAGATGTGTGGAGAGCTGGGAGCAGGCAGGGGGGCAGGTGTGGAGGAGCCAAAATGGATGAAGTAGCTGTTTAGCTCCTCTGCAAACCAAGAATCTCCATCTGCAGTCCTGCTAGCACCCTGCCCAAATCCGGAGGTGGTCTTGAGGCCTCTCCACACGTCCCTGACGTTGTTCCGGGCCAGCTGCTCCTCCATCTTCCTTCCATACTCCTTCTTGGCTGCACGGATCTTCCACTGGAGTTCCTGTTGGGCTCTACGCTGCTCCTCTCTGTCTCCCGAGTTGAAAGCCCTCTTCTTCTGGTTCATCAGTACCTTCAGCTTGGGGGTCACCCAGGGGTGGTTGTTGGGAAAGCACCGTACCCTCCAGGTGGACACAGTGCTCTCCATACAGAAGTTCATGTAGTCAGTGACACACTGGGTCAGGCCGTTGATGTCATCACCGTGAGAGTTTTGAAACATGCTCCAGTCTGTGGTTCTGAAACAGTCCCTCAGCCTCTCAGCGGCCTCTTCAGTCCAAAGTTTCAATGATTTTTTTTTTGCACCGATTCTCTTCTCACCCTGGGTGTATATTGGGGGAGCAGATAGACGAGATTGTGATCCGAGCGTCCCAGCGGGGGGAGGGGGTGGAGGTGTAAGCGTCCTCCACATTAGCGTAAAAAAGGTCCAGTATTCTATTGTCCCTGGTTTTACACGTGATGTACTGGGTGAACGTGGGCAGGGTGGCGGAGAGGGAGGCGTGGTTAAAGTCCCCTGTGATGAGGAGGAGGGCGCGGGGGTGTTGTGTGTGCAGCCACGTGACTGTACTATGGATCCGCTCGCAGGCTGCGGCGGCGTCTGCAGAGGGAAGAATACATGCGCAGAGCGTAATCACACTTCCAAACTCCCGTGGGAGATGGTACGGCCTCATGCTCACCGCAAGTAGCTCCACATCTGAGGAGCAGATCTGGTCTTTCACATGAACATGAGCTGCGCTGCACCATCTCTTACTCACATAAACGGCAAGCCCCCTTCCTCTTTTTTTTCCGCTCTCTGCCAACGTCCTGTCCACGCAGATGAGTGTAAAGCTGTTCATGTTCATCCAACCACGTCTCCGTGAAGCCTCTGGAAATGGTTTAGCGCTGCTAGCTCCTCGATCTTGTTGCAGAGAAATCTTACATTCCCCATGACCACAGATGAAATATAAGTCCTTCTCCGCTTCGTCCGTTCACCCCTGCAGCCTCTCCGTCTCCTCCGTATGACTGCAGGTATGTCCAGGTGCTCAGCATAGCGGGGACCCGGCTCACTGTACATAGCATCTCTTAGTCCAAACAGCTGATCTCGGCTATAAACAAGGTGATGTCTGGAGCTGGAGACAAAGGGATTTCCCCGCGCTGCCTCAAATAGTGCCGAAAGGAGCATAAAACTAATCACAAGAGTAACAAAAGTGGGTTTCCCATGTGCATACTTGCACAGGGTACCACCCACTGCAAATAAAGACAAATAAGCACTATTAAAAAGTATTAAAAATAGCGAAAGTAGGAAAAGAGGGGGCAGAGCTGAAATAACAGGCAGCTGCATCGGCAGTGACATCTTGAAAAAAAAGAAGAAGCAGAAACCAGAAGAAAATCCATGAACAAAAAATGAAAGGGGAACCGTGAAACATTCCACCTGCTGTCGGACACGTGGTCGGACAGGCGAGTGGCACCGAGCGGCGCACCAGAGGACAGCACGTCATGTGGACCAGAGTTGATGTGGGTGACGTGGCATTCAGATTTTCAGCTGAGTGTACAAATGATCTAGTGGTCCTTTTCATCTGGCACAGCCTGCTGATGTACGTGCTGTGCAGCCGCTCCAGCCCGTGGCAAAGGCAATATATGTTTTTATGTAATTCCATGCCAGGACAACAAGCACGCGCCTCACGGTTGACAGTTGTCAGGTCATGTCCTTCAAAACACGGTACATGTTCTCCAGCTGAGACCTCCAGGTCCAGAGATCTCAACAGCAGCGCTTCGCGCAGACATGCCCAGCTGTTCATTCAGCCCACAAAATAAAGTGCCACTCTCCTTTTCTTTGCTCTGTGATTATTTATTTTTGTTATTTGTTATGTACTTGTCTATGAAGTTATTGTAGTATTTATTTATATACCTGACTTGGCTGTGCTCTCTGTGTTTTTAATTTAACACGTTGTGTGCCCTGAGCCATCCTTTCCAGCTGTCAGTGAGTGGCTGGCCGCCGATCAGCTGAGAGGCGCCATGCCGTGCTGTGTGCGCTCAGACGTGGCTGGCTGGTCCCCATGTGATCTTGTCTGTCCATAATTATCAGCATGCCATGCAAGTGTGTGTCCCCCGTACGCCACGTGTGTTGCGGGGAGGATACACAAGCATGCCACATGTGTTGAGGGGAGAGCCAACACACTGGCAGGCCACATGTGTTGGGGGGGGGGGGGGGGGTGTTCAGCACAGTCTTACCCATGTGTGTTGCTTGGTAACACACATTCGTGTTGCACTTAGACAATTTTCACAGACAGCTCAAATGTGGTCAACTGCGCTCTACTATCATGCCAGGTATGCAAATGGCCACGCCTTTTCTAAGTATCCAATGAGCGGTGTTAGATGTTCATGTGTGGCACCTGGAATTTGGCTGACACCTGTTGAGAGAGGGGTCGAATGGGCACTCGCAGGGCACTAGATGTCTTTCGGCCGCCGATGTGCATGAATGGTTGTGGCGACAGCTGTATGAGGCATTTGAGGCAGCTCCGATTTTTCACGAATGGCATGCAATTCCTCCTTCATGTGCTAGTTTGCTTCAATCGTGTTATGACCCCAATAATTCTGATCCCAATGACTGATTTTTGGGAAATCTAACTACACCAGGGCAACTCCATATAAACAAAAAATTTGACCTTTGACCCCAATGAATGACCTTTGTTTTTCATTTCTTTTTTGTGTATTTGAAAGGGACGGAGCATATAATCAAGATCTGTACAAAATATGCATGTAAATATGCCAGAGTTAGTAGAAATGCTAATTTAAGTTCATAGTCCTTCAGCAATTGACAGACAGTGCAATTCATTCAATCGTTAATATTGCTGTAGTAACATTTTTTCAGCCATTTGCAATAATACTACACATTCTGTGCAATAATACACTCGTGTACAACATCCCTTGAACCGTGTTTTGGCAGTTATTTTCCCTCTACCTTATTTTTGCATACTTGCACTGTTGTTCTGGGACTGTCCCTGTGCTCCTGTAACATCGTAAATTTCCCCATCGTGGGAATATAGATTATCTTATCTTATCCAGTTTATACTTATTAAATACAGACACATAATACTACACAAAGTACATGAAATGCATTGTGCAATGTAAATTTCTTTTTTCAGGGGCATTTCCAGAACCTACCTACATATGTCTGCCAAGTTTGGTGAACATCAGAATGTAGGAATAAATAAATAAAATCTAAAACCCTGTCAGCTTCAGAGCTTGTCCTCCCCAGTGAGCTGAGCTCTGTGACCTCTGTGCAAGGAAAAGGCCAGCAAAAGAAAAATTTATCTGCAGGGATCGATAAAGTACCACTTTATCATTTTAAATGGAGGGCATGTAATGTTATTCCACCACGATGGGATTTTTCTGGGGTGGGATCCAGAATGCCAAATGCACTCCAGGACAGCAGAAATCTATTAAAACTCACAGCGAGAGAGCAAGTAATAAAAGCTACTTTAGATTTCAAAAGTACTTCAAAGTATTTCCTCAGATCTTAACAGTTACTTAGTTTCAGGAAAGAAGCTCAGCACTGAAAAAGATCAGTGGATCAAAAGAGATAAATTTCAATTTATTAAATTTATATAGTGCCAGTAGGGGTGGTGACCAAGTGGTTAATACACTTGGCTTCAGTGTGGAAGGTTCCCGGTTCGAATCACATTTCTCCATTTAATGTGGAGTTGCGTCAGGAAGAGCATCCGGCGTAAAATTTGTGCCAATTCAACATGCAGATCCACCTTGGATTTGCTGTGGCGACCCTGAGTACAAAACAAGGGAGCAGCCGAAGGGACTTACTTTCATTTATACACTCAGCAAAAATATAAACGCAACACTTTTGGTTTTGCTCCCATTTTGTATGAGATGAACTCAAAGATCTAAAACTTTTTCCACATACACAATATCACCATTTCCCTCAAATATTGTCCACAAACCAGTATAAATCTGTGATGGTGAGCACTTCTCCTTTGCTGAGATAATCCATCCCACCTCACAGGTGTGCCATATCAAGATGCTGATTAGACACCATGATTAGTGCACAGGTGTGCCTTAGACTGTCCACAATAAAAGGCCACTCTGAAAGGTGCAGTTTTGTTTTATTGGGGGGGGATACCAGTCAGTATCTGGTGTGACCACCATTTGCCTCATGCAGTGCAACACATCTCTTTCACATAGAGTTGATCAAGTTGTCAATTGTGGCCTGTGGAATGTTGGTCCACTCCTCTTCAATGGCTGTGCAAAGTTGCTGGATATTGGCAGGAACTGGTACACGCTGTCGTATACGCCGGTCCAGAGCATCCCAAACATGCTCAATGGGTGACATGTCCGGTGAGTATGCCGGCCATGCAAGAACTGGGACATTTTCAGCTTCCAAGAATTGTGTACAGATCCTTGCAACATGGGGCCGTGCATTATCCTGCTGCAACATGAGGTGATGTTCTTGGATGTATGGCACAACAATGGGCCTCATCTCGTCACGGTATCTCTGTGCATTCAAAATGACATCAATAAAATGCACCTGTGTTCTTCGTCCATAACAGACGCCTGGCCATACCATAACCCCACCACCACCATGGGCCACTTGATCCACAACACTGACATCAGAAAACCGCTCACCCACACGACGCCACACACGCTGTCTGCCATCTGCCCTGGACAGTGTGAACCGGGATTCATCCGTGAAGAGAACACCTCTCCAACGTGCCAAACGCCAGTGAATGTGAGCATTTGCCGACTCAAGTCGGTTACGACGATGAACTGGAATCAGGTCGAGAACCCGATGAGGACGACGAGCATTCAGATGAGCTTCCCTGAGACGGTTTCTGACAGTTTGTGCAGAAATTCTTTGGTTATGGAAACCAATTGTTTCAGCAGCTGTCCGAGTGGCTGGTCTCAGACGATCTTGGAGGTGAACATGCTGGATGCGGAGGTCCTGGGCTGGTGTGGTTACACGTGGTCTGCGGTTGTGAGGCTGGTTGGATGTACTGCCAAATTCTCTGAAACGCCTTTGGAGATGGCTTGTGGTAGAGAAATGAACATTCAATACACGAGCAACAGCTCTGGTTGACATTCCTGCTGTCAGCATGCCAATTGCACGCTCCCTCAAATCTTGCGACATCTGTGGCATTGTGTTGTGTGATAAAACTGCACCTTTCAGAGTGGCCTTTTATTGTGGGCAGTCTAAGGCACACCTGTGCACTAATCATGGTGTCTAATCAGCATCTTGATATGGCACACCTGTGAGGTGGGATGGATTATCTCAGCAAAGGAGAAGTGCTCACTATCACAGATTTAGACTGGTTTGTGAACAATATTTGAGGGAAATGGTGATATTGTGTA
Organism: Thalassophryne amazonica; assembly: GCF_902500255.1. Taxonomy (NCBI): domain Eukaryota; kingdom Metazoa; phylum Chordata; class Actinopteri; order Batrachoidiformes; family Batrachoididae; genus Thalassophryne; species Thalassophryne amazonica. The sequence continues at coordinate 64,294,848 of NC_047114.1, read as the reverse complement.
TGTGGAGAAAGATTTAGATCTTTGAGTTCATCTCATACAAAATGGGAGCAAAACCAAAAGTGTTACGTTTATATTTTTGCTGAGTGTAAATCACAACAAAGTTGCCTCAAGGCGCTTCATACAAGTAAGGGCTAACCTTACCAACCCCAAATAAATGTGTCACACAGACCAGAATGAGTTCAGACACAAGTCGACCGTGTTTCATATTTCGACTGTGACATTCCAGAGGCTGCTTTCAACAAAAATGAACATGGAATCTTTCACTTTAGCTTTTCCTGTGTTTAATATGTGATGGGGAGCTAATTTTGATCTGACAGCAGAATTTACTATGCCAGGAATAAAAAGCAGCATTTCTGCAGCATTTAAAGAATGCAGCAAGACTTTTGAGTACTGACTCAGTTGCAGCCACGTCACTGCTAGTTTACTTTCGCATCGCTGGTATGAAACTCTGCAGCTGTCGGCGTGTTTTACCATAGAGATGCATTGTGTATGTGGGAGTGGTATTTGCTCTTGAATTCCAGATTTAAGTAATTATTTGTTTGAATTTCATTATATTTCTGTTGTTGGGACCTTAGTGTCACCTTCAACTATTTAGAGGGTTTGGATAATATCGCCCGGGAGCGATATAAAACCAAATTAGCCGCAGCAGGACTGGCATCTCGTCTGTACCAACTGGAAGCTGGACGATGGAAAAATGATTTCACACAATGACCAGATGTTCAATATACTGATATTTATTCCTACCTCAAAGACACACCAGGTATTTTTGTATTTTATATAATTTATGTCGCGTATGCATTGTGAACTGCTGCTCTGCTCCAGGAGGGGCCATGCTGCTGATTACGTTCCCAAAAAGCATGATTGATGTGATGCATAATCATAGAAAGTATAGATGGTTTATCCACATAGATCAAATTGGGAAGCTGCAGGTGTTTATAAGAGCACTGCAGCATCTTTATAAAAGGATCTGTGCATGGAGGCTACTTCTGCCTGCACCCGGTATTATCCTAAAGTAGGGTTAGGGTTAGATCCATACCCTATCCTAACGTATGATAAAAACAATGTGAATTTTGAATTCTAATTTTACAGTAAAGACACCCTGGTGGCTCTTCCTTGATGGCGGGCGCATAACTCGTGGTCCAGATGTTGATATTTCCAAGTACCTATTGCTATCTAGAGGATGCAAAAACAAATGCAAGTGGGTGCTAGGCACAAAGAAGTTTGATTTATCCTCTTCATTAATTATAGATGCGTTTTGGGCCAAACCTAAAATCAACCAATCACAATGCCAACTGTCAACCCCTTTTAACAAGCATGAACCAGGTGCACAGTGGTGTGTTATTAAGAGGATGAAAATTAGTTTTCTGATGAGGAAACAGATCTATGTGAACAAAACATGCACATGGAATCATCTGACAGAAGAGACATAATGTTGGAAGGTGCAGTGACAGCAGAATTAACACATATGAATATGGTGTTCTTTAACAGATGTTTCAGCTGGCCATTGAGATGACCCACACATGCAAATTCCTGAATGACTGGAAGTACAGCGATCCTTTGTCTGGTGTACTTTTTATCCTAGCTGCAAAATGGAAAGAGGATATTATAACAGCCAGGCCTGCCTGTCTGTCTGCAGTAATATCTTCAAAATGCAAAGAACAATTTCTATTAAAGTTGATGGATAAACTCCATGGATGATCCTCTAAGAAGAGAGGTCATGTCACAGCCACAGGTCAAAGGTCAAGGGCCATGGTTAAATCAGACAATCCTCAAAAGTACATTAATGACCATACAATACCATGAGATATTGAAATGTGGTTTCCTGCGTATAGTTCTGCTTTGCTGGACCTATCACTTGCTTCAGACCTCTGAGGTCAATGATGTCATGTGATGACATCAAGCGAAGTCAAACATTAGCTGGTGGCAATGAGGCACCGCAGTTGTCAGGATGCCTTGCTAAGTTCATAACAATTCAGTCTGTCTTTAATTGGAAATTTGCTGTTGTGCACTCTGCCATGCACTCCGTGGTGCGTTTTGGTGCTGACAGAGTGAGTTTTCTTTTTCTGGTTATGGTTGGAGTGTGTGATTAGTGTATTGCAAGGTGATTTTGCATCAAAGCACATACGTAACATACATAAACTTAACTCATCTGCCACTCACACATGGACAATGACTGATATGCGTGCTTCCACCCCCTACCCCTCCTTTATGTTCCTACCCCCCCCACCCCCACCCCACCCCCCATGCGGCTTTAGCTGCAGCAGCGCCCCATTCCCCGCCAAGCTGGCTGTGCGACCAGGTGTTGCTACGCTCCCCGAAACTCAAATTTCCTCAATCGGATGATGGACTGTTTCAAAGTTTAGCGTACATAAACAATCAGATGTATATGCGCGGTTGTTTTAATTCTGGTGTGTGCCATTATTATGTTCAATTAGTAATAATTGTGGATTAATTGCTGTATATTTGTCTGAGGTAATTGGGTGTGAAATTAATTGCCCTTTTAGGGATCAATAAAGTTGTCTGAATCTGAATCTGAAAGCACAGGTTGTTATTCACATTATAGAAGTATTTCCAGCAGTTAACATCTTCACCATTTTAAAGTCTGGACCGCTTGTGAAAGCTGACCCTCCCTTTTTTTTCTTTCTTTTTTTTTTGGATGGTGGCAATCCACTCATCACCATTTGTCTGTTGCTGAAGGGGAAATCAATTAGATTTACTCAATCAAGAAGAAATTGTGTATAACTCATTTCAAACCATTTCTAGTCACCTCTGATTGCCAACAATGCCATTAAAATTGCCATTAATGACACACAATCAGCGAGTAATTACTCATTCAAAAGAAATCTCATAGCTTTTCTCATCACTATGTGCAAAAATTCAACATGTTTGGAAAGTGGCAGACATTTTTAAAATTACAGCTGGAAAAAAAACACATCTTTCTCACCAACAACCTCTCAGCACCCATTAAATTAACGTTTCCAAGAGGTAATATAATTTAGAAACATCTCATCAACATCAGCATCTGTGACCTCTTCATGGGCAAGTTTAGAGAGCAACGCGCTCTTTCCCCATTAAAGTCAGTGCAGCTCTTTGTTGTTCAATATGAAATGTCTGATCCCTTCATCCTTCTCATCCATTATGCAGACAGGAAGCTGCTTTTCACACTGATTATGCTGCAAATTCTGGAAAATCCATAAGAAGCCTCCCTGCATGCCCATGCGTCAGCTGCTAGCTGTCACTTTGACTGTCTGTGTGTCCATTCGTCCGTCAGCATCTAACACTGAAGACAGAAGAATAAAAAAAATCCTGCCATCCGATGAGTAATAAGGTGTTTACAACTTGAGCAGGAGTGTGAATACGGACAAGTGTTAATGTGTACAGTTCATTACAGGAAGGAAAGGGAACATTTTCTCTTTCTATATAATATGTTTTATTCCTAATGAGATGAACATATGTTTGAGAAAAAGAAGGAATGTTGAACCTGATTCATACCTTTGTGTCACAGCAGGTGTTTGTTGTGTTTTGATGCGATCTGCACCAAAGCCTACAAACGCCTCTTCAAAATGTAATAGCACATGGTGTGGAGAACAGTTTGGTTTCAAAAGTGAGTGGGACACACAACAACGTGACTGTGACTATGAAAATACTGGAAGCATTTGACAGTATTTTTTTTTTTTCAAAACACTTATTTATCATTTTTTTTCTCATCAAAAGACAAAACACCTGCACATCACTTACAAAGTGCAAACATAAGGGCCCCTTCACACATAGTACGAATGTGGTCGAATTGTGCATGAATTGCGCATCAAGCAGGAATCGTAAGCAATACGTGTAAAATCGTAGCTGCCTCTAACGTCTCGTACACCTGTTGCTACAACGTTTTGCACACACCAGCGGCTGAAAGACAGAGTGTGCGCTGTGAGAGCCCATTGAACCCTCTTGCGGCAGGTGTCGGCCAAATTCCAGCTGACACACACGAACATCTAACACTGCTCGCTTGGCACTTACAAAATGTGTGGCCATTCACACTATTAGCACAACAACAGTCAACAGCTGATCACTGTTGAACTGGATGTGAAATTTGTCTAAGTGCCCCCACAAGTGTGACTTTGCAAACACGTTGGTGTGTGCGCTGAACTGACAGGGGGTGTGTCTGCCCACAGGAGCAGGTGTGGAGATCTGTGGTTCTGGATGTCACGGCTGGGGAACACTTACTGCGTTTGGACGGACATAAACTAACAACTGCCCACTGTGACGCATGTGCGTCTGTTTGCTGTCCTCACATGGACATGCATAAAAACATATATCAGTGTTGCAATGGGTTGCAGCGCGCACGCGCACAGCGCGCACATTGACAGGCTACCCCAAGTGAAACAGACCGTCAGATCATAGCATGCAATGGCCGATCTGAATGTCACATCACCCATGTGAGCTCTGTTCCACATGATGCAGTGTCTGTCCTGCGGCATGCCGTCCACAAGACATGCGCCTGGAGGGATCCCATGCAAACATGGGGAGACCATGCAAACTCCACACAGGAACGCCACAGGTGGCCATGACCTTCTTATGGTGAGGCAACAGTGCTAGATACTAAGCCACCGTGCTGCCCAAGATTACATATCTGTGATATAAAAACTTTCTAATGGGGCATGAGTTCAAAGAGGTCCTTCCAAGGAAATCTAGGGGGCTGAGAGGGGAACTCCAGAAAAATATTAGATGCACAATGTTTAATTTGGAAAAAGTTAAATAAATTAGATGATGGAATGCCATATAAGGAAGCCATGTACAATTAAAAAAGCTATTATCCCTAAAAAGATCATCGAAACATTTCATGCCCTTCTTACCCCATAGATGAAATGCAGTGTCTAAGAAGGAGGGAGGAAAGGAGGAGGATTATTACATAAAGAGCAAGAGCAGAAGCACAAACACATATGAAGTGAAGTCAAAATTTATATTATATTTTAAGAGAGGCAAGTACAACACGATTATCTGTGTACCAAGACATGGAGATAGGGAGAGACGACAATAAAAAGATAGGGAGAGAGGTAGACAAGCAAGGCTGTGCTTCCAAGTGATACCTAGCTGTATCAGGATCCTTTAACCAATAAATTTAGGTTTGAATATTAACTGCCCAGTAATCACACATCAAATTACATAAAGACAGGCTTCCACTAAGCTGATGATTTTGTAGTAATGATTTATGAACCCTGGGAATTTTACCTCCCCATATAAATGAGGAAATCATTTGATCAATATATTAAAAAAAAAAAACGCTTTTGGGTCAGAACAGAGTAATACACTAAAAAAGGTATAAAAAACCTGGATAAAACTTTAATTTTCACTGTATTAATCCTCCCTAAAAGTGATACTGGTAAATTAGACCATCTTTGAAAAGCTGACCTTATAATGGATGATAAAGGAGTAAAATTTGCAGCCCACAGAGCCAGAGGTGAACCAGTCACATTCACTCCCAAATATCTAAAACCAGAATGAGTCAGATGGAAAGGAAGATCAGTTTGTCTGAGTCACTGTGCAGCTACATTTATAGGGAAGCATTCACTTTTTTGTACGTTAAGGCTATATCCAGAACAAGAGCCAAAATTTTGGAGTACTGCCAGAATAGAAGTTAAATGACTAGTTGGGTTTGTGACATATAAAAGTAAATCATTTGCATACAGTGCAGCTCTATGTTCTGTACTCCCATGAGTCACACCCTGGAACAAGGAAGAGGTTCTGAGATTCATTGATAGTGGCTCTATTGCTAAAGCAAAAAGTAAAAGGCAGAGGGGACAACCTTGACGTGTACCACGTAACAGAGTAAAATAGTCGGATTTTACATTATTAGTACACACAGAAGCTGGGGGGAGAACTATACAAGAGACAAATAAATCTATCACCAAAACTAAATTTCTTCAGGACTACAAAAAGGTACTCCCATTCCACTTTAACAAATGCTTTTTGGCATCCAATGACATTACCACTTCAGGGAAATTACTATGGTGTTTGGAGTGCAGTATATTGAAAAGGGTGCATATATTAAAAAATGAACGCCCTCCTTTGATAAAAGACAGTCTGGTCATTTGATATAATAGAAGTAAGGATTCCATCTATACGGGACACTAACTGCTTGGCCAAAATTTTCACATTTACATTAAGCAGGCTAATAGTCTATAAGAAGCATGGGAAGTTGGATCCTTTCCTTTGTTGAGCAGTATTGAAATGGGGCCTGTCTCAGCGTTGTGGGAAGAGAACCCTGTGCCAATGATTCCTCAAAACTGACAAAAGTAACAGGGCTAAATTCAAATGAAACTTCTTATACAAATTATAAGGGAATCCATCAGGGCCAGGGGATTTGACTAACTGTAACAATTTAACCGAGGATAAAACCTCTTCCAGATTAAGAGGCACATCAACTTCTACACCTTTTAAAGTATCAACTGCAGGGATTTCTAGGTCATCAAGGAATTGCTGCATATTTTCAGAGATGGGAGGAAACTCTGATGTGTAAAGACTGGCATAAAATGATTTAAAAGCAGAGTTAATTTCACTTGGGTAAGATGTCAAAGTATCTGATGTATTTTTTATTTGTGCAGTGTGACGGGTGGCACCATGACACCCGAGCTGGTCGGCCAATAAGCGAATAGCTTTATCACCATATTCATAATAGTGACCACAAGACTGTAGTAACAACTGCTCAGCTTCCCTTGCCGAGATCAAGTCAAACTCAAGTTGCAAATTAAGACATTGCTTATAAAACTCTGCCAAAGGTTTCTGGGCATACTGACTGTCAAGTTTTAAAATGTCTGTAGTAAGGTCTTTTTATTTAGCTCTCCTGGACCTGGACAGGTAAAACGAATAAGAAATAATTTGGCCTCTAAGATAAGCCTTGAGAGTTTTCATAATAAAGTGTGTGGGATGGCATCAGATTTATTAGTAATTAAAAAGTTATCAATAGAAGATAAAATATACTCACAAAAGGTGGAGTCAGAGTGGGTCAATAACGCAATTTAGATCACCACCAAAAATCAGAAGGTGTGCATTTAAATCAGGGATAATCCCCAAAATGTTGTCAGCAAACTGGGCATTATCAAACTTTGGAGCATAGACATTCACCAGAACAACAATGAAATATCTTCCATTTCCGTCTGTGACCATTTTAGAAAGTGAGAAATGTATTTTGTGACTAATTAAAATTGCAACACCTCTCACTCTGGAGTCAAATTTGAATGACAGATCTGGCCTATACACAGCTTTTTAAGACTTATGATTTTTAATATGTAGATGAGTTTCCTGGAGAAAAATCACTTCTGTTTTAAGATGTGTCAAATGGGTGAAAACCCTAGACCTCTTTATAGGACCATTCATGCCCTCACATTCCAGGATAACAATCTAATAGGACTACACATAGTACTACCGCCAGCTATATGTGCACTTTTCCAGCAGTATTACTGTGTGGGTATGGGCCCATATTGACAAAAAAAGGGCGATAAAAACATAACGCAACTCCACGTTACATGAAGAAATGTAAGCACTGGAAATTACAAATATATATATCAACAAAGTAAACGCCAAACAATATTACAAGGGAAAAAAGTAATTATTTATGAAAAGACACTGAACACACAGAAAGTGTCTCATGTCAGTCTGACCCACAAAAAGGCAGCCACTTTACCACTTTACCTGTAACAGTGCATATATCAGTTATTGAAATAAAAAAACACCTTCAGCCTTTGCACAGGTCCTGCACCAACTTGTTGGCATCTGATGTAGATTGCAACCATTTTCTCCCCCCCCATCGCGAGAGTGATACATGGTTTAGCCAGATAAAGCAGCGCAGGCAGGAACATGTAGAGTTCAGACTTGGCGCCCTTAAACTCAGTGTGCAGTTTCACCACTTTGGGACTGTAATCTTCTTAGAACTGAATCTTATGTCCATTGTAGGTCAGGTCACCCTTCTTACGTGCCTTGTGAATCATCAAATCTTTCATTTGGAAGTGATGAAAGTGGAGGATAACTGGTGGGTGATAACTGGGGCTTTCTTCCAGGAGCCAGTTTAGGAGCTAATCTCTGGTGCACCCTGTCCAATTCCGGTGGTGAAGTGAGCACCTCTGTTCCAAAAACATCAATGAGGAGTTGGGAGGAAAAAACAGAAGGGCTTGGACCCTCAATATTGTCAGGTAAATCCACAATACAAACATTCTCGCCTCTGCTGTGTCCCTCCAGGTTTGCCATCTTGGATTTTTTAACCACTCATTGTCTTCAGACTGCAGCGTATTCGGCCTTGAGCTGATCCAAATGTTGATCAAAGTTAGTGTGCGTGGATTCAAGAGTATTAATGCATAAACCACAGTCACGCACTGCCGATTGTACACTGTCCAGCTTAGATGGCAAACTTTCAAAAGAAGGCTTAAAGTCAGCAGAGAGTGCAGCTCTGTGGTCTTCCAGCAGAAGGACAATCTCTGCCATAGTTACAGGTGCCGCAAGCGGTGAAGTTTCTCTGCCTCATTCGGACTTACTCTTTGACTTGGACATTTTACAGGTGGTCAAAAAGCAGTAAATCCGAAAAACAAAAATAAAACTGAGATTCCAAACAAAAAAATGTAAGGTTTGTAAGGCAAAAAAAATTGAACAGTGCAGTGGAGCGAGAGGAACATGTGCCTACTCACTAGACACCACAATGGAAGCTCCCATTTGACAGTCTTAAATGTAGCAACACAATGAAGGTTCCAACTTTATTTCTTTTAACTTGTGACAGATTAAGCTGGGCTGTAGTGGTGACACTTGTACATCACTCAGGTGATAGATATTTTGCAGTTCAGGTAGCTCAATAGGATAGCACTTGGGCTACCAATAAGTAGATCTAGGCTCAATTCCCAGTCATACGTCCTTGTCTGTGTCCTTGGACAAGAATCTTCATCTGCATTGTCCCACTTCACTCAACTGTAAATAGATACCAGCTTTGATTAGAGAAACAGCCTGCAATGGACTGGATTCCCATCCGGGTGAGTAATAGACTCTTATCCACTTCATGCTATGCTACTGGAGATAAGCACCTGCGCCATTGGGCTTCAGGGTTTATATAAGACCTATACTTCTCATGATCTCGTGGGACAATATTCAGGTTGCAACCATTGTTGTGCAGTAATTGCTTGTGTAAGCAGTTATTTTATTTTTTATTATGTGTGTTCTATATGAAGAGTTCAGATGCAAAACCCAGTATCTCCAAAACCATACATTTTTAGTTGAGGCCAACATGTACTTGGCTGCCAAGGGGTCCATCAGTGTGCAAAATATGAAAGAATTTGAACAAACTGTGTTCATTTTATTGATGAAAATCTGTGCATTTCCGCATATGGTGTCCTTTAAATCTCCATTTTTCAACTGCATTTTTCTCCATAAAAAAAAAGTACTTATTGGGTTTGGCATCTGAACTCTTCATATGATGTCATGTAAATGGAATGCATGAGGTGGGTTTCGCATTCATGTAGTGGGAATCATAATCTAGAATGTATGTGGCAACTTTCACTTAATATACACCAAATTCAAATAAATATGACCACTCAGTTAGATGCTAGACAGCAGGGGTGGTGGCCAAGTGGTTAATGCGCTTGGTTTCAGTTCAGAGGGCTCCGGGTTCAAATCCCACCCCTGCCACATTTCTCCATGTAATGTGGAGTTGCATCAGGAAGGGCATCCAGCTTAAAATCTATGTCAATTCAACATGCAGATCCACCTTGGATTTGCTGTGGCGACCCCGAGTGTAAACAAGGGAGCAGCCCAAGGGACTTACTTTTTTCGTTAGATGCTAGACAGTGTTTTTCTGCAGAAAAATGCTGGTCCACTATTGCTCTGCACAGATGGGCACATGCATTATTCCACCCCTGGGAGGGTGCAGAACATAGGTCTCACACTTGGCACAGTTTGGTGTTCAGTCCGCCTGAGCAGGCACATTGTTAGGCGAAAGTCAGAAAAAGTCTTTTTTCTCGAGGAGCTTGGTCAGACTCCGCCCATCTGAGCTTGTGAAAAACCAGGGCACGCTGGTTGATCCAGGTGACATCACCCTCAACTATTGATACAGTATACTATCAGGTTAGCTCTTTGCATGCTTGGGGTGAAAACTAGACTCCCAATTGTATGAACCTCCACTGGGCTCCCTGCGAACCACTGCACTGCAAATTCCTAAAAGATTTTGAATGTGCAAAACTGGAATGACTTTAAGGGACCTTTGTGGACTTTTGGACAGCTCTGCAAGTCATGGACACCTTTCAAAGAATTTGTATCTCTGATTCTTTATCTTGTTTCTTGTTTTTTCGTGGTGAAGAGAGAGCTGAGTTGGGGGGCAAAGCTCTCGATTTACCGATTGATCTACGTTCCGATCCTCACCTATGGTCATGAGATTTGGCTCATGACCGAAAGAACGAGATCGCAAGTACAAGCGGCTGAGATGAGTTTCGTCCGCAGGGTGGCTGGGCGCTCCCTTAGAGATAGGGTGAGGAGCTCGGTCACTCGGGAGGAGCTCGGAGTCGAGCCTCTGCTCCTCCATGTTGAAAGGAGTCCGTTGAGGTGGTTCGGGCATCTTTTCCAGATGCCCCCTGGACGCCTCGCTGGAGAGGTGTTCCGGGCACGTCCCATTGGGAGGAGGCCCCGGGGAAGACCCAGGACATGCTGGAGGGACTACATCTCTCGGCTGCTTGGGAATGCCTTGGGGTTCCCCCGGATCGGGAGGGAGGTCTAGGCGGCTTTGCTTGAGCTGCTGCCCCCGCGACCCGACTCCAGATAAAGCGGAAGAAAATGGATGGATGAATGGTCTACAAACTGTTCAGGCAATGTTTGGTGCTTATCTGTTCTCCTATTTAAAAAAAATGTTTTCTTTGTGATGAACCAAAGCGAAACCTTCAACTGACTGTAGAGTTGGTGGATTTCTGTACAGAATAAACACATTTTCTCTTATAAATTGAAGCGACTGTAATGTTGTCTGTGACTGGAAAACCCAGAAGGTGACTGTTGGGTCACATATTTCAACAAGAAACATGATCCAGAAACGCGGTTTGTGAAAAATACTGATTTAAAGCTACCATGCTTCCATGAAAAGATGACTGTGAATGGACCTTGAGAGACCATTTTGACCATCACCCCACTCAGACAGCCAGAAGCTAACCTTTGACCTCTGTCGGTTTTCATGCACCTGCCTCACTGTGATGCACAGTTTGACCTTCCAGTAGAAATCTGGAAGGATTCACGTCAATATGCCCACACTGGTGCAGACCCAACTTAAGCTGCTCAGAGTGTGCATGAGCGTGCACACCAGTCTAACTAAGAGTGTGCACAGTAGTATCACTCACCAATCTCACAGTTCTCCCCGGCAAATCCTTGCGGGCAGTAACAGCTGTAGCCTGTTCCCTGAGGAAGGCACTTTCCTCCATGCAGACACGGGTTTGTCACGCAGGGCTCCGCTTCAGCTAATACAGACAGACGGATGGGGGTGGGAGTGGGGGGTTATTTAGGATTCAAACTGAGCAGTGTGAGGTAATTAATCAAGAACAGCGCTGCATCTTCATTTAAAACAAGAATAAAGCATGCGCATAAAACCTGACAGGATAAACAGACCAGGAAACGTATTCAATCCACAATCATGTAAAACTAGAATTTTTTTTAAAGTTATTCTAATTTTCCATCATTTCATCTCAGTCAAAACCTAACGAACACGGGCGGATCCATTTCACACTCCTTCTGTTTTCAAAGAGATCAGAAGCCAGCGAGCCTCCACCTCACCATCCACTCACAACCATAGTTGTCATGGTTACCATATGAAAAGCGAGCCCTGGCTCACTCCACAGAGCGTAGTGGGCAGCGTGAGAACGTCAGACATTAGCTGTCCTCCACAGAAATGAGCAGACCTCCCGCCGTGCGCCTCAGCCCCACTATTCAGTGGCTAAATGTGTGCATGTGTGGTCTCCTTCCATAATTACAAATTTCCATATCAATTGACACACCACCATGTGTTTGTCCGCTGAGCCGCTCATTATAGCATCTTAGAGTTGGGTTTTTCTTTTTTTTTTTTTTGGAAAAACCATGACTTGCTCATTCTGGCTGCAAAACTGGGCTGTGGGAGCCTTTGTTCTGCCAGCTTTCTCTGAGGCTGGAGGGGGAGGTGGGCAGCGTGTGTGCAGGATCGTGTGTTTACACTGTACCATGAGCAGAAAATCAATACCTTGGTTATGATTAGGCCTGGAATTGATCCAATCCAATAACATTTTACACTCACATCCTGTTAGCTATCACCTTGACTGCAAAATAAAATGGTCGTTCTGTTAAAAAAAAAAAAAAAAAAAAAAACCTGCAAGTTTTCAATGCCATCAACTCTGTTGGAGATGAAAATTTCTCAATAATCTCAACTCTGTAGATTTATGATAAGTTAGAAGAGGCACTCATTGTTTGAAAACTGCTGAAGCCAGGTGCTAAAACCAGTGATGCGCTTCACTGACTGTAGATCAGTGCAGGCTTGCGCGCCTCTGGATCAGTCAAGGTCATGGCAGGGCGTGACAAACATCAGCTGTTATGACAAGTAGATTTACTACAGTGTGTGTGAGTGCGTGCGCGTGTCTGTGCACATGTGTGCAAGAAATATAAACCTTGCACAGCGGCTCGTTCATTAAAGCGAGAGGTGCAGAAAAATCAATAGTCTAGAGAAGGCGCTGGCAGAATGGACTGATGCCGGTTCTGCACAGAAACAAACAGCAGCACAGACCAGACGGGAAACACAGTTTGTAAATTTGATTTTCAGATACGTACTTCAGATCTTACAACCAGCCTTTCTAATCATAAAAGCAAAGGTTAAAAAAGGGGTTTGTGTTAAAAATGAGTTTTATCGATAATTGACAGGAAGTAGGTCAGTGGGCTAAGGAGTTAGACAATATCCAGAAATGGGTTTGATTCCTGGGCACGCTACCCGTCTCTGTCCAAATACAAGATACTTGATCTGCATTGTCTCAGTCCGCTCAGCTGTAAATGGGTTTTGACCTTGGCTGGGGAAGCAACCCGTGATGGACTGGCATCCCTTCCAGTCAAAGTCATAGAATATTCACTTCAGGCCATGCTGTGTTATAATTAAACAACACAGAGGCTTTTTGATGCGCTGTTGGTGATTCTTGCCAACAGCGCATCATTGAAGATGCTACGTTGAGTTAACAGGCTGAAAAAAATACCTGTTTCTTCTGTTGGGTTTCTTCTATGATTACAGATACTATATACAACACTGCCTCCAGTGGTGAATCAAAAATGGAGCACACATGCAACGGTCTTGTGCAAGAATTTAACATTTTACATGTAACACTAAAACTTTGAGTACTGGAATTCAGTGAAATGAGGCTAATATTGAGGTAAAAGTAAGTTCTTTTGGATTCTCCTTTTTGCTCAGGTCACCAAAGCAGATCCGACATGGATCTGTGTGTTGACTCAAGTTTTATGTTGAATACCCTTCCTGATGTAACTTCACATTACATGGAGAATGGGCACCGATGGACTTGAACCAAGAATCTTCTGAGATTCATATTAAGGCGATGTGAATAAATATTCTACTCCTGGTTAGTAGCCCTATTTTGAACCATTTGAAGACTTCTTCTTCTGGTGAGTGGTAGGCCAGAAAACACAACATTCCAGCCACCCATCCAATTACCTGAGATCTTACCAGGACTCACAGTCCTGGTAAGATCTCAGGTAGTTGGATCCTACCGGATAGTTAGCTCTTACCAGGACTGGGCCTTGTGGGTTCTACAGGAGCTAGGGTACCATCATGTGGATGAAAACTGGGGAATATCCTCTTTAACGACACACACTGACTCACCAGTTGCAGTTCATGTTACTGGAACTCTGCTCTTCACTTATCCGATGTCTTTTGAGCGATTAGTCTTTTTGAACACTGGACTCTAATATGGCTGTTTAGATGCAACAATTCTGTCTCTGCATGTTTGAAAATTCTTTGTTGTGTTTTTGTTTTATTTTGTCATTTTGTTATTGTTGGCAGGGTCGAAGCAGATGGTCACTCAATGAGTCTGGTTTGCTTGAGGTTTCTTCCTGTGATGAAAAAACCTCAGAGGGAGTTCTTTTCTTTCCACTGTTGCCATTGTGCTTGCTGAAAGGTTTAAACCTTACTTGTGTGTAGGGCCTTGAAGTGACTTATGTTATGTTTTTATGTGTTTAATGTGTTTTTAATGTGTTTAATTGAATAAAAAATTTTAATCAAGAAGAAACAAATACATAATCAGAGTCTCACCATCAGCCATTAAAATCTAAAAAGGCTCCTTTTTAATCTTACAGGTCAAATGTCTTTTGTGGTCTGAAAAAGCAACAGGATGCATCAGCTCAGTGATTTGGAAAACAATTGAAATCTGACTTCTATCTTGTTGAAAAGATATCTAACACAACCCCTATAATGCTCTGGGATCTGTATAAAAAAGGAAATTTATGCCACTGAAGCCCTGTGCATCAAGCATCCACATGCAATAACCTTTTATGGAATGTGATAAAAATGTGTTTTGCTGTCCTAGAAACCACCACGGTGCTCTGATTTGCTATTCCCTTAATTGACTGGAGTGAGTGGTGAACTGTTCTGTGATCCAGTCAGGATGACCACAGTAAAAGCTGACAAGAGGGCGAGAGAGAGGTATAGGTTGAGGATCGTTACTGCTGCAAGACTGTGCAGCTACAAGGCATCACTCTCCAATCATGTGTTTGTCCTGTCTAAACAACTGCAGGGTCTCTAAATCCATCAATCATCTCTTGGACTGTACACCAGATGTCCAGATGTTTGCTCTCAGCTTCCCATCGATGTGGTTTACAGTTGTTTTTCTTCTGCAGACTCCTCACACAGTTCAGCTGAGCCTGCTGCAGGCATGAGCTGTTTTCAAAGAGAGTAAAATAAATCATCATACTGATAGCGTGATGCCCAGGGGGCTTTCAACTGCTTGGTGATGGGATGTTTTCTGCGTGCATGCTCATTATCAAGCAAAAAATGAGTACTAAACCAGGTGGCCAGCCGGGAAATTCACAGAGATGTGATGTGCTGCAGACTTAATCAACAGATTGTGCACACGGGAAGGAAAGTGATCTCCAGTCTTTAGAGCTGACACTAATATACACTGGTTTTCTTTACTGGTGGTAAGAAAAAGACAAGAAATTTTTAAGATTAAGTGTTTTAAAATATTTTTCTTTTTTGATGATTAAAAGAATTATTATGCTTAATCTCTGGCTACATGACCATAGGGCTGAATCATACAATTCAGTTGTTAAAGAGGTCATATTGTGCAAAATCACTTTTTATTTGCTGTTAGACATTGTTGGAGTTACAGGCTAAAATCCCCAAAGTCAATTCTATTCTATTCTATACAATTCTAAAACTGTGTATGTAGAAACTTTTATGCAATAGACAAAATTTATGCCTGAAATGGCTCAATTTAGGCTTTTGTGACATATGTAATATAAATCCATATCGGACTGGAGTGTGGAGAGCAGCAGCTCCTTTCTAGTTAAAGCAACAGGCACAGAAAGAGACCATTTCTTAGACACACAAAGATATTTATGTTGGGAAAGTGTAAGTACACGGACCCACAACAGGGGGCGCAAATGAACGGACAATAGAATAGGTCAAATAACAACACTTTACTGTTGCGAACGTGCACAACAAACACAACAGATTCCACAATAGATCAAAGGTCAAATTACAAGGTGTCGTGTGGGCAGGCTCGAAGATAGGAGACGCCTGTCCAAAGCAGAACCGGAACCACACGATTTCCTCCGCCACCAGACCCCGGGAATACTGGAGCCGCCAAGTCCAGAACTCCCAGGTGGCCACTGCCTCCGCGTGTCGGACCTGGTACTGCTGGCGAGGAACAAAAACACAATTAAACGTGGGTGCGTCTGCACCCAGCAATCTGCACGGCAGGGAAGCTACCTCCACCTCTCGTTGGAGAAAAAGTCTGTTATCACTCACAAAAATCACAACAAAAAGGCTTTCTATCAAGCAGTCAGGCTGAGGATATTACCTTTCAGGTAGAACGATATCTCGGCAAAGAGGTGGAGATGACGTCTTGCTGATATACCGATGCAGATCAGATGAGTGGTGACAGCTGTCACAGGTGATGAGTGTCAGCTGTCACCCCGGCTGCTCCTGTGAGGCGGCAGCGCCCTCTGGTGCCTGGAGCCCGCACTCCAGGCAGGGTGCCCTCTGGTGGTGGTGGGCCAGCAGTACCTCCTCTTCAGCAGCCCACACAACAGGACCCCCCCCTCAACGGGTGCCTCCTGGCGCCCGACCAGGCTTGTCCGGGTGGCGGCGGTAGAAATCGGCCAGGAGGGCCGGGTCCAGAATGAAGCTCCTCTTCACCCAGGAGTGTTCTTCAGGTCCGTACCCCTCCCAGTCCACCAAATACTGGAAACCCCGGCCCATCCTACGGACATCCAAAAGCCGGCGCACAGTCCAAGCCGGCTCGCCATCGATGATCCGGGCAGGAGGCGGTGCCGGACCCGGAGTACAGAGGGGTGAGGTGTGATGTGGTTTGATTCGGGACACGTGAAATACAGGATGGATCCGCAGTGAGGCCGGCAGCTGAAGCCTCACTGCGGCTGGACTGATGACCTTCTGGATTTTGAAGGGACCGATGTAACGGTCCTGTAACTTGGGGGAGTCCACTTTGAGGGGGATGTCCTTTGTCGACAACCACACCTCCTGCCCTGGCCGATACGCAGGGGCCGGGGTCCGCCGACGGTCTGCATGGGCCTTTGACCTCATCCGGGCCCTCAGCAAGGCAGAACGGGCGGCACGCCACACCCGATGGCACTTCCGTAGGTGGGCCTGGACCGAGGGCACACCGACCTCTCCCTCAACCACTGGAAACAAAGGCGGTTGGTACCCCAGACATACCTCGAAAGGGGAGAGGCCGGTGGCTGACGACACCTGGCTGTTATGGGCATACTCGATCCAGGCCAGATGGTTACTCCAGGCCGCTGGGTGCGCGGCTGTCACGCAACGCAGGGCCTGCTCCATCTCCTGGTTGGCCCGTTCTGCTTGCCCGTTGGTCTGGGGATGGTACCCGGATGAGAGACTCACCGTGGCCCCCAGTTCCTGGCAGAAGCTCCTCCAGACGTGCGAGGAGAACTGGGGACCGCGATCTGAGACAATGTCTGTTGGGATCCCATGCAGCCGGACGACGTGGTGAACCAGGAGGTCCGCTGTCTCCTGGGCCGTCGGGAGCTTCGGGAGGGCCACGAAGTGGGCCGCCTTGGAGAATCGGTCCACTATCGTGAGGATGGTGGTGTTGCCCTGGGACGGCGGGAGACCCGTGACAAAATCCAGGCCGATGTGGGACCAGGGGCGATGGGGCACGGGCAGCGGCTGGAGCAGACCCGAAGCCCTACGATGGTCAGCCTTGCCCCTGGCGCAGGTGGTGCAGGCCTGGATATAATCCCGGACGTCGGCCTCTAGGGACGCCCACCAGAAGCGCTGCCGGACAACTGCCACGGTTCTTCGCACCCCTGGATGACAGGAGAGCTTAGAGCCGTGACAGAAGTCCAGGACTGCAGCCCTAGCTTCTGGTGGGACGTAAAGTCTGTTCTTCGGCCCAGTTCCGGGGTCCGGGCTTCGTGCCAGGGCCTCCCGGACGGTTCTCTCAATGTCCCAGGTGAGGGTGGCCACGATAGTGGACTCCGGGATGATGGGTTCCGGTGGATCCGACAACTCCGTTTTGACTTCATCTTCATGTACCCGGGACAAGGCATCCGATCTCTGGTTCTTGGTCCCGGGACGGTAGGTGATCCGGAAGTCAAAACGGCCGAAGAACAGTGACCAGCGGGCTTGCCTGGGATTCAGCCGCTTGGCGGTCCTGATATACTCCAGGTTCCGGTGGTCAGTGAAAACCGTGAATGGCACGGACGTTCCCTCCAACAGATGTCTCCACTCTTCAAGAGCCTCTTTCACCGCAAGGAGTTCTCGATTGCCGACGTCATAGTTCCGTTCGGCCGGGGTCAACCTGCGGGAAAAATAGGCACACGGGTGAAGGACCTTATCGGTCTTCCCGCTCTGGGAAAGCACAGCTCCTATCCCTGAGTCCGAGGCATCCACTTCAACCACTAACTGGCGACTAGGATCGGGCTGCACCAGAACGGGTGCAGACGAGAAGCGCCGTTTCAACTCCTTGAACGCGGCATCGCAACGATCCAACCAGGTGAAGGGAACTTTTGGTGAGGTCAGGGCTGTCAGGGGGCTAACTACCTGACTGTAGCCCTTAATGAACCTCCTGTAGAAATTAGCAAAGCCGAGGAACTGTTGCAGCTTCCTACGGCTAGTGGGTTGGGGCCAGTCTCTCACCGCCGCAACCTTGGCCAGATCAGGAGCGACGGAGTTGGGGGAGATGATAAACCCCAGGAAGGACAAAGAGGTGCGGTGGAACTCACACTTCTCGCCCTTCACAAACAGCCGGTTCTCCAACAACCGCTGCAGGACCTGACGTACATGCCGGACATGAGTCTCAGGATCCGGAGAAAAGATGAGTATATCGTCTAGATATACGAAGATGAATCGGTGCAGGAAATCCCGCAAGACATCATTAACTAATGCTTGGAACGTCGCGGGGGCGTTGGTGAGGCCGAACGGCATGACCAGGTACTCAAAGTGACCTAATGGGGTGTTGAATGCCGTCTTCCATTCGTCTCCCTTCCGGATCCGAACCAGGTGATACGCATTTCTAAGATCCACTTTAGTAAAGATTTTGGCTCCATGCAGGGGGGTGAACACGGAATCTAATAATGGCAACGGGTATCGGTTGCGAACCGAAATCTCATTCAGCCCCCTGTAATCAATACATGGACGAAGTCCGCCATCTTTCTTGCCCACAAAAAAGAAACCTGCCCCCATCGGGGAGGTGGAGTTCCGGATCAGCCCGGCAGCTAATGAGTCCCGGATGTAGGTCTCCACTGATTCGCGCTCAGGTCGTGAGAGGTTGTACAGCCTGCTGGACGGGAACTCAGCGCCCGGAACCAAATCAATGGCACAATCGTACGGACGGTGCGGGAGAAGGGTGAGTGCCAGGTCCTTGCTGAAGACGTCAGCAAGATCGTGGTACTCAACCGGCACCGCCGTCAGATTGGGCGGGACTTTGACCTCCTCCTTAGCCTGGGAACCGGGAGGAACTGAGGATCCTAAACACACCCGATGGCAGGTTTCGCTCCACTGAACCACCACCCCAGACGGCCAATCGATCCGGGAATTGTGCTTTAACATCCATGGGATGCCCAAAATCACGCGGGAGGTGGCAGGAGTTACAAAAAACTCAATCTCCTCCCGGTGGTTTCCAGACACCACCAGAGTTACTGGTGGTGTCTTGTGTGTGAGTAAAGGGAGGAGGGTGCCATCTAGTGCCCGCACCTGCAATGGCGTAGGAAGCGCCACCAGAGGGAGCCCTACCTCCTTTGCCCATCTGCTGTCTAGCAGATTCCCTTCTGACCCCGTGTCCACCAGTGCTCGGGCTTGAAGGGTTAAATCCCCGCTCAGGATTGTGACTGGGAGTCGTGTGGCAATTTGTGTGTGTCTCACTTGAATGTCTTGACCCCCCCTTAGCCCAGTCTCTAAGGGCGAGTGTTGACGTTTTGGCCGTTTGGGGCAGTCTCTCTGTGTGTGCTCTGTTGAGCTGCAGAGAAAACACTCTCCACGGATCAGCCTCCCCATTTTGGCCCTGTGCGTTTCCCTAACAACGTCAGCAGGGGGAGCTGTTGCCCCACAAAGCGCTGCGGCTGTGGAGCGTGGGGAGGGCGGCCCCTTTTCGAACCCGGAAGGGAGAGGGGCGGCGCGTATCCGGTCACGTCCTTCGCCTCGCTCCCGACGGCGTTCCTCTAACCGATTGTCTAATCGTATAACGAGATTAAGAAGCCCGTCTAAATCCCGCGGTTCGTCCTTAGCCACCAGGAGCTCCTTCAGGACCAACGACAGTCCGTTTACGAAGGCGGCGCGGAGGGCAGTGTTATTCCAGCCGGACCTCGCAGCCGCGATGCGGAAGTCGACTGCATAAGCAGCTGCGCTCCGGCGCCCCTGTCTCATTGACAGCAGTACGGCTGAAGCGGTCTCTCCTCTATTTGGATGATCGAACACTGTTCTGAACTCCCTCACAAACCCATCATATGTCAGAAGGAGCCGTGAATTTTGCTCCCAAAGCGCTGTAGCCCAAGCGCGTGCCTTGCCGCGAAGCAGATTAATTACATAAGCTATCTTACTAGAATCAGTCGCGTACATGACGGGACGTTGTGCGAAGACGAGCGAACACTGCATAAGGAAGTCCGCGCACGTCTCCACACAACCTCCGTACGGCTCTGGAGGGCTTATGTATGCTTCAGGGGAAGGTGGGAGGGGTCGTTGAACGACCAGTGGAACGTCACTGTTACGCACAGGGTCGACAGGAGGGAGAGCCGCAGCAGCGCCCTGAGGGCGCGCCTCCACCTGCGCGGCGAGAGCCTCCACCCTGCGGTTAAGGAGGACGTTCTGCTCGGTCATTAAATCCAACCGAGCCGTGAAAACGGTGAGGATCCGCTGCAACTCACCGATCATTCCTCCTGCGGGCGCCTGTGCGCCCTGTTCTTCCATTGGCCGTTCAACAGCCGGTTGACGCCCCTCGGGATCCGTCACGGTGGCCGAGATATCCTGTTGGGAAAGTGTAAGTACACGGACCCACAACAGGGGGCGCAAATGAACGGACAATAGAATAGGTCAAATAACAACACTTTACTGTTGCGAACGTGCACAACAAACACAATAGATTCCACAATAGATCAAAGGTCAAATTACAAGGTGTCGTGTGGGCAGGCTCGAAGATAGGAGACGCCTGTCCAAAGCAGAACCGGAACCACACGATTTCCTCCGCCACCAGACCCCGGGAATACTGGAGCCGCCAAGTCCAGAACTCCCAGGTGGCCACTGCCTCCGCGTGTCGGACCTGGTACTGCTGGCGAGGAACAAAAACACAATTAAACGTGGGTGCGTCTGCACCCAGCAATCTGCACGGCAGGGAAGCTACCTCCACCTCTCGTTGGAGAAAAAGTCTGTTATCACTCACAAAAATCACAACAAAAAGGCTTTCTATCAAGCAGTCAGGCTGAGGATATTACCTTTCAGGTAGAACGATATCTCGGCAAAGAGGTGGAGATGACGTCTTGCTGATATACCGATGCAGATCAGATGAGTGGTGACAGCTGTCACAGGTGATGAGTGTCAGCTGTCACCCCGGCTGCTCCTGTGAGGCGACAGCGCCCTCTGGTGCCTGGAGCCCGCACTCCAGGCAGGGTGCTCTCTGGTGGTGGTGGGCCAGCAGTACCTCCTCTTCAGCAGCCCACACAACAATTTATTTATTTATTTATACTTGAGAACTGTTTTTATATGTCTTTTAATCAAAATTAATGTGGTGAAACATTGTATAATATGAGCCCTTTAAGTGTACAATTTCCAATCCAACTTGTTCCACAGCTCAGTGCTTCACTTTTACACCAACACACCACAAAACACATGCATACGTGCACACAGTCAACTTACCTTTTAATTTATTTTTTTTTAAAGGGTTTTTTTGTATGATTGATTGTCTTTATTCCATTTCAGTAGGATGCTGTGGAATTTGGTAGTTGTGTAATGCTTTATTGTTATAAATGTTTTACTTATGCTGCTGGTTTTGTCCCTGAAGGGCATAATTCTTTAGTGCTGCATGTGGAATCACAATAACTGCCTGAGTTTGATTCTGAGTCAGCTGTCTCTTCCATACAGATCGATTTAGTGCTCAAATGAGGCCAAAACTGAATTATAAATGATTTTGATAATCAATTCTCATCACTCATCTTCAACCGCTTTTCCGGGTTCGGGTCACGGGGGCAACAGCTCCAGCATGGGACCCCAGACTTCCCTTTCCCGTGCCACATTGACCACCTCTGACTGGGGGATCCCGAGGCATTCCCAGGCCAGTGTGGAGATATAATCTCTCCACCTAGTCCTGGGTCTTCCCTGGGGTCTCCTCCCAGCTGGATGTGCCTGGAACACCTCCCTAGGGAGGTGTCCAGGGAGCATCCTTACCAGATGCCCGAACCACCTCATATGGCTCCTTGCAAAGGAACAGCGGCTCAACTCTGAGCTCCCCACAGATGACCGAACTTCTCACCCTGTCTCTAAGGGAGACACCAGCCACCCTCCTAAGGAAGCCCATTTTGGCCGCTTGTACCCGCAATCTAGTTCTTTTGGTCGTGACCCAGCCCTCATGACCACAGGTGAGAGCAGGAACGAAGATTGACCAGTAGATCGAGAGCTTCACCTTTTGGCTCAGCTCCCTTTTCATCAATCAATCAATTCATCAATTGCCATATATCAAGAAAAACACTTAACTTTGATTACAGCTTTGATGACATTTTCTGTATCATATCACATTTTATTGAATACTTTTGGATTTTGGTGAGAAAAATAACTAGGATTGTGGAAATAAATGTGATCAAAATACAAAATTTACATTACATTGTTACCACTGTGCTAACATGTAGTGCCAGAAACATTCAACTAACATTGTTTGTAACAACTGCCACCAGCCAATAGAATCATTTTTTGATAATTAACACTAATTTTAATGAACTGACAAAAATAGCTAATTAATATTTTGCCAGCTGACTGATTCATTTCCTCTGTGTGTTACTACAAGAACAAACTCCCAAATGCAACACACTCACACCTAAACAAATCTATTTGAATAATAAATACTTAATACACAAAAATATGGAGAAAGGAAAGTGCTCCATTCATATTTCCCCCCCTTAGATTTATGTAACTGATGTTTTGGGCGCTTCTTCAGCGTGCAAACATCTTTCTTGCAATTATTCACAGGTGTGTTTAATAGACTCAGCCAGAGAAGGTGCAACGATACACTGCAATCACTCAAAGCTGTGTAAATTCTCAAATGCAGAGTCTGTAGTGGTTATTCATTTTTAATGTTTTAAAATGGTCTTTTAGGTAGCTCCTATTTTCATATTAGACATATTTCCTAAATTGCTGAGCCTGTGGATCCCCACTAGCACGTTGCCCGTGAGGATCCACAGGCTCTAGATTGACCCAAAATACATAAGCATACCAAACAATAAATGTCAGCTCTTCCCAATTTGTCCGTGATCAAAGTTACACAAACTCACATGTACACAGAGGCCGTGGTGTGCAGGTTATCGAACTGTCAAGGCAGTACAACTGCAGCACATCGACGATTTGCACCATCCTGAAGCAAAAAGATGCAGTTAAGAGTTCAACACCGGCCAAAGGAACTACAATTCTTTTGAAACTAAGCATCTACAGCTTAAGTTTAGGTTATAAGTTTGCAGCATTAGTCTGTTTCCAAGGACACTTAATAAAACTTTTTTCTTTTCTTTTATATAGTATGCACTATACTGTATTTTATTATGCATAGGTAAAGTACTGTATACATGTGTATTTGTTAATTAAAAACTGTCTTTTTTATCATTTAGTGTGGTTTGGGGATATTTTACAAGGCTGGAATGGATCAAAGTTATTTTAGTTATTTTAAATGGGGAAAATTCATTTGAAATAAGAGCAGTTTGACTTAAGAGCTCGGTCACAGAATGAATTAAACTCGTATGTCAAGGTTCCACTGCATAGATGATTTACCGCCCCCTGCTGGAATGATGTGTGACTCCAGAATGTAATTATCAACATCCATTGTTCACTGATGTTACCTAATATTGCTAATTGCTCCAAAAATAATAGTGCTATCAACCTTCCGTTTTCACAGCGTTCATCCATGACCCAAAATACATAAGCATACAAAGCGGCAAACATCAGCTCTCCCCAGTTTCTCTGTGATTGAAGCCATACACGTACACAGAGGCCACTTGGCTTTTACTATATAGATATATGAAAAGCTATTCAGAGTGTGAGCTCTCATCCTGAAATTCCAAACTAGCCTACCAAAAAGGAAATATAAATGTGGCAAAGACATAATGTCTTTGGTGTAGGCAAAATAAATAAATAAAAACCAAAATATGGTGTTCACCTGCTGGACTCAGTGTTGTAGTGCTGACATTGAATCCTCCTCTGCTGGGCTCTTCTTCTATGTTGCCAGGTAACAGAGTGCCTGATCCCACTGTATGAGCCCAAGAAGGCTCGTCCTCATCTGGGGGCCCTGACACTGATGGAGGATAATCCACAGAGTCCTTTGCTTTCTCATCAGCTCCACTTACAACTGCTCGCTCCACTGGGACCCAAGGAAGTGAGGTTACGAAATCAGTGGACGTCTCCTGGTGACTGGACTGAGGTGATGTGGATGCATCCTCTGATCCCACTGTTGGATTCTCTGATGGTGAATGGGATGAGGGCGATGATGGTGGGAATATGAGGAATGTGGTTTTGGGCTGCGAGGGAGGCAGTGAAGTGGAAGGAGGAGAAGAAGAAAGGGGTATGGAAGAAGATGAGACTTCTAGCTTTAACTCAGATAGTGATGACTGAGAAGAGGAGATAGATGGTGAAAATGGCAGATGTGAAGAAGGTGGTATGGAAGTGGAGAAAGATGGAGATGGTGAGGTGGAAAGTGTTGGGGATGCAGGTGAAGGTGGGGATGGGGTTTGTGATAGCGATTCAGAGGTAGATAAGTCAATACTTTTTGACTCGGTTAACACTGTGGTGGGCTCTGGAGGAGTAGCAGAGGTGGTTGTTGTGGCCATTGTGGTTGTTGTGGTGGTCTGCCCTTTCCGATGGCCTCTCTCTCGACCTCTTTCTCTTGATCTTTCTCTTGGTTTACTTGTTCCAACCAGCCGACGTGAGACCTGTATCTCTCCTTTTGCTTCCACACCGGTGAGTTCTCCACTTCCCTCCTCATCTCCTTTTCCCTTCTCCTCTCCTCTGCTTCTGTCCTCTCCTCTGTTCTTCTTCCCCCTTCCTCTGCTTCCTCTACCACTGGCTTTAGAGGTCACCGTCTCCTCCCTCTTGTCCACAGGCTGGGTTGTAGTCTCCATTTGTGGAGAAACTTCATAGATCCGGGATTCGCCTCTGGATGACATGATTTCTGGTGCAGGGCTGGAAACGGTAGATGTGTGTAGCTCTGAATTCTGCCAGCTCTCTTTACTTTCTGTAGACAAAGAGTGGGAAGTGGAGGTGGAGAGTGTAGATGCCAGACCCATGGGTGATTCTTCACTGGCTGATGTAGACAGCTCCCTCAAGGGGCTGCTGAACCATGAACTTCCCCATGAAAACAAACCTGGCAGTAGTTGTAAAAGTAAAGGAAAAGAAGAGAAGAAGTCAAGAATGCATTTACTGTAGACAGCAAGGACAACGCATAAGAGAAAATTAACTTACAAATTCTGTCTGCATTACCTTGAAAGGAAAAAACTAGGATGACTTTCAACAGTCTTTCTCCATCACTCTACTATACCGTCTAAGTATTATCAACACAAAGATACAAAGCTCTTTAGAAACACTGTAAACTAAAGAAACAAAAAATGGTCACATTTTCCCCTCTCTTTTACCCATTGTGATGAAAAAAGAAAAAAGGTATTTGAATGTAACTGAATAAGTAGAATGCAATGCTAAAATACCCTTGGCCGTATGAGCATTGTGGTCTTTATCATTTTCATTTTAATTAATTATTAAGATCCTATCCTATATGTACAGTTTTTACATGTTCAATAAAGCCCCTCTATTAATCAATCAATCAAAAACAATATTTCCGTTTTAACAGCGTCTGCAAGAGGCATTGTGTGTGTGTGTGAGTACATGAGCTTTTGACAAGAGCAGAAGTTGTGCAAATCAAGGAATATTTGTAGATCTCCCTCTGTGCATATGTAGGTATTAATGAGACATATTAACTCCATAGGAAGGTAGCTTTGAGTTAGCAGAAGTTAGCATGCACCATAACATCCGTGAATTGTGTTGTAAATCACTTCAGAGGTGTTATTAGGTTCCAAAAATAGCGTTTTCAGTTTTAGAAGTGTTTATTTGTTGCTAGCTAGGGAAAGGTGTCATTTCTAGCCAAAAACAAAGTGACGTTAGTAGCTTTGCGAAACCAGGAAGTGACATCACTACCCTAAAGCCCACTAAATGTTTTCTAAATCCTTCCAGAGGTGTTATCAGTTTACAAAAACAGTGTTTTCAGTTTTAGAAGTGACAAAGGTGTTATTTCTAGCCAAAAACTAAGCAGAGTTAGCAGCTAGCGACACCAGAAACTGACGTCACCATGCTCATGTCCACGAGATCATACCATATGGTACAGAATGTGACTTTTTTACCTCTTAAAATAAGCCAAGGTTAGCCATCTTTGAACTTGTCCAAGGTCTGTGTCCCAAGAATGTTCCCTGGTAATTTCAAGACCCTTGCAGTACAATCACTTGCCCAGTTCCGGATCATTGCCAGTTCTGGATCACTGCTGTAGTTTTTGTGCCGCTGTTTCTCGTAATCAGCACGAATAAGCTAATACTTGGTACCAATGGAAAGATTGATGTTTTGTCTACAAACGACCACAAGCTCGACTGGATCCAGCCATCCTTGTGATCAGCAGAGGAATCAAAACATCCCAGTGTCTGCGGTGTGCGTGTTTTTCGGACTCGCTCATTCCTGCAAGTTTGAAAGTAGCGATCTATAAAACGTAGCAAAGGTGAGTTATCCATTTGGTGTTTTTGGTTGTAGAGTGGGAAAATACTTACTTACTTGGGTAGAAAATGTCAGTGTGTTATGTCTTGCTGTTTAATTGCTGCGCGCATTTATCCCCGACGTGAAAATTTGCCGGTTGCGGATCACTGAAGCAGCAGCCTCGTGTCTGTAGTTGTGATCCATGTGGACTTTGGCGGTCATCTCAACATCACGAATGGACATGAATGTGGGGGCTTTTACTTTTTAATTCGGGAGAAATCTCACCTCCTCTCTTCATTTTTTGCTCGTAAAACGTATAAAGGCGCCTTTCGAAACTAAGTAAATTCTCATTTAATAAGTAATAATTTCTATCATTTTGTGTTCAAAACACATTCTCGGGCACAGTGTGTATCATTCTGCATTAGAAGGGCTCCAGCCAGATGCCAGGAATGAACCCAAAGTGAGGCAGAGTGTCGTGATCCGGAACTGGCAAAAGTGATCCATTTCTGGCAAATGTTTGCGCCACACATAATGCGGCTTCACACTTTAAGTAGAAGCGCTACTCCACCCAGACTTTTTCAGCTAAATAACATCCAAATGTCCAATACAACAATACACAATAAAGGACATTCAGTTGCATTATGGCTCCGTATAGCGGGACTTTAAAAAAGGTGATCCGGAACTGGGCAACCGTCTGTAATAGGGGTGGACTTATGCTGAGCACAGACAGATGGACAAAAAGCCTTCGCAATACCTGATGGCTATATTTGATGGCCTTGGGTAAAAACTACAAGGCCCACTCATCAAGTGAGGAACTTGCAACTTTGCCAATTAGCTATAGAAGTAGCGGAGCCACAACACCAGCATTTTTACTAAACACAGAACACATTTGGGTTTGAGCTCAAAAGATGAATTTGAGAAGATAGTTTCGAATTTCAGCTTTCACTTCCTGCATAGCCGTGTTTTGTCCCAATTTTGGGACATGCAAAAATATTGGAACAAACAAGAGTGATTACAGTAATGTAGACAAATAATATAGAGATGAAATTCCACCACTTCTGTGGAAAAATGGTATCAGGAACACAATCATCTGAAGCTACTACACAAAATAACCAGACTCTAGCCTCACAAACAGATTTTAGACTTTAGAACCAAACCAGTTATCATACGTTTGACATCAAGAATAGTGAAAATAAATAAATAATAAATAAATAAAACATAATAAAATATAATAAAATGTTTCAAACTCAAACAGCTAAACTGGAAATCTGGACCTCAGACAAAATGATAAATTATAAAGAAACCAAACGGTTGCACTCTATCAAGCACAGTTTCTCAAAATGTCATTGTAATAAACGTTTGACAGCTCTGTTAATTAAAGCTGATAGATGTTGGATGCGCTGTGCAAATGCTAAGAACAGAAGAATACTATTTTCTTTTCTTTTCGCCTTGAAAACACAAAATCATTTTTCAATAATACAATGTATAATCACTGTGATACTGGATATGGCACATTTCACAAACTTTGTAAATATGTATATGAACAATGTCTCCATTACATTCTTCAATCTAATGAACAGATCTTAAACAAAATTATAAAATGACTATCTGGAGAACTTGAGATGATGATGTTTTCAGGTAACACAAGTTTTGGTCACATTTTTCATTAAAACACTTCCTGTATGATGAATATAAGGAGGTGGTGATCTGGAGGTTAGAAATCCTCGGTTTGATTCCCTGTTGGACAAGGTGTAACAGTAAGGTGTCAAGATCAAGGTCCTTAATCCAAAAGTTGGTCCAGGTGTGCAGTTGAATGGAATGGCAAATGGACTGCATTTATATAGCGCTTTTCCATCTGCATCAAATGCTCAAAGCCTTTACAGTTATGCCTCACTCACCCATTCACCCATTCACACAAACACATTCACACACTGATGTCAGGGTGCTGCCATACAAGGCGCTCACTACACAGCGGGAGCAATTTGGGGGTTAAGGACCTTGTCCAAGGGCCCTTAGTGATTTTCCAGCCAGGCCGGGGTTTGAACCGAGGATTCTCTGGTCTCAAGCCCAACGCTTAACCACAAGACCATCACCTCACCAGATGACCATTTTATCTGCTCTCAGGTTGTCAACATTAGAAGTGTACATGTTACATATAGTCATAACTCATTTACTGGGGCATGGGCTCAACCTTTCAAAGATACAAATGAAAGCCTCGAAGTAAACCACTGATTTAGGAGATATGTAGATTCTGTTTGTTGTGAACAGTATTGTCAAAGTAACTTTGAAAAGGTACTTTTTAGTTACTTTTTTAGTTACTTTATATAGTTACTTTATGCATTTACTTCATTAGCAGCTTTATGCAATTACTTTATTAGAATCTGCCGAAAACTTGCAACTAATAAGTAATGTAACTAATAAGGTAACTAGTAATCTAACTTGGTTACTCTTAAGATTGAACAATCAGCAAAGTAACTAATCAGCAAAGTAACTAATAGTTACTTTTCTGAGTACTACATCTTAAAAATAACCAAGTTAGATCTGACAGAGTGACCAGTGGATTCTCAGTCACCTCCCTTGACCTCCCTGATTGCTCAGTTTAGACGGGTGGCCAGCTCTAGGAAGCATCCTGGTGGATCCGAATGTCTTCCATTTATGGATGATGGAGGCCACTTTGTTCATTGGGACCTTCAAAGCAGCAGAAATATTTCTGTACCCTTCTCCAGATTTATGCCTTGACAATCCTGTCTTGGAGGGCTACAGACAATTCCTTTGACTTCATGCTTGGTTTGTGGTCTGACATACACTGTCAACTGCGGGACCTTATATGTAGACAGGTGTGTGGCTTTCCAAATCATGTACATTCAACTGAATTTACCCGAGGTGGACTTCAGTTAAGCTGTGGAAACATTTCAAGGATGATCAGTGGAAACAGGATGCACCTGAGCTCAATTCTGAGCTTCATGGCAAAGGCTGTGAATACTTATGTACATGTGATTTCTTTTTTTAAATTACCTCCGCCAAGGAGGTTATGTTTTCGGTCGCGTTTGTTTGTTTGTCTGTCTGTCTGTTTGTCATCAGGATAACTCAAAAAGTTTTGAACGGATTTTGATGAAATTTTGTGGAGTGGTTGGAAATGACGAGGAACAAGTGATTAAATTTTAGTGGTGATCCGGATCACGATCTGGATCCAGGAATTTTTTAAAGGATTCTTCACCACTGCGGGATAGGGGGAATTTTGACTTTCTAGTTTCTAACTCCACAAAAACAAGGCAGAAAGGCTTGAAAAATGTCAAATGTTCTATCAAACAACAAAGTTTGGTGATGATCGGATCCGGATTCCGGATCTGGTGATCCAGAATACGCAAAAATATAGGAAAAATAGAAAATGTGTCAGTGTGAGGTGACAAATGAAGCTAGAGATGCACAACTAACACCAAATTGTAGCTGAATCTGTACTGATTCAGTAAGGGGTCATCAGATTTGATGTAGCTTCAAATGTTATGGAGCTCGATCCAGAAGAAAACCGCCATTACCAAAAAATAATTTTTATACAATAACTTTTGAACTAATAAAGACATAAAAGTGATTCCAAGTTCTAGTGGTATGTTTTCATGGTCAAGGATGTCAAATATAAAGGAAAGAAAACTGTATGTATCATAGTTTTGGTTGTAACACTGAACTGTTGAATAGATCACTGTGCCAAGGAGGGAATCTCTTTAGGGTCAGTGACCCTATGGCCTTGTTTAGAGAAGTGTTTCATAAATGTTAAAAAAAAATCAGATATTTGCAGTTTAGTTGAATAATAAATTGAATTTTGTCTCATTTGTTTTTGTCTATAAGCACATGCAATATCAATATCAGTGCTCAGATGACAGTAGCTTCTGGGAAAGGTGCAAGTTGCAATAAACTGTGATGCCAAGCGCTAAGGATACATGCTATCCAGTCACAGCAGATTAAACTTTTTTTTACTACTGAGCAAACATCATTGTTAGACTTTTTTAGGTTCAATGATTCCACGGCGTGTAGATGTTATTGGCGTCAGTGACCCCATGGCCTTGGCAGAGGTTTGCACTCTCTGAGTGCTTCTAGTTTTTTATACATTTCCAAAAAAAATCTCGTAAAAACCTGTTTTCACATTGTCATTATGGGGTATTGTGTGTAGAATTTTGAGGGAAAAAAATGAATTTCATCCATTTTGGAATAAGGTTGTAACATAACAAAATGTGGAAAAAAGTGAAGCGCTGTGAATACTTCTGGATGCACTGTATGTTTTGATAGCCAACATTCCCTCAATAATGTAGACACAAAACTGCATGAATGGTTCTGATTTCAAAGAAGCACATTCATATCAAACACTAATTCAAAGCTAATACAAAAAGAACCATTTAAATGAAATTGGCCGTTCAATATGCCTCCTTTAGTGTATCTTGACCAGTGCTTTCCAAATATTTGTATTCTTGTCCTCAACTTTTTTTCTCTCTATATATAATGTTACTTTCCTCCAATGTTAGGCACAACATTGTGAAACATTGTGAAAGCTGCAGCTGTGTAACTGTCACACCTAGTGTCAATCAAAGTTCATTATTTGGCCTGACAGAGTGGCAGACGGAGCCACCAGGAAAAGTCTCTGTGGCTTTCATTTGTCTGCAGACTTCATGCTTGCTTTTGCTGAGAAAAGAGCTGACTGGCCTGTCTTGAATGCACCCTTTTAAACATCAGGTTATTGCCTCCATCTTTGTGCTTTTCTAATTAACCCAGTGTTCTTTTATCTGGCCATTACTTTCTGGGACCAAATCGCAATCAATATTCCACATTAGTTTACTAATTTAAGGAAAATGACCACAAATATAATGAAAGCTGTCAGACTTCATGACCTC
Source organism: Thalassophryne amazonica (assembly GCF_902500255.1). Lineage (NCBI taxonomy): Eukaryota > Metazoa > Chordata > Actinopteri > Batrachoidiformes > Batrachoididae > Thalassophryne > Thalassophryne amazonica. Next base: position 64,263,339 of record NC_047114.1, on the reverse strand, counting down.
ATCATGACACCACTTACACCAATCAATCACAAATATTTTGCTGATCAATATAAACTTCAGATCATCTTTCTAGCACCATTAGTGGTGGAGATCCAGCATATAATATGTTTTTTGCATCATGTTTTTGTTGAGCTTGAGCTTTGTTCGATCATCTCCAATTGGTAATATTCCTACCAAGTTTGGTGAAAATTTTTCCAATTTACCTGGTGGTGCTGTACTAAGTGGTTTTAACCCTTCATCACTTTGGGTCACTTTAGTGGGTATCATCCCTTCTTCTGCTATTCCACTTGGTGCTTGGGTTCCTCTCTCCTCATCAGTACCTGATAGATAACTCCAAGGCTTCCAAATGGATTTGACCGTCTTTACCATAATCTAAAAACATGTGGAAAAACGATCACAATTAGACATAGTTGCATTATTGACAGGAAAATAAAATAATTTTCATTCTGTTTCAAATTCACTCTCTTCAAATCAAAGGTTGCAAATATAAAGCAGATAGCAGACACCCCTTTCTTGAACAATAACAATGTATAAACTAATTTAAAGGGACTATGAAAAATTTAGACATTGTTCTCGTAAGCAGCATCTCAGATCAAAACACAGGCTTCTCTTCAGCCACTCGTACCCAACCCTCCCCTGAATTGAGGAGAAAGAGTGCCATTTGGAACCCTTTACCAACTCAAAGGACTCATCCATCTGGAAAAAGCAAGACCTTTACTGATTGTAACCAAACCGCGTTCTTCCTCTTGGTCAACCTCTTAGACTCTGAACCTCCCATTCTTGGGAGTGTGTTTTTTGTTTTTTTTTGTTTTTGGAAAGTCACTGCTATCCCCCATCTTGATCTATGAGAGTAGACACTGCTGACTCTTTGTAAACATGGAGAGAGACAAAAGTTTTAAAGGGTCAGTTTTACAGCAAAGATCAGATTTTATATAACGACTGTGTAATATCTCAAAATGTTTCTAGCACCATAATCTGATTTTGCACTATCAACTACGTCTACATTACCTTTTGTGCTTTATTACATGCACAACTGTGCAATTCATCCTGTGCAATAATTTTACCATATCTATACATACTTATACTACTATATTCTATTTTTCACGTTATCTGTTCACATCAGTATTTATGCACCCACCAGCAAATATCGCAGTATACTTTAGTCACCTTTCTTTAATGTAAATATTTTTCTTTTTCTTTACTACTGTACGACTCTTGCTGCTGCAACAAGTGATTTTCCCCACTATGGGATAAATAAAGGTAATCTTATCTTATCTTATCTTATCTGAATAGATCCTTGTCATTTGATTGGTGGTTTGTATGTCACGTGATATCAATCATTTGTCCCATTTGCCATTGTGCTTCATTTAGCATGCAAATTTGGTTCCATGTGATGATATTCCATATGCAATATTCGCTGGGACGTATCTAGCTAAAGTAGAACCGCTGTTGGATGAGGAGATCAACAAATTTCTGTCGCAAATTTTCACTGGACTGAGAAAAGCAGAAGAAGTACATGAAGACATCAGTGCAAGGTATCAGCTACAGGGTACATCGTCGGGATTGTTTTTGAACTATCTGACTGTTTTTGCAAGTTGTCTGAGAACAATTTTGGATTGGATTGGACTGCTATTTGAAATTTGTGTTGGAGTGTTTGGAAATGACATCAAATGGCCAGTGACACACACCAAAATGTAAGTCCCTTTTCTCTTGTTTATAAATTAATAAAATATCAAATTTTTAGGCGTTATATAAAACAAATAATGAGTTCATTTGTTCAGTGGTACGAATATGGAATATTCCATCTTTTACCTCATTAAATATTCATACCATTTCACTCAGAAACATTCATTATTTGTATAACACTACACACAGAGGATGCACAAGATGACATTACTCTACCACATCTTTATGTAAACAGAAAATAGTTGTTGGCTGTTGTATAACTGTTTAAAATGCCATTTAAAGTTCCTTTAACCCACAAAGGAACAATTAAACACTGTTCTCACAGTCATTCTGCACTTCAGGACCCAATGTGTTGGTTCTTTTTCTAGCTTCTTGCATTTTATTTTTCATTTTGTTCATGGTCACAGCTGTAGCCTAGCATCTTAAAGAGGTACATCTAGATGAAGTGAGGCAATTTCGGCTTCTGATGTATCAGATAAACTCCATGGTGTTTTTGCTGTCACAGTGGCACTGTCACAGATGGATTACGTGAACACAACTGCATTTGCATCATTTATAAATCATGTCAAAGACTGCATGGAAGTAGAAAATAGTGTGATTGATTTGACACCAGAAGCAGATGCACCAGAGGCTGACGGAGCCAGTTTTGGGTAAAAGCACTAAAACTAATAATAGCAGACTAACCTTCTTCATAACAGTAGTAGGGGACACAGGTGGCCGGAGAAACTCCTCTGACTCAGGACCAGGTTCTAGTGGGTCTCCCCATTTGAAGGAGCTCTGTTCTGAGCTTATCTGGAGAGTCACATACATCCCTGAAGACTCTGAAGACCAAGGATCTGAAGCTGGAGATGCAATGCATTTAAGTGATTCGTGTTCTGCTCTCGTGCATCTATAACAAAACAGATTGTTGCCTCAAGCATCATTAAGCCTTACAAGCATCAGCAATGTGCTGGGTGACATCTTCGTCCAAGTCAACCAATCCTGTCCAGTTAGAAGGTGAAAGATCACTGCTAACTAAAGAACCTGCAAAGATGTGTGTGCAAAGAACATCATATTTATGCTCATTATCGTATTATTGTTCCCTGAATGAATGATTGATGGATGAATGTTCTCAAATATATAACCTCTGGTAGTGGTGCTTTGCTCTGTGGTGAGGTCAGAACTCTCTGTCTTTGCAGGGTAGACATCAGTTGCACCTGTGAGGTAGCTCCAGGGCTTCCACAGGGAAGTGTAGATCTGAGAGATGGAGCCTGGGTTCTTCACTTTACCTAGAGTCCAGTAACAGACATTTGCTGTTAGCATAGTATAGTCCCTTTAGGTTTACAATCAGTCAATTTTGGTCTCGGTCACAACAGAACATAAAATCCTTAAAGTGAGCATCCAAGCCCAAGCGATCTTGTTATTTTATACTTAAATCCATCTCCACTTCTTTGCCTTGCTGCTTCAGTCACATGTTACAGACACATGACAGAAGAATAGATCAGAAATAAGTGTTTCCATAGCTACTAACATGGTCAAAGAATCTACCTTCATATGTCTACTTTAATAGCAGTAAGGGATCCACGACAACAGCAGCACTTATTTTATGAGTCACATTTTTTTCCTAATTTTTTTTAATAATGAGAAATGTGTTCACATTGACCCTGAAGGGCGATTTTACTGATTGTCAGTAGATATTTAAAATAATTAAGTTCATGTTGTGAGCTCTGAGTCATATTGGGATGAGGAAAGCTTACATATAAACATTTACAAAATGACTGTAAGCCTGATCCCATCAGATCTCAGAAGCTAAGCAGTGTGGCATCTGTTTAGTACTTGGATGGGAGCCCTCTTTGGAACACCAGCGGCTGTGTGTGTTTCTTCGGGTAAAACTGGAGTTGCATCAGGAAGGGCATCCGGCGTAAAACTTGTGCCAAATACCTATGCGGATCTGCTGTATCCGCTGTGGCGACTCCGACCCACATCGGGAGCAGCTGAAATGACAACACACACACTTAAATGATTCTGTGAACAATTTAGAGGTCAGGAAGAACATAATTCTGAAACCATTGTTTTGCTTTTTGTCTCTCAGTAAGCTGAGTCATTTATAGGTGAACAGTTATGTGAAAGGAATATATTTGTTTTATATCCAGTATTGTCGCGCAAGTAACTGAAATTATAATTTATATTGAGAATAGTTTATGGTGGAGCACAGTTTCACAAAATGTGATGACTTATCATTACCTTAAGTGTTGTTTACTTAAAATAGCATGGAGACTTTGATAGAAGTACTGTAGCAATTGAGTAGACGAACATTTTCAAAATTACTGTGAAGCTGTGACCCATCATGATTCACAAAAGTGAATAATTAGATTGTAATCCAATATGCGTCCATTACTTTCAGTTTACAGAAAGATTTGGTTTTTATTTTGTTACTATATCTTGAAATTAATCATTTCTGCTTGAATGCGTATTTACAGGCTGAAATTAAAATATAACGCATGTTGTTTTCTGTTTTGGGGTTAAACTCTGATAAGACTGAAATGATGGTTCTTGGTCCAGCGAGACATTGGCATCAGTTTGACCAGCTGGTGCTCGGCCTGGGTTTGTGTGCCATACAGTACATCATACGGACAAAGTGAGGACCCTTGGGGTAATTTTTGATCCCACGTTGTCTTTTGACCTCCACATTAGGGATGTTACTAGGACTGTTTTTTCCCATCTGCTAAATATAGCGAGGATCCGCCCCATCCTGTCTATGGCTGATGCTGAGACCCTGATTCATGCTTTTGTTTCTTCTAGACTAGATTATTGTAATGTTCTATTTTCAGGATTACCGCAGTCCAGCATTAGGGGTCTTCAGCTGGTTCAGAACGCTGCTGCCAGACTTTTGACACATAGCAGAAGGTCTGAACATATCGCACCCATTTTGGCATCTTTACACTGGCTCCCTGTCTCTGTGAGAGCAGATTTTAAGGTTTTGTTATTGACTTATAAAGTTGTTCATGGACTGGCACCGTCTCATCTGGCTGATCTGGTGGAACCTTACGTGCCGGCCCAGGCTTTGCAGTCATAGGATGCAGGACTTCTCTGTGTTCCCAGGGTGAAGAATAAGTCAGCAGGTCAAAGAGTTTTTTCTTATCATGCACCCACGCTGTGGAACGGTCTTCCTGCGACTGTGAGGCAGTCGGAGTCCGTGGACATTTTTAAGTCAAGACTTAAAACCTATTTTTATTCTCTTTCTTATGAATATTTTTATTTTTTATCTGTTTTATTCTTTTACTTCTGTTTTTAATTATGTATTTGAATTTTGTATTCATTTTTAATTATTTATTTAATTTTTATATTGAATTGTTCTGTGTGAGGTGCCTTGAGATGGCTTTTGTTGTGATTTGGCGCATTATAAGATGATTAAATTGAAAGTGACTTGTGAAGTGATTACATTGTCCTGAGCAGGCAGTGACTGAGAGCAGCTATGCGTAGTAATTGAGCGGTGGAAGATATGCAAAGCACCATGCCGAGGCACACAGCTCTGCTCATTGCTCTGGCCAAAACACCACGGAGGTTTGCGCTGTATGTATGGTTATATATGAGTATGTATATGTGTATCTGTTGCATACTGTTACCAGACTTATTATTGTTATTATTTTATTATTTTATTATTATTATCAATCAATCAATCAATTTTATTTATATAGCGCCAAATCACAACAAACAGTTGCCCCAAGGCGCTTTATATTGTAAGGCAAGGCCATACAATAATTACGTAAAAACGCCAACGGTCAAAACGACCCCCTGTGAGCAAGCACTTGGCGACAGTGGGAAGGAAAAACTCCCTTTTAACAGGAAGAAACCTCCAGCAGAGGTTTATGTTATTGTTACTATGTCCTTAGTGTATCTTGAAATAAATACTGTCCATCTGAGTGTGGATTGGGAGGTTCAATTATTGTGATGATGCCACGCTACAATGTAAACTAAAATTAAAATACAATGCAGACTGTGTTATTAGTGAAGTGAGCACAGGGTCAGTGTGTGCTCACTGTTAGCTGACCTCTTTACATCTTCTATACATCCATATTCCCATGGAAAGCATGCCGCACAAATTTTTTCAGATGTTCACGGATTATATTTCAGATGTGTAATGTGTTGTTATAACCACAGACATTACTACATATGCACACAGTACTGTTGTGAGTCACTTAGTGCTGTATTCAATACCACTTGTAAGCAGCACTGATCTGGTGATAATTGTGTGACGTGCAACTTTACACTGCTGTTGTGGACAATCTGACCCGATTACCTTATATGTGGAATGTGGACATCAGTTGGGGCCAAAAATTGGCAATGGGAAAGATGCTTAAGTGGAAAAAAATGTTTTACTGGAATATATTTATTAGTTGGGTTTTACTGAAATATGTTAAAAGCCAGGTTCATACAACCCCTGGCAATAATTATGGAATCACCGGCCTCGGAAGATGTTCATTCAGTTGTTTAATTTTGTAGAAAAAAAGCAGATCATAGACATGACACAAAACTAAAGTCATTTCAAATGGCAACTTTCTGGCTTTAAGAAACACTATAAGAAATCAGGAAAAAAATTGTGGCAGTCAATCAATCAATCAATCAATTTTTTTATATAGCGCCAAATCACAACAAACAGTTGCCCCAAGGCGCTTTATATTGTAAGGCAAGGCCATACAATAATTACGTAAAACCCCAACGGTCAAAACGACCCCCTGTGAGCAAGCACTTGGCTACAGTGGGAAGGAAAAACTCCCTTTTAACAGGAAGAAACCTCCAGCAGAACCAGATGTCCTAGCTTTACGGAGGGCTTTTTTATAGAGCAACAGACTCTTTTTCCAGGCTAAGTGAAGATCTTCTAAATTAGTGAGACGCCATTTCCTCTCCAACTTACGGGTTATCTGCTTTAAGCTGCGAGTTTGTGAGTTATACCACGGAGTCAGGCACTTCTGATTTAAGGCTCTCTTTTTCAGAGGAGCTACAGCATCCAAAGTTGTCCTCAATGAGGATATAAAACTACTGATGAGATAATCTATCTCACTCACAGAGTTTAGGTAGCTACTCTGCCCTGTGTTGGTATATGGCATTGGAGAACATAAAGAAGGAATCATATCCTTAAACCTAGTTACAGTGCTTTCTGAAAGACTTCTACTGTAATGAAACTTATTCCCCACTGCTGGGTAGTCCATCAGAGTAAATGTAAATGTTATTAAGAAATGATCAGACAGAAGGGGGTTTTCAGGGAATACTGTTAAGTCTTCAATTTCCATACCATAAGTCAGAACAAGATCTAAGATATGATTAAAGTGGTGGGTGGACTCATTTACATTTTGAGGAAAGCCAATCGAGTCTAACAATAGATTAAATGCAGTGTTGAGGCTGTCATTCTCAGCATCTGTGTGGATGTTAAAATCGCCCACTATAATTATCTTATCTGAGCTAAGCACTAAGTCAGACAAAAGGTCCGAAAATTCACAGAGAAACTCACAGTAACGACCAGGAGGACGATAGATAACGACAAATAAAACTGGTTTTTGGGACTTCCAATTTGGATGGACAAGACTAAGAGTCAAGCTTTCAAATGAATTAAAGCTCTGTCTGGGTTTTTGATTAATTAATAAGCTGGAGTGGAAGATTGCTGCTAATCCTCCGCCTCGGCCCGTGCTACGAGCGTTCTGGCAGTTAGTGTGACTCGGGGGTGTTGACTCATTTAAACTAACATATTCATCCTGCTGTAACCAGGTTTCTGTAAGGCAGAATAAATCAATATGTTGATCAATTATTATATCATTTACTAACAGGGACTTAGAAGAGAGAGATCTAATGTTTAATAGACCACATTTAACTGTTTTAGTCTGTGGTGCTGGCTGTGGCTGTTTATGCTTAAATAGATTTTTGCTGGTTATTCATGGTCTGGGAGTAGGCACCGTCTCTACGGGGATGGGGTAATGAGGGGATGGCAGGGGGAGAGAAGCTGCAGAGATGTGTGTAAGACTACAACTCTGCAAATTATGGAATCACCCTGTAAATTTTCATCCCCAAAACTAACACCTGCATCAAATCAGATCTGCTCGTTAGTCTGCATCTAAAAAGGAGTGATAACACCTTGGAGAGCTGTTGCACCAAGTGGACTGACATGAATCATGGCTCCAACATGAGAGATGTCAATTGAAACAAAGGAGAGGATTATCAAACTCCTAAAAGAGGGTAAATCATCACACAATGTTGCAAAAGATGTTGGTTGTTCACAGTCAGCTGTGTCTAAACTCTGGACCAAATACAAACAACATGGGAATGTTGTTAAAGGCAAACATACTGGTAAACCAAGGAAGACATCAAAGCGTCAAGACAGAAAACTTAAAGCAATATGTCTCAAAAATCGAAAATGCACAACAAAACAAATGAATGGGAGTCAACGTCTGTGACCAAACTGTAAGAAACCGCCTAAAGGAAATGGGATTTACATACAGAAAAGCTAAACGAAAGCCATCATTAACATCTAAACAGAAAAAAAAAACAAGGTTACAATGGGCTAAGGAAAAGCAATCGTGGACTGTGGATGACTGGATGAAAGTCATATTCAGTGATGAATCTCGAATCTGCACTGGGCAAGGTGATGATGCTGGAACTTTTGTTTGGTGCCGTTCCAATGAGATTTATAAAGATGACTGCCTGAAGAGAACATGTAAATTTCCACAGTCATTGATGATATCGGGCTGCATGTCAGGTAAAGGCACTGGGGAGATGGCTGTCATTACATCATCAATAAATGCACAAGTTTACGTTGATATTTTGGACACTTTTCTTATCCCATCAATTGAAAGGATGTTTGGGGATGATGAAATCATTTTTCAAGATGATAATGCATCTTGCCATAGAGCAAAAACTGTGAAAACATTCCTTGCAAAAAGACACATAGGGTCAATGTCATGGCCTGCAAATCTTAATCCAATTAAAAATCTTTGGTGGAAGTTGAAGAAAATGGTCCATGACAAGGCTCCAACCTGCAAAGCTGATCTGGCAACAGCAATCAGAGAAAGTTGGAGCCAGATTGATGAAGAGTACTGTTTGTCACTCATTAAGTCCATGCCTGAGAGACTGCAATCTGTTATAAAAGCCAGAGGTGGTGCAACAAAATACTAGTGATGTGTTGGAGCGTTCTTTTGTTTTTCATGATTCCATAATTTTTTCCTCAGAATTGAGTGATTCCATATTTTTTTCCCCTCTGCTTGGTCTAAAAAGTAACCGTTACTGACTGCCACAATTTTGTTTCCTGATTTCTTATAGTGTTTCTTAAAGCCAGAAAGTTGCCATTTGAAATTACTTTAGTTTTGTGTCATGTCTGTGATCTGCTTTTTTTCTACAAAATTAAACAACTGAATGAACATCCTCCGAGGCCGGTGATTCCATAATTTTTGCCAGGGGTTGTACACCTTCAGAGTTATTGGAAATTTTCTATGCGAGCCAGAACTGAACTTGGGACACCTTAAACATTAGTCAAATACTTTGCCACTGCTACATTTTGGTTGTCAATAGGCAGAAATGGTTCAGAACTACATGAATATGTTTGGTCAACATTATAACAGCATTGCTGGGAGTCCACTGAATGACACTGTGGCAATGTTAAACCTCAACCAAATTACAATGTGACATTTATATAGTGTGGAGTTGTTATCCAACATAATTAAATTGCAGTCTGGTCATACCTCTGTAGCAGTAAGCATCATAAAGGGTAGTGATATTATCAGCCGTGCTGTTGGGTGTTATTGTATGGACTCCCGACTGCGTCTTGCCACAGTCTGGGTGAGGCTGTGTCACAGGGTAACGAACACTGCCGTCAGACAACCAGCCTGGGGCACAGCTGTCCAGGCCAGCCCTCCATGCCAAATAAAGCTGCCCTACAGTGGCCAGCTGGCCCCCGAGGGACACACAGCGGTCCGAGGCTGAGGACAGTGACAGCCTGCCTGGAACAGAGGAGTGGAACACCTCACCTGGAAAAAGCAGACATGGAAAAAGGTTCATCAGGACAGAACCTGATTTCAGGTAGCTATGTGTGATCACTACATATTAAGGCTTTGAAACTGCACAAAATGGGGTGTAATTATAGCAGCGCTTAATGTGGTAGCAGGATATGATGCAATCATCAGAGTAAAAGAGAAAAGTGGTGGGACTTTTAGTGCGTGTGCATGTGCGTGAGTGTATACCATCCAGTTCGCCTGCAAAACAGTACACATCAAACAGCTCATTTGGGTCCATCTTCCCATAATTCCTCACTCCAGGGGCATATTCCTTGTGTCCATGGCAACCAATCTCTGGCAACTGGACAGAATAGCTGTGGAGGTAATCATGAGGATTCATAAATGGAATTCCTATGGATATCTTATAAAACAGATCTGCACCAAACGGACATATAAACTATATTTTATTAAGGCATTCTATTTCTTATGTGCTTTTCACTGATTTCTAAGACCAAGTGACTTAAATAAAATATAAAATTAGCATTGGCTAGAGTGCATAACCTACAGTGGCCCAGTCAGGTCAACACGAATGCAAAAGCCACAATGTGCTGTGGGTTAATTTGCATTTGTTCTGTGAGTTTTGCATTCATGTGGCTTTTGCATTTGAGTTGTGACTTTTATTCGTGCTGCAGGTTTTGAATTTGTGTTGTGGCTTTTGCACTTGCATTGTGGCTTTTGTATTCATGTTATGAGTTTTGGATTCGCATTTGTTTGTATTCATGTTGATCTGTCTGGACAACTGTACATATCTCTGCCAAGTACCATCTATGTCTCCGTACAAAACAAACCGAACTTCTCTGCATTAGGCAGGATTCTGTTTAAAAAAAATTGTGTCAGTGTTTAAATTTTTGATGGAAAAATGAAACATCTCTGGATCTAAAATCTAATGGACATTCTCTCTGAGGAGAACTGATATTTTCTACCAAGTTTTATGAAAATCATTTTATTTAATATCCAGTAATCCTGCAGCAGACAGATGAACAGACGGATGCACAAACATAACCTCTGTCACACGGGCAGCAGCAACACAATCCTGAAGTAGATTAGTTGACAAAACAGAATTGAATGTTCACTGAAAGAGAAGATCCAAACAAAGAGAGGAGAAGCAGCAAATAGACAATAACTAAATGGCTTTGTATTAAAGAATTAGCAGAACAGTCTATTTTCATGAAACATTTGGAGTAAATATACAAAAAAAGCAAAGCACAAAAATGTGTACTTTCAGCCAACTTTGTACAACTTCGGGGAGGTGATGGTCTAGTGGTTAATGTGTTGGGCTTGAGTCCAGAAGATCATGGGTTCAAATCCCCGCCTGACTGGAAAATCACTAAGGGCCCTTGGGCAAGGCCTTTAATCCCCTATTGCTCCCGGTGTGTAGTGAGCACCTTGTATGGCAGCACCCTGACATCGGGGTGAATGTGAGGCATGATTGTAAAGCGCTTTGAGCGTCTGATGCAGATGGAAAAGCGCTATATAAATGCAGTCCATTTACCATTTTACCATTTACATAGTATCCCATGTATTTCTCCACTGGGAGGCGGTGATGACATGACAAATGACAACATGGTGGATCATCTGATCAAGAAAAAAATGCAGTAAGTAATGTTTTATTTATTACTATTATTATTATTATTATTATTATTATAACCCAAATGTAACTCTAACCTCAACCAAAATGCAAACATGCATTTCTGAATGTTAAATGTGAAATGTGCATTATGGAGACATGCAGAAATTCGTAGGCATAAGCATGAAATATGATGCTTAACGTTTCATATATCATATGAAAAGTGTCCTGAGAATATGTGTGATAGTACAGCAATTGTGGCAGCACAGGAGGACTAACTGCAGCTAGTGAGTCATCTCACCGGACAGTCTGGTCCTCCAGCCAGCCGGCTGCACAGCTGCCAAAGCCGTCATAGTACGCCGCCCACAGCTGTGCGGCGGTGGCGATCTGAGCCGAGTTCTCCTCGCAGACCCTCTTAGCATCCATAAATGAGAGTGCATATCGGATGCTGGGAGACTGGTAGTGGAATACCACACCTACAAACACAGGAACAGGTGAAGAACGGTTTGACTTTCAAAATCAATAGATCAGTGGACTATACAGTGGAACAGGTAACTGTAACAACTGCTCATTTCTGGAAACAAGCACCAAAATTGGCACACATACTCCTTGGACATTACACTTTTGATAAAAACCAACTGGCCACTTGAATTTTCAATAGGTGACCAAGTAGGGGACAATTGAAGAATTACACAGGAGTCAAAATTTTAAAAGGATCCAGTCATATTGAAAACTACACCACATTATTTGTTTGATCATAAAGATTCCAAAAAGGTATAGTTTGGACTGTCTGTGACTGTATGTTCTGGAGTTATGGGGTAAAAACAGCAAAAATGGTGATAAAGGTCAGTTTCAATTTGTACAGGGGTCAAAAGTTAAAGTTGCTCCAATTTCGATAAAAAAAAAGTGATGCAAATTATTAGGTGAGCTAATAGGATTAATGGAATAGTTTTGACTGTTGAAGGCTGGGCCTTCAAAGTAAAGGTAAAAAAATGTCGACGCCCTCTGGATTGTATGACATGTGACATATGTGAATGAATGAATGAATGAATTTATTCATCTCACTCACAGACTCAACAAAAAAACTCATTAAAAACAGTTTCACAGCTTTGTGCGGACAAAAGGGTGTAGGGAGAAGCAAAAGCTTATAAACACCCACCCCTTTTTATATGTTGCCCCGTAACATGATAACTAAGCATGAAACATGGTGCAAACTATTCCTTTTTAAAAACCCCATAACTCAACCAATTTTGTGAAATTCATACTGTTTTGTGCAGCATTTTAGCTTCCATAATGTGGTGCTACAAAATCTCCCTCAGTCGTTGCCGCACTTACCAGAGACCACCAGGAGCACCGTGTCTCTCTCGTGGTCATTATTCATGACAACCTGACAGTGGTAAGTGCCCGAGTCGTTGGTACGGAGACCGGAGATCTCCATGGTGGCATTCAGGGAATTGGCAGCATATCCTGGCAGACTGACGCGGCCGCTGAAAGCCTTATTCACCTTGATTACATCACCTTTGGCAGACAAAGAGAGGTTTTTTCTTCAGCCAACTGTCAATTGACATCACACTTTAGAAACAGAGAACAAACTTTACACAAGTCCAACACAGGGAGGTTTGAATAAAATCTATTAAACACCTGTAATATATAAAGAAAACTGCTCGACTGGCTATGATTAAGCTTACTGGCCTGCACCTGCATGCACAAATTGCTCAAATGGTTTCACTGAGGCAGATTTGGAGAGTTCTAAAGGCACTTCAGTGCAAATCTTCCACTAAAGAGGTTTTACTCTTTAAACTGTAGCAGGTGGTGCTGTAAAATAAGTTGGGATCTTTGTAACTATTTTTATTGTGCCAGCTTCACAGTCATTCAAGCATTCGTCTATTTTCTGAACCGTTTATTCCAGTCAAGGATCACAGGCATCCCAGCAGTCACTGGGTGAGAGGCAGGGTACATGCTAGAGAAGCCGCCAGTCAATTGCAGGGCTGATACATTGGAATCAGAATCGAATTTATTGCCAAGTAAGTTCTCACATACAAGGAATTTGATCTGGTGTCATTGTTGCATAAACAACAATAAAAAGAATAGCAAAAAATACTTCTGTAAGAAGTAAAGGAGTCAAATAGACAAATTGGCAAAACTATGTTCACTGTCAAATAAAGAAAGTGGAATGGGGCTGTGCAAAAGCATGCAGATGTACAGTACCTTTCAGTGCAGAGATGATCGATCTGTACTTTGTGGGAGTTGCGGGGGTGCAGGGTAAATGGGGATCTCTGACATTATTTATAAGTTTAGCTGCAGATGGAAAGAAGCTGTTTTCGTCTGCCAGAGGGGAAGGTGACAAACAACATGCTCACTCACACCTACAATCCATTTAGAGTCACCAATTCACCTGCATGTTTTTGGAAGTGAGAGGGCGCTGAAGCACCTTGAGGAAACCCACATAAACATCTCTGCACAGAAAGGATCCGGTTGATAGCAAACCTGGGACTTTCTAGCTGCAGAGCAACCGTACTAACTTCTAATCCAAACTGCTGCCTGCTTCTCTTCATGATTGATGTACATTAAGTCCAGGACATATTTAGTGACTTGCAAATGTTCATGTATCCATCCCCTAACTTGTCCAAAAGAAAATTGGCTGTAAACATGATGATTTGTATTAATAGTCTTCATATTTAGTTTGTCCAATTGTTTGGGATCTGAAAATGGAGCATGAAAACGCATAAAAACTGCTATTCCCAAATGATTAAAGCAACATTTTTGTTAAACCTCTTGATTTAAATGTGAAAGTCTACACTGTGATGTTTAATTTCAATTCCATTGCAGTGGTATACAGAAGCAAAATGACAAATAAACAAACAAACACAAACAAACCCTCTCCCACTCCAAAAAAGCCACTGTCAAAATACTCATGGAAACATTACTTAACAGCCACTGCATCAAGGGCAGAGTTAAGTGCACATAGGCCCCTGTGCAGCACTTATCTGTGGGCTTTTACAATCCCATGATAATCACAGAAGCAAACAACACTACCTACTACTTTAAACACTTTTTTCTTTTACAAATATGTGAAACTGTTTTAATAAAATATGTTTTCAGGGTGTACCCTGTAGCATTGTATATGATGTATAGTTTTGATTGAATATACATGAAAATATAGCGTTCTCGGGTGTGTCGGGTGTGATTGCTATTAGCAATCAATGGTATGTGTTATTGGATGTTATAACACCTGAATAGATTCTTGTCATTTGATTGGTGGTTTGTATGCCACGTGACATGGATTATTCGTACCATTTGCCATTGTGGTCCATTTACTGCTATTTAGCTTCAATTTTGGCACTATACATTTTGTGCGATTACACACCGTGACCATCGGGCGCACACATTAGTGGCAATAACAGCAAACATGGTGGGGTTTGTTTTGGTGACAGATGACAATTTGAACAAGCTTATTATTATTATTACTATTATTATCAGTATGCCATAATCTTTCTGAAGGTATTTGCAGTATTCGTTGGGACATCTGTAGCTGAAGTAAAAGAGCTGTCGGATGAAGAACTCGGCCAGTTGCTGTCCCAACTTTTTGTTGGACTGAGGAAAGCAGATGGCAGTCTGTACATGAAGAAGTCAGTGCACAGCATCAGATACGGACTACATCGTCAGGATTGTTTTTGAACTATCTGACTGTTTTTGCAAGTTGACAGAACAAGTTTGGATTGGTATTTAAAGTTTGTATTGGACTATTTGGAGCCTCTTGACCTCACAGTACCAGCAACGCACACCAAAATTTAAGTCTCTTTTCTCTTGTTTATAAATTAATTAAATATTATATGAGAAGGATCTATTTTAGATGTTATATAAAACAAATAATGATTGTTTTTTCATTTGTGTAGTGGAAAGAGTATTTCATTGGGTGAAAGGTGGAACATTCCATCTTTCAACAAATGAAATATTTTTACCATTGCACTCGTAAACATCCATTTATTTGTATGCTAGTGCTAGAGTTTCATCTCATATGTATTATTCATGCTACTGCAACTGTATGAACTTGTTTTGTTTTTTTTTGTTGGTTTTTTTTTGCATTTCCAAAATGTAGCCGTTCTCGCAAATCAGAGCTTTATTAATCAACAGAATTTTTTTCCAGAAACATTTGAGGCCCTGTGCTAGTTGGGGCCCCTGGTGTGTGTATATATATATATATATATATCCTAAACAAACAAAGCCTCTGCCTGCACACTGTAAAGCACATTTAAAAAAAATTGAAAAATTGAAAAAACAGCTCAACCTTTAGCAGAAAGTACAATCTGCTCCACAGGTCCGCCCTGTCCGCCTGGTGCTGGTTGAATGATGTGAGTCCACATGACGCGGGGAGGTTGGTCAGTAGAACTGGACTGGAGGGTGAACGCACATGGAAGGATGGCTTTGCCTGCAAGAGATTCTTTTACTGCTGGATGAGTGACCTTACGCATGTTCACTATGGAGGAGGCAGCACCTGAATAAGAACAGACAAAGCAGTGGAATCAATATATACACAGTGAACATATTTATCTGCAGTGGTTAAAGATTATTAGTACAAGTATTACTGGGAGAAGAGTATTCATTATCATTGTTGACAGACTTGAGTAAACTTACTTGGCAATTTTGATTGCCTTATTCTGTACAAAACAGCAAAGATGGTACTGCAATGTAAAGTATAAGATTTATCACCTGCTAACAAAACCTCAGGGATTCATTAAGACATTCATTCTCATATTTCCACACAAGGGCAATGAACTCATTTTATTGTTCGGAACACAACACACACAATAAATAAACAAAATAAACACAACATTGTCCCATTAAAAGCCTCTATGATACAAACACACATTCATTCGGACACAAAATGCAAAACACACACTGCACTGACCCCTGTGTGGCACACTGTGTTGAAAGAATATAACTAAAATTTTGCATATACAACATTCATTTCAAGTCTCAAAATGTAAAAAAAAAATCAAAAATCTCCACCACTGTGACTTTATACACGATTCTCGTCATCATATCAAGCTTCAAAAATTCATTATTTATTACATTTTCATGAAACATTGGATTTTTTTCATACCATTAAGGGTTCTTTTGAATTAATGTGCCCACAACTATAATAATGATTTCATCTGTTGTGAAAGTGTAGGTACACGGACCCACAACAGGGGGCGCAATGAACGGACAATGGAGAAAGGTGAATAACAAGTTTTACTGTTGTGAAAAGAGCACAACCAATACAACAATTAATAATTTGGAGTTTGAAGCCGAAATCTGCTGGTGTCGTGTGGGCAGGCTCGAAGGTAGGAGGCGTCCGTCCTAGTCGAACCGGAACCACCCAGATTTCCTCTGCCACCGAACCCCAGAAGTACTGGAACCGCCAAGTCCCGAATTCCCAGGTGGCCACTGCCTCCGCTCGTCGGATCCGGTACTGCTGGCGGGAAAGAGCACAAACACACAGGTATGGGTGCGACAGCACCCAGTAGACAGAGAGGGGAGAAACCGCCTCCACCTCTTGTTACAATGAAGCAGGAAAGGTGAGTACTTATCCAAGCAAGTAGCTTTCTGTAGTCAGCTGTCCTGAAAAGGTTTACCAAGGTTTATCAGAGTCTTCAATATGAGCTTGCAGAGAAGGTTACCTTAATCTCAAGGCGATATCTCGGCACTGAGGTGGAGACGCTGTCCTGCTGATATACCTCCGTCCTGAGTGCAGTCAGCTGTGTCCAGTAATGGGTGACAGCTGTCACCCTGGCAGCCTTCGTCGGCGGCAGCGCCCTCTGGTGCCTGGAGCCCGCACTCCAGGCAGGGCGCCCTCTGGTGGTGGTGGGCCAGCAGTACCTCCTCTTCAGCGGCCCACACAACAGGACCCCCCCCTCAACGGGCGCCTCCTGGCGCACGACCGGGCTTGTCCGGATGGCGTCGGTAGAAGTCGGCCAGGAGGGCCGGGTCCAGGATGAAGCCCTTCTTCACCCAGGAGCGCTCCTCGGGGCCGTACCCCTCCCAGTCCACCAGGTACTGAAAACCCCGGCCCATTCGACGGACATCGAGGAGCCGGCGCACGGTCCAAGCCGGTTCCCCGTCGATGATCCGGGCAGGAGGTGGTGCCGGACCCGGGGTGCAGAGGGGTGAGGTGTGATGGGGTTTTATCCGGGAGACGTGAAACACTGGGTGAATCCGCAGTGAGGCCGGAAGCTGAAGCCTCACTGCGGCGGGATTGATGACTTTGAGGACCTTGAAGGGACCGATGTATCGTTCTTGGAGCTTGGGGGAGTCCACTTGAAGGGGAATGTCCTTGGTGGACAACCACACTTCCTGCCCAGGACGATACGTGGGGGCCGGGGCCCGCCGCCGGTCTGCATGTTTCTTCGCCCTCGTCCGGGCCTTCAACAAAGCAGAGCGGGCAGCACGCCACACCCGACGGCACTTCCGTAGGTGGGCCTGGACCGAGGGCACACCGACCTCTCCCTCGACCACCGGAAACAAGGGGGGCTGATACCCCAAGCACACCTCAAACGGGGAGAGGCCGGTGGCTGATGACACTTGGCTGTTGTGGGCGTACTCGATCCAGGCCAGGTGGGTACTCCAGGCCGTCGGGTGCGCGGCTGTCACACAGCGTAGTGTCTGCTCCAATTCTTGGTTGGCCCGCTCTGCTTGCCCGTTGGTCTGGGGGTGGTACCCGGACGAAAGGCTGACCGAGGCCCCCAGTTCCCGGCAGAAGCTCCTCCAGACATGTGAGGTGAACTGGGGACCGCGATCGGAGACGATGTCTGATGGTATGCCATGCAGACGGACGACGTGGTGGACCAGGAGGTCCGCTGTCTCCTGGGCCGTAGGGAGCTTCGGGAGGGCCACGAAGTGGGCCGCCTTGGAGAAACGGTCCACTATCGTGAAGACGACGGTGTTTCCCTGGGACGGCGGGAGACCCGTGACGAAGTCCAGGCCGATGTGGGACCAGGGGCGATGAGGCACGGGCAGTGGCTGTAGCTGCCCTGAGGTCTTCTGGTGATTGGCCTTGCCCCTGGCGCAGGTGGTACAAGCCTGGACGTAGTCCCGGACGTCGGTCTCCAGGGATGCCCACCAGAAGCGTTGCCGGACGACTGCCACGGTCCTTCGCACCCCTGGGTGACAGGAGAGCTTAGAACCGTGACAGAAGTCTAGGACTGCGGCCCTGGCCTCTGGTGGGACGTATAGTTTGTTCTTTGGTCCGTTTCCGGGGTCCGGGACACGGGTCAGGGCCTCCCGGACGGTCTTCTCCACGTCCCAGGTGAGGGCGGCCACGATAGCGGACTCCGGGATGATGGGATCCGGGGGATCCGACGGTTCCGTTTTGACCTCATCTTCGTGCACCCGGGACAATGCATCCGATCTCTGGTTCTTGGTCCCGGGGCGGTAGGTAATCCGGAAGTCAAAACGGCCAAAGAACAATGACCAGCGGGCTTGCCTGGGGTTCAGACGCTTAGCGGTCCTGATGTACTCCAGGTTCCGATGGTCAGTGAAAACCGTGAATGGCACGGCTGTTCCCTCCAACAGATGTCTCCACTCTTCGAGGGCCTCTTTCACAGCAAGGAGTTCCCGATTGCCGACGTCATAGTTCCGTTCAGCGGGGGTCAACCTGCGGGAAAAATAGGCACACGGGTGAAGGACCTTATCGGTCTTCCCGCTCTGGGAGAGCACCGCTCCTATCCCTGAGTCCGAGGCATCCACTTCAACCACTAACTGGCGGCTAGGATCGGGCTGCACCAGAACTGGTGCAGACGAGAAGCGCCGTTTCAACTCCTTGAACGCGGCCTCGCACCGGTCCGACCAGGTGAAGGGAACTTTTGGAGAGGTCAGGGCTGTCAGGGGGCTAACTACCTGACTGTAGCCCTTGATGAACCTCCTGTAGAAATTAGCAAAGCCGAGGAACTGTTGCAGCTTCCTGCGGCTTGTGGGTTGGGGCCAGTCTCTCACCGCCGCAACCTTGGCCGGGTCCGGGGCGACGGAGTTAGAGGAGATGATAAACCCCAGGAAGGACAAAGAAGTGCGGTGGAACTCACACTTCTCGCCCTTCACAAACAGACGGTTCTCCAACAACCGCTGTAGGACCTGACGTACATGCTTGACATGGGTCTCAGGATCCGGAGAAAAGATGAGTATATCGTCTAGATATACGAAGACGAACCGGTGCAGGAAGTCCCGCAAGACATCGTTTACCAACGCTTGGAAGGTCGCGGGAGCATTAGTGAGACCGAACGGCATGACCAGGTACTCAAAATGACCTAAGGGGGTGTTAAATGCCGTCTTCCATTCGTCTCCCTTCCGAATCCGAACCAAATGGTACGCGTTCCTAAGATCCAGCTTGGTGAAGATTCTGGCTCCATGCAAGGGGGTGAACACTGAATCCAACAAGGGCAACGGGTATCGGTTGCGAACCGTGATCTCATTCAACCCCCTGTAATCAATGCATGGACGAAGTCCGCCATCTTTTTTACCCACAAAAAAGAAACCAGCGCCCATCGGTGAGGTGGAATTCCGGATCAACCCGGCGGCTAATGAGTCCCGGATGTAGGTCTCCATTGACTCACGCTCCGGCCGTGAGAGGTTGTACAGCCTACTGGACGGGAACTCACTGCCTGGAACCAAATCAATGGCACAATCGTACGGGCGGTGGGGAGGAAGCGTGAGAGCCAGATCCTTGCTGAACACGTCCGCAAGGTCATGGTACTCCGCTGGCACCGCCTTCAGATTGGGCGGGACTCGGACCTCCTCCTTAGCTTGGGAGCCGGGAGGAACCGAGGAACCGAGACACTCCCGATGGCAGGTTTCGCTCCACTGAACCACCACCCCGGACGGCCAATCAATCCGGGGATTGTGCTTAAGCATCCATGGAAATCCTAAAACCACACGGGAGGTGGCCTGAGTCACGAAGAACTCGATCACCTCCCGGTGGTTGCCTGACACCACCAGAGTTACTGGAGGTGTCTTGTGTGTGATTGGTGGGAGTAGGGAGCCATCTAGTGCTCGAACCTGCACAGGCGAGGTAAGAGCCACCAGAGGGAGCCCTATCTCCCTGGCCCATCTACTGTCTAGCAGATTCCCCTCAGAGCCCGTGTCCACCAGTGCTGGGGCCTTCAGGGTTGAATCCTCAAACAGGATCGTGACTGGGAGTCGTGTAGCAATGTGGGTATGTCCCACGTGAATGTTTTGGCCCACCCCTGGCCCAGTCTCTAAGGGCGGGCGTTTGGCGTTTGACCGCTCGGGGCAGTCTCTCACATGGTGCTCTATTGAACCACAAACAAGACACGCTCCGTGGGTCCATCTCCTTTGTGCATCTGGTGCCCTAAATGTTGCCCTACTCGTGTCCCTAGCTTCGTCAGTAGGGGGAGCTGTGACCCCACGGAGCGCAGGAACAGAGGAGCGTGGGGAGGGCGGAGCTCGATCGGACCCGGAAGGGAGAGGGACGACGCGTGCCTGGCCACGCCCTTCGCCTCGTTCCCGGCGGCGTTCTTCTAACCGGTTGTCAAGCCGTATGACCAGATCAATGAGCCCATCTAAATCCCGCGGTTCGTCTTTAGCCACCAGGTGCTCTTTTAGGACCAGAGACAATCCATTTACAAAGGCAGCGCGGAGGGCAGTGCTATTCCAGCCGGATCTCGCTGCCGCGATGCGGAAGGCGACTGCATAGGCAGCTGCGCTCCGACGTCCCTGTCGTATGGACAGTAATGCGGTTGAAGCGGACTCTCCTCTGTTGGGATGATCGAACACCGTTCTGAGCTCCCGTACAAACCCGGCGTATGACTGAAGGAGCCGTGAGTTCTGCTCCCAGAGCGCTGTAGCCCAAGCGCGTGCCTCCCCGCGAAGCAGATTTATCACATAAGCTACCCTGCTAGCATCAGCTGCGTACATCACGGGACGCTGAGCGAAGACGAGCGAAACATTGCATAAGGAAGTCCGCGCACGTCTCCACACAGCCGTCGTACGGTTCTGGAGGGCTTATGTATGCTTCTGGGGACGGAGGAAGGGACCGTTGAACGACCAGTGGAACGTTACTTTCACGCGCAGGGTCCTCGGGAGGGAGAGCCGCAGCGGCGCCCGGAGGGCGCGCCTCCACTTGTGCGGCGAGAGCCTCTACCCTGCGGTTTAGGAGAACGTGTTGCTCGGTCATTAAATCGATCCGAGAGGTGAAAGCGGTGAGGATCCGCTGCAACTCACCGATTACCCCTCCCGAAGCCTCCGCCGCGCCTTGGTCTTCCATTGGCCGTTCAACAGCCGGTTGACGCCCCTCGGGGTCCATGACGCTGGCCGAGATATCCTGTTGTGAAAGTGTAGGTACACGGACCCACAACAGGGGGCGCAATGAACGGACAATGGAGAAAGGTGAATAACAAGTTTTACTGTTGTGAAAAGAGCACAACCAATACAACAATTAATAATTTGGAGTTTGAAGCCGAAATCTGCTGGTGTCGTGTGGGCAGGCTCGAAGGTAGGAGGCGTCCGTCCTAGTCGAACCGGAACCACCCAGATTTCCTCTGCCACCGAACCCCAGAAGTACTGGAACCGCCAAGTCCCGAATTCCCAGGTGGCCACTGCCTCCGCTCGTCGGATCCGGTACTGCTGGCGGGAAAGAGCACAAACACACAGGTATGGGTGCGACAGCACCCAGTAGACAGAGAGGGGAGAAACCGCCTCCACCTCTTGTTACAATGAAGCAGGAAAGGTGAGTACTTATCCAAGCAAGTAGCTTTCTGTAGTCAGCTGTCCTGAAAAGGTTTACCAAGGTTTATCAGAGTCTTCAATATGAGCTTGCAGAGAAGGTTACCTTAATCTCAAGGCGATATCTCGGCACTGAGGTGGAGACGCTGTCCTGCTGATATACCTCCGTCCTGAGTGCAGTCAGCTGTGTCCAGTAATGGGTGACAGCTGTCACCCTGGCAGCCTTCGTCGGCGGCAGCGCCCTCTGGTGCCTGGAGCCCGCACTCCAGGCAGGGCGCCCTCTGGTGGTGGTGGGCCAGCAGTACCTCCTCTTCAGCGGCCCACACAACAGGACCCCCCCCTCAACGGGCGCCTCCTGGCGCACGACCGGGCTTGTCCGGATGGCGTCGGTAGAAGTCGGCCAGGAGGGCCGGGTCCAGGATGAAGCCCTTCTTCACCCAGGAGCGCTCCTCGGGGCCGTACCCCTCCCAGTCCACCAGGTACTGAAAACCCCGGCCCATTCGACGGACATCGAGGAGCCGGCGCACGGTCCAAGCCGGTTCCCCGTCGATGATCCGGGCAGGAGGTGGTGCCGGACCCGGGGTGCAGAGGGGTGAGGTGTGATGGGGTTTTATCCGGGAGACGTGAAACACTGGGTGAATCCGCAGTGAGGCCGGAAGCTGAAGCCTCACTGCGGCGGGATTGATGACTTTGAGGACCTTGAAGGGACCGATGTATCGTTCTTGGAGCTTGGGGGAGTCCACTTGAAGGGGAATGTCCTTGGTGGACAACCACACTTCCTGCCCAGGACGATACGTGGGGGCCGGGGCCCGCCGCCGGTCTGCATGTTTCTTCGCCCTCGTCCGGGCCTTCAACAAAGCAGAGCGGGCAGCACGCCACACCCGACGGCACTTCCGTAGGTGGGCCTGGACCGAGGGCACACCGACCTCTCCCTCGACCACCGGAAACAAGGGGGGCTGATACCCCAAGCACACCTCAAACGGGGAGAGGCCGGTGGCTGATGACACTTGGCTGTTGTGGGCGTACTCGATCCAGGCCAGGTGGGTACTCCAGGCCGTCGGGTGCGCGGCTGTCACACAGCGTAGTGTCTGCTCCAATTCTTGGTTGGCCCGCTCTGCTTGCCCGTTGGTCTGGGGGTGGTACCCGGACGAAAGGCTGACCGAGGCCCCCAGTTCCCGGCAGAAGCTCCTCCAGACATGTGAGGTGAACTGGGGACCGCGATCGGAGACGATGTCTGATGGTATGCCATGCAGACGGACGACGTGGTGGACCAGGAGGTCCGCTGTCTCCTGGGCCGTAGGGAGCTTCGGGAGGGCCACGAAGTGGGCCGCCTTGGAGAAACGGTCCACTATCGTGAAGACGACGGTGTTTCCCTGGGACGGCGGGAGACCCGTGACGAAGTCCAGGCCGATGTGGGACCAGGGGCGATGAGGCACGGGCAGTGGCTGTAGCTGCCCTGAGGTCTTCTGGTGATTGGCCTTGCCCCTGGCGCAGGTGGTACAAGCCTGGACGTAGTCCCGGACGTCGGTCTCCAGGGATGCCCACCAGAAGCGTTGCCGGACGACTGCCACGGTCCTTCGCACCCCTGGGTGACAGGAGAGCTTAGAACCGTGACAGAAGTCTAGGACTGCGGCCCTGGCCTCTGGTGGGACGTATAGTTTGTTCTTTGGTCCGTTTCCGGGGTCCGGGACACGGGTCAGGGCCTCCCGGACGGTCTTCTCCACGTCCCAGGTGAGGGCGGCCACGATAGCGGACTCCGGGATGATGGGATCCGGGGGATCCGACGGTTCCGTTTTGACCTCATCTTCGTGCACCCGGGACAATGCATCCGATCTCTGGTTCTTGGTCCCGGGGCGGTAGGTAATCCGGAAGTCAAAACGGCCAAAGAACAATGACCAGCGGGCTTGCCTGGGGTTCAGACGCTTAGCGGTCCTGATGTACTCCAGGTTCCGATGGTCAGTGAAAACCGTGAATGGCACGGCTGTTCCCTCCAACAGATGTCTCCACTCTTCGAGGGCCTCTTTCACAGCAAGGAGTTCCCGATTGCCGACGTCATAGTTCCGTTCAGCGGGGGTCAACCTGCGGGAAAAATAGGCACACGGGTGAAGGACCTTATCGGTCTTCCCGCTCTGGGAGAGCACCGCTCCTATCCCTGAGTCCGAGGCATCCACTTCAACCACTAACTGGCGGCTAGGATCGGGCTGCACCAGAACTGGTGCAGACGAGAAGCGCCGTTTCAACTCCTTGAACGCGGCCTCGCACCGGTCCGACCAGGTGAAGGGAACTTTTGGAGAGGTCAGGGCTGTCAGGGGGCTAACTACCTGACTGTAGCCCTTGATGAACCTCCTGTAGAAATTAGCAAAGCCGAGGAACTGTTGCAGCTTCCTACGGCTTGTGGGTTGGGGCCAGTCTCTCACCGCCGCAACCTTGGCCGGGTCCGGGGCGACGGAGTTAGAGGAGATGATAAACCCCAGGAAGGACAAAGAAGTGCGGTGGAACTCACACTTCTCGCCCTTCACAAACAGACGGTTCTCCAACAACCGCTGTAGGACCTGACGTACATGCTTGACATGGGTCTCAGGATCCGGAGAAAAGATGAGTATATCGTCTAGATATACGAAGACGAACCGGTGCAGGAAGTCCCGCAAGACATCGTTTACCAACGCTTGGAAGGTCGCGGGAGCATTAGTGAGACCGAACGGCATGACCAGGTACTCAAAATGACCTAAGGGGGTGTTAAATGCCGTCTTCCATTCGTCTCCCTTCCGAATCCGAACCAAATGGTACGCGTTCCTAAGATCCAGCTTGGTGAAGATTCTGGCTCCATGCAAGGGGGTGAACACTGAATCCAACAAGGGCAACGGGTATCGGTTGCGAACCGTGATCTCATTCAACCCCCTGTAATCAATGCATGGACGAAGTCCGCCATCTTTTTTACCCACAAAAAAGAAACCAGCGCCCATCGGTGAGGTGGAATTCCGGATCAACCCGGCGGCTAATGAGTCCCGGATGTAGGTCTCCATTGACTCACGCTCCGGCCGTGAGAGGTTGTACAGCCTACTGGACGGGAACTCACTGCCTGGAACCAAATCAATGGCACAATCGTACGGGCGGTGGGGAGGAAGCGTGAGAGCCAGATCCTTGCTGAACACGTCCGCAAGGTCATGGTACTCCGCTGGCACCGCCTTCAGATTGGGCGGGACTCGGACCTCCTCCTTAGCTTGGGAGCCGGGAGGAACCGAGGAACCGAGACACTCCCGATGGCAGGTTTCGCTCCACTGAACCACCACCCCGGACGGCCAATCAATCCGGGGATTGTGCTTAAGCATCCATGGAAATCCTAAAACCACACGGGAGGTGGCCTGAGTCACGAAGAACTCGATCACCTCCCGGTGGTTGCCTGACACCACCAGAGTTACTGGAGGTGTCTTGTGTGTGATTGGTGGGAGTAGGGAGCCATCTAGTGCTCGAACCTGCACAGGCGAGGTAAGAGCCACCAGAGGGAGCCCTATCTCCCTGGCCCATCTACTGTCTAGCAGATTCCCCTCAGAGCCCGTGTCCACCAGTGCTGGGGCCTTCAGGGTTGAATCCTCAAACAGGATCGTGACTGGGAGTCGTGTAGCAATGTGGGTATGTCCCACGTGAATGTTTTGGCCCACCCCTGGCCCAGTCTCTAAGGGCGGGCGTTTGGCGTTTGACCGCTCGGGGCAGTCTCTCACATGGTGCTCTATTGAACCACAAACAAGACACGCTCCGTGGGTCCATCTCCTTTGTGCATCTGGTGCCCTAAATGTTGCCCTACTCGTGTCCCTAGCTTCGTCAGTAGGGGGAGCTGTGACCCCACGGAGCGCAGGAACAGAGGAGCGTGGGGAGGGCGGAGCTCGATCGGACCCGGAAGGGAGAGGGACGACGCGTGCCTGGCCACGCCCTTCGCCTCGTTCCCGGCGGCGTTCTTCTAACCGGTTGTCAAGCCGTATGACCAGATCAATGAGCCCATCTAAATCCCGCGGTTCGTCTTTAGCCACCAGGTGCTCTTTTAGGACCAGAGACAATCCATTTACAAAGGCAGCGCGGAGGGCAGTGCTATTCCAGCCGGATCTCGCTGCCGCGATGCGGAAGGCGACTGCATAGGCAGCTGCGCTCCGACGTCCCTGTCGTATGGACAGTAATGCGGTTGAAGCGGACTCTCCTCTGTTGGGATGATCGAACACCGTTCTGAGCTCCCGTACAAACCCGGCGTATGACTGAAGGAGCCGTGAGTTCTGCTCCCAGAGCGCTGTAGCCCAAGCGCGTGCCTCCCCGCGAAGCAGATTTATCACATAAGCTACCCTGCTAGCATCAGCTGCGTACATCACGGGACGCTGAGCGAAGACGAGCGAACATTGCATAAGGAAGTCCGCGCACGTCTCCACACAGCCGTCGTACGGTTCTGGAGGGCTTATGTATGCTTCTGGGGACGGAGGAAGGGACCGTTGAACGACCAGTGGAACGTTACTTTCACGCGCAGGGTCCTCGGGAGGGAGAGCCGCAGCGGCGCCCGGAGGGCGCGCCTCCACTTGTGCGGCGAGAGCCTCTACCCTGCGGTTTAGGAGAACGTGTTGCTCGGTCATTAAATCGATCCGAGAGGTGAAAGCGGTGAGGATCCGCTGCAACTCACCGATTACCCCTCCCGAAGCCTCCGCCGCGCCTTGGTCTTCCATTGGCCGTTCAACAGCCGGTTGACGCCCCTCGGGGTCCATGACGCTGGCCGAGATATCCTGTTGTGAAAGTGTAGGTACACGGACCCACAACAGGGGGCGCAATGAACGGACAATGGAGAAAGGTGAATAACAAGTTTTACTGTTGTGAAAAGAGCACAACCAATACAACAATTAATAATTTGGAGTTTGAAGCCGAAATCTGCTGGTGTCGTGTGGGCAGGCTCGAAGGTAGGAGGCGTCCGTCCTAGTCGAACCGGAACCACCCAGATTTCCTCTGCCACCGAACCCCAGAAGTACTGGAACCGCCAAGTCCCGAATTCCCAGGTGGCCACTGCCTCCGCTCGTCGGATCCGGTACTGCTGGCGGGAAAGAGCACAAACACACAGGTATGGGTGCGACAGCACCCAGTAGACAGAGAGGGGAGAAACCGCCTCCACCTCTTGTTACAATGAAGCAGGAAAGGTGAGTACTTATCCAAGCAAGTAGCTTTCTGTAGTCAGCTGTCCTGAAAAGGTTTACCAAGGTTTATCAGAGTCTTCAATATGAGCTTGCAGAGAAGGTTACCTTAATCTCAAGGCGATATCTCGGCACTGAGGTGGAGACGCTGTCCTGCTGATATACCTCCGTCCTGAGTGCAGTCAGCTGTGTCCAGTAATGGGTGACAGCTGTCACCCTGGCAGCCTTCGTCGGCGGCAGCGCCCTCTGGTGCCTGGAGCCCGCACTCCAGGCAGGGCGCCCTCTGGTGGTGGTGGGCCAGCAGTACCTCCTCTTCAGCGGCCCACACAACATCATCCTCGACATGGTGCATTTTGCTTATAGCACTCTTAAGTAATATTACTGCACAGTGCAAATATCGCTGAGAACACACCAACCTCAGGTCAAGAAACACATGACTGTATTTAAATAATCATTTGAGTTAGTTTGTAATTGCTCCATTCAATTTTTTTACTGTGCCTATTCGTTCCCCAAAGCACATATTTAGGCTTCCTGATTTGCCCTCACCCCAACTAAAGCAGTGGTTCTCAGTTTGTTTCTCCAAGCACCCCCCACCCCCCATTGCAGATAAGAACTGACCTTTGTTTTAAATTACTTTAAATTATTTTAAACATTGTATTTGATTTTTTTAAAAAACCCTGCAACTTACTGAACAAAATAAAAAAGTGACAAATCACCTTTACAGTTGAATTATTAAAAGTGATGTGCATGATACATGTTAAATAAAAAATGGTTCCATACGTTTGGTACCACTGTACCCTGCACACGCACGTATATCCTCGTGCATGCGCGCTCACGTGATCGCGCACGCGTACCCACACGTGCTCATGCATGCACATGTATGTGCGCCCACGCGCACGCACACACAAAACAAAACCACTGTGCTGCCTGGAGGCTGTTAGCAAGAAGACAGAAGAAAAGCTGGAGAAATTTCTGACGTGATTTTTTTTTTGCTGCACTGAGGATATACACAGTCGACTGCGTCAGTTGTGTGTGTGCGCGGGCGTGGGGGACAACGACACAATGATTTGATTGAGCTAACTGATGCTGCTACACACACACTCAAAATCCACTCCGCTGTAAGCTGTCTGGATGCATGAAGACCTGTTCACATGAAACGGTGATGTGATTTTTGGCTGGACTGAGGAACTACACAAAGTCTTTTTTTTTATGGAAGTCTGAAGTCAGTGCAGAGCATCACTGGACTACACGTTACAGTGGAACATCAAAATGTAAGTCCCTTTTCTGTTGTTTATAAATTAATAAAGTATAAAATGACAAGGATCTATTTTAGCCGTTATATAAAACAAATCGCCTCGTTGAATGGTATGTTCCAGCTTTCACCTCATGAAATATCCATACCATTGAACTCATAAACATTCATTATTTGTATAATGTCGATTAAATTTTGTCAGTGGTCCTCATGTGCATGATGGTGCAAAAATGTTCTCTTATGTCTGTTAATTTTTTTACAGGTGGTGCAAGATGTTGCTAACCTGCAAGATGGAGAAGATTGAGGCTCTGAGTGTGATTAAGTTCCTGCATTTGAAGGGTTACAATTCCCGGCAAATCAATGATGAAATGAAGGCTGTCTATGGTGATGATTGTCCGTCATATGACACTGTTGTGAGATGGGAAAGGAATTTCCAAACTGGCCACATGTCCCTCACAGACGAGCCAAGAACTGTACGACCATCACTCAACGGACAGTGCAGCCACAGTGAAGAAAGTGGAGGATCTTATCCTGGAAGACCGTCGAGTAATCATCCACGTGATCATGCATGAGACTGGTCTTAGTTACAGCAGTGTGTGGAAGATTATTCATGACAAACTGCACATGTCTAAGGTGTCAGCACCCACTCACTCATCTCAAGCTGCGGTTGTGGAAACAATGCGAAGTGGCTATGAAATCTTGCCGCATCCACCCTATTCTCCCGGTCTCGCCCCAAGTGACTTTTTCTTGTTCCCAGAGATGAAAAATCCACTGCGGGGTCAGCAATTTGATGACACAGATGACATCATTCAAGAGGTGAAGCAGTGATTTTCAACGCAATCTGAGGACTTCTACAACGGCGGTCTGCAGAAGGTCAAGAAACGATGGGAGAAATGTGTGACTCTGGACGGTGACTATGTAGAGAAGTCTTAAGGACCACAAATAAAAAGGAAGTTTCTGACTTGTTTACTTCATGGCCATAATTAAAACTTTACGATACCCCCTCATATAAATAAAAATTTTAACTGTCCCTGTTTCTTAGTGTATCAGTAAAAAGCAAATGTTATATAAATTTAAATTAATATAAATTAAATAGAACTATAAACTGGGCAATAAATGCTGTTTTCTGCCAGGGTTGTGTGTGTGTGGGGGGGATTTAGAGAAGAGCATTCTGTTTGTATGTGTGTTATATGTGTAAACCATTAAAAATTCAAATAAAAACTCAGTGGCGGTCTGAACTCTGTGGCATATGTCATATTTTCTGAGAGTAAGCCAGGTTATGCAGTGAATGCATCATTTCTACAAAAAAAAAAAAAAGAAAAAATGGGGGGTGGTTAAAATTCTTTCAATGTAATATATTTTTTGTAGATAATAAACATGGACTGTATAAGCTTGATGAGACAAACTTACTTAAAAAATGTATTTTGAACAAAGCACAAAGTCAATCAATCAAGCAATCAATTTTATTTATATAGCGCCAAATCACAACAAACAGTTGCCCCAAGGCACTTTATATTGTAAGGCAATAGTCCAGCCTAGAGGAAATAAATGCATGAATTAGTTTTTCAGCATCACTCTGAGACAAGACTTTTCTAATTTTAGAGATATTGCGTAAATGCAAAAAAGAAGTCCTACATATTTGTTTAATATGCACTTTGAATGACATATCCTGATCAAAAATGACTCCAAGATTTCTCACAGTATTACTAGAGGTCAGGGTAATGCCATCCAGAGTAAGGATCTGGTTAGACACCATGTTTCTAAGATTTGTGGGGCCAAGTACAATAACTTCAGTTTTATCTGAGTTTAAAAGCAGGAAATTAGAGGTCATCCATGTCTTTATGTCTGTAAGACAATCCTGCAGTTTAACTAATTGGTGTGTGTCCTCTGGCTTCATGGATAGATAAAGCTGGGTATCATCTGCGTAACAATGAAAATTTAAGCAATGCCATCTAATAATACTGCCTAAGGGAAGCATG
Organism: Thalassophryne amazonica; assembly: GCF_902500255.1. Lineage (NCBI taxonomy): Eukaryota > Metazoa > Chordata > Actinopteri > Batrachoidiformes > Batrachoididae > Thalassophryne > Thalassophryne amazonica. Next base: position 64,232,965 of record NC_047114.1, on the reverse strand, counting down.
TATAAAGTGAATAAAATTGGTCCTAGCACAGAACCTTGTGGAACTCCATAATGAACCTTAGTCTGTGAAGAAGATTCCCCATTTACATGAACAAATTGTAATCTATTAGATAAATATGATTCAAACCACTGCAGCGCAGTGCCTTTAATACCTTTGGCATGCTCTAATCTCTGTAATAAAATTTTATGGTCAACCGTATCAAAAGCAGCACTGAGGTCTAACAGAACAAGCACAGAGATGAGTCCACTGTCTGAGGCCATAAGAAGATCATTTGTAACCTTCACTAATGCTGTTTCTGTACTATGATGAATTCTAAAACCTGACTGAAACTCTTCAAATAGACCATTCCTCTGCATATGATCAATTAGCTGTTTTACAACTACCCTTTCAAGAATTTTTGAGAGAAAAGGAAGGTTGGAGATTGGCCTATAATTAGCTAAGATAGCTGGGTCAAGTGATGGCTTTTTAAGTAATGGTTTAATTACTGCCACCTTAAAAGCCTGTGGTACATAGCCAACTAATAAAGACAGATTGATCATATTTAAGATCGAAGCATAAATAATGGTAGGGCTTCCTTGAGCAGCCTGGTAGGAATGGGGTCTAATAGACATGTTGATGGTTTGGATGAAGTAACTAATGAAAATAACTCAGACAGAACAATCGGAGAGAAAGAGTCTAACCAAATACCGGCATCACTGAAAGCAGCCAAAGATAACGATACGTCTTTGGGATGGTTATGAGTAATTTTTTCTCTAATAGTTAAAATTTTATTAGCAAAGAAAGTCATGAAGTCATTACTAGTTAAAGTTAAAGGAATACTCGGCTCAATAGAGCTCTGACTCTTTGTCAGCCTGGCTACAGTGCTGAAAAGAAACCTGGGGTTGTTCTTATTTTCTTCAATTAGTGATGAGTAGTAAGGTGTCCTAGCTTTACGGAGGGCTTTTTTATAGAGCAACAGACTCTTTTTCCAGGCTAAGTGAAGATCTTCTAAATTAGTGAGACGCCATTTCCTCTCCAGCTTACGGGTTATCTGCTTTAAGCTGCGAGTTTGTGAGTTATACCACGGAGTCAGGCACTTCTGATTTAAAGCTCTCTTTTTCAGAGGAGCTATGGGCTACAGCTAAAGTGGAAGTGAATTGCAAGAAGATATTTCCATCAGCATTTAGAGTGGACCACTTTCACAGGCTGAGCCCCCCTGAGAAGATCTGTCGTGTGTTGACGAACACCCCTGCTGCCTTCTCCCCAAATCAGAGGTAATCGCAGAATCACAAAAAAAAAAAAAACATGAGAAACATGAGCTAGAACAAGGCAGGGTGGATGGAATGGGAGTCTGATGGAGGGGGGAGAGAAGGAAAAGCAGAGGTGAATGTGGAGACTCCAGGAAATTGAATGTTTCAAACAGAAAGTCTTTGGATGACAAGTGCACCCTGAAGCCTGTTGCTGACAGAAGGGAGAAAAGAAAAACGGCTTAAAAGAAGAACAGAGTGCTGCAAGTGACACAAAAGACGCTTGCTGTCATTAACAGGCAACATCTTTTATTCCTGTCAGTCCTCCAGAGTCAACTTGATGTTTGGATAACAGATGAGGGGAAATTCAGTCCAACATTTCCACAACTGAAACGGCCAACTGTGGAGTGTTGCTTTTATAATTCAGTATTATTTACAGTTTTACACTCCTCTCTCTCTCTCTCTCTCTCTCTCTCTCTCTCTCTCTCTCTCTCTCTCTCTCTCTCTCTCTCTCTCTCTCTCTATATATATATATATATATATACACACACACACAGTGTGTGCACAAATATTAGCCAAGTGAGTGTTTTGATCTTCGATCATATCATCATGTTTAAGCTTATATATATATATATATATATATATATATATATATATATATATATATATATATATATATATATATATATATATATATATGATATATATATATGATATATATATATGATATATATATCAGATGAAACTGGAATTGCGTCAGGAAGGATATCCAGCGTAAAACCTGTGCCAAATACCAATGCAGATCTGGCTGTGTCCACTGTGGGGACCCCGAACAAAACGGGAGCAGCTGAATGGACAACAACAACAATATACAGTAGTGTTCAGAATAATAGTAGTGCTATGTGACTAAAAAGATTAATCCAGGTTTTGAGTATATTTCTTATTGTTACATGGGAAACAAGGTACCAGTAGATTCAGTAGATTCTCACAAATCCAACAAGACCAAGCATTCGTGATATGCACACTCTTAAGGCTATGAAATTGGGCTATTAGTAAAAAAAACAGTAGAAAAGGGGGTGTTCACAATAATAGTAGCATCTGCTGTTGATGCTTCAAACTCAAACCTATTATGTTCAAACTGCTTTTTTAGCAATCCTATGAATCACTAAACTAGTATTTAGTTGTATAACCACAGTTTTTCATGATTTCTTCACATCTGTGAGGCATTAATTTTGTTGGTTTGGAACCAAGATTTTGCTCATTTACTAGTGTGCTTGGGGTCATTGTCTTGTTCAAACACCCATTTCAAGGGCATGTCCTCTTCAGCATAAGGCAACATGACCTCTTCAAGTATTTTGACATATCCAAACTGATCCATGATACCTGGTATGCGATATATAGGCCCAACACCATAGTAGGAGAAACATGCCCATATCATGATGCTTGCACCACCATGCTTCACTGTCTTCACTGTGAACTGTGGCTTGAATTCAGAGTTTGGGAGTCGTCTCACAAACTGTCTGCAGCCCTTGGACCCAAAAAGAACATTTTTACTCTCATCAGTCCACAAAATATCCCTCCATTTCTCTTTAGGCCAGTTGATGTGTTCTTTGGCAAATTGTAACCTCTTCTGCACATGTCTTTTATTTAACAGAGGGACTTTGTGGGGGATTATTGCTAATAAATTAGCTTCACACAGGCATCTTCTAACCGTCACAGCACTTACAGGTAACTCCAGACTGTCTTTGATCATCCTGGAGCTGATCAATGGGTGAGCCTTTGCCATTCTGGTTATTCTTCTATCCATTTTGATGGTTGTTTTCCATTTTCTTCCATGCGTCTCTGGTTTTTTGTCCATTTTAAAGCATTGGAGATCATTGTAGATGAACAGCCTATAATTTTTTGCACCTGTGTGTAAGTTTTCCCCTCTCCAATCAACTTTTTAATCAAACTATGCTGTTCTTCTGAACAATGTCCTGAACATCCCATTTTCCTCAGGCTTTCAAACAGAAAAGCATGTTCAACAGGTGCTGGCTTCATCCTCACATAGCACTACTATTATTCTGAACACTACTGTATTTGCAAAAATCTCATAAAAACATTTTTTCACATTGCCATTACGGGGTATTGTGTGTAGAATTTTGAGGAAAAAATTAATTTCATCCATTTTGGAATAAGGCTGTAAAAAATGTGGAAAAAGTGCACAGATGTGAGTACTTTCTGGATGCACTGTATACAAAACATATGCAATTCATATGTGAGTAACGTTGTGAAATCATAAGGGAAGAAAGTGCTAAAAATTAAAAAAACAGACACAGAACAATATCACCAGCAATATTTAATCCCATCTTGTCTGATCCAAGATGCATGTCTTCACACAATTTCATTATGTGTTATATTTTCAGCATGAAATGCTACACAGATCAACAAACAAACATAACGACTGACTACCACTGTTGGTTCATGGAGGAAATAAATCTGGACCAACCCCCAGCCGTCATGTATGTAAATTGGGAAAAAAAACAAAAAATTAAGACTTCTTGTTATCACATCCTGAATGTTGGGCTGCAAACTTGCAATCCTATCCACTCATGTCTTAGATGTTTTGTCTTGATGTTCCAAAACTGTCAATTTCATGCATAGTTGTAATGAAACAGATGGTTGACTAAACTTGCATAAATGGTTTTGGAGGCATTCCGGTTCAGTCCCACTGAGCATGTCTGCAAACATCCTCAGTATGTCATGTCTCACTTGTGATATTCATTTTAGTACAGAACTGTCAAATATGATTATTTTTATGAATAAATAACATGGGAACTTTTGTACTCGTATCAGGTGTGTGTGTGTGTGTGTTTGTGTGTGTGTGTAATATCCTGGGCCAGCCGCCGCCTCCTCCTTTGTTTTTTCCTTCCTTTCATCAGTCTTCAGGTCCTTCTTTCTTTAGTCTGTCATTTGTTCTTTGTCCTCCCTTATTGATCTCTCTTATTTGTTACCACTAGTAATTGCTTCTTTAGATCAGAAGCTGCCTCATGACTTCAGCATCACCAGGAGATGCAGCAGATGAAACAGAATAAGCAGCGGACAGAACTCACCAACAGCAAAATAAAGCAGCAGCATCATTGTGAAGTTGATGTGCCACCCAGCTGCACACAGAGTTAGAACCATCCTGGACCTGCAGACAAACACACCAGAGACATAAGAGCCAGAAAAAAAAGAATGTGTTATGGAAGAAGAAAAAATTAGAATATTTTCTGCACGTTGTGTAAAATAATCATGTAAATGTGTAGACTTTTTCAAAAACGACATGTGACAGGCAATTTGTCAATACAGGAACGTTCACTTAATGCACTCTAAAAAATAATGCACTGCTCGGCTTAAAAATAAAAAAATAAGGCAACACTTTCCATGGATCTTTTTAGTGGTCTAATACATTTGATTTGCTTTGTCCGCAACAAGGTTCATTAATTTGAAAGAGTTTAATTAAAAGGCTTTGGTTTTTTTTTTGTAGCCCAATAATTTCATTTCAGTCATTCTAATTTATTTTACCTCCATTCTACTCAGAAACATATTATCAAATTGTAACCTTAAGTTCACAAAGTTTTAAAACATTTTAATGTATTCCACTTGTCAGAATAAATTACATCTCAATTCCAGTTTTACAAACCAACTTTTTATTTTTAAATCATTGTTAACCTATGTTCAACTCTTTCTTTAAACTGTGAACTTTTTCTTTAACCAACATCTATCAACTTACTAAAATGTGATTATGCAAAAACCTTGAACATGAAAATATGGTTCAAATTAACTTAAACAAACTAACCTCATGAAGCAATTTTAGAGTGTCTTATGGTAATTGATGTCATCAGAATTAGGAAATATGGTTATGAATGCAAATTGAATTGCATAAAAAGTAATTTAATTATTTATTAAACTGTTGAGTAGTTTTAATAATGCATTCATCAAAATGACACACAACAGAGAGAAGTACCCCAAATGTCCACAAAATGTCCATTGGTAACTACTGCATATCTGGAATATTTGGTTCCAACAGATAGAAGTGAGGACCTGCAGTGGCGGTCCTAGAGTGATTTACTCCCCGGGCGAAACCCCCTGCGTGCGCCCCCCCCCCCCCCCCGCCCCGTGCACACTAACGTGGCCACCACCTCCGCCCCACCACCCATGAAAACACTAACTTCGTCCTGAACATCCACAATCCCACAAATTAACTCACAACAGCTATTTTCAAGAACAAATTTCCAGTTTTAATGACTACTGCAATAACAAACATAAAGAAATTGGCACAGTCTAATGTGTCATCATCCATGGACTTATCTGCAATGATTATCTCAAAAGTTAGCAGGAGGGCATCATAATTGTTTGCCACAGTGCTCACTAGCCGTGACGTGAAATTCCATCGAGTAGGAGCATTTCTGGGCAACCTTGAGCAGTCTGCAGACTCAAGAAAAGACATCCTCTTTGTGGATTTTGAGAAAAATATGGCAAACCCAGAGAGTGATGCAAAAAATATTCTGCACTCAGATAAGCATTTAGCCCCCTGAAACAGAACCAGATTCAGTCTGTGTACATAGCAATGCACAAACATTGCACTGGGGGCTATTGCTTTAACTTTGGCCTGCAAACCATTGAGAGCTGAAGCCATGACAGCAGCCATGGCTTCTTCATAAGGAAGACTATCAAATGGCTTCGCCAAAATCCGGTCCACAACATTCAAATTGTCTGCCATTATGTGCAGCTTGCTACCTAGCTAGCTCGCTAGCTGGGACTGGCGCGAGGCTAGTGTGAAGTGTGTCCGCCTGTGAGTGCTTTGTGACGGTGGAGGGTGGAGGGTCTCAGCAGCACCCGCTGCTCGGTAGGGACAGAAACTGTGATAGAAGTCAGAAAGAGTGACAGAAGTCAGTCTCCAAACACAAGCAGCTACAAAAAACCCCCACCAGAAATAGAAGCTCGATTTGTCGCTAGTCGTTTTTAACAAAGAAAATGCTGCTAAGAGGATTAGGAAACTCTCCGGTTCAACTCAGAACAGAATGAAAATTAAAAAATGCTTCCACGGATGTTTACACCAAAAGATCGCTGATTCGCTCATTTCGCTGTCAATCAAAAAGGGATTCAGCCTCAGACAGATCATCCAATCATCATGCAGAAGCTGAGCGTCCGGGCCGGCCGAGGCCAGCCCACTGCCCCATAGACCCCCAGACACGCTGAGCGTCCGATAGGTGGGACAAAGCCCAGCATTTATTCAATGACTCGTCTCGTTTCGCTGCAGTCTTTGCTTCGCTATTGAACTCTGTGGAAGCTCAGCGTCCACACTGTTTAAAGCACTGTGAAGCTGCGGGAATGAGTGAGAGAGGAAAGCCACCATGGAACGGGGGGGAGGGGGAAGGTGGGAGCGCCCCTCTGCCGTAACGTAACCACGAACCCCCACACCCCGTTTTTATTTTTTTTGACCGTTTTTTTTTTTCTGCACGGTTGTGCCGCCCCCCCTGCGATGTTGGTTAACATGATAATTCGTATTTATTCTTTTGTATATTTGTTTAAATGGGAATATTGGGAGGGTTGGATGTGTCTAGACTTGTCCAGGCAGGCACATGTAAATAAGGACCTTTGTTTGTATGCACTTTATGAAGCCTTGTTGCTAATTGTAGGTTGTGGTCATTCACTCTTGTTAATTTTCACAACATATTATCTTAAGACAAGTTGAACGTTCAGCAGGAAGAAACCTCAAGCAAAATCAGACTCTATGGAGGGGCCTTACAAAAAGGATTAAAGTCAATAAAAAACATTTTAAATCAAATAAAACAGAAAATTATCAAATCCTCACTTTAAAAAGCCAAAATATCTTGTTTGACTCAAATAATTATCAAAACAGATGACATTTTCTGTAGACGGATGAATCAGTTAATTAATCACTTGAGCTCTGCAAATGACAGCTGTAGTTATTTTCATGTTTTTTTTTTCATATTTGAAAACATGAAGATCTTCATGCACCTGCACAGCACTTTCACTGCAAATTACACCAGATGCAAATGATGAGGCATGAAGTGTATCATTAGCAGCACTCGTCTCTTCCCATGTTGGTCATGTTCATCGTCCCTTCAAAATCCATTTTCTTTAATGCTGATTAACTGTGTACTGTGGCTTATATGCAGATTACTCTCCTCTGTGAAACTACCAGAGGTAATAAAACTCAGGTATGCAGGGAGACGGACTTATATATATATATATATATATATATATATATATATATATATATATATATATATATATATATATATACGAGGGCTGTCAATAAAGTATAGGTCCTTTTTATTTTTTTCAAAAACTATATGGATTTCATTCATATATTTTTACGTCAGACATGCTTGAACCCTCGTGCGCATGCGTGAGTTTTTCCACGCCTGTCGGTGACGTCATTCGCCTGTGAGCACTCCTTGTGGGAGGAGTCGTCCAGCCCCTCGTCAGAATTCCTTTGTCTGAGAAGTTGCTGAGAGACTGGCGCTTTGTTTGATCAAAATTTTTTCTAAACCTGTGAGACACATCGAAGTGGACACAGTTCAAAAAATTAAGCTGGTTTTCGGTGAAAATTTTAACGGCTGATGAGAGATTTTGAGGTGATACTGTCGCTTTAAGGACTTCCCACGGAGCGAGACGTCGCGCAGCGCTCTCAGGCGCCGTCGTCAGCCTGTTTCAAGCTGAAAACCTCCACATTTCAGGCTCTATTGATCCACGACATCGTGAGAGAACAGAGAAGTTTCAGAAGAAGTTGGTTTCAGCATTTTATCCGGATATTCCACTGTTAAAGGAGATTTTTTTAATGAAAGACGTGCGGACGGATTGCAGCGTCGGCTCGCATATATATATATATATATATATATATATATATATATATATATATATATATATATATATATATAATATATATATATATATATATATATATAAATGCTGACATTCACAATTTTTTTAAATGGGCATACTTAGTGCATTTTGCTTTGTCTTAATGATTTCATTAAATTGTAGCCCATGGGCTCCTTTACAGCAATGCCAATAACGATACATCCACTGCATATGAAATAAACCCTAAACTGGTCCTCAACACCAAGCTGCTGAAATGAACGCCTCGTAAAAACAAGGATTTAACAGCATAAACAAGCAAAGTGCTACAAAGTGACAGAAATACAGTAATAATAATGATAATATATCTTGGATCAAACCTAGATGCTGGTGTATTAGCATAATAATCACTATGGTTTTGCACCTTGAAGGTGCGACATGCACTGAACTCCTTGCAGACATGAAAACCATCCTCTATATGGTAATATATTTTACATTTGGCAATAATTTTGAAAAGACAGGCAGTAAACCGTTTCAAGCAGAATGAAACAAAGCCCTTTGAAGCTGTCTGTTGAAGATGCCACTTTTCCAGCATGAGCATCAAACATTCCATCCATATCAACTTGGGGTGTTGAATTGAAAATCAATTTTAAGGAAATATATATATATATATGCTATATAAATGCTATATAACTCACACAAAGGTTCAAATGATGCAGCATATGTGGACCCTTTCTTTTTTGTCACTGATACATACATACATGCATTGATTGATACATACATATGAGGGGAGGATGATAGCAAAATGACTCATATTGTAATGCTTAATACTCAGGAACCATAATACACACCTTTTGCAATCCCACATCTAAAAGATAATCTTTTACTATGTGTAGCGGGGTGGAAACTTTGCCGGGTGCTATATATAGACCAATCAATGTTAAATGCAAGATACATACATTGATACATTTATAACAGGGGAGATGATAGCAAAATGATACTGTAATGCTTAATACTCAGAAACCATAATACATACAGCCTTTTGCAACCCCACATCTCAAAGATAATCATTGACTATGTGTAGTAGGGTAATTGAGAAAGGTCCCTAAGCCCTTTATGACATCATTAATTGTAGGCCCTGGTCCAGTTAAAAAAATCAAGAAATCAATTTAGTTAATCAGTTAAAAACCTAACACCAGCAAAGTGTTGTATTAGTATTACTATTGGGGGGTGTAAATTGGATATTGACTTGAGTCTTTTGAGTTCCTATCAAATTTCATAATCCTTAATGAATAAGTTTTATTTGCACAAAGCTAAACAAGTAAGTACTTTCAAGTTCAACTCAATTTCTCTGAAAAGATTAAGAAGTCAGGTGGTAAAAATGAAAGGGAGAATGACAATTAAAACTGAATTAAGATTGAACATTTCATACCGAAAACATGAAAGCAAAAAGTGAATAAACATGTATTTTTATTGTGACCCTGACAGATAATACAACCTAAAATGTCTGAAAATGTTAGGCTGTGTAATGGATAAATGCACCTGTTAACTTTATGTTCAGTTCACATACCAGATCAGAACGTGAAAGTTATGCTATGTGATTTATATTAGTGCTCTCAACAAGTAGCTTCTTCTGGGTTTCTTCTATGCTGCACTTTTGTCTTCTGTATGCTTTGCTGCCCCCAATGGTCAACAAAAGGTGTGCAGAGGCAGTGCCAACATGTTGCAGCAAAGTAGAAAAACTGAATAAAGTCCCTGTTTTTTCAAGAAAAATGTATTTGATGGTAAACAATGCCACTTTTGTCTTATTCTAATGTATCATGGAAAAATGTCTACATTAAACAACTACACCCCAAATGAACAAATGATCAATGCAATTAATAAAACAACACTGCTTTGTATTTTGGCTGATGATCCTGTCCCAATGATCTTACTCATCACTGCCACCATGACTAAGAATTTGGATTACTGCTCCACATCTACAGTGAGAAGTGGGATTGGTGCAAAATTAAACTGCCACAAAATCAGAAATGCGCTGGTGACTTTGCCGGAGGATTTGGCTCAAACCCCAAAGCTCCTCGGCTCAATGGAGAGGTGTCTGACACACCGTCCTGATACTGAAGAGGAGAGCATGTGGTAGAAAGATAACAGAGCTTTGTTCCATATTCCATTTTGCATCATTTAAGGAAGAATTATTTTTATCAATTTATTCTTTTAATAGATGGCACATCAAAAAATAAGCTGTTTTAGCTTTCTTGTAACAAAAGCGTTTTCAAAGTCAAAGAAATTAGTTCAGCATGTTATGTAAAGTAAATAATCAAGCCAGGAAAGCAAACTGACTCTTTGCATTCACCGAGGTAACAGCAACTCATTCAACTCAGGCATCCCTGATGCTCAATGAGAAGATTACGCCAAACTAGTTGCAGGAATAATCATTGCCCTCATTTCAGCCCATCCAAAAGCTAATAAAATTCTCAACAGTACAAAACTTGAGTGAGTGAGACAAAGAAAAATCCACTCAGACACTAAAACACTTTATGATACCTGACAAACTATTCAATTCTTAAACAATCTGGGTGTTTTTTTCAAAGTTGGTAACCAAGTTGTTCTTTGAACTGGTCTCTGAGTGCGGGTGAGACCCCCGGCTGTGCCACATCCCGTCTCTAAAGGTAGGTTAGGACCCGGTGATGGGCTGTGACAGATTGGGGTTGAGCAGTTGGGCTCTCTGCATGCTGAAGGCTTGAGCTTTTGGTTGAGCTTCCTGGGTGGGTGACAAGAGCTTTCTAGCAGGTTGGAGAGGCTCAGAACAACAGAGAGATTTGTCCAGTCTTGCTGTAAAGCAGAGAGGGTTTGAGAGTGTTGTATCTGAGGGCCTGGAACTGGCAGGAGGCCACCAGCCACAGCCCACACTGTCTGAATACAGAGTTCAGATTAAGGACATCTCTGAGGATGCTGTGTGCCTACAGGCGTCACCCTTTCAAAATTTTACTCCAGGGGATTTACGTCTCATACAGTACACTGACCTTCCAAAGACAACAGCTGCATACTAACTAGTACCAACGTTCGTTACGGATGAGACATCAGATGTTGTGCACGCCTCCCTGTAAATCGCCCCTCTTCACTTTCACATGCATAGTTGATTTCATGAGAACAAGAGAGTGAGAAGTCTCTAAAATGCTTCAACGGGCTTCAATGTGGACGTCCTTTCAAGACATTTTCACGATGCTGTCTGAATAGGACGCATTCTCAGCTTGCTGCAGGAGCCGGCCAGTGATCTGACAGATACCCAAAGAGTGCTAACAGACGAGGCTGGCAGACGCGTGTTATGGTTCACTGCAATCTGCCAGTGTTTTGAAGCAGGAGACCAACTGGCCCCATGATGATCATAACACAGACAAGATAGGCACCTCCTTCCAAATCTCCTTCAGCCCTGCTGTGGATGAGGAAATGTTTTTGAAAAGCCATGAAAATTATTGAGCACATCATGTCATGAATGTTGTAGTTGTGTAATTCTATTTGGGAGAAAGGAATGGCAACTCACAGAAGACCATAAAAGTCAATGAATGATTGATTGAATTTATTTAGTAAAATAATGCATAAAATACAAACATAATTGCCCATTAAACTACATGGATAGCACAAGAAAGTGAAAAACACTTGTTTCCATTGTGGTCCAGCAAAAGTAAAAAAATACAATAAGACAACAGAACAAAGGTAATACTAAATTAATAATTATGGCAAATTATACAAAATTAAAAAAAAAGCAAAGTAATGTATAACATAAAGTAACAAAAAAAACAATATTTAACCTAAATAACAATGATACTAAGTGGTTACTGTAATTGGTTTCAGTGTGGAAGGTTCCCGGTGCAAATCCCACCCCTGCCACATTTTCCATGTAATGTGGAGTTGCGTCAGGAAGGGCATCCAGCGTAAAATCTGTGTCAGTTCCACATACAGATCCACCTTGGATTTGCTGTGGCGACCCTGAGTGCAAACAAGCGAGCAGTCGAAGGGACTTACTTTAATAAAAATATTGATAGAATAAATAATACTAATTAACAATACTGTTACCTAAGTAATAAAAATAACAACAAAAGTGTTGACAAAATTAAGAAGAAATAGTAAAACAATAAAATAAAGATAAATACAATAAAATAGAATAAAAGGGTTACATGACTGTTGATAAAACTGATCATATAAAAAACCTTTCACCCCTTTTTAAAAAGCATATTTGGACTTAATCTACAGGATTCAAATGTTAGAAACACTTTGACACACTCAGACCTCAGTGGACAATATCAAGATTTGAGTATTATCATGTACGAGGTCTGTTAGAAGACTATCCGACCTTTTTATTTTTTTAAAAAACTATATGGATTTGAATCATGTGCGCTTGCATCAGCCAAGCTTGAACCTTCGTGCGCATGCGTGAGTTTTTTCACGCCTGTGGGTTGCGTCATTCGCCTGTGGGCAGGCTTTGAGTGAGCACTGGTCCACCCCTCTTGTCGGATTTTCATTGTCAGGGAAATGGCTGAGTGATTGGAGCAGCGCTGAATCAAATTTTTCCAGAAACTGTGAGAGACAGCCAGGTGGAAACCATTCGGAAGATTCAGATGGCTTTCAGTGAGGATACTCTGGGCGTCACAGAGATTAAGGAGCATTACAACCGGATTAAAGACGGCCCACAGCAGCAGAGGGCGCCGCGCTCCGAGTGGCCATCGACAGGCTAAAACGACCAGATCTGTTGGGAAGGTGTCGTAGCACGGACCCACAACAGGGGCGCAAATGAACGGACAATGAGTAAGCCAAAAGGTAACAATTTAATGTTGTGATAATACACAACGAAACGTGTCGTAATTTTCACAGTCAATAAACACCAGGTGACGTGTGGGCAGGCTCGAAGATAGAAGACGCCCGACGAGAGAGAAGCCGCGTCCCACACGGCTTCCACCACCAACGGTCTGAAGAACACCGGAGCCGCCAAGTCCCGAGTCCCCAGGTGGCCTCTGTCTTCTGCTGTCGACCCTGGTACTGCTGGCAGAAAGCAGAGATAAGATGTGTGAGTGTGAGTCCGCACACTCAGTAGTTCACAGTCCAGACACCGTTAGGAGGGAGCACCTCCACCTCCAAATCATACACACTCGTGCAGCTCCTGTTTGTCCCTCTTCTGGGTCTTCACAGGAATGCGACTGCACACAGAACAATGTTAGACAACGTATTAGTCAGCAGAGAGATTACCTTGGTACTGGTAGTCGATTTCTCGGCGGGGAGGTGGAGTTGCAGTCCGGCTTATATAGTGGTGTAGATGAGTGACAGCTGGAGTGATGAGTGACAGCTGTCACTTCCTCTGGGTCTGGCGCCCTCTCGTGCTTGGAGCCCGCACTCCAAGCAGGGCGCCCTCTGGTGGTAGTGGGCCAGCAGTACCTCCTCTTCAGCGGCCCACACAACAAGATCATTTCCAAAGTGAACGCTCTGGTGATGTGGGACCGTTGTCTGACTACCAGAGAAATAAAGAAGAGGTGGACATCAGCACTTTTGCGGCACATTCCACTGTTACAGGAGATTTTGTAATGAAAGACGTGCGGAGGAATTCGCGCGTCGGGATGGAGCCGCAATGGTGCACAACAAAAAGCACGTCCGTGTTGGAAGTCTCACAGGACAAGCTGTGGCATGCCCAGCTGTTACACAATTTCTCGGATACTCACTCGACTGAAAAGCCACCGAAAGCCGTCTGAATTTTCTGAATGGATTCCAACACGGAGGTGCTTTTTAATGCACGCTGCGGCTCCGTCCCGACGCACGAATTCCTCCGCACGTCTTTCATTACAAAATCTCCTGTAACAGTGGAATGTGCCACAAAAGTGCTGATGTCTACCTCTTCTGCAATTTCTCTGGTAGTCAGACGACGTCCCGGATCAACACAGCGTTCACTTTGAAAATGATCTGGTCGTTTCAGCCTGTCGATGGCCGCTCGGAGCGCAGCACCCCCTCCAGAGCTGTGGGCCGTCTTTAAAAAGGTTGTAATGCTCCTTAATCTGTGTGACGCCCAGAGTATCCTCACCGAAAGCTGTCTGAATCTTCCGAATGGTTTCCACCTGGCTGTCTCTCACAGTTTCTGGAAAAAATTGATTCAGTGCTGCTCCAATCGCTCAGCTTCACCCCCGACGAGGGGGGTGAACCAGTGCTCACTCAAAGACCTCGTACATTGCAATACAAACCGGACACAGATACATAAACGCACAAACACGAGCACAGATAGGAGAATCAACCCAGAATGCATTGCATCATCAACATGCCCTGTTTCCTCTCAAACAGCAGAACATCTGGTCACATTCACATAGTGAATAGTTTCACTTTGGAGCACCTGGAAACTATGTTTTATTTCTTCAAGTGTCCAGGTGAATACAGAGGAAGGTTCTGGTCACAATCTCAACAAGACATCTGTGGTGTGAACACAGGACTTTGAAACAGTTATCACTGCTTCATGTTAGCAATGTCTATGCTTGCCTGCTTATTGACTGAGATTGGACAAATAAAAGAATGAAACAACCCAAATATAATGTCCTATCTGATGTTTACTGACGAACATGTGGAACTTGTCAAAGTTTACGAAGCAGCTGCTAGCCCAAAGCAGTGTCGGACAGCAGGTCAATGCTCTACATGCTTGTTGTGTGTCATTTCACAAGTAAAATGAGTGGGATGTAGTTGTGTTGTAAGGTACGTGTTTATTACTTAGTTTGTCTAAACTGGTTATATTCTATATTCTATATATATTCTATAGTAGCCAAAAAATTGTAAGTAACAATCAGTAGGATATCCAATTACTCAGTAGCCAATTAGTACCCAGATGATCTACTACCTTCATAGTGTGAAAACAAACTACATTATGCTATCCCATGAGGCAGCTGGAGCCTAGAAGAAGAACGTCCTTGGAAAATTCAAAAAGATAGCAGGCATACATGAAAATGGTAGCAGCGTCCAAAGGGCTTTGGAATTATACAAATATACATCATGAACTGTTTAAAAAAAAGTCTGTCATTGGAAGATATAAATGTTAGTAGCACAGGTGGGTATATATATATGCATCATGTGCTAACATCGAGGTCAACAGACAAGTAAAATGATGGTGTCATAGTACATCTGAATTGTGTCCATACTACATGCTCACTTACTTCTGGTATATCCTACAGTAAGTGCTGGATACTATGTACTAATGTCATTTAGTATATCGTAAGTATTCAAATGCAGGGAGAGCGACTACAC
The DNA here is from genome assembly GCF_902500255.1 of Thalassophryne amazonica. Lineage (NCBI taxonomy): Eukaryota > Metazoa > Chordata > Actinopteri > Batrachoidiformes > Batrachoididae > Thalassophryne > Thalassophryne amazonica. The sequence goes on along the minus strand of NC_047114.1, from coordinate 64,217,621 downwards.
TCAAAAGACTGATGCACTCGATAAACTCACTTCAATTATGAGCAGAATTATCATCTAATAAATATATGTAGCCCCGACTCAAATAAAGCACATCCAGGCAAGATAATTTAATTTAATTTAGTTGGGACTACATATATTTATTATATGGAAACCCTGCCCATAATTGAATTGAGTTCATCCAATGAGTCATTTGTTTGTGTGATGCACTCAAAATACTGACTCGCTGGATTGGATTCCATCTAATAAATGTAGTTCCAACTCAGTTAAATTACATTATCTTCTGTTTGTGTGACACTCAAAATACTGACTCACTGGATTGGATTCCATCTAATATATGTAGTCCCAACTCAGTTAAATTACATTATATTGCATGGATGTGTTTTATTGAGTTGGGGCTATATATATTTATTAGATGGAAATCCTGTACATAATTGAATTGAGTACATCCAACGAGCTGTGATTGTCCTCAATCCAGATTAAGATCAAGGCTTTGAATGACTTCCTGCATCCTGCCATCTGAAGTGTATCTGTATGTCGTGAAACTGCTGAACTTGTAGAGACATTCACTTATCTCAGCAGTGACATATCTCTGGGTCCTTGTCCTTTGAAATTGAGAGACTCCTGGGAAGAGCGCATCGAGTCATGAGGTCCCTGGACAGAGATGCATGGTGATGTTGATTTTGCAGACAGGTTCAAATCTTCAGGGTCCTGGTTCTTCCTTTTTTTTTTTTTTTTTTTACTGTATATTGTGAATCTTGATATATTTGGTACTCTGTGTCTTTGAAGGACCCTTGGGTACTGCTGGAATGACTTTGTGTCAAACATATGGTTACTTAAAAAGACACAGATGACGCACACACCTGCAGGTGCCCCCGTGCTGAGGACCCCAGCACATGAAAAAGGCAAAAGGGGCATCCACATATCACCTGGGTATGACACGGCAATCCGTGCACTGCCGCAGGAACATGAAGTGAGTTTATTCAGGTATTCCCTTTCTTCCCATGCATGGTGTCACATTCATACAGACAGATGGATATTCTTTATGTTCTGTTTGCCTCTGCGATGACTAATCACATTCAAAGTGACTAATGACTCATGCAGTTCTGGCCTCAGCTTCAGATAGTGAAAGAAATGCTGCAAAGCTGCAGGTCCCTCAGATTCAAGATTACACATTCCCACACTGACACCATTGATCTGGCTAAGCACAGGGACAGGGGGTTATTTAAACCTGCTCACTTATCAGCGGCCAAGCTAAGATTTGGCTCAATGCATGTGCAATAAAGCAAGAAGAAGAGGCAATTTAGATCACTCTGAGGTATTACTGACAAATATGTCCAGTGAGAAAGAGAGGGAGGGTTTGAGTCATAACCGGTCTTTGCAGTGAGGACAAGTAGGTTACAGGTACTTATCACTTTCCTATTCCTTTCATCCATTATTCAGTATTCAACCGAGGTATAAAGAAATATAATGATGTGATGCTTAATGCATGGATCACTGATGCGTGTACAACATCTGTCTATTTCAGGTCTTCCTGTACTGATCTCAGTGCAGCACATGGTCTCAGTCTGTCCTTTTTTGTTCATGTCCCACATATAATATGCATTTGTTGTGTGCAAAAGTGTGATGTGAGTCGATGTATGTTACTTAACTGTGAGTTTAAAAGAAAATTTCTAATGGGTTATATAAGCCCATCATTTTAACTGCAGTTTACAGAGAAATGCAATTGTGATTTCATGTTAAAAAATCAGGGCTGCGTACGAAGAAATGGTCCAAGTACACGTTCGTACATATCTCACGTATTTTCCAGCAAGCGGCAGCGATGACGTCACCGACAAAAACTATTGTTGTTATTGTAAACCTACAAATAAACCTAGCCTTAACTGAAATGCAAATGCAGTTTCTGAACATTAAATGCAAAATGTGCATTGTGCATTCGTAAAGGAATTCATCGGAATATATATGAAATGTAGGGTCCTCAAAATGTCCTCTGTATCTTCCTCTGTCACACGAACCACCTGCATGTCCTCCCTCAGCACATCCATAAACCTCCTCTTTGGTCTCCCTCTTCTCCTCCTGCCTGGTGGCTCCGTCCTCAGCATCTTTCTCCCTATATACCCTGGGTCCCTCCTCTGCACATGTCCAAACCATCTCAATCTCACCTCTCTGACTTTGTCTCCAAACCATCCCACCTGAGCTGTCCCTCTGATATGTTCATTCCTAATCCTGTCCATTCTTGTCACTCCCAAAGAGAATCGCAACATCTTCAGCTCTGCCACTTCCAGCTCTGCCTCCTGTCTTTTTGTTAGTGCCACCATCTCTAAGCTGTACAACATAGCTGGTCTCACTACTGTCTTGTAAACTTTCCCCTTCACTCTTGCAGATATTATTCAGTCACAAATCACTCCTGCCACCTTTCTCCCCACACTCCACCCTGCCTGCACTCTCTTCTTCACCTCTCTACCACACTCTCTATTATTTTGGACAGCTGACCCCAAGAATTTAAACTCATGTACTTTCACCACTTCTACTCCTTGTAACCATACTATTCCACTGGGCTCCCTCTCATATACTCAGTCTTGGTCTGACTGACTTTCATTCCCCTTCTCTCCAGAGCATATCTCCACCTTTCCAGGCTAGACTCAATCTGCTCTCTCCTCTCACTGCAAATCACGTCATCTGCAAACATCATAGTCCATTGAAACTCCTGTCTGATCTCATCAGTCATCCTGTCCATCACCATTGCAAACAAGAAAGAACTCAGAGGTGATCCTTGGTGTAATCCCACCTCCACCTTGAATGAGTTTGCAGGCCTACTGTGCATCTCACCACTGTCGCACAGTCCTTGTACATGTCCTGCATTACCCTCACATCCTTCTCCAGACTTCCTCATGCAATACTACAACTCTTCTATTGGCAACCCTGTAATAAGCTTTCTCTAAATCCACAAACACACAAAGTAACTCCTTCTGGCCTTCTCTATACTTCTCCATCAGTATTCTCCGAGCAAACACTGTATCTGTAATGCTCTTTCTTGGCATGAAACCATATTAGTTTCAGGAACCAGCACACTTTGTCTCTACTCCTCAGGCATCCTCTCACTTTCCAAGATTTTATGAAACAATCTGGGTAGAAACTCCACTGCCATGTCTCCAAGACATTTCCACACCTCCACCGGAATGTCATCTGGACCAACAGCCTTTCCACTCTTCATCTTCTTCATGGCTGCCCTCACTTCATCCTTGCTTATTCCTTGTACTTCCTGATTTACTCTCTTCACATCACCAGCCTTTTCTCTCTTTAATTTTGGCGCGTTTTACACTGGATACCCTTCCTGACACAACCCTCCTCATTTAGCTGGACTTGGGACCAGTGTTGCCAACCAAAGTCTGTCAGCTGTGATCCACAGATTATCACCTTGTTTCTGCTTTAAACGGCCTAGTTTTTGTTTAAGACTGACTTTAGAATGATTTAAGAGGTTAATAATCACATTATTCCCTTTGATCGCTTTGGGTGTAGAGAGTCAGTCTCATTCATGCTGTTGTGGTCCCAAATGACACATGCACAGTGCAGGCAGGGTGGACCAGTTTTTAGGGGGGATCGTTTGGTCTGTGACACCAGCACACAGATTGAGTCCACAGATATATATACGAGGTCTATTAGAAAAGTATCCGACCTTATTATTTTTTTCAAAAACCATATGGATTTGAATCACGTGTGATTACATCAGACATGCTTGAACCCTCGTGGGCATGCGAGCGTTTTTTTCACGCCTGTCGGTTACGTCATTCGCCTGTGGGCAGTCTTTGAGTGAGGAGTGGCCCATCCTCTCGTCGATTTTTTCATTGTTTAGGAATGGCTCAGAGACTGCTGCTTTGTTTGATCAAAATTTTTTCAAAAATGTAAGGCACAACTGAGTGGACACCATTCGATAAATTCAGCTGGTTTTCAGTAAAAATTTTAACGGCTGATGAGAGATTTTGGTCTGGTAGTGTCGCCGTAAGGACGGCCCACGGTGCCTGACGGTGATCTGTGCTTCAAGGCGGCAGTGTCTCACCGTTTCAAGTTGAAAACTTCCACATTTCAGGCTCTGTTGACCCAGTAAGTCGTCAGAGAACAGAGAACTTTCAGAAGAAGTCGGCATGAGGAGTTTATTCGGGCAGAGTCGCATGTCAGGCTGGACCCGACCGCGGGGGTTCGCGACAGGAAAAACACCTCAGTTGGAAACCTTAACGGGCAAGTTGGAACATGCCCAAGCTGTTAAACAATTTCTCAGTTACTCACTTGTTGAAAGCCATCAAAAGCCGCCTGAATTTTACAAATGGTTTTCAACACGGAGGTGTCTTTCCTGTCGTGGTGCACACAGATTCGCCGAGTCGTCACGGAAATGACTCGGTGAATTTGCGTGCACGTCTTTCATTAAAAAATGTCCTTAAACAGTGGAATGTCCGCATAAAGTCCTCATGCCGGCCTCTTCTGAATCTTCTCTGTTCTCTCATGACGTCCTGGGTGAATTAAGCCTTAATTAGGATGTTTTCAGCTCGAAACAGGCCGACGACGGCGCCTGGAAGCGCTGCACGACGTCCCGCTCCGTGGGAGTCCTTACACCGACAGAAACACCCATAATCTCTCATCAGCCGTTAAACTTTTCACCGAAAACCAGCTTAATTTCTCGAATAGTGTCCACTCGGATATTCCTCACAGGTCCAGAAAAAATTTTGATAAAGCAACACGTGCCATCTCGAGCAGCGTGTGAAAACAAAGGAATTCAGCCAAGAGGGCTGGACCACATCTCACTCAAGGCCTGCCCACAGGGAAATGACATCACCGACACGCGTGAAAAAAACTCACGCATGCGCACGAGGGTTCAAGCATGATTGGGTGTAATCGCACGTCATTCAAATCCATATAGTTAAAAAAAAATAAAAGTGTCAGTTTCTTATCTAATAGACCTCGTATATATATATATATATATATATATATATATATATATATATATATATCGTTATAACGCGGTTCACCTTTCGTGGCCTCGCAGTTTCGTGGATTTTTTTTTAGTGCAATTTTGCATGCTTCTTTTTTTATCAGTGCATTGTGTTCTGCATCCTTATCAGGTGGGCCGGTCACGGCACCGGTCGACATCACCGTGATTGCTCTCATTGCCTCCGATGCGCTTACTGAGTCTGCGGGCTCACTAAACGCCGCAACGGGCCACTCACAGCGCCCCCCTGTCTGCTGTGTGGAGCTGCGGCCAAAATCTGGCCGCAGCTCGCTGTTTTGATGCGCAGTGCTCCAGCAGCCAGCAAGGATAGACTTCTTGTGGAAAAATCTGCAGCGCCAATTGAGGGAGTGTGCAATTGGTATGCTGACTGCAGGAATGTCCACCAGAGCTGTTGCCCATGAATTAAATGTTCATTTCTCTCCCATAAGCTGTCTCCAAAGGCCTTTCAGAGAATTTGGCAGTACATCCAACCGGCCTCACAACCAAAGACGATGTGTAACTACACAGGCCAGGACCTCCACATCCAGCATGTTCACCTCCAAAATCATCTGAGAAGAGCCACCTGGACAGCTGCTGCAACGATCGGTTTGCAGAACCAAAGAATTTCTGCACAAACTGTCAGATACCGTTTCAGGGAAGTTCATCCGCATGCTCGTCTTCCTCACTGGGGTCTTAACCTGACTGCAGTCTGTCGTTGTAACCAACCTGTGTGGGCAAATGCTCACAGTTGATGGCGTCTGGCTGCTTATCAATTCTATGGGAAGGAGATGTGTTGCACTGCATGAGGTAAATTGTGGTCAAACTAGATACTGACTGGTTTTCTGCCCCCCCCACCCCCCCCCCAAAAGCAAAACTGCACATTTCAGAGTGGCCTTTTATTGTAGCCAACCTAAGGCACACCTGCGCAATAATCATGCTGCCTAATCAGCATCTTGATATGCCACACCTGTGAAGTAAGATGGATTATCTCAGCAAAGGAGAAGTGCTCATTAACACAGATTTAGACGGATCTGTGGACAATATTTGAGAGAACGGCCTTTTGTGAATATAGAAAATGTTTTGGATCTTTGCGTTCAGCTAATGAAAAATGTGAGAAAAAACAAAAGGGCTGTGTTTATATTTTTGCTCAGTGTATATATTGTTAGACTAACCTAAAAAGTTCTTCAACAGGCAGCACTCAGTTGAATGTAACAAGTAATATTTACACCAACTTTTTAACTTAATTTGGACAAACTCCATTTGAGTGAATCATTTAAGTGTTACGAACTGAAGCAATCAAATCAGATTTTTTGTTTTAGTGCAGGGAAAGTGACACAGGAAACTTTTTTCAGGCACACCATGTTCACCTTGAAGCTTTCCCTCTGCATCAGCTCTGATCTGTTGAATAGCTCCAATGGAGCGGTCAGGGATTGGCAGCTTTTCTCAACAGCACTTTGATGACAGTCGGACAACTTGTGTTCATTTGTCTTTCTCATCCAGCTATGTTTAGAGACTGAACTTACAACCAAGTAGTTAAATCTTTGCTCATCTAAATTTTAGGAAACCACGTTACACTGAAAAAAGTGAAACACAGTGCACTTCATTCAAAGTACTTATTTACATTGGTCTAATGGAAAATTGTGGTTTCTGCTGGAATCAGTTTACAAAATCAAAAAGATACATTGTGAGAAACTAAAAAAATTAGCTGTAACAAATTACATCAATTTTTTTAAGTTGATCCAAAGTAGCATTTTTTTCAGTGCATGTCTGAAAGACATGAAATACACTGCTCAGATACCTCAATTAAAGCAAGAATTTAAAATGAACTTAATCAAAAATATTTCTCTAATGAGATTTGAATTACACATTTGGTTAAATAGATGCACTAATGAGATGCGTAATAGTTTTTGAATCAGTGGTCAAATATAAGTAGGAGAGGCTGTTAGCAACACTACATCAGCTGTGTCCAAAAGACATGCAGAGGTCAAAGGTGAAGGATCAGAGGTTATGTCTGAGTGCCAAAGCCAACAGTGGATCAGTTGCATGTATCAGAGTTATCATGATGAGTTTTTTACAATTCTTGTTGTTTGTTCTGTGTTGGACTGTCAGACAAAGATTTAATGTGCCAAGAAATGGGAACACAGAGCCAAACTTAGACGTGCGAGGAGATACCGTCCAAGAATTCCTTGTGTTTAATGATGTGCTTAGTCTGTGGAATATCAACTAAGTAAGGAAAGGGAGGGGGGGAAAAGAGAACTCTGTCCTTCAAGTTTTTATCACCAGTGCAGAAAGAGGTAAACATTACTCTTCGTTCTCACATCAGCAGCTCACAGAGAGAAATGAACACAGTGACGTATAGAAACATGATTTCTAAAAGCAACACAGCTACAAAAAGAAAGTGGCACAATTGTTCCGACATGTCTTAAGACACTGAATATGACTTTGGCGCTGCCTTAAAGGACTCCTTCTTAATCAAGTGTGCAGCCAAACATTTGTCTTCACTAGTCGCAACCTTGGAGAAGAGCTCCTGGCCAAAGACAAAGAGAGGGACCTTTCTCTTTGTGTGGCTGAGCTGTTCAGCTGTGGTCTCATCTACGCTTCTAATGATTGGCCTGGTGGTCTGCATTAGTCCCTCCCCGGGCTAAAGAGTGCAGTTGATTGATGGATTGCTTTGCCCAATCCCTTTTGGGGTTTTGGTAGTTGGGGAGTCACTCAGCCAGAGAGCTTCAGTATTCCAGTCCTCCATCCAGCAGCTCGAAGCAGAATTGTTTTTTGCTCTTTTTCTCTCTGATGAATGTATCTGGTTGGATTTTGGGAGCTGTCCAGTGCTGAAAACACAGCCAGGTTTACCTCTACAACTTACTGTCTATTCACCTTCCAGTAGTAAAAGCAGCACAAAGTTGAAAAGGATCATAAAATTCAACCTTTGGCTAATTTAAATGAAGGCACAATGCTGACCAGCATGTTCTAATCCAACCAAAATCAACACAGCTTCAGTGCAACATTGCAACATGATCACACAGAGGCCACTATGAGACAATGAGGGCACTAATTTGCATTTATATAGTGCAATTCCTTTAGCTATTAGTGCTGTATTAAGGGAATGATCCCATAATTACCACAGTGACATATTACAGTAGGCACTTTCATAGGACAGAGAATAATATCAAACCATGACTTTGGATTTACTGCAAAATACACAGTCAGCATTTCTCAGGAATTATCAACAATGTTTCACAATCTCTGCAGATCTTGCTAAATGCAGATCTCACTCTCCATCACACATGCAAACTGGTGATGAATCGCATTCACACACAAACATGCAAACACACACACAGACACCTGTCCGAGCAGAATGAAAAATGCATGCTGTAAACTTTCGGCTGAGTGGCTCACTCCTCACGATTCTCATCTTTCTCCTCACACTGTTATCTCTCTGGCATATACATTTCCTCAGCTGGAGCTTGTCTGTTGTGAGCCTTAACCTCGCTGTGCTTTATGGGACCGACACACAGCTAGTGGTAGGCGCACTAACAAGGCCAAACAAGAAAAGGCTCGGACCCCTTCGGTCTCGAGCAGTGAATAGAAACAGAACAGGCTTTATTGGCCTGCAAGGGTTCTCATAATCTCAGACAATGCAGCTCATTTGTCAAGGTGACGTAAACTGGTCTGCTCCTACATACAAGTGTGTTTGTTTACACAGCAGCCGTCACGACGGTAGAAGTGCAAAGATTTTTGAATCAACTGTTCTCACATTACTTGGAATCATCTTTGGGTTATTTTATATATTTTCATTGTGAGACAAAATCGGATTTAGTGTTAACAAACACGCTGCATAAGACAGCGTATGACGTGTAACAGCAGAGTGAACACTGACTATCAAATCTCTTTATAGTGCTGTAGTAGTGTGCAAAAGCTTTAGGCACCTTTAGGTGGAATGCATTGTTTGATTCTTCTTATCCCTAGGCCAACAGAAAGAAAATATGATTTGAACATTTTCAAGCATCTCAATTCCAACAATAATTTTAAAAACCTATGTAATTTTAGATGAAATTAAAATAGCTTTATTCATTTTTTTAAAGTGTACTGCCCAGTAGATGGCAACACAGACAGTCACTGATGATCATTCAACAATAAAACAATTGTATGTAAAATGTAAAAAAATCACCAAAACAAATGACATTATTTGAAACAAAATGCATTTTTAAAAGTGAGAAGTGATCACGCATTTTACAACTTTTATACTGATTCATAAATGTGAGGTATTTAGCACCTGTCCGCTATTTGACAAAGTTTTCACGCATTAATATGCACGTAAACTTTTGCACAGTACTACATGACATCATAAAGATGTACAGTAAAGCATGATGTTCAAAGGTTTAAAAACACCTGCTCAAGTGTTCTGATACACTTTCACAATTTTGCAGCTCTGAGCAACTGTATCCTCATCATTCTTCATTAAAATTAATTAATCAATTCATCTGAAATGTTTTAAAGGGCGGTTTGCTGCAAAGTTCCACAAATGCAAGGCAGTAAAAAAAAGGACACACTAACAACGTTACTCTGTGGACTTTATGATTTATGCATGCTCCATCATGGTTGTAAATATAGACCAATATTAAATGCTGTGGCTTGTAAATAATTAAAGACATCCCACTCAGGTGCGATTTGTCAAGCTTGTAGTTGTACAGACAGTAAACTAGAAGAAATATTACTTAATGCAAAAACAAAACAAAACAAAAAAAAAAACATTACAGGATATAATGTTATTAGTGTGATGGCAAAATGATTCCAAAGAATAGATATCCTTAAAATTCTCCTAAAAATAGGAAGTACTTTTGAAATTCTCTTCCAGCAGCTAATGGCTTCGGATGTGACTCGCGGTTCAACGTTGCGCTGCACATACTGTGTTCTTACCTTGTGTGACGCGATGCGTCTGAATGGTGCAATCCTCTGGAATGTGTTTGAAGTCTTTGCGCCTCAGTGCAGGTGCTCTCCGACGGCTCCGAGGGTGCAGAGAGTGCCGGGGGATGAATAAGGAGGAGGGAGGGTGAAACAGCACTTTGCCGAGGGAAGAGAAACCAGGATGCGCGAGTGCGCACAGAGTGCGCCGCGTCTTGGACTTTTCACTCCTTCACGTATCGTGCTCTCTCACGGAGCAGCCTCTGCGCGGCGCATCTCCAGACGGAACGCTGGCATCTGACAAATCGGAATAGATGCACACTGCAAGGTGCTCTGCGCCTCCTCCTCCTCCTCCTCGCCAGCAGCTACGCTGAAGGAGAGAAGCAAAATCAGTTTGAACAAAGAGGCGAGCAGTGACAGGCAGACGGTTCCAGCACCCCCACCCCCGGTGGGTAGGTGGGTTAGGTGGGAGGAAGAGGGTGGTGGTTGTGTGGTGGTGGTGGTTGTGGTAAAAAGACGAGAAGGGGGTGGACTTCCTTTGACCATAATCCGATTCCTACATAACCCTCAAAGGTTAATCCTGCGTGTGTCTGTGAATTAAATTACATTTTAACCACAGTCTGACAGTGACACAATCTGACCCTCACTGAAGAGGAGGCTTGAATGAAAATTTTGAGACAAGTGAAGGCTTCTAACCACGTTTCAGTTGGGCACATATTGGCGTTTGATGCAATTTTCATTTTTCATTTGTCATTTTTTATACAGCGCCAAATCACAACAAAGTTGCCTCAAGGCACTTCACACAAGTAAGGTCTAACCTTATCAACCCCTAGAGCAAGCACACAGGCAACAGTGGTAAGGAAAAACTCCCTCTGATGATTTGAGGAAGAAACCTTAAGCAGACCTGACAGAGAGGGAGTTGGGTCCACAGATCCCGTATATTTCATGACCATTGCAGAACAACACACACACTCCCACTTCGGAATAACAATTTTGAAAGTTGAATGTTGACAGTGGCCAAAATAAAGGTCACTGTAAGGTCCACTGCAAACCCCAATAAATGGTCAAAATGGGGATAATATTGAGGCAACTGGTTATTTAATTTGTTTAATCTTATGTACTCAAAAATAAGGTATGAAAATTTTAACATTTTAAGTTAGAGTAGGGGGAAACCGGGGCACAGTGGATCAGAAATGTTGTTTTGTGGCAGCATAAACACATTATGCATAGGTTTAGGTCATTCTATTGTGGATTTAATACAGCAAGTTGTTTATAAGCTGTGTTATTTATGTCTCCCAAGTGTAATTTACAGGTGTTTAAAATCGATTTTAAAATTTTGATTCACTGTGCCCTGGGCACTAATTCTTGGGCACAGTGAATCAACTTAGAATGTAATGAAAAAAAAATGCACTATAAAGGTGTCTTCAAAATTATTAAATATATGCTGATGCATATACAAACTATAATCCTGCAAACCAGCTATGTAATGTGTGAGTGTCTTATATGGTGATATAACTGTCATAATTTCTGTTCAAATGTGAAAACAGTTGTTTATATATACAAATTATATAAATAATTCATGGAAAAATAAATGTATAATGTATCCACTTGATACTGGGGCTTAGTAAATCACTTTCTAGACTGATTCACTGTGCCCCGGGTGCATGTGACACACGAGTCAAGTTATCAAATAGCTGATAGTCTGGAGAAGATATAACACATGCTCATCAGTTGGATGGGGGTAGTCTTCTAATAGCAATTTTTGGGCCACCTTTCCTCTGTTGTGAGAAATAAATACAAAGACACTGACATCCACAAAATTTAATTTTGATAGGAAAAAAACTGACTTCACTTGCCACTTAGTTTAACCCTTAATGTTTCCAAAAACAAAACACTAATTTATAACGAGGTGTCTTTATGCATAAAAATATGGCATAACTGCTGCAAATATATATGTAGTTTTGCAGATATAACTACTGATTCACTGTGCCTCGTGATTCACCGTGCCCCAGTTTTCCCTACATATACGCTCGGCCAGTTTATTAGGTACACCTGTTCAATTGCTTGTTAACACAAATAGCTAATCAGTCATTCACATGACAGCAACTCGATGCATTTAGGCATCTAGACATGATGAATATGACTTTGTGAAGTTCAAACTGAGCATCAGAAAGCAGAGGAAAGGGGATTTAATTGACTTTGAATGTGGCATGGTTGTTGGTGCCAGACAGGCTGGTCTGAGTATTTCACAAACTGTAGATCTACTGGGATTTTCACACACAACCATCTCTAGGGTTTACAGAGAATGGCCTAAAAAAGAGAAGATATCCAGTGAGAGACAGTTATGTGGATGAAAATGGTTGAATGCATGATGACATTGTGCCAACATCATCTCTTTCCAACACCTTCTTGAATTCAAAGAATTAAGGCAGTTCTGAAGGCAAAGGGGGTCCAACCCAGTACAAGCAAATAAAGTGGCCAGTGAGTGTATATTTTAATTGCAGCCAAGTTACAACTTAAATTAACTAATCTTTTCAGTTGTTTCAACTTGCAGTACTCAAGTCAATAGAACTGAACTACTTTAAGTGTGAAAAAACAATATGCAATATTTGAGATAGAAATTCATATAACTTTGCCACTGTGTGTGCCTGATCTCATCAGATCTCAGAAGTGAAGCAAAGGTCCTCATTAGTACTTAGCTGGGAGTGCACTTGGGAACATCAAGAGCTGTGTGTGTTTGCTCATGCAGAGGTGGAGTTTCACCAGGAAGGGCATCTGGCATAAAACATCTGCCAAATTCCAATGTGGATCTATATTAATCCACTGTGGAGACGCCTAGCATCTGAGGGCAAGGAAAAGACAAACAACAACCTGAGGCAGAAATGCAGCACAGCAAAGACCATTCAGTATCTCTCATAATCAGCCAGTTCGCAACAACCATGTACACAATCCTAAACACATGCCACCATTAACAATCACAATAAACCATTCAGATTCAGGCATGTCCTTTAAAAGCATCAATGCCTCACTCAACTTTCATGTCTTTGAGTTCCCCGCCTGATGCTCCCTCTCATGCCCCACTGACCACCAGGTGGTCCCTGTCCACCGCAGGGATGGGCCCAGCCCCTCTTTATTCTGTCTTTCTTGTTGCTTAATGCTGACAAATTACACTGTATTGTCTTTCTGATGCTTGATTGTTTTTTCCTTTTCTCTCTGTTTGAGGTGTGGCTCCATCTAGAGACTGGTGTGGTATCTGTTCCAGAAACCATCCTGTGCACCAGCAACATTTTCTGTATGTTCGTTTTGTGAATTGTTTTGTAATTTGTGTCTGTAGCATGGCCCAAGCAGAGGGTCACCCTTTGAGTCTGGTCTGCTTGAGGCTTCTTCCTCAGAGGGAGTTTTCTCTTACCACTGTTGCTCTTGGGGTTGGTAATGTTAGATTTTACTTGTGTGATGCGCCTTGAGGGAACCTTGTTGTGATTTGGCACTATATAAATGAAAATAAATCAAAAAACTGAAATTGCCTCCTCCATCGCAGGATTCAGATCACCTTAGCTCATCCCACTTCCACGATGGGGACTGAGGCCAAACCAAATTTATAACTCTGTACTCACTTATGTAATAAATAATTTTTCATTAACATGTTGAGTCTTCTGGTGGAATTGTAGATTCACAAGAGAGTACACTGTTTCTCAATAGATTCAGAACTTGAGCACATTGAGGTTTAGTGTAATGCCAAAACTGAAACCCCCTGAGCAGAGAGAGAATGGTTGTGTGAAGTAAAAACCATGTTTATTCAGCTAAATAAGTATTAATATATACAGCACAAGGAATCCTTGCACATAAACTGATCCAGAAGGGAACTGATGAGGAGAATGGTTGAGATTACAGACAAGTGCCCAGGACATGAGAAGGCACTCCTTACTTAATTTACTTTATTCATTCATGAACACAAATTTCCATGAACAAGGAACAAAAGAAGATAAATCTTGTAAACATTGTTCCTTATATCATAAATTCTTTCACTCCTTCAGACGGCAGCATCCATAAGGGGAGCAGCAAGAGAGTAAAGTAATGAAATAAGTGAAGGGTCAAAAGAAGCAACACAGTAAAATCACCAGTGTAAAACTAACACTGATAGTGTTAAATTAACACTACCAGTGTTAATTTAAGACTGGTGATTTTACTGTGAAACAAACCAGTGTGACAGAACAGGAAACTTGAGGAACACGTAGAAGAATTTTTGGTCGGCAACTGTGAACCAAACATAAGAACACAGCGCAAGACAAGAGGTATCAAAGTGATACAATCTGGTACTGTGTTGAGAGAGTAAAACAATTAATCAGGAAACCATAGCACACAGGAACCTGAAAATCCTGGTGACACGAAGTAAAGCCACACACACACTGAATGATTGTCACATGACCACTTAGTTATAATACGATGCAAAAACTGTTATTTATATATATATATATATATATATATATATATATATATATATATATATATAATATATATATATATATATATATATATATATATCTATGAGATATATGCGACACCTCTCTGTCGTGCTGTGTGTTTCATGGCAGTTGTTTTGTAACCTGGAGAAATGTACCACTGACTGAGAGAGACTTGGATTAATATTGCTGAAAGGCTTGTAATTAAGTAAAAAATTTATCTTGAAAAGGCACACCCCTGTCAACAGAGATGCACAAGATTCCAATAGAGAGTACTGACCCTATCCCTTACTGTCACTGCAGTAGTTTACAGACATTCTGACATGGTTTCCAAAATGGACTTTAGGCCTCATTTCCACATACCGTTTGTATAATGTCTGTAATATATGCAGTATACTCTCTGGTGTTCCATGCAAGAAATCTATTTCTTTATTGAGACTACAGCAGCCATGAGATAGCTCATTTTATACTACAGAGTCAAAATCAAGAGGCAACGAAGTTGTGATATATCTGCATAAAAAGCATAAACTCACTACTTTCTTTTCACTTCAACTTTGATGTGACTATCACCAGTCGAGCAACAAATACTTGCACTAGCTTTTTAGCTTTCAAAAATCTGCTGCAGTGCACTTGGAAAGTCTTCACAGCAATCCGTCTTTCTTTTCCAACTTTTTTCTTTCCACATTTTGTTCAAGAGTGCTCTGGAGCAGGTATTCATCCTGTACATTGCTGCATTCATCTTTCCCTCAATCCTGACTAGTCTCCCATCCTTTTTTTTCAACCATTCATCCAACTGAGATTTCAAATGTTGTGCAAATCTCACAAAATCTCAGAGAGGTGACTGCACTGTAAGAAGTCACAACATGTTGAACTGCTATAAGGCAATACAATACACAGTATTAAGAACAGTGGTATGTAAGTTTTGATCAGGGTAATTTGGGTAGTTTCTGTTGTCATTATGATTTAAAAAGAAGTAAACAGTTGTTTGACAATAAATGCCATCACCCAACCATGGGCGCAATTAGGTGGGGGATAGGGGAGATATGCCCCCCACCTTTTCAACTGGGGGGACAGAATATGGTATGTCCCCCCCACCTTCTGACATATACATGTGTACTTGAAACATGCTATGCCAGTCTTATGTGCAAACCATGTCAGTCTTATGTGCAAAACCATGTCAGAATAGTATCTTTGTTTCTGCAAGTTTGTATTTTAGCAGCATTGACTTGTTTACAACACCAGTTTCTTGTTTGTCACATTCAGAATTTTCTGGGACTGCATTTGCCCAGATTTGAAAACCAAAAATAGTTGCCTCTAGGGACTAGGGTCTACACATAAGTATCAATGGACCATATGCTAATTTACTAAATTCTGAAAGAATTCTTGGAAAAAAAAAATACAGTATAGCGATAGTTAATAATTATTAAGAGCCTGTTCTTTCATATTTATGAATACATTTTACACATTGCAGTTGTTTTTAATGAAAACTCAACCTAGCATTCTTTTTGAGTGATACCTTATTTACAACCAGGATGTTAATAAAATCAATGCTGGCTATTCTTAGAACAAATTACTTATATCCACAGTTTCAAATTGTATAAGTCAATGGTGTCCACGTTATGGTCTTCTCAAAACATTACATTACTGTTCTGGATGCTCAGAATGCATCTGAGCTTATCTAGACACCGTTGACTTCTGGGGGCCTAAAGTGGCCCCAGACCCCCCGGCCTATGGGTTTCAGCCCTGCGGGTCTCGTGTTATCAATCATATTCTCTGGAAAATGGCCAAAAAAAACAAAAAATTCTGCCAGAGTATGTAAACTTTTGAGCACAAATGTATATTGTGCCTAAAACCCTTGTGAATATACTGTCTCGGTTTTTAGGTGTTGTTATTGTGTTTGTATGATGTAAACGTGAGAATCTCGAGTGATTCCTCTGTTATTTTCAATGGGAGTTGCTGTGAGCCACGATCGCATCCTGTTCTTGTCATTGTTGGGGAAAGTGAAGTTTGCTCTCTTAACTCCCTGCTTATTGTCTTTTACAACACTGTTTATGCTGTTTGTTCCAGAGTAATATATATAACATGTCTGAAATTCGGTTTAGGTTTAATGAAGTTCCACACAGGTTAAAGGTAGCACACATGATATATTTGGAATACTGGCTTAAGCAAGTGTTCAGGGGTCTCATGCAGTCTCTTATAAATGTTATGAAAGGCATAAAAATGTACATTTTGGTAGAATAATGTTCATTTGCAATTGTTGTCTTGTGATTTGTCCATGTTGTTTTTATTGCAGCACCTCTCTGGCACGCCAGGGATTATGGGATATCTCAGTAGGGTGAATGTGTCACTGTAGGGATGGTGCCTGGTTTCCTCCAAACGTGACTCTTAGCGTTCACACCAAAGAGTTCAATCTTTGTCTCATAAGACCAGATAATTTTGTTTCTCATGATCTAAGAGTCCTTCATGTGCCTTTTGGCAAACTCCAGGAGGGCTGCCATGTGCCTCTTACTAAGGAGTGGTTTCTGTCCGGCCACTCTAGCATACAGGCCTGATTGGTGGATTGTTGCAGAAATGGTTGTCCTTCTGGGACATACTCCTCTCTCCACTTAGGAATGGTGGAGGTCTGACAGAGTGACCATTGGATTCTCAGTCACTTCCCCGACTAAGGTCCTTCTCTCCAACTGCTCAGTTTAGACGGGCAGCCACCTCTAGGAAGAGTCCTGGTGGATCCAAACTTCTTCCATTTACAGGTGATGGAGGCCACTGTGCTCATTGGGACCTTCAAAGCAGCAGAAATGTTTCTATACCCTTCCCCAGATTTGTGCCTCGAGACATCCTGTCTCAGAGGTCTACAGACAATCCCTGATCCATCCGTGATCTGTTTGTCCTCTGACATGCACTGTCAACTGTGGGACCAAGCTTGTATGTAGATGGGGTGTGTCTTTCCAAATCATCTCCAGTCAACTGATTTACCCCAGTTGGGGTCCAATTAAGCTGTGGAAAGAACATGGTGCTGTTTCTACATCTCCGCTATGAATATCAACGTTATGAAATCTCTCAATTGAGTAGAATTTTCCCTCTATATGTATCTAAATTTATAATCATTTTAAATATAATACACTAATACACTATAAGACATACTTATGGTATTGAAGCTCCTGGGTTTTAGGCAAAATTACTTTATTCTTATATATACAAATAGTAAGCCAACAATAATAATAATAATAATATAATAACAACAACAATAATAATAGTAAATATTATTATTATTAGTATTATTATTATCATGTGTGAAAAAATGTCTTTAAAATGGCTACAAAAGTGGACCTTTAAAACTGCAGAGTGTGTGTGCAGCTGCAGAGAAAAGAGTTCGCTATCTATTCTTACAGACTCTGTGCTCTCAAACAGAGAGACAAATGATCTTAAATAGACTTACTGTATATTTAAGTAAAGCTGTCCGGGTTGAATTCTGTTTCGGTTATCTGATTTTATTTCTAGTCTGTTTTATTTTTTCTGTTTCTTTGGTTTTCTCTGTGTTTATTCTCTTGTGGGGTTTTTCTGCTTGGGTCTTTGCTGTCTCTATCTCTCTTGTCTGTCTTTTGGTTCTTGGTGATGGGTGTTTCTCTCTCCCTGGCCATGCCCTTGTTGTGGTGTCTTCCATGCACACCTGTTTCTGATTTACTGCTCGTCACCTGGGGTATATAAACTCACTGGTATGCTGTCCCTCGCCAGATTGTTGTGCCTTGTGCCACTTTCCAGCTGTGTTTCTGCGTTCCATAGTCCTGCCTGCCTGTAGTGATCCTGACCTCCTGCCTGTTGCTTCGACCACGCCTCAGGCCTGATGATTATTGCACTGCTGCTTTTCCTTGACTGCCTTCTTTTGTACCGACCATTGCTATCCACCCGAGTAAAGCCTTTTTACAACCACAGCTGTCTGTTCAAGCAGTGCATTTGTGTCCAGATGTTTCTGACCATCCAGCCTGATAGAAGCAGTGTGTTTGTACACACGACGCTATGTGTCGACCGGCTGGAGCGAAAGGATGCTCACTTTTCTAAGTGAATCAACTGACTAATCAAAAAACACCTTTATCAGGCAGATTATTATTGGATTTCATCTAGTTTCATCTGGTCATAAACACGTGGTGATTTATCAATGCACCTTTTGCTGAAAAGCTGCACTCCACAGACTCACAACATGCACTTGCTGTCGGGGAAGCTCCAAAGCTCACAACAACACATACAAAAAAAAAAAAAAAAAAAAGATTTCACCACTTTAGAAAGAAAAATTAGACTTGTCCAATTTGGGCAAGGTTATAAAAGAACGGTGCTCTCCGATCCTTGTTTTTTTGTTTGTTTGTTTTCTTAGGGCTTGAAGCAGCATCCCTCCAGCTCCAGTGGGGCCCTAGGCAACCGTCTATATGGCCTATGCCAAAAGCCGGCTCTGCACAGAGGTATGTGGAAACGAGGTGGTACAACTGCAGTATTAACATAACTGTGAGGTAGCAAAAATGTGATTTTCATTGCTGTTATTGCATAAATCTCCAACAGTGTGGGTGCAGATCATTCAGTCATTCAAACACATAATACCGCTCTCTTAAAGCTGATGTGAAAGTCTTTCTTTGGCAGCAACAGTGCAAAATTAACAATTTCCATTTCAAATCCAGATTAAACAAAGCTGCTTGATATCACACACAACATATTTCAGTCATATTTAATCATATTTAGTGTGTATAGCAGGGTTTCATTTAGACCTGTCACTAATCCCTGTGCGAACATCAGGGTTTGTTTACATGCAAACACAACAGTGAGGTTTTTTTTAATACTTTTACAGGACAATGACAGAAACTAAATGCACACTGCTGCCACAGGTTTGCACAGTTAACAGTAGTTAAGAATGTGTGCCCCAGTTGAGGTGGTACTGATTCTACAACCAGACACAGACCTGTTTGCTGATGGGATCCTCATCGGTGAGAGTGGTGAGGAAAAAGGAGACAAACAGCAGTATGTGATTCATGTGATGCCTGTCGCGCCTACCTTCCCCAGAAGACAACAGGAGGAGGATGCCAGTGGGTTTACTGCAAAAGTCTGTGGGAACTGCTCTAGGGAGCTGATCTGAAGGCATCCCACAATAAAAGCAGCATTAGACAGTGATCCTGCATGCAGAATAAAATTATTTTATATACTATTTTTGCCCCAAAGCTGTAGCAGAGCAGATGATGTGTCTACAAAGGTGAAAATGATAAAAAACTTGTGGAAATGTGCAAAATTAAATGCTGCTAGGAAACCAAGGGCGTCAAGAGGCATTTTCAATAGATTAATTTACTTTTTCTCTCCATGCTATAATGAAATGTGTGATACATTACAGCTGCTTTAACCTCCTCCTTGTTCAACATCGGTTAGCTTTTATGAAGATGTTCTTAGTGTGAAGGTTTCAAACAGACCAGTAACCAAAACCCATAAAAGCAGTCAGACCTCACGTGTGGAAACGTTCCTGTGGAGAAATGTCTGACCTGAAGTTTAAAAAGCTCCTGTTGCTGTGCTGATGGAGCAGTTGTTACCATTCAGGTTTAGACACCATGCTGCTTTCAAGTGTTTTCCATCAAAGAGGCCCCATCCGGGAGGAAACACAGCAGTTAAGGAGGAAGTCATGGAGGCACCCGTCTTAACAACTTCAGAAAAACTTCCAGGCCGCAGGCCGCAGCTGAATGGTGGCACAGAGATGGGAGGTGATAAAGTATCTTCATATCCTACAGGCCAGTGGGAGTCATAATGAGGAAGTTAGGACAGTCACAGCCAAGAACCTCCAGAGAAAAAACAAATCCTAACAGTGGTGGGCACAGTCCTGCTAATCTGCTAACCGCTAATTAGTGAAGCTAATGTTTTCAGGAGGCGAATTAGCTTCCGCTAAATCTAGGCCCGCTAACTTTCAGTCCGCTAACTTTTTTTTTTTTTTGCTGGTAAAGTGAGAAAATTTAACGGTCTCTAATGTGATACATGTTCATTCATGTTTATGAATGCAGAAAGCTAGCTAACACTTCCGGTTCACAGGTCAAAACACAATTGCTGGTAAGAAAACAAGAAGTTACACTGTGGACAAAGCGGTATCTAAGCAGCTCAAAAGTTAGTATTTTTTATTATTATACTTACCGAGGCGTTGCTAGGCTGGTAGTGTAGATTTACATCGACGCTACCTGGCTATACCCGCCCACAGTAGCAAACGAGCATCGGCATACCCGCCAGCTGTGTGTAAACAAATGACGTCAAATGCACATGCAGCCCAAGAACTGTCCGCAGAGGAAAAGATGAAAAGGCGAGAAGTGTGTGTTGTCCCAATATGGATATTCCGGATGAAGTTAAAGTGAGCCAACTTTTTATGTACGCGTTTGCTGGGTGTCGTGCATTTTGAAATTACATTAAATATTGTTAATGTGATTCCACGTGTTGTGTATCTCAGTAAGTGATAATAATGCAAATAACATGCTCGTCTAACTCGGGCAAATATCTGTCATTTGAGCGACTGGGCATGGACGTCGGGCCTCTGAAAATGCATACTGCCCTCCAAAAGCATGCTATTGTATTATTATTATTACACTTTACCGAGGCGTTGCTAGGCCGGTAAAAAAAAGCAAATCACAGACATGACACAAAACTAAAGTCATTTCAAATGGCAACTTTCTGGCTTTAAGAAACACTATAAGAAATCAAGAAAAAAAGATTGTGGCAGTCAGTAACGGTTACTTTTTTAGACCAAGCAGAGGAATAAAATATGGAATCACTCAATTCTGAGGAAAAAATTATGGAATCACCCTGTAAATTTTCATCCCCAAAACTAACACCTGCATCATATCAGATCTGCTCATTAGTCTGCATCTAAAAAGGAGTGAACACACCTTGGAGAGCTGTTGCACCAAGTGGACTGACATGAATCATGGCTCCAACATGAGAGATGTCAATTGAAACAAAGGAGAGGATTATCAAACTCTTAAAAGAGAGTAAATCATCACGCAATGTTGCAAAAGATGTTGGTTGTTCACAGTCAGCTGTGTCTAAACTCTGGACCAAATACAAACAACATGGGAAGGCTGTTAAAGGCAAACATACTGGTAGACCTAGGAAGACAAAGCTTCAAGACAGAAAACTTAAAGCAATATGTCTCAAAAATCGAAAAATGTACAACAAAACAAATGAGGAATGAATGGGAGGAAACTGGAGTCAACGTCTGTGACCGAACTGTAAGAAACCGCCTAAAGGAAATGGGATTTACATACAGAAAAGCTAAACGAAAGGCATCATTAACACCTAAACAGAAAAAAAAAGGTTACAATGGGCTAAGGAAAAGCTATTGTGGACTGTGGATGACTGGATGAAAGTCATATTCAGTGATGAATCTCGAATCTGCATTGGGCAAGGTGATGATGCTGGAACTTTTGTTTGGTGCCGTTCCAATGAGATTTATAAGATGACTGCCTGAAGAGAACATGTAAATTTCCACAGTCATTGATGATATGGGGCTGCATGTCAGGTAAAGGCACTTGGGGAGATGGCTGTCATTACATCATCAATAAATGCACAAGTTTATGTTGATATTTTGGACAATTGAAAGGATGTTTGGGGATGATGAAATCATTTTTCAAGATGATAATGCATCTTGCCATAGAGCAAAAACTGCAAAAACATTCCTTGCAAAAAGACACATAGGGTCAATGTCATGGCATAGGGTCAATGTCAATGAGCAGATCTGATTTGATGCAGGTGTTAATTTGGGGGATGAAAATTTACAGGGTGATTCCATAATTTTTTTCTCAGAATTGAGTGATTCCATATTTTTTTCCTCTGCTTGGTCTAAAAAAGTAACCGTTACTGACTGCCACAATCTTTTTTTCTTGATTTCTTATAGTGTTTCTTAAAGCCAGAAAGTTGCCATTTGAAATGACTTTAGTTTTGTGTCATGTCTGTGATCTGCTTTTTTCTACAAAATTAAACAACTGAATGAACATCCTCCGAGGCCGGTGATTCCATAATTTTTGCCAGGGGTTGTAATATTAAAAATAGTAATTCACAAATTGGGCTGTCTGGTGGGCTGGGTTAAAATTTGCAATGCCCTTTTTTGACGAATTTAGCACAAAGTTTTGGCTTAATCTACTAAAAACATTGTGGTCAGTTCATTTCACCAGGGACAATGTTTCTAATTGAAAGTATATTTTTATTTTTCACTTATAGTCTCTGTTCCACGATTCAATGTCAGTGCTGTTACCAAATCACATTTTCTAGAGAGGCTGAACAGACTGACTATTAATTTAGTTTTTTCAGTGGCCAAAAGGTGTCTCCCTTGTACTTAATTTTGGAGGTGATTCAAAATGGCAGAAGTGGTGGCTTGCGTCTTCTAAATTTGGTAACTACCCGATTTTTGGCCCAGTATGTTAATTCACTGTCAGTGATGTTGCTGTAATTTGCACTTATTATGTGCTCCAGAGAAAGGAGCAACAATTAGGGACATAAGAGAGATGCAACCAGGGGGCGACGTATCAGCACAGTAAGCTTGTGGTTCATAAATGAAAGTGTATTTTGTCATTTTTTTGTCAGTGCTGTTACCATCAGTGCTGTTAAGTTGCATGTGGCAACATCACTGATACAGAGTAACAGCAATGACAGTTCAGGTGTTGGGAAAGTGTAGTGACACGGACCCACAACAGGGGGCGTAAATGAACGGACAATGAAAGAGTCGAATATGAACACTTTACTGTTGTGAATGAGCACAACCACAATACAGAGGAATGTGAAATTTTGTAAACAGTCAATCACAAGGGTGACATGTGGGCAGGCTCGAGGATAGAAGACGTCTGTCCTGAGAAGAACCGGAACCACACAATTTCCTCCGCCACCGAACCCGGGAATACTGGAGCCGCCAAGTCCCGAGTCCCCAGGTGGTCACCGTCTCCGAATGTCAGATCTGGTACTGCTGGCAAGAAGCAGAAACAACAAGATGTGGGTGTGTGCACACCCAGTAACAGCAATGGTGAAGATTCCAGCTCCCCTCATCCACACTCGTGCAGCTCCTGTCACACAGCACTTATTGGTGGGGTGTAAAGCGAAGCTGTCGCCGGTCACGCCAAGCTTCAGATAGTGCACTCCACAGGAAAAAACAGCTGCAAAAAATGAGTTTACTAGACACAGTTATTTATACGGCTGAGATTGTTACCTTCACAGGTCAATGATATCTCGGCAATGAGTGGAGATGACGTCCGGGTTTTATGGAGTAGCATGATGAAGTTGATGGGTGACAGCTGTCATGAGATGATGAGTGACAGCTGTCACCCCCGGCTGTGTCTGTGGCGGCAGCGCCCTCTCGTGCCTGAAGCCCGCACTCCAGGCAGGGCGCCATCTGGTGGTGGTGGGCCAGCAGTACCTCCTCTTCAGGTGGCCTACACAACAGGACCCCCCCCAACGGGCGCCTCCTGGCGCCCGACCAGGTTTATCGGGGTGTCGGCGGTAGAAATCGGCCAGGAGGGCTGGATCCAGGATGAAGCTCCTCTTCACCCAGGAGCGTTCTTCAGGTCCATACCCCTCCCAGTCCACCAAATACTGGAACCCCCGGCCCATTCGACGAACGTCCAGGCCGGCTCCTCGTCAATGATCCGGGCAGGAGGCGGCACCGGACCGGGAGCACAGAGGGGTGAGGTGTGGTGAGGCTTGATTCTCGAAACATGAAAAACCGGGTGGATCCGCAGTGAAGCTAGGAGTTGGAGCTTCACTGCGGCAGGGCTAAGGATCTTGAGGATTTTGAATGGTCCGATGAACCTGTCCATCAGCTTAGGGGAGGCCACTTGGAGGGGAATGTCCTTCGTCGACAACCACACCTCCTGCCCGGCCTGGTATGCAGGGGCCAGGGACCGCCGGCGGTCTGCATGGGCCTTAGCCCTCGTCCGGGCCTTCAACAAGGCAGAAAGGGTGGTGCGCCACACCCGACGGCACCGCCAAAGGTGGGCCCGGACCGAGGGCACACCGACCTCTCTCCCCACCACGGGAAACAAAGGGGGCTGGTACCCCAGACACACCTCAAACGGGGAGAGGCCGGTGGCAGAAGACACCTGGCTGTTATGTGCATACTCGATCCAGGCCAGGTGGTCACTCCAGGCCGTCGGGTGCGCGGATGTCACACAGTGGAGGGTCTGTTCCAACTCTTGGTTGGCCCGTTCTGCCTGTCCATTCGTCTGTGTGTGGTACCCGGACGAGAGGCTCACGGTGGGCCCCAGTTCTCTGCAGAAACTCCTCCAGACCTGAGGAAAACTGGGGACCACGATCCGAGACTACGTCAGCTGGTATCCCATGCAGACGGACGATGTGGTGGACCAGGAGGTCCGCTGTCTCCTGGGCCATAGGGAGCTTTGGGAGGGCCACGAAGTGGGCCGCCTTGGAGAATCGGTCCACTATCGTGAGGATGGTGGTGTTGACAGTGGACTCCGGAACGATGGACTCCGGTGTATCCGACAGCACAGTTTTGACTTCGTCTCGTGTACCCGGGACAAGGCATCCCATCTCTGGTTCTTTGGTCCCGGGGCGATAGGTAATCCGGAAGTCAAAACATCCGAAGAACAGTGACCAGCGGGCTTGCCTGGGGTTCAGCCGCTTGGCGGTCCTGATATACTCCAGGTTCCGATGGTCAGTGAAAACCACGAACGGCACAGATGCTCCCTCCAACAGGTGTCTCCACTCCTCAAAAGCCTCTTTCACCGCAAGTAGTTCTCGGTTGCCGACGTCGTAGTTCCGTTCAGACGGGGTCAACCTGCGAGAAAAGTAGGCACACGGGTGAAGAACCTTATCGGTCTCTCCGCTCTGGGATAGCATGGCTCCTATCCCTGAGTCAGAGGCATCCACTTCAACCACAAACTGGCGGCTAGGGTCGGGCTGCACCAGAACTGGTGCAGTAGAGAACCATCGTTTCAACTCCTTGAACGCGGCTTCGCACCGATCCGACCAGGTGAAGGGGACTTTTGGAGAGGTCAGGGCTGTCAGGGGGCTGACTACCTGACTGTAGCCCTTAATGAACCTCCTGTAGAAATTTGCAAAGCCGAGGAACTGTTGCAGCTTCCTACGGCTTGTTGGTTGGGGCCAATCTCTCACTGCCGCAACCTTGGCCGGATCAGGGGCGACGGAGTTGGAGGAGATGATAAACCCCAGGAAGGACAAGAAGCGCGGTGGAACTCGCACTTCTCGCCCTTCACAATAGCCAGTTCTCCAACAACCGCTGCAGGACCTGACGTACATGCTGGACATGAGTCTCAGGGTCCGGAGAAAAAAATGAGTATATCGTCCAGATATACGAAGATGAATCTGTTATGTGTCGGACGCGGTCGGAGCACCGACCCAGCGTTTGACAGGACCCAGCACGAAATAAGCAGAGCACGGTTCAAAGGATAACAGAATTTAATAATCATAGTGAGTGCAGTGATAAACAACCAAAAATGTCCGCGGTCTGGTGAGGTGAAAACACGGCGCGCTCTCAGCAGCGCAAACGGTCCAGAGCCACAGCAGTTTGGACCCAGGGACCCTGCCGACACCCCCAGGTGGCCGCGACCAACCGTATCTGTGAAGAAAGAAAACATGAGGTGAGTCCAACACTCTCCACCCAGAGAGACACAGCTCAAAAGGTGCACCCAATCAGCAAACACTTCCTGGCTTAAATATATATCAGCTTCTCACCCTGCAGGCACGGAACAACTCAGTTGAAATCTCCACTGCAGCAGAAGCTGATTAGACAATTAGCATAAGTGACAGCTCAATACAACAAGGTGAGGGACACCAAATCCACTGTCATTACTTCATAAAAGTCACCAAAACCAAATTACCTCAGGAAGTGTGCTGAAGAGCGTGAGACTTCACCCAATCCTCCTTCACAGACTGTGGCGTCAAACCTGGAGCGGTCTCTGCGTCCATAATGGTGAGATTGTTCTCCTGACGTCGATCTCACACGTCTGCTCACAAGGTCGAGTCTCTGGCAATCACACTGTGCATTCAAGGTTTAAATGCAGCAATCTCTGATCAAGACAGAATACACCACAGCTGTGAGTCCTGATGACTTGCACGTGAAAACAAGCCTCAGGTGTTCAGGGTGAGGTCCTAATGCTCAGCCACTCAGTCCTGAATGCATACCACCTGGTGGGAGAAACAGAAAACAAAAAGCCAGCCAAACACCCCAGCACATAACAGTACCCCACCCTCACGGGAAGCCTCCTGGCGACCATACGAACCTGGGCCAGAAAAAACACCCCCCTCCAAGGACCATAGCTGGAATGTTGGCTGGGAGCAAAAACATCCTGCAGCTTCAGTCTCAGCTCTGTGTGCTGACGATCCAGCTGGAAAAGCCTGTCTCCAAGAGCCGAGCATTACTGCGCTCTGAAGACACTCCGTCGTCAGCTGCTCAACCTACAATGTTAATTTCATCATGCGGTCATTGACCCTCTCAATGTTGAGCCTCTCTTCTAGTTTTTCCTTCAGCTGGATAATGCAAGCTTCCAGCCACCTCCTTCCTCTGCCAACAGGGAACTTCGTGTTGAGACTATCAATCCCATCTTGGAGCTTATCTTTTCTCACCCTGAGCCTGTCTGTGGCAGATGCTCCTCCTGGGTGTGTAGCATGTCTCCCTCCATGGCTTTAAGCTTCTTATCACTGTCTCTAGCATCATTAACTGCTTCATCCCTGAACATTCACAGCTCTTCCAGTCCTCTCATCTGGTCTTTCATTCGGGCCTGCAGTTTCTTCAGCTGCTATAAGACATTATCGCAATTTTCATTAGCATCTTCAAGAAGGCCTTCAAGCCCTCCCAGATCCAGCTCCCATGTCTTCTTGGCAGAGTGGGCCTGGGAATATTGCCTATATACATCCTCCAGCTGAATCTTCATCTCCTCCAGTCGCTGCTCCATGGCACGGTTGGACCTCTTCAAACTATGAACTCTTTCCGAAGTCATCCGTCTCGGTCTTGAGCACTTTATTAAATCGGTCAAGTTCATCTTTCAGGTCTGTAAGAGTCTTTAACTCTCTTGCCAGGGTCAACACTTTTGTCTCCTCCCTGGCCTCCACTTCGGCACGATCATACTCCTCTGCATGTAGAGTAGCAATACGTTCTCTTTGGCCCACATCTGGTCAGACTCTTTTATTTTTTTGCTTCCTCTCCAGATTGGAGATGATCTGCCAAAGGTGGTCCTGGTCCACCAAGAGGTCATCCATTCTCTTGCTGCAAACGGATCTCTATCTTATCCAGTTTGTCCATAGGCTGAACTTTTCTACTCCAGCTGCCGCTGAACACCGTCCAAATTCCACTGGACTCGTTTGAGGCCCTCTTCAGCCCCTCTACTGACAAGGCGTTCTATCCTGCCTTTGTCTTTCTTTCAGCCAGCTGAGTCTAGAGAGTAGAAACTGGCTTCTCCACAGTCTTCTTGCTCCTCTCTTTTTAGCATCTCCTGCAAAATATTCCCCTCATCCCCATCTGCCCTAGGCGGATGGAGAAGGAAGGTGTCCCATGGATTTCCTCTTGGAGCAGCTCCTGAGTATCCTGCAGCTGACACTCTAGTGCCGAGATGTCTCTTGTTGAATTTGATGATCCTGCCTTCTGCTTCATTTAGCAGATCTATTAGAGTCTCCACTCTGACTGCATCTTTGCATTCGTTTCTGTCAACTCTTGCTTCTGTCGTTCACTTTGCTCAATTTTGGCCAGGAGTTCTTGAACTGTGCATTCAGCCATCTTTCGACTATGTTTTAGAGTCTGCTTAGTCATAAAAAAAAGAAAAAAAAAACCCCAATAACCCCCCCCCCCCCCCAGGGAACACCACAACCAAACCCCAGGGGTGCAAACTGGGAGGAAATAAAAAAAGACAAACAACCATACCAACCCCCCCTCCCCCTCCCCAGAGGACCGACCCATCAAACCCCGGGAAGAGGAGAAAAGAAAAAAACAAAACGACCCAAACTTAAGCTTGCAAAAAAAAGAAAAATCTAACACCCCCCCCCCCCCCCGGACGACATGTAGGGACCAACACGCCCCAGAGGACATCCTGCCATTTCCAGGAGTAATAACCACAGCCGAGGTCCCTCTGGGATCCAAAGTCACCACGGGGGCTCCCAGTGCCTCCCAGAGGACCGTTCCATCAAACCCCAGGAGACACCCCCCCCCCCCATGACTAACAACAGACCCAGCCCCGGCTGTCTACGGCTAGATGGACCCACAGTCATTTCCCCCCCAGAGGACACCACAGTCACACCCTGAGGGTGGAAAACTGGGGAAAAAAAAAAAACAACCCCAACCCCACCCCCTCAGCGCAGGGAAAACTGGAAGTACGCCCAGTGTCACCAACCATGACTATACCCCAAAAGTCAACCGGGAGGAGTGGAACAGCGGTAATGGCGTACGGCACAAGACGGCACCACCCCTCTGACTTTTAAACCAGCCACCACCTGGGGTATATTCCACTGCCCCAAACCTCAGCTACACCAATGGCGTACGGCTCAAAGGCGCGCTGAAGCCGGAGGTGGAACAGGGAAGTAACAGAAAACACCCCTAAACCCCCCACCCGGGTGCAGAGGTTACCTGGGAAACGCCCAGCATAACCGAACTGCACCACCCCAGCAACGCCAATGGCAAACGGCACAGAGGCGCGCCAAGGGGAGGTTGTAAAGGGAATTAAAAAAAAATAAATACCCCAAACCCCCCTCCCCTCCCGGGTGCAGAGGTTCCCTGGGAAACGCCCAGCATAACCGAACTGCACCACCCCAGCAACGCCGACAACGTACGGCTCAAACTGCTGGGGCCGGAGGAGAAGACAGGGAATAAAAAAAATAAAAAAAAAAAAAAAAGAAAAGAAAAAAAACAACCCAATTACCCCCCCATCACCCCCAGAGGACCGTCCCATCAAACCCTGGGGGGTGAAACCAAAAGAAATAAAAAAAGAAAGACCAACAGACAAACATAAAGTCACCTGGGTCAAACTATGCTCCAGACAGCCTGCATTTTCAACTCCACCAGACCACAGACAGTGCTTTAAAACCCACAAAATCTACAAATTAACCCCTGATAAAAACACCACATACTAAAACAAGAAACAGATAATAGACCAATAAAAAAAACTAACATTGGCCTACATCGTCAAGTGCAAAGAATGGAAAAACATTGTGTTTTCCATCCTTTGAACCTGAACGGTAATGTGACTCTGTCACCAACAGAGGGAGCCAAAGTGCCAAATAAGAAAATCCCCGTGGTAACAGAGTAAAAACCCATTCACACTGCTGTAAATGACAGCAGGTTATAACAAACAGCTTAAAGTGCAAACTAAATACCACCGGGGCTGCTACAACAGGCGTCGAAGCCAGCTGCACGGGAGGAGACGGGGCTACAACCATAACAGCGGGGTGCGACGCGACCCAAGCTGTGAACTCCGCCATGCGCACCAACGCGCACAACCTGGGCGGAGAGCACCGCAACTGATCCCTGATCAACTCCAACATCTGCTGCAGCCTTCCCGGCAAAAATACCGTCTCTGCTTCCGCTGGTCCATTGTTAAATGGCCAGAGACTACTGTTATGTGTCGGACGCGGTCGGAGCACCGACCCAGCGTTTGACAGGACCCAGCACAAAATAAGCAGAGCACGGTTCAAAGGATAACAGAATTTAATAATCATAGTGAGTGCAGTGATAAACAACCAAAAATGTCCGCGGTCTGGTGAGGTGAAAACACGGCGCGCTCTCAGCAGCGCAAACGGTCCAGAGCCACAGCAGTTCGGACCCAGGGACCCCGCCGACACCCCCAGGTGGCCTCGACAAACCGAGTCTGTGAAGAAAGAAAACATGAGGTGAGTCCAACACTCTCCACACAGAGAGACACAGCTCAAAAGGTGCACCCAATCAGCAAACACTTCCTGGCTTAAATATATATCAGCTTCTCACCCTGCAGGCACGGAACAACTCAGTTGAAATCTCCACTGCAGCAGAAGCTGATTAAACAATTAGCATAACGTGACAGCTCAATACAACAAGGTGTGAGGGACACCAAATCCACTGTCATTACTTCATAAAAGTCACCAAAACCAAATTACCTCAGGAAGTGTGCTGAAGAGCGTGAGACCTCACCCAATCCTCCTTCACAGACTGTGGCGTCAAACCTAGAGCGGTCTCTGCGTCCGTAATGGTGAGATTGTTCTCCTGACGTCGATCTCACACGTCTGCTCACAAGGTCGAGCCTCTGGCAATCACACACTGCGCATTCAAGGTTTAAATGCAGCAATCTCTGATCAGACAGAATACACCACAGCTGTGAGTCCTGATGACCTGCACGTGAAAACAAGCCTCAGGTGTTCAGGGTGAGGTCCTAATGCTCAGCCACTCAGTCCTGAATGCATACCACCTGGTGGGAGATCGGTCTCGAGCAGTGAATAGAAACAGAACAGGCTTTATTGGCCTGCAAGGGTTCTCATAATCTCAGACAATGCAGCTCATTTGTCAAGGTGACGTCAACTGGTCTGCTCCTACATACAAGTGTGTTTGTTTACACAGCAGCCGTCACGACGTAGAAGTGCAAAGATTTTTGAATCAACTGTTCTCACATTACTTGGAATCATCTTTGGGTTATTTTATATATTTTCATTGTGAGACAAAATCGGATTTAGTGTTAACAAACACGCTGCATAAGACAGCGTATGACGTGTAACAGCAGAGTGAACACTGACTATCAAATCTCTTTATAGTGCTGTAGTAGTGTGCAAAAGCTTTAGGCACCTTTAGGTGGAATGCATTGTTGATTCTTCTTATCCCTAGGCCAACAGAAAGAAAATATGATTTGAACATTTTCAAGCATCTCAATTCCAACAATAATTTTAAAAACCTATGTAATTTTAGATGAAATTAAAATAGCTTTATTCATTTTTTTAAAGTGTACTGCCCAGTAGATGGCAACACAGACAGTCACTGATGATCATTCAACAATAAAACAATTGTATGTAAAATGTAAAAAAATCACCAAAACAAATGACATTATTTGAAACAAAATGCATTTTTAAAAGTGAGAAGTGATCACGCATTTTACAACTTTTATACTGATTCATAAATGTGAGGTATTTAGCACCTGTCCGCTATTTGACAAAGTTTTCACGCATTAATATGCACGTAAACTTTTGCACAGTACTACATGACATCATAAAGATGTACAGTAAAGCATGATGTTCAAAGGTTTAAAAACACCTGCTCAAGTGTTCTGATACACTTTCACAATTTTGCAGCTCTGAGCAACTGTAATCCTCATCATTCTTCATTAAAATTAATTAATCAATTCATCTGAAATGTTTTAAAGGGCGGTTTGCTGCAAAGTTCCACAAATGCAAGGCAGTAAAAAAAAGGACACACTAACAACGTTACTCTGTGGACTTTATGATTTATGCATGCTCCATCATGGTTGTAAATATAGACCAATATTAAATGCTGTGGCTTGTAAATAATTAAAGACATCCCACTCAGGTGCGATTTGTCAAGCTTGTAGTTGTACAGACAGTAAACTAGAAGAAATATTACTTAATGCAAAAACAAAACAAAACAAAAAAAAAACATTACAGGATATAATGTTATTAGTGTGATGGCAAAATGATTCCAAAGAATAGATATCCTTAAAATTCTCCTAAAAATAGGAAGTACTTTTGAAATTCTCTTCCAGCAGCTAATGGCTTCGGATGTGACTCGCGGTTCAACGTTGCGCTGCACATACTGTGTTCTTACCTTGTGTGACGCGATGCGTCTGAATGGTGCAATCCTCTGGAATGTGTTTGAAGTCTTTGCGCCTCAGTGCAGGTGCTCTCCGACGGCTCCGAGGGTGCAGAGAGTGCCGGGGGATGAATAAGGAGGAGGGAGGGTGAAACAGCACTTTGCCGAGGGAAGAGAAACCAGGATGCGCGAGTGCGCACGAGTGCGCCGCGTCTTGGACTTTTCACTCCTTCACGTATCGTGCTCTCTCACGGAGCAGCCTCTGCGCGGCGCATCTCCAGACGGAACGCTGGCATCTGACAAATCGGAATAGATGCACACTGCAAGGTGCTCTGCGCCTCCTCCTCCTCCTCCTCGCCAGCAGCTACGCTGAAGGAGAGAAGCAAAATCAGTTTGAACAAAGAGGCGAGCAGTGACAGGCAGACGGTTCCAGCACCCCCCCCCCGGTGGGTAGGTGGGTTAGGTGGGAGGAAGAGGGTGGTGGTTGTGTGGTGGTGGTGGTTGTGGTAAAAAGACGAGAAGGGGGTGGACTTCCTTTGACCATAATCCGATTCCTACATAACCCTCAAAGGTTAATCCTGCGTGTGTCTGTGAATTAAATTACATTTTAACCACAGTCTGACAGTGACACAATCTGACCCTCAACTGAAGAGGAGGCTTGAATGAAAATTTTTGAGACAAGTGAAGGCTTCTAACCACGTTTTCAGTTTGGCACAATATTTGGCGTTTGATGCAATTTTCATTTTTCATTTGTCATTTTTTATACAGCGCCAAATCACAACAAAGTTGCCTCAAGGCACTTCACACAAGTAAGGTCTAACCTTATCAACCCCTAGAGCAAGCACACAGGCAACAGTGGTAAGGAAAAACTCCCTCTGATGATTTGAGGAAGAAACCTTAAGCAGACCTGACAGAGAGGGAGTTGGGTCCACAGATCCCGTATATTTCATGACCATTGCAGAACAACACACACACTCCCACTTCGGAATAACAATTTTGAAAGTTGAATGTTGACAGTGGCCAAAATAAAGGTCACTGTAAGGTCCACTGCAAACCCCAATAAATGGTCAAAATGGGGATAATATTGAGGCAACTGGTTATTTAATTTGTTTAATCTTATGTACTCAAAAATAAGGTATGAAAATTTTAACATTTTAAGTTAGAGTAGGGGAAACCGGGGCACAGTGGATCAGAAATGTTGTTTTGTGGCAGCATAAACACATTATGCATAGGTTTAGGTCATTCTATTGTGGATTTAATACAGCAAGTTGTTTATAAGCTGTGTTATTTATGTCTCCCCAAGTGTAATTTACAGGTGTTTAAAATCGATTTTAAAATTTTTGATTCACTGTGCCCTGGGCACTAATTCTTGGGGCACAGTGAATCAACTTAGAATGTAATGAAAAAAAATGCACTATAAAGGTGTCTTCAAAATTATTAAATATATGCTGATGCATATACAAACTATAATCCTGCAAACCAGCTATGTAATGTGTGAGTGTCTTATATGGTGATATAACTGTCATAATTTCTGTTCAAATGTGAAAACAGTTGTTTATATATACAAATTATATAAATAATTCATGGAAAAATAAATGTATAATGTATCCACTTGATACTGGGGCTTAGTAAATCACTTTCTAGACTGATTCACTGTGCCCCGGGTGCATGTGACACACGAGTCAAGTTATCAAATAGCTGATAGTCTGGAGAAGATATAACACATGCTCATCAGTTGGATGGGGGTAGTCTTCTAATAGCAATTTTTGGGCCACCTTTCCTCTGTTGTGAGAAATAAATACAAAGACACTGACATCCACAAAATTTAATTTTGATAGGAAAAAAACTGACTTCACTTGCCACTTAGTTTAACCCTTAATGTTTCCAAAAACAAAACACTAATTTATAACGAGGTGTCTTTATGCATAAAAATATGGCATAACTGCTGCAAATATATATGTAGTTTTGCAGATATAACTACTGATTCACTGTGCCTCGTGATTCACCGTGCCCCAGTTTTCCCTACATATACGCTCGGCCAGTTTATTAGGTACACCTGTTCAATTGCTTGTTAACACAAATAGCTAATCAGTCATTCACATGACAGCAACTCGATGCATTTAGGCATCTAGACATGATGAATATGACTTTGTGAAGTTCAAACTGAGCATCAGAAAGCAGAGGAAAGGGGATTTAATTGACTTTGAATGTGGCATGGTTGTTGGTGCCAGACAGGCTGGTCTGAGTATTTCACAAACTGTAGATCTACTGGGATTTTCACACACAACCATCTCTAGGGTTTACAGAGAATGGCCTAAAAAGAGAGATATCCAGTGAGAGACAGTTATGTGGATGAAAATGGTTGAATGCATGATGACATTGTGCCAACATCATCTCTTTCCAACACCTTCTTGAATTCAAAGAATTAAGGCAGTTCTGAAGGCAAAAGGGGGTCCAACCCAGTACAAGCAAATAAAGTGGCCAGTGAGTGTATATTTTAATTGCAGCCAAGTTACAACTTAAATTAACTAATCTTTTCAGTTGTTTCAACTTGCAGTACTCAAGTCAATAGAACTGAACTACTTTAAGTGTGAAAAACAATATGCAATATTTGAGATAGAAATTCATATAACTTTGCCACTGTGTGTGCCTGATCTCATCAGATCTCAGAAGTGAAGCAAAGGTCCTCATTAGTACTTAGCTGGGAGTGCACTTGGGAACATCAAGAGCTGTGTGTGTTTGCTCATGCAGAGGTGGAGTTTCACCAGGAAGGGCATCTGGCATAAAACATCTGCCAAATTCCAATGTGGATCTATATTAATCCACTGTGGAGACGCCTAGCATCTGAGGGCAAGGAAAAGACAAACAACAACCTGAGGCAGAAATGCAGCACAGCAAAGACCATTCAGTATCTCTCATAATCAGCCAGTTCGCAACAACCATGTACACAATCCTAAACACATGCCACCATAACAATCACAATAACCATTCAGATTCAGGCATGTCCTTTAAAAGCATCAATGCCTCACTCAACTTTCATGTCTTTGAGTTCCCCGCCTGATGCTCCCTCTCATGCCCCACTGACCACCAGGTGGTCCCTGTCCACCGCAAGGGATGGGCCCAGCCCCTCTTTATTCTGTCTTTCTTGTTGCTTAATGCTGACAAATTACACTGTATTTGTCTTTCTGATGCTTGATTGTTTTTTTCCTTTTCTCTCTGTTTGAGGTGTGGCTCCATCTAGAGACTGGTGTGGTATCTGTTCCAGAAACCATCCTGTGCACCAGCAACATTTCTGTATGTTCGTTTGTGAATTGTTTTGTAATTTGTGTCTGTAGCATGGCCCAAGCAGAGGGTCACCCTTTGAGTCTGGTCTGCTTGAGGCTTCTTCCTCAGAGGGAGTTTTCTCTTACCACTGTTGCTCTTGGGGTTGGTAATGTTAGATTTTACTTGTGTGATGCGCCTTGAGGGAACCTTGTTGTGATTTGGCACTATATAAATGAAAATAAATCAAAAAACTGAAATTGCCTCCTCCATCGGCAGGATTCAGGATCACCTTAGCTCATCCCACTTCCACGATGGGGACTGAGGCCAAACCAAATTTATAACTCTGTACTCACTTATGTAATAAATAATTTTTCATTAACATGTTGAGTCTTCTGGTGGAATTGTAGATTCACAAGAGAGTACACTGTTTCTCAATAGATTCAGAACTTGAGCACATTGAGGTTTAGTGTAATGCCAAAACTGAAACCCCCTGAGCAGAGAGAGAATGGTTGTGTGAAGTAAAAACCATGTTTATTCAGCTAAATAAGTATTAATATATACAGCACAAGGAATCCTTGCACATAAACTGATCCAGAAGGGAACTGATGAGGAGAATGGTTGAGATTACAGAACAGTGCCCAGGACATGAGAAGGCACTCCTTACTTAATTTACTTTATTCATTCATGAACACAAATTTCCATGAACAAGGACAAAAGAAGATAAATCTTGTAAACATTGTTCCTTATATCATAAATTCTTTCACTCCTTCAGACGGCAGCATCCATAAGGGGAGCAGCAAGAGAGTAAAGTAATGAAATAAGTGAAGGGGTCAAAAGAAGCAACACAGTAAAATCACCAGTGTAAAACTAACACTGATAGTGTTAAATTAACACTACCAGTGTTAATTTAAGACTGGTGATTTTACTGTGAAACAAACCAGTGTGACAGAACAGGAAACTTGAGGAACACGTAGAAGAATTTTGGTCGGCAACTGTGAACCAACATAAGAACACAGCGCAAGACAAGAGGTATCAAAGTGATACAATCTGGTACTGTGTTGAGAGAGTAAAACAATTAATCAGGAAACCATAGCACACAGGAACCTGAAAATCCTGGTGACACGAAGTAAAGCCACACACACACTGAATGATTGTCACATGACCACTTAGTTATAATACGATGCAAAAACTGTTATTTATATATATATATATATATATATATATATATATATATATATATATATATATATATATATATATATATATATATATATATATATATATGAGATATATGCGACACCTCTCTGTCGTGCTGTGTGTTTCATGGCAGTTGTTTTTGTAACCTGGAGAAATGTACCACTGACTGAGAGAGACTTGGATTAAATATTGCTGAAAGGCTTGTAATTAAGTAAAAAATTTATCTTGAAAAGGCACACCTCCTGTCAACAGAGATGCACAAGATTCCAATAGAGAGTACTGACCCTATCCCTTACTGTCACTGCAGTAGTTTACAGACATTCTGACATGGTTTCCAAAATGGACTTTTAGGCCTCATTTCCACATACCGTTTGTATAATGTCTGTAATATATGCAGTATACTCTCTGGTGTTCCATGCAAAGAAATCTATTTCTTTATTGAGACTACAGCAGCCATGAGATAGCTCATTTTATACTACAGAGTCAAAATCAAGAGGCAACGAAGTTGTGATATATCTGCATAAAAGCATAAACTCACTACTTTCTTTTCACTTCAACTTTGATGTGACTATCACCAGTCGAGCAACAAATACTTGCACTAGCTTTTTAGCTTTCAAAAATCTGCTGCAGTGCACTTGGAAAGTCTTCACAGCAATCCGTCTTTCTTTTTCCAACTTTTTTTCTTTCCACATTTTGTTCAAGAGTGCTCTGGAGCAGGTATTCATCCTGTACATTGCTGCATTCATCTTTCCCTCAATCCTGACTAGTCTCCCATCCTTTTTTTTCACCATTCATCCAACTGAGATTTCAAATGTTGTGCAAATCTCACAAAATCTCAGAGAGGTGACTGCACTGTAAGAAGTCAACAACATGTTGAACTGCTATAAGGCAATACAATACACAGTATTAAGAACAGTGGTATGTAAAGTTTTGATCAGGGTAATTTGGGTAGTTTCTGTTGTCATTATGATTTAAAAAGAAGTAAACAGTTGTTTGACAATAAATGCCATCACCCAACCATGGGCGCAATTAGGTGGGGGATAGGGGAGATATGCCCCCCACCTTTTCAACTGGGGGGACAGAATATGGTATGTCCCCCCCACCTTCTGACATATACATGTGTACTTGAAACATGCTATGCCAGTCTTATGTGCAAACCATGTCAGTCTTATGTGCAAAACCATGTCAGAATAGTATCTTTGTTTCTGCAAGTTTGTATTTTTAGCAGCATTGACTTGTTTACAACACCAGTTTCTTGTTTGTCACATTCAGAATTTTCTGGGACTGCATTTGCCCAGATTTGAAACCAAAAATAGTTGCCTCTAGGGACTAGGGTCTACACATAAGTATCAATGGACCATATGCTAATTTACTAAATTCTGAAAGAATTCTTGGAAAAAAAAATACAGTATGCGATAGTTAATAATTATTAAGAGCCTGTTCTTTCATATTTATGAATACATTTTACCACATTGCAGTTGTTTTTAATGAAAACTCAACCTAGCATTCTTTTTGAGTGATACCTTATTTACACCAGGATGTTAATAAAATCAATGCTGGCTATTCTTAGAACAAATTACTTATATCCACAGTTTCAAATTGTATAAGTCAAATGGTGTCCACTTTATGGTCTTCTCAAAACATTACAATTACTGTTCTGGATGCTCAGAATGCATCTGAGCTTATCTAGAAACCGTTGACTTCTGGGGGCCTAAAGTGGCCCCCAGACCCCCGGCCTATGGGTTTCAGCCCTGCGGGTCTCGTGTTATCAATCATATTCTCTGGAAAATGGCCAAAAAAACAAAAAATTCTGCCAGAGTATGTAAACTTTTGAGCACAAATGTATATTGTGCCTAAAACCCTTGTGAATATACTGTCTCGGTTTTTAGGTGTTGTTATTGTGTTTGTATGATGTAAACGTGAGAATCTCGAGTGATTCCTCTGTTATTTTCAATGGGAGTTGCTGTGAGCCACGATCGCATCCTGTTCTTGTCATTGTTGGGGAAAGTGAAGTTTGCTCTCTTAACTCCCTGCTTATTGTCTTTTACAACACTGTTTATGCTGTTTGTTCCAGAGTAATATATATAACATGTCTGAAATTCGGTTTAGGTTTAATGAAGTTCCACACAGGTTAAAGGTAGCACACATGATATATTTGGAATACTGGCTTAAGCAAGTGTTCAGGGGTCTCATGCAGTCTCTTATAAATGTTATGAAAGGCATAAAAATGTACATTTTGGTAGAATAATGTTCATTTGCAATTGTTGTCTTGTGATTTGTCCATGTTGTTTTATTGCAGCACCTCTCTGGCACGCCAGGGATTATGGGATATCTCAGTAGGGTGAATGTGTCACTGTAGGGATGGTGCCTGGTTTCCTCCAAACGTGACTCTTAGCGTTCACACCAAAGAGTTCAATCTTTGTCTCATAAGACCAGATAATTTTGTTTCTCATGATCTAAGAGTCCTTCATGTGCCTTTTGGCAAACTCCAGGAGGGCTGCCATGTGCCTCTTACTAAGGAGTGGTTTCTGTCCGGCCACTCTAGCATACAGGCCTGATTGGTGGATTGTTGCAGAAATGGTTGTCCTTCTGGGACATACTCCTCTCTCCACTTAGGAATGGTGGAGGTCTGACAGAGTGACCATTGGATTCTCAGTCACTTCCCCGACTAAGGTCCTTCTCTCCAACTGCTCAGTTTAGACGGGCAGCCACCTCTAGGAAGAGTCCTGGTGGATCCAAACTTCTTCCATTTACAGGTGATGGAGGCCACTGTGCTCATTGGGACCTTCAAAGCAGCAGAAATGTTTCTATACCCTTCCCCAGATTTGTGCCTCGAGACAATCCTGTCTCAGAGGTCTACAGACAATCCCTGATCCCATCCGTGATCTGTTTGTCCTCTGACATGCACTGTCAACTGTGGGACCAAGCTTGTATGTAGATGGGTGTGTGTCTTTCCAAATCATCTCCAGTCAACTGATTTACCCCAGTTGGGGTCCAATTAAGCTGTGGAAAGAACATGGTGCTGTTTCTACATCTCCGCTATGAATAGTCAACGTTATGAAATCTCTCAATTTGAGTAGAATTTTCCCTCTATATGTATCTTAAATTTATAATCATTTTAAATATAATACACTAATACACTATAATACATACTTATGGTATTGAAGCTCCTGGGTTTTAGGCAAAATTACTTTATTCTTATATATTACAAATAGTAAGCCAACAATAATAATAATAATAATAATAATAACAACAACAATAATAATAGTAAATTATTATTATTATTATTATTATTATTATCATGTGGAAAAAATGTCTTTAAAATGGCTACAAAAGTGGACCTTTAACTGCAGAGTGTGTGTGCAGCTGCAGAGAAAAGAGTTCGCTATCTATTCTTACAGACTCTGTGCTCTCAAACAGAGAGACAAATGATCTTAAATAGACTTACTGTATATTTTAAGTAAAGCTGTCCGGGTTTGAATTCTGTTTCGGTTATCTGATTTTATTTTCTAGTCTGTTTTATTTTTTCTGTTTCTTTGGTTTTCTCTGTGTTTATTCTCTTGTGGGGTTTTTCTGCTTGGGTCTTGCTGTCTCTATCTCTCTTGTCTGTCTTTTGGTTCTTGGTGATGGGTGTTTCTCTCTCCCTGGCCATGCCCTTGTTGTGGTGTCTTCCATGCACACCTGTTTCTGATTTACTGCTCGTCACCTGGGGTTATATAAACTCACTGGGTATGCTGTCCCTCGCCAGATTGTTGTGCCTTGTGCCACTTTCCAGCTGTGTTTCTGCGTTCCATAGTCCTGCCTGCCTGTAGTGATCCTGACCTCCTGCCTGTTGCTTCGACCACGCCTCAGGCCTGATGATTATTGCACTGCTGCTTTTCCTTGACTGCCTTCTTTTGTACCGACCATTGCTATCCACCCGAGTAAAGCCTTTTTACAACCACAGCTGTCTGTTCAAGCAGTGCATTTGTGTCCAGATGTTTCTGACCATCCAGCCTGATAGAAGCAGTGTGTTTGTACACACGACGCTATGTGTCGACCGGCTGGAGCGAAAGGATGCTCACTTTTCTAAGTGAATCAACTGACTAATCAAAAAACACCTTTATCAGGCAGATTATTATTGGATTTCATCTAGTTTCATCTGGTCATAAACACGTGGTGATTTATCAATGCACCTTTTGCTGAAAAGCTGCACTCCACAGACTCACAACATGCACTTGCT
This sequence comes from Thalassophryne amazonica, assembly GCF_902500255.1. Lineage (NCBI taxonomy): Eukaryota > Metazoa > Chordata > Actinopteri > Batrachoidiformes > Batrachoididae > Thalassophryne > Thalassophryne amazonica. The sequence continues at coordinate 64,176,861 of NC_047114.1, read as the reverse complement.
GTCGGGGAAGCTCCAAAGCTCACAACAACACATACAAAAAAAAAAAAAAAAAAAAAAGATTTCACCACTTTAGAAAGAAAAATTAGACTTGTCCAATTTGGGCAAGGTTATAAAAGAACGGTGCTCTCCGATCCTTGTTTTTTTGTTTGTTTGTTTTCTTAGGGCTTGAAGCAGCATCCCTCCAGCTCCAGTGGGGCCCTAGGCAACCGTCTATATGGCCTATGCCAAAAGCCGGCTCTGCACAGAGGTATGTGGAAACGAGGTGGTACAACTGCAGTATTAACATAACTGTGAGGTAGCAAAATGTGATTTTCATTGCTGTTATTGCATAAATCTCCAACAGTGTGGGTGCAGATCATTCAGTCATTCAAACACATAATACCGCTCTCTTAAAGCTGATGTGAAAGTCTTTCTTTGGCAGCAACAGTGCAAAATTAACAATTTCCATTTCAAATCCAGATTAAACAAAGCTGCTTGATATCACACACAACATATTTCAGTCATATTTAATCATATTTAGTGTGTATAGCAGGGTTTCATTTAGACCTGTCACTAATCCCTGTGCGAACATCAGGGTTTGTTTACATGCAAACACAACAGTGAGGTTTTTTTTAATACTTTTACAGGACAATGACAGAAACTAAATGCACACTGCTGCCACAGGTTTGCACAGTTAACAGTAGTTAAGAATGTGTGCCCCAGTTGAGGTGGTACTGATTCTACAACCAGACACAGACCTGTTTGCTGATGGGATCCTCATCGGTGAGAGTGGTGAGGAAAAAGGAGACAAACAGCAGTATGTGATTCATGTGATGCCTGTCGCGCCTACCTTCCCCAGAAGACAACAGGAGGAGGATGCCAGTGGGTTTACTGCAAAAGTCTGTGGGAACTGCTCTAGGGAGCTGATCTGAAGGCATCCCACAATAAAAGCAGCATTAGACAGTGATCCTGCATGCAGAATAAAATTATTTTATATACTATTTTTGCCCCAAAGCTGTAGCAGAGCAGATGATGTGTCTACAAAGGTGAAAATGATAAAAAAACTTGTGGAAATGTGCAAAATATAAATGCTGCTAGGAAACCAAGGGCGTCAAGAGGCATTTTCAATAGATTAATTTACTTTTTCTCCATGCTATAATGAAATGTGTGATACATTACAGCTGCTTTAACCTCCTCCTTGTTCAACATCGGTTAGCTTTTATGAAGATGTTCTTAGTGTGAAGGTTTCAAACAGACCAGTAACCAAAACCCATAAAAAGCAGTCAGACCTCACGTGTGGAAACGTTCCTGTGGAGAAATGTCTGACCTGAAGTTTAAAAAGCTCCTGTTGCTGTGCTGATGGAGCAGTTGTTACCATTCAGGTTTAGACACCATGCTGCTTTCAAGTGTTTTCCATCAAAGAGGCCCCATCCGGGAGGAAACACAGCAGTTAAGGAGGAAGTCATGGAGGCACCCGTCTTAACAACTTCAGAAAAACTTCCAGGCCGCAGGCCGCAGCTGAATGGTGGCACAGAGATGGGAGGTGATAAAGTATCTTCATATCCTACAGGCCAGTGGGAGTCATAATGAGGAAGTTAGGACAGTCACAGCCAAGAACCTCCAGAGAAGAAAACAAATCCTAACAGTGGTGGGCACAGTCCTGCTAATCTGCTAACCGCTAATTAGTGAAGCTAATGTTTTCAGGAGGCGAATTAGCTTCCGCTAAATCTAGGCCCGCTAACTTTCAGTCCGCTAACTTTTTTTTTTTTTTTGCTGGTAAAGTGAGAAAATTTAACGGTCTCTAATGTGATACATGTTCATTCATGTTTATGAATGCAGAAAGCTAGCTAACACTTCCGGTTCACAGGTCAAAACACACAATTGCTGGTAAGAAAACAAGAAGTTACACTGTGGACAAAGCGGTATCTAAGCAGCTCAAAAGTTAGTATTTTTATTTATTATCACTTTACCGAGGCGTTGCTAGGCTGGTAGTGTAGATTTACATCGACGCTACCTGGCTATACCCGCCCACAGTAGCAAACGAGCATCGGCATACCCGCCAGCTGTGTGTAAACAAATGACGTCAAATGCACATGCAGCCCAAGAACTGTCCGCAGAGGAAAAGATGAAAAGGCGAGAAGTGTGTGTTGTCCCAATATGGATATTCCGGATGAAGTTAAAGTGAGCCAACTTTTTATGTACGCGTTTGCTGGGTGTCGTGCATTTTGAAATTACATTAAATATTGTTAATGTGATTCCACGTGTTGTGTATCTCAGTAAGTGATAATAATGCAAATAACATGCTCGTCTAACTCGGGCAAATATCTGTCATTTGAGCGACTGGGCATGGACGTCGGGCCTCTGAAAATGCATACTGCCCTCCAAAAGCATGCTATTGTATTATTATTATTATCACTTTACCGAGGCGTTGCTAGGCCGGTAAAAAAAAGCAAATCACAGACATGACACAAAACTAAAGTCATTTCAAATGGCAACTTTCTGGCTTTAAGAAACACTATAAGAAATCAAGAAAAAAAAGATTGTGGCAGTCAGTAACGGTTACTTTTTTAGACCAAGCAGAGGAATAAAATATGGAATCACTCAATTCTGAGGAAAAAATTATGGAATCACCCTGTAAATTTCATCCCCAAAACTAACACCTGCATCATATCAGATCTGCTCATTAGTCTGCATCTAAAAAGGAGTGAACACACCTTGGAGAGCTGTTGCACCAAGTGGACTGACATGAATCATGGCTCCAACATGAGAGATGTCAATTGAAACAAAGGAGAGGATTATCAAACTCTTAAAAGAGAGTAAATCATCACGCAATGTTGCAAAAGATGTTGGTTGTTCACAGTCAGCTGTGTCTAAACTCTGGACCAAATACAAACAACATGGGAAGGCTGTTAAAGGCAAACATACTGGTAGACCTAGGAAGACAAAGCTTCAAGACAGAAAACTTAAAGCAATATGTCTCAAAAATCGAAAAATGTACAACAAAACAAATGAGGAATGAATGGGAGGAAACTGGAGTCAACGTCTGTGACCGAACTGTAAGAAACCGCCTAAAGGAAATGGGATTTACATACAGAAAAGCTAAACGAAAGGCATCATTAACACCTAAACAGAAAAAAAACAAGGTTACAATGGGCTAAGGAAAAGCTATTGTGGACTGTGGATGACTGGATGAAAGTCATATTCAGTGATGAATCTCGAATCTGCATTGGGCAAGGTGATGATGCTGGAACTTTTGTTTGGTGCCGTTCCAATGAGATTTATAAAGATGACTGCCTGAAGAGAACATGTAAATTTCCACAGTCATTGATGATATGGGGCTGCATGTCAGGTAAAGGCACTTGGGGAGATGGCTGTCATTACATCATCAATAAATGCACAAGTTTATGTTGATATTTTGGACAATTGAAAGGATGTTTGGGGATGATGAAATCATTTTTCAAGATGATAATGCATCTTGCCATAGAGCAAAAACTGCAAAAACATTCCTTGCAAAAAGACACATAGGGTCAATGTCATGGCATAGGGTCAATGTCAATGAGCAGATCTGATTTGATGCAGGTGTTAATTTGGGGGATGAAAATTTACAGGGTGATTCCATAATTTTTTTCTCAGAATTGAGTGATTCCATATTTTTTTCCTCTGCTTGGTCTAAAAAAGTAACCGTTACTGACTGCCACAATCTTTTTTTCTTGATTTCTTATAGTGTTTCTTAAAGCCAGAAAGTTGCCATTTGAAATGACTTTAGTTTTGTGTCATGTCTGTGATCTGCTTTTTTCTACAAAATTAAACAACTGAATGAACATCCTCCGAGGCCGGTGATTCCATAATTTTTGCCAGGGGTTGTAATAAATATAAAAATAGTAATTCACAAAATTGGGCTGTCTGGTGGGCTGGGTTAAAATTTGCAATGCCCTTTTTTGACGAATTTAGCACAAAGTTTTGGCTTAATCTACTAAAAACATTGTGGTCAGTTCATTTCACCAGGGACAATGTTTCTAATTGACAAAGTATATTTTTATTTTTCACTTATAGTCTCTGTTCCACGATTCAATGTCAGTGCTGTTACCAAATCACATTTTCTAGAGAGGCTGAACAGACTGACTATTAATTTAGTTTTTTCAGTGGCCAAAAGGTGTCTCCCTTGTACTTAATTTTGGAGGTGATTCAAAATGGCAGAAGTGGTGGCTTGCGTCTTCTAAATTTGGTAACTACCCGATTTTTGGCCCAGTATGTTAATTCACTGTCAGTGATGTTGCTGTAATTTGCACTTATTATGTGCTCCAGAGAAAGGAGCAACAATTAGGGACATAAGAGAGATGCAACCAGGGCGAACGTATCAGCACAGTAAGCTTGTGGTTCATAAATGAAAGTGTATTTTGTCATTTTTTTGTCAGTGCTGTTACCATCAGTGCTGTTAAGTTGCATGTGGCAACATCACTGATACAGAGTAACAGCAATGACAGTTCAGGTGTTGGGAAAGTGTAGTGACACGGACCCACAACAGGGGGCGTAAATGAACGGACAATGAAAGAGTCGAATATGAACACTTTACTGTTGTGAATGAGCACAACCACAATACAGAGGAATGTGAAATTTTGTAAACAGTCAATCACAAGGGTGACATGTGGGCAGGCTCGAGGATAGAAGACGTCTGTCCTGAGAAGAACCGGAACCACACAATTTCCTCCGCCACCGAACCCGGAGAATACTGGAGCCGCCAAGTCCCGAGTCCCCAGGTGGTCACCGTCTCCGAATGTCAGATCTGGTACTGCTGGCAAGAAGCAGAAACAACAAGATGTGGGTGTGTGCACACCCAGTAACAGCAATGGTGGAGATTCCAGCTCCACCTCTCATCCACACTCGTGCAGCTCCTGTCACACAGCACTTATCTGGTGGGGTGTAAAGCGAAGCTGTCGCCGGTCACGCCAAGCTTCAGATAGTGCACTCCACAGGAAAAAACAGCTGCAAAAAATGAGTTTACTAGACACAGTTATTTATACGGCTGAGATTGTTACCTTCACAGGTCAATGATATCTCGGCAATGAGGTGGAGATGACGTCCGGGTTTTATGGAGTAGCATGATGAAGTGTTGATGGGTGACAGCTGTCATGAGATGATGAGTGACAGCTGTCACCCCCGGCTGTGTCTGTGGCGGCAGCGCCCTCTCGTGCCTGAAGCCCGCACTCCAGGCAGGGCGCCATCTGGTGGTGGTGGGCCAGCAGTACCTCCTCTTCAGGTGGCCTACACAACAGGACCCCCCCCCAACGGGCGCCTCCTGGCGCCCGACCAGGTTTATCGGGGTGTCGGCGGTAGAAATCGGCCAGGAGGGCTGGATCCAGGATGAAGCTCCTCTTCACCCAGGAGCGTTCTTCAGGTCCATACCCCTCCCAGTCCACCAAATACTGGAACCCCCGGCCCATTCGACGAACGTCCAGGCCGGCTCCTCGTCAATGATCCGGGCAGGAGGCGGCACCGGACCGGGAGCACAGAGGGGTGAGGTGTGGTGAGGCTTGATTCTCGAAACATGAAAAACCGGGTGGATCCGCAGTGAAGCTAGGAGTTGGAGCTTCACTGCGGCAGGGCTAAGGATCTTGAGGATTTTGAATGGTCCGATGAACCTGTCCATCAGCTTAGGGGAGGCCACTTGGAGGGGAATGTCCTTCGTCGACAACCACACCTCCTGCCCGGCCTGGTATGCAGGGGCCAGGGACCGCCGGCGGTCTGCATGGGCCTTAGCCCTCGTCCGGGCCTTCAACAAGGCAGAAAGGGTGGTGCGCCACACCCGACGGCACCGCCAAAGGTGGGCCCGGACCGAGGGCACACCGACCTCTCCCTCCACCACGGGAAACAAAGGGGGCTGGTACCCCAGACACACCTCAAACGGGGAGAGGCCGGTGGCAGAAGACACCTGGCTGTTATGTGCATACTCGATCCAGGCCAGGTGGTCACTCCAGGCCGTCGGGTGCGCGGATGTCACACAGTGGAGGGTCTGTTCCAACTCTTGGTTGGCCCGTTCTGCCTGTCCATTCGTCTGTGTGTGGTACCCGGACGAGAGGCTCACGGTGGGCCCCAGTTCTCTGCAGAAACTCCTCCAGACCTGAGAGGAAAACTGGGGACCACGATCCGAGACTACGTCAGCTGGTATCCCATGCAGACGGACGATGTGGTGGACCAGGAGGTCCGCTGTCTCCTGGGCCATAGGGAGCTTTGGGAGGGCCACGAAGTGGGCCGCCTTGGAGAATCGGTCCACTATCGTGAGGATGGTGGTGTTGACAGTGGACTCCGGAACGATGGACTCCGGTGTATCCGACAGCACAGTTTTGACTTCGTCTTCGTGTACCCGGGACAAGGCATCCCATCTCTGGTTCTTGGTCCCGGGGCGATAGGTAATCCGGAAGTCAAAACATCCGAAGAACAGTGACCAGCGGGCTTGCCTGGGGTTCAGCCGCTTGGCGGTCCTGATATACTCCAGGTTCCGATGGTCAGTGAAAACCACGAACGGCACAGATGCTCCCTCCAACAGGTGTCTCCACTCCTCAAAAGCCTCTTTCACCGCAAGTAGTTCTCGGTTGCCGACGTCGTAGTTCCGTTCAGACGGGGTCAACCTGCGAGAAAAGTAGGCACACGGGTGAAGAACCTTATCGGTCTCTCCGCTCTGGGATAGCATGGCTCCTATCCCTGAGTCAGAGGCATCCACTTCAACCACAAACTGGCGGCTAGGGTCGGGCTGCACCAGAACTGGTGCAGTAGAGAACCATCGTTTCAACTCCTTGAACGCGGCTTCGCACCGATCCGACCAGGTGAAGGGGACTTTTGGAGAGGTCAGGGCTGTCAGGGGGCTGACTACCTGACTGTAGCCCTTAATGAACCTCCTGTAGAAATTTGCAAAGCCGAGGAACTGTTGCAGCTTCCTACGGCTTGTTGGTTGGGGCCAATCTCTCACTGCCGCAACCTTGGCCGGATCAGGGGCGACGGAGTTGGAGGAGATGATAAACCCCAGGAAGGACAAAGAAGCGCGGTGGAACTCGCACTTCTCGCCCTTCACAAATAGCCAGTTCTCCAACAACCGCTGCAGGACCTGACGTACATGCTGGACATGAGTCTCAGGGTCCGGAGAAAAAAATGAGTATATCGTCCAGATATACGAAGATGAATCTGTTATGTGTCGGACGCGGTCGGAGCACCGACCCAGCGTTTGACAGGACCCAGCACGAAATAAGCAGAGCACGGTTCAAAGGATAACAGAATTTAATAATCATAGTGAGTGCAGTGATAAACAACCAAAAATGTCCGCGGTCTGGTGAGGTGAAAACACGGCGCGCTCTCAGCAGCGCAAACGGTCCAGAGCCACAGCAGTTTGGACCCAGGGACCCTGCCGACACCCCCCAGGTGGCCGCGACCAACCGTATCTGTGAAGAAAGAAAACATGAGGTGAGTCCAACACTCTCCACCCAGAGAGACACAGCTCAAAAGGTGCACCCAATCAGCAAACACTTCCTGGCTTAAATATATATCAGCTTCTCACCCTGCAGGCACGGAACAACTCAGTTGAAATCTCCACTGCAGCAGAAGCTGATTAGACAATTAGCATAACGTGACAGCTCAATACAACAAGGTGTGAGGGACACCAAATCCACTGTCATTACTTCATAAAAGTCACCAAAACCAAATTACCTCAGGAAGTGTGCTGAAGAGCGTGAGACTTCACCCAATCCTCCTTCACAGACTGTGGCGTCAAACCTGGAGCGGTCTCTGCGTCCATAATGGTGAGATTGTTCTCCTGACGTCGATCTCACACGTCTGCTCACAAGGTCGAGTCTCTGGCAATCACACACTGTGCATTCAAGGTTTAAATGCAGCAATCTCTGATCAAGACAGAATACACCACAGCTGTGAGTCCTGATGACTTGCACGTGAAAACAAGCCTCAGGTGTTCAGGGTGAGGTCCTAATGCTCAGCCACTCAGTCCTGAATGCATACCACCTGGTGGGAGAAACAGAAAACAAAAAGCCAGCCAAACACCCCAGCACATAACAGTACCCCACCCTCACGGGAAGCCTCCTGGCGACCATACGAACCTGGGCCAGAAAAAACACCCCCCTCCAAGGACCATAGCTGGAATGTTGGCTGGGAGCAAAAAACATCTCCTGCAGCTTCAGTCTCAGCTCTGTGTGCTGACGATCCAGCTGGAAAAGCCTGTCTCCAAGAGCCGAGCATTACTGCGCTCTGAAGACAACTCCGTCGTCAGCTGCTCAACCTACAATGTTAATTTCATCATGCGGTCATTGACCCTCTCAATGTTGAGCCTCTCTTCTAGTTTTTCCTTCAGCTGGATAATGCAAGCTTCCAGCCACCTCCTCTCCTCTGCCAACAGGGAACTTCGTGTTGAGACTATCAATCCCATCTTGGAGCTTATCTTTTCTCACCCTGAGCCTGTCTGTGGCAGACTGCTCCTCCTGGGTGTGTAGCATGTCTCCCTCCATGGCTTTAAGCTTCTTATCACTGTCTCTAGCATCATTAACTGCTTCATCCCTGAACATTCACAGCTCTTCCAGTCCTCTCATCTGGTCTTTCATTCGGGCCTGCAGTTTCTTCAGCTGCTATAAGACATTATCGCAATTTTCATTAGCATCTTCAAGAAGGCCTTCAAGCCCTCCCAGATCCAGCTCCCATGTCTTCTTGGCAGAGTGGGCCTGGGAATATTGCCTATATACATCCTCCAGCTGAATCTTCATCTCCTCCAGTCGCTGCTCCATGGCACGGTTGGACCTCTTCAAACTATGAACTCTTTCCGAAGTCATCCGTCTCGGTCTTGAGCACTTTATTAAATCGGTCAAGTTCATCTTTCAGGTCTGTAAGAGTCTTTAACTCTCTTGCCAGGGTCAACACTTTTGTCTCCTCCCTGGCCTCCACTTCGGCACGATCATACTCCTCTGCATGTAGAGTAGCAATACGTTTCTCTTTGGCCCACATCTGGTCAGACTCTTTTTATTTTTTTGCTTCCTCTCCAGATTGGAGATGATCTGCCAAAGGTGGTCCTGGTCCACCAAGAGGTCATCCATTTCTCTTGCTGCAAACGGATCTCTATCTTATCCAGTTTGTCCATAGGCTGAACTTTTCTACTCCAGCTGCCGCTGAACACCGTCCAAATTCCCACTGGACTCGTTTGAGGCCCTCTTCAGCCCCCTCTACTGACAAGGCGTTCTATCCTGCCTTTGTCTTTCTTTCAGCCAGCTGAGTCTAGAGAGTAGAAACTGGCTTCTCCACAGTCTTCTTGCTCTCTTCCTCTTCTTTTAGCATCTCCTGCAAAATATTCCCCTCATCCTCCATCTGCCCTAGGCGGATGGAGAAGGAAGGTGTCCCATGGATTTCCTCTTGGAGCAGCTCCTGAGTATCCTGCAGCTGACACTCTAGTGCCGAGATGTCTCTTGTTGAATTTGATGATCCTGCCTTCTGCTTCATTTAGCAGATCTATTAGAGTCTCCACCTCTGACTGCATCTTTGCATTCGTTTCTGTCAACTCTTGCTTCTGTCGTTCACTTTGCTCAATTTTGGCCAGGAGTTCTTGAACCTGTGCATTCAGCCATCTTTCGACTATGTTTTAGAGTCTGCTTAGTCATAAAAAAAAAAGAAAAAACCCCAATAACCCCCCCCCCCCCCCCAGGGAACACCACAACCAAACCCCAGGGGTGCAAACTGGGAGGAAATAAAAAAAGACAAACAACCATACCAACCCCCCCTCCCCCCTCCCCAGAGGACCGACCCATCAAACCCCGGGAAGAGGAGAAAAGAAAAAAACACGACCCAAACTTAAGCTTGCAAAAAAAAGAAAAATCTAACACCCCCCCCCCCCTCCCCCGGACGACATGTAGGGACCAACACGCCCCAGAGGACATCCTGCCATTTCCAGGAGTAATAACCACAGCCGAGGTCCCTCTGGGATCCAAAGTCACCCACGGGGGCTCCCAGTGCCTCCCAGAGGACCGTTCCATCAAACCCCAGGAGACACCCCCCCCCCCCCCATGACTAACAACAGACCCAGCCCCGGCTGTCTACGGCTAGATGGACCCACAGTCATTTCCCCCCCAGAGGACACCACAGTCACACCCTGAGGGTGGAAAACTGGGGAAAAAAAAAACAACCCCAACCCCACCCCCTCAGCGCAGGAGAAACTGGAAGTACGCCCAGTGTCACCAACCATGACTATACCCCAAAAGTCAACCGGGAGGAGTGGAACAGCGGTAATGGCGTACGGCACAAGATGGCACCACCCCTCTGACTTTTAAACCAGCCACCACCTGCGGGTATATTCCACTGCCCCAAACCTCAGCTACACCAATGGCGTACGGCTCAAAGGCGCGCTGAAGCCGGAGGTGGAACAGGGAAGTAACAGAAAACACCCCTAAACCCCCCCCACCCGGGTGCAGAGGTTACCTGGGAAACGCCCAGCATAACCGAACTGCACCACCCCAGCAACGCCAATGGCAAACGGCACAGAGGCGCGCCAAGGCTGGAGGTTGTAAAGGGAATTAAAAAAAAATAAATACCCCAAACCCCCCCTCCCCTCCCGGGTGCAGAGGTTCCCTGGGAAACGCCCAGCATAACCGAACTGCACCACCCCAGCAACGCCGACAACGTACGGCTCAAACTGCTGGGGCCGGAGGAGAAGACAGGGAATAAAAAAAATAAAAACAAAAAAAAAAGAGAAAAAGAAAAAACAACCCAATTACCCCCCCATCACCCCCCAGAGGACCGTCCCATCAAACCCTGGGAGGTGAAACCAAAAGAAATAAAAAAAGAAAGACCAACAGACAAACATAAAGTCACCTGGGTCAAACTATGCTCCAGACAGCCTGCATTTTCAACTCCACCAGACCACAGACAGTGCTTTAAAACCCACAAAAACTACAAATTAACCCCTGATAAAAACACCACATACTAAAACAAGAAACAGATAATAGACCAATAAAAAAAAACTAACATTGGCCTACATCGTCAAGTGCAAAGAATGGAAAAACATTGTGTTTTCCATCCTTTGAACCTGAACGGTAATGTGACTCTGTCACCAACAGAGGGAGCCAAAGTGCCAAATAAGAAAATCCCCGTGGTAACAGAGTAAAAACCCATTCACACTGCTGTAAATGACAGCAGGTTATAACAAACAGCTTAAAGTGCAAACTAAATACCACCGGGGCTGCTACAACAGGCGTCGAAGCCAGCTGCACGGGAGGAGACGGGGCTACAACCATAACAGCGGGGTGCGACGCGACCCAAGCTGTGAACTCCGCCATGCGCACCAACGCGCACAACCTGGGCGGAGAGCACCCGCAACTGATCCCTGATCAACTCCAACATCTGCTGCAGCCTTCCCGGCAAAAATACCGTCTCTGCTTCCGCTGGTCCATTGTTAAATGGCCAGAGACTACTGTTATGTGTCGGACGCGGTCGGAGCACCGACCCAGCGTTTGACAGGACCCAGCACAAAATAAGCAGAGCACGGTTCAAAGGATAACAGAATTTAATAATCATAGTGAGTGCAGTGATAAACAACCAAAAATGTCCGCGGTCTGGTGAGGTGAAAACACGGCGCGCTCTCAGCAGCGCAAACGGTCCAGAGCCACAGCAGTTCGGACCCAGGGACCCCGCCGACACCCCCCAGGTGGCCTCGACAAACCGAGTCTGTGAAGAAAGAAAACATGAGGTGAGTCCAACACTCTCCACACAGAGAGACACAGCTCAAAAGGTGCACCCAATCAGCAAACACTTCCTGGCTTAAATATATATCAGCTTCTCACCCTGCAGGCACGGAACAACTCAGTTGAAATCTCCACTGCAGCAGAAGCTGATTAAACAATTAGCATAACGTGACAGCTCAATACAACAAGGTGTGAGGGACACCAAATCCACTGTCATTACTTCATAAAAGTCACCAAAACCAAATTACCTCAGGAAGTGTGCTGAAGAGCGTGAGACCTCACCCAATCCTCCTTCACAGACTGTGGCGTCAAACCTAGAGCGGTCTCTGCGTCCGTAATGGTGAGATTGTTCTCCTGACGTCGATCTCACACGTCTGCTCACAAGGTCGAGCCTCTGGCAATCACACACTGCGCATTCAAGGTTTAAATGCAGCAATCTCTGATCAAGACAGAATACACCACAGCTGTGAGTCCTGATGACCTGCACGTGAAAACAAGCCTCAGGTGTTCAGGGTGAGGTCCTAATGCTCAGCCACTCAGTCCTGAATGCATACCACCTGGTGGGAGAAACAGAAAACAAAAAGCCAGCCAAACACCCCAGCATATAACAGAATCGGTGCAGGAAGTCCCGCAAGACGTCATTAACCAAAGCTTGGAACATCGCGGGGGCATTAGTGAGGCCAAACGGCATGACCAGGTACTCAAAATGACCTAATGGGGTGTTAAATGCCGTCTTCCACTCGTCTCCCTTCCGGACCCGAACCAGGTGATACGCATTCCTAAGATCCAACTTTGTAAAGATTTTGGCTCCATGCAGGGGGGTGAACACGGAATCTAACAACGGCAACGGGTATCGGTTGCGAACCGTAATTTCATTCAGCCCCCTGTAATCAATGCATGGACGGAGTCTGCCATCTTTCTTGCCCTCAAAAAAGAAACCTGCACCCATCGGGGAGGTGGAATTCCAGATCAGCCCGGCAGCTAATGAGTCCCGAATGTAGGTCTCCATTGATTCGCGTTCAGGACGTGAGAGATTGTACAGCCTGCTGGACGGGAACTCCGCGCCCGGAATCAAATCAATGGCACAATCGTATGGACGGTGAGGGGGAAGGGTGAGTGCCAGATCCTTGCTGAAGACGTCAGCAAGATCGTGGTATTCAACTGGCACCGCCGTCAGATTGGGAGGGACTTTGACCTCCTCTTTAGCCTGTGAACCGGGAGGAACCGAGGAACCTAAACACATCCAATGGCAGGTTTCGCTCCACTGAACCACCACCCCAGACGGCCAATCAATCCGGGGATTGTGTTTCAACATCCACGGGAAACCCAAAATCACGCGGGAGGTAGAAGGAGTCACAAAAAACTCGATCTCCTCCCGATGATTTCCAGACACCACCAGAGTTACTGGTTGTGTCTTGTGCGTGATTAAAGGGAGAAGGGTGCCATCTAGTGCCCGCACCTGCAATGGCGAAGGAAGCGCCACCAGAGGGAGCCCTACCTCCCTTGCCCATCTGCTGTCCAGCAGATCCCCTTCTGACCCCGTGTCCACCAGTGCTGGGGCTTGAAGGGTTAAATCCCCGCTCAGGATTGTAAGTGGGAGTCAGTGTGGCAATATGTGTGTGTCCCACGTGAATGTTATGACCCCCCCTTAGCCCAGTCTCTAAGGGCGGGTGTTGTCGTTTTTGCCGTTTGGGGCAGTTTTTCTGTATGTGCTCTTTTGAGCTGCAGAGAAAACACTCCCCGTGGACCAGCCTCCTCATTCTGTCATCTGTTCTCATTTTGGCCCTATGCATTTCCCTAGCAACGTCAGCAGGGGGAGCTGTTGCCCCATGGAGCGCTGCGGCTGTGGAGCGTGGGGAGGGCGGAATCCTTTCGGACCCAGAAGGGAGAGGGACGGCACGTGCCACGTCCTTCGTCTCGCTCCCGACGGCGTTCCTCCAACCGATTGTCTACCCGTATAACTAGATCGATAAGCCCATCTAAAACCCACGGTTCTTCCTTCGCTACCAGGTGCTCCTTCAGGACCGACGACAGTCCATTTATGAAGGCGGCGCGGAGCGCAACGTTATTCCAGCTGGACCTCGATGCGGAAGTCGACTGCATATTTGGCTGTGCTCCGGCGCCCCTGTCTCAGTGACAGCAGCACTGTTGAAGCAGTCTCTCCTCTGTTAGGGTGATCAAACACTGTTCTAAACTCCCTCACAAACCCAGTATAAGTGGTAAGGAGCCGTGAATCTTGCTCCCAAAGTGCTGTAGCCCAAGCGCGTGCCTCACCACGAAGCAAGTTAATTACATAAGCCACCTTGCTGGCGTCAGACGCGTACATTACGGAACGTTGTGCAAAGACGAGCGAACACTGCATAAGAAAGTCCGCGCACATCTCCACACAACCCCCGTACGACTCTGGGGGACTTATGTATGCTTCAGGGGATGGTGGGGGTGGTTTGTTGAACGACCAGTGGAACTTTTATATCCTGCACCGGGTCAGCAGGAAGAGGAGCCGCAGCAGCGCCCTGAGCGCGCACTTCCACCTGTGCGGTGAGAGCCTCCATCCTGCGATTAAGGATGACGTTTTGCTCGGTCATCAGATCCAGCCGAGCAGTAAAGGCGGTGAGGATTTGCTGCAACTCACCGATCACGCCTCCTGCAGACGCCTGTGCACCCTGCTCTTCCATTGGCTGTTCAACAGATGGGTGACGCCCCTCGGGATCCATGACGTTGGCCGAGATATCCTGTTGGGAAAGTGTTGTGACACGGACCCACAACAGGGGGCGTAAATGAACGGACAATGAAAGAGTCGAATATGAACACTTTACTGTTGTGAATGAGCACAACCACAATACAGAGGAATGTGAAATTTTGCAAACAGTCAATCACAAGGGTGACGTGTGGGCAGGCTCGAGGATAGAAGATGTCTGTCCTGAGAAGAACCGGAACCACACGATTTCCTCTGCCACCGAACCCGGAGAATACTGGAGCCGCCAAGTCCCGAGTCCCCAGGTGGTCACCGTCTCCGAATGTCGGATCTGGTACTGCTGGCAAGAAGCAGAAACAACAAGATGTGGGTGTGTGCACACCCAGTAACAGCAATGGTGGAGATTCCACCTCCACCTCTCATCCACACTCGTGCAGCTCCTGTCACACAGCACTTATCTGGTGGGGTGTAAAGCGAAGCTGTCGCCGGTCACGCCAATCTCCAGATAGTGCACTCCACAGGAAAAAACAGCTGCAAAAAATGAGTTTACTAGACACAGTTATTTATACGGCTGAGATTGTTACCTTCACAGGTCGATGATATCTCGGCAACGAGGTGGAGATGACGTCCGGGTTTTATGGAGTAGCATGATGAAGTGTTGATGGGTGACAGCTGTCATGAGATGATGAGTGACAGCTGTCACCCCGGCTGTGTCCGTGGCGGCAGCGCCCTCTCGTGCCTGAAGCCCGCACTCCAGGCAGGGCGCCATCTGGTGGTGGTGGGCCAGCAGTACCTCCTCTTCAGGCGGCCCACACAACATCAGGGATATGTTCTAAAATTAACCCTTATATTTTCCAGATATTTTATTGAAAACAGTGCTTTTTTTTATAGCCGAGGCTTGTGGAGGACTTTGTGCATGATATGGAGTATAACCCCAATTCCAATGAAGTTGGGACGTTGTGTAAAATGTAAATAAAAACAGAATACAATGATTTGGAAATCCTCTTCAACCTATATTCAGTTGAATACACCACAAAGACAAGATATTTAATGTTCAAACTGATAAACTTTATTGGTTTTGTGCAAATATTTGCTCATTTTGAAATGGATGCCTGAAACATGTTTCAAAAAAGCTGGGACAGTGGTATGTTTACCACTATGTTACATCACCTTTCCTTCTAACAACACACAATAAGCGTTTGGGAACTGAGGAGACTAATTGTTGAAGCTTTGTAGGTGGAATTCTTTCCCATTCTTGCTTGATGTATGACTTCAGTTGTTCAACAGTCCGAGGTCTCTGTTGTTGTATTTTACGCTTCATAATGCGCCACACATTTTCAATGGGTGACAGGTCTGGACTGTTGTGTGGGCCGCTGAAGAGGAGGTACTGCTGGCCCACCACCACCAGAGGACACCCTGCCTGGAGTGTGGGCTCCAGGCACAAGAGGGCGCTGCCGCCTCACAGGAGCAGCCGGGGTGACAGCTGTCACTTATCACCTACGACAGCTGTCACCAATCATCTGATCTTCAGTAGTATATCAGCAAGACGACATCTCCACCTCGTTGCTGAGATATCGCTCTACCTAGGAGGTAAAGTGCTCAGCCGATTGTGTTGTCTTCCCGACAATAATACTTTGTTGCTTTGTGTGTTTAATAGCAGACAGTGAGTATTTACAGCTGGAGACTGTGTTGGACTTTTTCCCTACCTCTTTGATAAGTACTCACACTCCTGCACTTACCAGTTTCTGATGAGAGGTGGAGGTGGTTTTCCCACCATACGTGTTGCTGGGTGCAAACGCATCCACATCTAACTGTTTTTTGTTCCTCGCCAGCAGTACCAGATCCGACAAGCGGAGGCAGTGGCCACCTGGGAGTTCGGGACTTGGCGGCTCCAGTATTCCCGGGGTTCGGTGGCGGAGGAAATCGTGTGGTTCCGGTTCTGCTTTGGACGGACGTCTCTTATCTTCGAGCCTGCCCACGTGACACATTTTTGTGAATTGACTTCATTGCTTACTATTGTGATCTGCCGTGTTTGTTGTGCTTATTCACAACAGTAAAGCGTTGTTATTTGACTTCCTCCATTGTCCGTTCATTTGCGCCCCCTGTTGTGGGTCCGTGTTCCTACACTTTCACAACATGGACTGCAGGCAGGCCAGTCTAGTACCCGCACTCTTTTACTACGAAGCCACGCTGTTGTAACACGTGCAGAATGTGGCTTGGCATTGTCTTGCTGAAATAAACAGGCACGTCCCTGAAAAAGACATTACTTGGATGGCAGCATGTGTTGCTCCAAAACCTGGATGTACCTTTCAGCATTGATGGTGCCATCACACATGTGTAAGTTGCACATGCCATGGGTACTAACACACCCCCATACCATCACAGATGCTGGCTTTTGAACTTAGTGCTGATAACAATCTGAATGGTCTTTTTCCTCTTTTGTCCGTAGGACACGACATCCATGATTTCCAAAAACAATTTGAAATGTGGACTAATCAGACCACAGCACACTTTTCCACTTTGCGTCTGTCCATTTCAAATGAGCTCGGGCCCAGAGAAGGCGGCGGCGTTTCTGGATGTTGTTGATGTATGACTTTCACTTTGCATGGTAGAGTTTTAACTTGCACTTGTAGATGTAGCAACGAACTGTGTTAACTAGCAATGGTTTTCTGAAGTGTTCCTGAGCCCACGTGGTGAGATCCTTTACACAATGATGCCGGTTTTTAATGCAGCATCGCCTGAGGGATCGAAGGTCACGGGCATTCAGTGTTGGTTTTCGGCTTTGCTGCTTACGTGTAGAAAGTTCTCCAGATTCTCTGAATCTTCTGATTATATTATGGACTGTTGATGAAGGAATCCCTAAATTCCTTGCAATTGAACATTGAGAAACATTGTTGTTAAACTGTTGGACTATTTTTTCACGCAGTTGTTCACAAAGTGTTGATCCTCCCCACATCATAGCTTGTGAATGGCTGAGACTTTTGGGGATGCTCCTTTTATACCCAATCATGACACTCACAATTAGTGTCCTCAGTTCCCAAATGCTTATTAAGTGTTGTTAGAACGAAAGGTGATGTAACACAGTGGTAAACATACCACTGTCCCAGCTTTTTTGAAACGTGTTGCAGGCATCCATTTCAAAATGATCAAATATTTGCACAAAACAATAAAGTTTATCAGTTTGAACATAAAATATCTTGTCTTTGTGGTGTATTCAATTAAATATAGGTTGAAGAGGATTTGCAAATCATTGTATTCTGTTTTTATTTACATTTCACACAACATCCCAAACTTCAGTGGAATTGGGGTTGTAATTTTGTCAAACTTTTTGATGGTGACGTTTGAACATAAGCTAACTCGTTGAAGCCCTCATGCTTCGGTACTTGTTGCAATGTTTGAGTTAAAGTTTGAACAAAATCATTGAAATAAGTAGCTGATAACTGCATTTCAAAGGTACAAATTGCCTAGGAGGAGAGGCACATTGTGATGGTCATTGTTCAGTGTGCAGATCTATGGACAAGAAGTAAAAATCTCAGGATATAAATAAATGTTGATAGGGTGTGTGGTACCTTATTCTATGAATAAAAGTTGTTTCTGTTTAGGTGTTGTTGAGGTGTTAGGTCAGTACTGTTACTAGGTTTTCATACCTGTTACCCTTTGTTTTGGTTAAACTTCTTTATCTAAAATGGGCTGACAGAAGTGTTATGACATGTTTCATTTTCTACCATTAGTATTCATCATTGTATGACTGCTGAATTTATTATTATGTTATTGGATTCTTGTCATTTTGTTATTTGGACGTTGTTATTCCAAGGAAATAAAGTCTGTGTTTACATGAATTTCATGTTTTCAATGAAATACATGTTTCATATCGTTTCTTTCACATGGCAGTGTGTGAAAGGGACACACTGTGTGCATGTTAACCACAGAAATCTCACAAAAGAAAGTTTGCTTCATAGTGCATTGTCTTCCATGACATCCGGTAACAGCACTGACAGTTCAGCTAGGTGCGAGCATATAAAATATCTAAAAAAAAAAAAAAAAGGAAAGTTGTGTAAAAGTGCACTGTCATGCTTTGGAACATGATACATCTATTCCCTACACTTACTCAAGCTGATTTTTATATGCATACATGACAGCTACCCATCCCATTCTTAGTGACTGGAAAATGCTCAGTTACTGTGAAATGACCCAGCTCTACTCTGATTGGCTTTCATGCCAGCCACTGAAAAACAAAACTGAACAGACTGAAACAGAATGTGACCTTTTAACCTCGAAAAATACCTCTTAAAATGGGTCAAGCTTAGCCATCTTTGAACTTGTCCAAGGTCTGTGTCCCAAGAATGTTCCATGTAAATTTGAAGACTCTGGGAGTCTTAGGACTGGATTTATGCTGAGCACAGACAGACAGACAGACAGACACAAAGCCTTCGCAATACCCGATGGCCATATTTGTTGGCCTCGGGTAAAAATAGTCATTACTAGCTGAGTTACCTGTTCTGCACACAGGTAATAGAGAACATGGGCGCAATGTTGGGAAGGTGTCGTGACACGGACCCACAACAGGGGGCGTTAATGAACGGACAATGGATAAGCCAAAAAGTAACAATTTAATGTTGTGAAGCGCACAACGAAGTACAGACAATAACAATAGTGCGGAATGTCAATCATACACAAGGTGGCGTGTGGCAGGCTCGAAGATAGAAGACGTCTGGTGATAGAAGAGCCGGAACCCACACAGCTTCCACCACCAACGGATCTGAAGAACACCGGAGCCGCCAAGCCCTGCACCCCAGGTGGCCACTGTCTTCAGCAGTCAGACCCGGTACTGCTGGCAGAGAACAGAAACAGTTTGATGAGTGCGAGTACGCACACTCAGTAATCCCACAGTCTGTGTTCAGTTAGGAGGGAGCACCTCCACCTCCAATCACACACTCGTACAGCTCCTGTGAAACCACTTATCTGGTTTGGGGTGTGAGGCGAAGCCGTCGCAGTCCACACCAAACGCCAATACCGCAGATAAGGACACCGTCACAGGAAAACGGCTGCAAATGAGATCAGACTATTACACAGGGTCTTTAGATTCAGCAGAGAAGTTACCTGTATGGTAGATGATTTCTCGGCGGGGAGGTGGAGTTGCAGTCTGGCTTTTATGGTGGTTGACGTAGATGAGTGACAGCTGGTGGTGATGATGTGACAGCTGTCACTCCACTGGTTCCGGCGCCCTCTCGTGCTTGAAGCCCGCACTCCAAGCAGGGCGCCATCTGGTGGTGGTGGGCCAGCAGTACCTCCTCTTCAGCAGCCCACACAACACGCAATTTGGTGGGGGATGGGGGGACATGTCCCCCTCACCTTTTCAACAGGGGGGACAGAATATGGTATGTCCCCCCCACCTTCTGACATATATATGTGTGTACTTGAAACATGCTATGCCAGTCTTATGTGCAAACCATGTCAGTCTTATGTGCAAAACCATGTCAGAATAGTATCTTTCTTTCTGCAAGTTTGTATTTTTAGCAGCATTGACTGGTTTACACCTGTTTCTTGTTTGTCACATTAGGAATTTTCTGGGACTGCATTTGCCCAGATTTGAAACCAAAAATAGTTGCCTCTAGGGACTAGTGTCAATGGACCATATGCTAATTTACTAAATTCTGAAAGTTAGAAAAGGAAATCAGAAAAGCTATCTGGGACCTCAGAAAGCCCATCTGCAATTATTGTTTGATCTCCAAAATCAATCTAAGCAAGCGAAATTATGTTCAGTATGAGTGTTGTCATTAGTGCCACTTCGAAAATTAAATTCATGATAAGTAATTTATCTTAAACTTATGATCTGTTGTTTTGTCAAACTTATGCAAAAACAAATCTTGAGAAAAAAAATACAGTATGCGATAGTTAATAATTATTAAGAGCCTGTTCTTTCATATTTATGAATACATTTTACCACTTTGCAGTTGTTTTTTTTAATGAAAACTCAACCTATCATTCTTTTTGAGTTCTACACATGTGGTGATACCTTATTTACACCAGGATGTTAATAAAATCAATGCTGGCTATTCTCAGAATAAAGTACTTATATCCACAGTTTCAAACTGCATAAGTCAAATGGTGTCCACTTTATGGTCTTCTCAAAACATTAAAATTACTGTTCTGGATGGTCAGAATGCATCTGAGCTTATCTAGAAACCGTTGGCTTCTGGGGGCCTAAAGCGGCCCCCCCGGCCTATGGGCTTCGGCCCTGCGTGCGTCGCACTTTGTCTCCCCCCAATTTCTAGATCTAAATTGCGCCCTTGATAGAGAAGAATTTTAGCCATGTCATTGTATATTTCATGTGACTTTAGTTAATGTGTAGTAAGTTGCACTGCATTGTGTGTATGTTGTCATCATTAATTTTAATAGAGCTATTTGTGACCAGTGATGCCAGTAACGCGTTACTTAGTAACGCGTTACTCTAATCTGACCACTTTTTTTAGTAACGAGTAATCTAACGCGTTAATCTTTCCAAATCAGTAATCAGATTAAAGTTACTTCTCCATGTCACTGTGCGTTACTATTATTTTTCATTGTGGGTCAACAGCAGCATTAAACTTGGTCTGTGGGCAGGAGGTCGGGGTTCGACTGAACTGCACACTTTCAGTGAGCTGTGAGCTTTCCATCCACGGTTTTTTGCTCGACTCGTCCTCACCTCTTAAAGCGCGGTGATCAGCACACCTGCACTGAGCTTTACAAAGACATTTTTATACTTTTTCCCCTCCTTTATTTAGAATTCTGAGCTGAGCCGCTCCGTATCGTCTCGTTAAAAACAGCTGATCCTCCGCGACGCGTCAACAACTAACACTATTTTCCACTCAAATGCACCTAAACTCTTTCTGAGGACCACATGATGTGAAAATGCAATAAAACTTTCTTACCTATAAATCTGGTCCTGTTTTCTGCATAAATAAATGTTATCCATTCTTTGTGCTGAAACGCCAAAGCAGGGGCGAATCCAGATGGAATGGGGGCGTGGGGCAAGGATGTGCCCCCCTCCCCCACAACACCCCTAGATTAAAGGTCCAGTTTTGAAGCCGTTTTTTACTACAACTACTAATATTGCTTAAAATAATAATAATGTTGTGAAAGTGTAGGAACACGGACCCACAACAGGGGGCGCAAATGAACGGACAATGGAGTAAGTCAAAATAACAACGCTTTACTGTTGTGAATGTGCACAACGAATACAACCAATCACGGAAATGAACAACAGTCAATTCACAAAAGTGTCGTGTGGGCAGGCTCGAAGATAGGAGACGCCTCTCCAAGGTAAGACCGGAACCACACGGCTTCCTCCGCCACAGGACCCCGGGAATACTGGAGCCGCCAAGTCCCGAACTCCCAGGTGGCCACTGCCTCCGCGTGTCGGACCTGGTACTGCTGGCGAGGAACAAAGGACAGTTAGATGGGGGCGCGTTTGCACCCAGGACTCCGAACAGCAGGGAAGTTACCTCCACCTCTCGTTGGAACAGTAATCCACAAACTAGCACGATCCAAAAAGATACACTCCGTTAGCTTCGATACGTTACCTCTCCGGTAGAAACGATATCTCGGCAATGAGGTGGAGGTGCCGTCCTGCTGATATACCCCACTGATGATTGCCGTCAGCTGTCTCAGGTGATGGGTGACAGCTGTCACCGTAGCTGCTCCCGTGAGGCGGCGGCGCCCTCTGGTGCCTGGAGCCCGCACTCCAGGCAGGGCGCCCTCTGGTGGTGGTGGGCCAGCAGTACCTCCTCTTCAGCGGCCCACACAACAAATAATTTCGACAAGTAAAATGTTTAGAGAGAATTTAAATGTTAGAATTTAATAGTTACATTTATAAACAATGTAGGTTTGAAATTGCAAGTTTTACTGTTACAGTGCTGTCAACAGTTAAATATGAGGTCAAGAAAGAGGTCTTTATTTTACTTTTTATAAAACAACTATTTATTTTCATTGAAGTCAAGAAAGGGTGACTATAAAGTGAGTTTTGGCAAAACAGGTATCATTGTCATGTTGACGTGGGTTGTTGTCGGCAGCTGGGGAAAGTAACTAAAAAAGTAACTAGTAATCTAACTTAGTTACTTTTACAATTGAGTAATCAGTAAAGTAACTAAGTTACTTTTTCAAGGAGTAATCAGTAATCAGTAATTGGATTACTTTTGCAAAGTAACTGTGGCAACACTGTGACATTCATGAGACTCAAGTGAATGATGATAAAAGGTGATAGCATGTCATATCACTGCAATGCTCTGGCATGCTGTACACAGCAGGTACATTTTAATTGAAAAAACGCACGCATAAACCACACACGGTGCATGCTGGCCCATTTGGATTGCAATTAAAGTGCAGCCTAGCCAGCTGTTACTACGTAGTAAGTATAGTATGATGCTTGCTACCTGACCTGAGTACCACATGAACTGCATAAATCATTTTAATACGAGGTCTGTTAATAAAGCAACGGTCCTTTTTATTTTTTTCAAAAACTATATGGATTTCATTCATATGTTTTTACGTCAGACATGCTTGAACCCTCGTGCGCATGCGTGAGTTTTTCTACGCCTGTCGGTGACGTCATTCGCCTGTGAGCACTCCTTGTGGGAGGAGTCATCCAGCCCCTCGTCGGAATTCCTTTGTCTGAGAAGTTGCTGAGAGACTGGCGCGTTGTTTGATCAAAATTTTTTCTAAACCTGTGAGACACATCGAAGTGGACACGGTTCGAAAAATTAAGCTGGCTTTCAGTGAAAATTTTAACGGCTGATGAGAGATTTTGAGGTGATTCTGTCGCTTTAAGGACTTCCCACGGTGCGAGACGTCGCTCAGCGCTCTCAGCCGTCATCGTCAGCCTGTTCAAGCTGAAAACCTCCACATTTCAGGCTCTATTGATCCAGGACGTCGTGAGAGAACAGAGAAGTTTCAGAAGAAGTCAGTTTCAGCATTTTATCCGGATATTCCACTGTTAAAGGAGATTTTTTTTAATGAAAGACGTGCGGACGGCGCGTCGGGACGCAGCCGACGCGGTGCGGCGGCACAGGAAAAACACCTCCGTGTTGATAACCATTTGTAAAATCCAGGCGGCTTTTGATGGCTTTCAGTGGAGTGAGTATATGAGAAATTGTTTAACAGCAGGACATGTTCCAACTTGTCCTTAAGGCTTTCAACAGAGGTGTTTTTCCTGTGGCGGAGCGTCGCGTCGGCTGCGAGCTGACTTTCATTAAAAAAATCTCCTTTAACAGTGGAATATCCGGATAAAATGCTGAAACCGACTTCTTCTGAAACTTCTCTATTCTCTCACGACGTCCTGGATCAATAGAGCCTGAAATGTGGAGGTTTTCAGCTTGAACAGGCTGACGACGGCGGCTGAGAGCGCTGAGCGACGTCTCGCACCGTGGGAAGTCCTTAAAACGACAGAATCACCTCAAAATCTCTCATCAGCCGTTAAAAATTTCACTGAAAACCAGCTTAATTTTTCGAACCATGTCCACTGCGATGTGTCTCACAGGTTTAGAAAAAATTTTGATCAAACAACGCGCCAGTCTCTCAGCAACTTCTCAGACAAAGGAATTCCGATGAGGGGCTGGACGACTCCTCCCACAAGGAGTGCTCACAGGTGAATGACGTCACCGACAGGCGTGGAAAAACTCACGCATGCGCACGAGGGTTCAAGCATGTCTGACGTAAAAACATATGAATGAAATCCATATAGTTTTTGAAAAAAACAAAAAGGACCGTTACTTTATTGACAGCCCTCGTATATAACACTGACCATGTGTGTGTGTGGGGGGGACATGCCTATCTCGGCTTTCAGTGCTTACCAGTCGAGTGAGTATAAGAGAAATTGTGGAGAGCTGGGCTTGTCCCAACTTGTCCTCTAACACTCCGAAACGGAGGTGTTCCTTTGTCTCGCTTCATCAGCGAATCGGTCGTGACGCGCGAAGCCTCCGCGCGGCTTTCCATGACAAAATCTCTTGTTAAAAGTGAAATTTCTCAGAAAATGGCTGATGTCCAGCTCTTGTGATAACCAGAGAAATTGCACACGACGGTCCCGGCTCCACACAGCCATCCGTTTAGAAATGATGTGGTGGTTTCTGCCTCTCGATGGCGGCTCGGAGCGCGGCGCGCCGCATGCCATCGTGGGCCATCCTTAAAGCTGTAGTAACACTCCTTATTCTCTGTGAAGCCCGTAAAATTTTCACCGAAAGCCAGATAAATTTTTTGAATGGTTTCCAGCTGCTTGTCTCTAACAGTTTCTGAAAAAATTCTGATGGAAAAAACCCCCAAATCATTTCGCCATTTCCTCGCAATGAAACAACAACGAGAGGGGTGGACCAGTGCTCACTCAAAGCCTGCCCACAGGCGAATGACACAACCGACAGGCGTGGAAAAACTAATGCATGCGCACGAAGGTTCAAGCTTGGCTGACGTAAAAACATATGAATCAAATCCATATATTTTTTGCATAAAATAAAAAGGTCGGATACTTTTCTCACAGACCTCGTATATCAAAAATGATGATGATGATGATGATACCACACCATGCTCCTGACACAGATTAAGTCTTTGATCACCACCCCCCATCGTTGACAGTTTTTTTAACTGGTTACACACAAAATTACTCAAGCACACAAAGACCAAACCACACAACATGTCATAAAAACATAATTATCAGCCTTTGACTCAGTTTTCAATACATTGAAACACTTTTTGGAAAACACCACACACAATTTTCTATAACATACAAAAGTCCAAATACAGCCAATCAAAATGCCACACTTACTCACCGGTGCCACACACTCACTCCTCACATGCACATCAAACACTCATTACTTTAATGAACACCAGCCAATCATTGCTTTTGTATTGACCCATGAATGGCCCAAATGCTTGCTTTTGAGATGTGTTTATAATATTTTGAAAGCAGTTGTTTCATTTTGCAGACAATATAAGGCATTGTGCTGTTTGTGTCAACAATCACTGAATTTGTGTGAAGAGTTTGAAAAAGTAACAGAGCTTTGAAAATGTGTGTAAGCACTTGTAAAGAACTGTAAATCACTGTAACTCTTCTTGTGTGCACGTGCGCGTCTGTGCTTGTCGTACAGTTTTCTGTGACATAAAAGTCACGCAGGAATTCACACTGTCTGGAAATCAAGCAGCAAATGCACAAACAGATAAACAAACAAACAAACAAAAAACATTTTACATGCTCACTTAAGCGCCAGTCTTCACTGGAAATTAAAATTCAGGTCATGTGTGCAGCAGCTGTGTGTATGTGTGTGTGTGTGTGTGTGTATGTGTGTGTGTGGGTGGTTGGGGAGGAGGAAGATTCTCTAGTGAGCAGCATCTGAGGCCTGTGTCACACTCAGCCTTCCTCGTCCTCCTCCTTTCATCCAGCGTGTGTGGCGTTCGCTCTCTTCAGATAACTGAGCTGAAAAAACACACAGCTCTGAAAACAACAAGCCTTAGTGTCAAAGCCTTCAGCTACAGTGTACATAGAGACACGGCCGCATCATTTTGCTCAACACTACTGTACATCTGCTCTGTTGTCACTCCGCTCCCGAGGCTCTCAAAGTGGCCGTGGAGGATAGAACAACTGGAGTGCAACAAAATACAGATTTTTGACAGGGAAGACAAGACAAATAGGATTATTCCCATCTTGGTTTTATCCTCTCTGCGTTGGGAGAAAGTTATTGTCTTTGGTCCAAAGCATACAACCTCAATTGATGGCAAAAGAAAACTTGAGAAACAAAAGTTAGGAACGGGGGGGTGCTACATGTCTTCATTATTGCAGTTAACTTTATCTCTACCTGTCACTGTAGGTGCACACGGTACTACAGTGGCTACGTTTACATGCCGTTAATATTCGGGATAAGGTCAATATTCCGATTTCTGAATCATTAGGAATAACTCGTTTACATGCTTAAGCAGACAGAGTTACTCCTGTATACATGGTCACTGGTATCATTTGGAATATCCCCATCTAAACAGCGACGCACGTCTTCCACCGGTGCTTGATTTGGTTTGGCGTTCGTGCAAATCCTGCTTCACGTAACTTTTCGGCCACCTTCTTGTAAATTTCGATATCTCTGTACTTTCTACCATCAATAAAAGACATTATATTCATGTCTTTCACGATACTAATGAAGTACTCTGTTTCCTCCTTGCTCCAAAAGTATGGTGCTGTGCTGCCGCGTCGTGATTTCCCCATGCTTGTTTACCTCTGCTTCTATGGTGTCCGGTGGGTTGCGCGCACCGCATACAAGTAGTTGCCGTACTCAAAAGACCAAGATTCCTTGCGGATAGGACATGCGCAGAACACAAAATAATGTTCCTTTCTTTGGGGATATTCCAATACGCGTTTATATGACCTGATATTCGGGTTAGAAAAGGAGTAACCCAGGCGTCATATTCGGGTTTTTAAAAACCATAATATGAGCAGATTCAGGTTTTTGCGGGTGTTTACATGGCCGTGCACAACCGGGTTATTGCTAATATTCCAGTTATGAAAGGGTTATGAAAGGGTTAGTGGCTGCATGTAAACGTAGTCAGTGTGAGAGCACCTGGTCCAAACTCAGACAAATAAGGAAGGCAGAGGCAGTTCTAGCTTGTATGACGCCCCTTCAGCACCCTCTTCCCCCCCACCCCCAATCCCAACACACACACATGCACATACATATACACGTGTCTTCATCACCACCACCAACCACACCCAAGAGAAAAAAAAACACACCATTCTGCACAAATGAACTTTTACATCGCAAACACAGCAAACAACTACATATAGCAAACAACACAGCAAGAGGCTAACAAACGCAAGATTTGTACATTAGCCCCTCTTATTACTGTGGTATGTGGAAAGTTCTGAGAGTGCAGTAACTGTGGTTACCTGCAGGGGCGCTGAACACCTCTATAAAAGGATGAGTCTGCCTTGAGCAGAAGCGCAGAAGTAGGTGGAAAATAGAAATCGATGGTGGAAATGCAAGTGGAGACCAGTCGGTTGTTTAAAACATTATTGAATGGTCGCTGTGTTCAAGTGCAACTTGTCGTCTTCCTGGGTAATATTCGAGCAAAAATTCTGTAACACAACAGAATTTGGCGACAAGGATGGGATATTGCCTTTTAAAGTTTCACTGTACAAGATAGAGAACAGCTCATGAAAAATTTGGAGGACTTTCTGAAAAGGCTGCAAAATCATAATCTTCGAGTAAACAAAGATGAATGTGTCTTTTTCCATCACAGTGTGTCTTATTTAGGACATATGATTCATGCAGAGGGAATTCATCCCACGCAGGAAAAATGTGAGGCTATTGCGAAAGCCATGATCCCAAGTAATGTGACTGAGTTAAGGTCTTTCTTCTCTCTCTTGAGCTACTATGGGAAGTTCATATCAAATTTGTCTACACTGATAGCACCAATGACTGGGTTGCTACTTTAAGATGTCAAGTAGGAGTGGACAGAATCATGTAAAAAGGCTTTTGGGGAAGCCAAGAAACAGTTGAATTCAAACAAAGTCTTAGTACATTTCAACCCAGATCTGCCACTAATACTGGCTTGTGATGCTTCACCAGTAGATGTCAGTGCAGTGATATCTCACCAAATGCCAGATGGAAGTGAGAAACCAAAGGCTTTACCCTAGATTTTTGGAGTAATGAAGTTTAATGAGTAATTGCTTGGATGCAAGTTCATTCTGATCACTGGGTCCAAAAACAGGAGCACCGCCATTAGCAGCAGCCAGAATGCGGAGATGGTCCTTGATTCTAGCAGCAAACTCCTATGAGATCAGGTACAAACCTTCAAAACAACATGGGAATACAGATGCATTATCCAGACTGCCAATAGCAAATGAAAATTTTTCATGGTCAAATCCAGTATTTTGAGTTTCTTAAGGCTCGGTCATATGGCACATGGCGAACACTGAATGAAGGAAAAAAGCCCCAAAGTCACAAATCATAGAGAAAAAGTGGACGAATGATCCTGCACTTCTCCCATCACCGAAAAGCCTGTGAGTCCAGAACACATAAAAGAGCAAAACAAAAACAAAACAAACAAAAGAAAAATGAAGCAAACGGCGACCTTGACATTTTACACAAAATCAAAACGAAACATTCATGATGACGTGACTTGACAGCGGGTATCAGACCGAACGCCAGCCTGTGATCAAGTTTGCAGCAATCTGTGCTTTCCACAGCAGCTGCAAGAACTGGTTGTCTTGACAACATGTTTGTCTTCACAGCTGCAACGTGCGTGTGTAAATAGTTAAAGTAGTTGATAAAACGTTTTTGCTGCTATTGTTTCAAAACGTTGCTTTTCGTCCCACACATGGACGAGTCACGTTCAGCTCGTAGGATCTTTAGTTATTAATCTGTTCAGATATCGTCAACGTTTGTGCAAGACGTCGGACTTGGAAGGTTGGACGGAGTTGGACGACAATCAAACAAAATGCTGACGATATGGGAAGTACGCAAATGATGAGGAACCGTCAAGACAGAAAGCAAAACGGAATACGAATGAATTGAAGTTGTCATCAGGATTCGTTCACATTTTTTAACAGTTTGAAAGCTCTGATGAGCTGCCAGCTACAGGAACGAAGCTGGACGACGGTTAAGAGCCCCTTCACACATAGTGTGAATTTGGTCGATTTGTGTATAAAGTGCGCATGAAGCAGGAATCATGTGCAAAATGTGTAAAAACGTAGCTGCCTTGTACACCTGTTGCTACAACTATTTGCACACACCAGTGTGTGCTGTGCTAGCCCATTGATCCCTCTCGCGGCAGGTTTTGGCCAAATTCCAAGTGACACGCACAAACATCTAACATTGCTTGTTTGGCACTTAGAAAATGTGTGGCCATTCACAATATTAACACAACAACAGTCAGCAGACAATCATTGTCGAGCTGGATGTGAAATTTGTCTAAATGCCCCCATGACTGTGAAGTTGTCAAGTGCACATGTGGCATGCCAGAGTGTCGGCTCCCCCCCAACAACACGTGTGTGTACGTTTCACGCACTCTTCTCCCCCCTTCCCCCAGCTCTCCCCAACATATGTGTACATGTGGTTCATGCTTTCAATCATGTATCAGCAGAAATATGTACCGAACACCGTTTGGTCAGTTATCACAGCGCTTTTTTTCTTTTTTTAGAAAATACGTTTATCTCTTTGTTGATTTTAGCCATTTCATGCTCCTGTTACAAGTCAGTGATTGTAGTGCAGTGGTAAAGTTTCTGTCTGGTAATCAGAGTGTGCAGGTTCAAATCCTGTCAGTGGCACTTTTTATTATTTAACCAGGGTTATTTAACAGCCGGGTTCTGTATTGCGACCCCTTTTATGTGTTAATTATATCAACCCAGTGATATTCACTAACTATACAGCTGGTTTTATTGGGTTTATTTTCCTTCACATCAGCAGCGTGATGTGGTGCATCTCATAGAAAATTATCAGGGGTGCCCAAACTTTTGCATACAACTGTAGATGCATATGCCTGATGGCCTGAAATTATTCATATGCAGACTACTACCACGTGCAAAACAATCAAAGTCTTGAGAAACCTGTTTTCTGCTTATAAGCTGTGGTGATGGTCTAGTCTAGTGGTTAAGTGTTGGGCTTGAAACTAAGGGCCTTTGGGCAAGGTCCTTAATCCCCTAGGTGCTCCCGGTATGTAGTGGGCGCCTTGCATGGCAGCATCCTGATATCAGGGTGAATGTGAGGCATTGATGTGTATAGTGCTTTGAGCGCCTGATGCAGAAGGAAAAGCGCTATATAAATGCAGTCCATTTACCATATCCAGGATCGAATGTTCAGAAACTGTCCAATGCAAAAGGTAGACTGATCTGTTTCTTTGTGGGACAAACAGTGCTTGTGAGAAACTACAGGGAAGGAGAGAAATGAGTGAATGGTGAAATTACCCATATTTTGGGTCCTGTTACATATTTGGTGTTTGTAAATGGAACTTGTATCAAAAGACGTGAATCAATTGTTGGATGAAAAGAAAAAGAATGTAAACCTTGAAAACACTCTCACTGATGATGATTATTTTGCTTATGATTTTGACAATGAACTGAATTATTTAGAAAATTAGTCAAAACACACAGATAACCATTTTTCCTCAGAATGATGTTCCGGAGGAAACTGACCAAGCTGTGGAAAATCCTGTGGGTACATGAAGAGTGGAGCGCCCTCAAAGAAATGTGCATCCTCCACAATGCCTGGACTTGTAAAGGAATGTTAAAAGAGAAATGGAAATGGAAATGTGTAACTTGTGTTATGCAAAGTAAAGTGCACATGTATATAAAAAAAGGGGGACAAGTGCAGTTAAAGTCTACAGGGGAGGACTGTGGTATCTGGAAAGTTCTAAGGGTCCAGTAACTGTGGTTACCTGCAGGTGCAAGGATGCGTCTGCCTTGAGCAGAAGCGCAGAAGTACGTAGGTGGAAATGTGGACCTGTCCACATCTCCACTGAAAAGTGGAGACCTGTCGGTTATTTAACGCCGTTATTAAACGTTCGCTGTGTTCAAGTGCAACTTGTCTTCCTGGGTTATGTTCTGTGACACAACAATTGCATACATAACATTTCAAGGTACCTCACAATTCAGTTCAATTCAGTTGGGATTCAGAGGGATTATCAATGCATCTTGATGCATCTTTTTTCTATACAAGATTTATTTATTCCTCCCACTGTGTGACTACGTGGTACTTTTTAAAAAAACAAACTCTGTGTAATGATCCACAATGACTTTATTTCCAATACATTCTTTAACAGCTCAGCTAGATGTGTACCTCTGTGGCTCTCATTTCACTGCTTCGAAATTCTAAAAACCATGGGAGTTGCTGCCCCCCTTCTGAAACCACCTGTGTCAGTGTGGACTGACTCCGCTTTATACAATAACTCTACTCCAGCTAATTAAAAGATAAAACATTTATGTGCACCTCATTGTGATGCACGGTAGCATGCACATGGGCTATGCTGCACTAATGTCCTTTGCACTTGTGTCAGAATACTAAAAACCGGAATGTGTGTTGAGATAATGGTGAAATGTTGCACTGTTGATTTGTTCACACTCTTAAAACTGCAGATATCATGGCACATCACATCTGTTGTCATGCAAGTCACAAATTTCTCTCCTTTGAGATGGGGCTGTTTGTGCAGGCGCTTCCTCAGTGGGTGTCCCACCATGACAGAGGTGCCTGCATGAAATAGATGATGCCCACTCCCCACACCTTGACGTGATACGGAATGACTTGATGTGCAAATGAAGGATGTAAACCCTTCTTGCCAAAATGAAAGCCTCTTTTATTTTTGCAAACTCTCATGCCATCCCCTCCAAGTTGCTGCCCTTGGCGGGTGACCCTATTGCCGATATCAGTATCCAGATGTGGAGGAAGGGCATCCAGCCACTGGACAATCAGCACAAATTTTGCCAAACTAAACATGGAGGTCACAAATCAAATTTCCATGCCACATTATTTGATGCCCAGATTAACAGCAACCATCATCGGTACTGTTGTTCAGCAGGCTGCCGATGGAAGCTGTGTTATTGTTGGGCAAAGAAGAAGGAGAGGAGGAGATCATGTCCAGAGGGAGCAGGAAAGGAGGAAGAGTAGACATGCGGTGGTGAAATTCAAAACTTTGAATGTTGGCAGCATGACTCCGAGGTGAGAGCACTAACTAATGATGAAGAGGAGAAAGGGAGACATAACGTCTGTACAGGACACCAGAGGTGGGCACAGCTAACTTAAAAGTTAGCTTCTGCCCTTTCTGATGCAGCTCCACATTACATGGAGAAATGTGGTGGGATTTGAACCGGGAACCTTCCGCATTGAAGCCAAGCGCACTAACCACTTGGCCACCACCCCCGCACAGAGAAAGAATTACATGAACAAATTAAACAGAAGTTTCCATTCAACACTTTATTCACAGTATAGAAAGTATTAAACAAATAAGAAGTACTAAGAAATGAAAATATTCATGGCAAAGTCATTTTCATAATCAAATTAATTTGCTCTGGCTTTTTGCCTTGATTTTCGGGTTCACATGTTTTTAACCATTAAACTTTCTTTTTAAAAATGTTAGCTGTGTGAAAGCTAATTGGTCCGCTAATGGTTTCGAAAGGTAGCTGATAAGCCAGTCTCATAATGAAAAAGTTAACTTTGTTAATTAGCTGTTTGCTGATTAATTGAACAGTGCCCATCGCTGCAGGAGCCTGAGTGGAAAAGAAGGAAGACCAGGAGTACTAGCGATGGATTCAAACTGAGAAATGGTTTAGAGGTAAATCTAGAGGTGTAGTCACACTGTGACGAATTGAGTAAGTGATTATAACAGATTAAAATAATTTTCTCTGTGGAAAAAAATCACTTAATCTGTCAGTCTTCATGGACTTCATGTTCTGATGGAATGAGTGGACAACCAGTGAATGCATGTACACAGCACTTCTGGACATGAACAGAAGATGAAAAGATAACGCACAGATAAAACTAACGCTGCTAGATGTCCACTGGGAGAGCTCTCCGTCTGGTGTCCACTCAAAGTTTTGAGCATGCACAAAACTTTCCGATGCAAAAAAGATTTGTACAGTACAAAACGGACCCAAAGGATATCAAAATTTTCGCTTCTCTTAACCATACAGTGAGGAAAATAAGTATTTGACCCCATGTCAGTTTTGCAGGTTTTCCCACCTACAAAGAATGGAGAGGTCTGTAATTTTTATCGTAGGTACACTTCAACTGTGAGAGACAGAATCTAAAAAACAAATCCAGAAAATCACATTGTATGATTTTTAAATAATTAATTTGCATTTTGTTGCATGAAATAAGTATTTGACCCCCTAGAAAAACAGAGCTTAACAATTGGTACAGAAACATTTGTCTGCTATTACAGAGGTCAGACGTTTCCTGTAGTTCTTGACCAAGTTTTCACACACTGCAACAGGGATTTTGGTCCACCTCCTCCATACAGATCTTCTCCAGATCTTTCAGGTTTGGAGTTTCAGCTCGCTCCAAAGATTTTCTATTGAGTTCAGGTCTGGAGACTGGCCAGGCCACTCCAGGACCTTGAAATGCTTCTTACGGAGCCCCTCCTTAGTTGCCCTGGCTGTGTGTTTGGGGTCATTGTCATGCTGGAAGACCCAGCCATGACCCATCTTCAATGAGGAAGGAGGTTGTTTGCCCAAATCTTGCAATACATGACCCCATCCATCCTTCCTTCAATACGGTGCAGTCGTCCTGTCCCCATTGCAGAAGAGCACCCCCAGAGTATGATGTTTCCACCCCAATGATTCACAGTTGGGATGGTTTTCTTGGGGTTGTTCTCATCCTCTAAACATGGTAAGTGGAGTTGATTCCAAAAAGCTCTATTCTGGTCTCATCTGACCACATGACCTTCTCCCATGCCTCCTCTGGATCATCCAGATGGTCACTGGTGAACTTCAAACCTGGACATGTGCTGGCTTGAGCAGGGGGACCTTGCTGCCCTGCAGGATTTTAAACCACAACAGCATCATGTATTACTAATG
The DNA here is from genome assembly GCF_902500255.1 of Thalassophryne amazonica. Taxonomy (NCBI): domain Eukaryota; kingdom Metazoa; phylum Chordata; class Actinopteri; order Batrachoidiformes; family Batrachoididae; genus Thalassophryne; species Thalassophryne amazonica. Next base: position 64,142,954 of record NC_047114.1, on the reverse strand, counting down.
TAATCTTTGTGACTGTGGTCCCAGCTCTCTTCAGGTCATTGACCAGGTCCTCCTGCGTAGTTCTGAGCTTTCTCAGAATCATCCTTACCCCACAAAGTGAGATCTTGCATGGAATCCCAGACCGAGGGAGACTGACAGTCGTCTTGTGTTTCTTCCACTTTCTAATAAATAATCATAACAATCATAACAATTGACTTCTACCAAGCTGCTTGCCTGTTGTCCTGTAGTCCATCCCAGCCTTGTGCAGGTCTACAGTTTTGTCTCTGGTGTCCTTAGACAGCTCTTTGGTCTTGGGTATGGTGGACAGGTTGGAGTGTGATTGATTGAGTGTGTGAACAGGTGTCTTTTATACAGGTAACAAGTTCAAACAGGTATAGAGGGCTTCTTAAAGAAAAATTAACAGGTCTGTGAGAGACAGAATTCTTGCTGGTTGGTAGGGGGTCAAATACTTATTTCATGCAATAAAATGCACATTAATTAATTAAAAATCATACAATGTGATTTTCTGGATTTTTTTTTAGATTCTGTCTCTCACAGTTGAAGTGTATCTACGATAAAAATTACAGACCTCTCCATTCTTTGTAGGTGGGAAAACCCGCAAAACTGACAGGGGGTCAAATACTTATTTTCCCCACTGTATGTTTCCTCAATCCACCACAGAGTGACAGCTGCTTAAAGGAAGAGTATATTTACGGGTGTGCTGGTGAAGCAAGCATCTGACAGTGTGATGAGTGTAAAGATGGAAATTAAAGGGGTGATGAGGAAATGAATGTTCTTAGAGCATGTGCCCAGTAAGCGGGTGTGAGATAGAGGATAAAGCAGATTTCTGGAGCGAGTCAGATGAGGTGGTAGAGGGTTTATACAAAAAAGAAAGAGCGTTGATTGGAGTAGACGTCATGGCATGTTGGTGAAGGGAACAGAAGTGATGAGGCCGTGATCGATACAGTGTCGAGGAAGGAATGTGTAAGGGCAGATGGTGGATTTTGCAAAAGGGATGGAAATGGCTTTGGTGAATGCAAATTTTAAGAAGGAGGAGCACAGGGGAACATAGAAGAGTGCAGAAAGGTGCACACAAGTGGGTTATATTCTGTGCAGGAGATGCAACCTGAAAGGGACTGGAAACTGTAAAGTGGTGGCTGGAGAGAGCATACTGTAGCAAGAAGGTGGTTGGTGTGGCACCAGCAGATGCTGCTGTACATGTGTCATGTGTGCAGCTACGTTAGACTGTTGCCTGGAGACATATGCCCTTTTAAAACCCTGTTAGTGTCTAATTAGTGTCATAAATATATCAGAAACACATAAATAAACTATATATTGAGAACTCTAAACTATCATCTACCCTGTACACTACCCACTACTCTTCCTTTTACTCTTTACCATACTTGGTAGTGTATTTAAATGAACAAAATATTAAATTAAATCTTAAATTTAATTAAATATAAATCTTAAATAAATACCACCAAAAGGGCACCATCCAGCGAGAAAAGCAGGAAAATAATATTAAGATCGATATTGATTAGTCTTAAAACTGAAAGTCATAAGCTCTGATTATGATCTGTCTTCAGCTGGACACAAGACAAACAACTGGTGTAATTTTTTAACATTTATTTACATATTTACAGACAATACATGTGACTGAGATTTTGTGAATATGGATAAAGATTCATAGTTATTGGCAGGCAGCACAGTGGATTAGTGGTTAGCACTGTTGTCTCACAGCAAGAAGGTCATGGATTTGATTCCCACCTGTGGCCTTTCTGTGTGGAGTTTGCATGTTCTCCTGTGTTTGCGTAGGTTCCCTCCGAGTGCTTCAGCTTCCACCCACATCCAAAGGCATGCAGGTTAGGTGAATTGGGAACTTTAAATTGTAGGTGTGCGTGCAGGTGTAAATGTGTTGTCTATTTGTGGCCCTGCAACAGACTGGTGTCCTGTCCAGGGTGTACCCTGCCTTACGCCCTATGACTGCTACGTATGTCCCCCATGACCCTTAAGTGGAGTAAGAAGGTATAGAGAATGGATGGATGGATGGATGGATGGATGGATGGATGGATGGATGGATGGATGGGATGGATGGATGGATGGATGGATGGATGGATGGATGGATGGATGGATGGATGGATGGATGGATGGATGGATGGAACTAAGTTACTTTCCATCACTGACAGCAAAGACCATCAGAACACTTATCTGAACCTGAATTGTCAGACGTCAGACGTTTGACGAGGTTCAGTCAGTTCCGTTTGGTAGATGCTGGGGATTCAGCCTTAGATGATTTCCTTGTGCCCCTGGGACCCCGAATTCTTGTGTAACTCAGCGTTTTGGCTCTCTTTTCTGTTACCAGAAGAATGGAACCTGCGGGGTTTGGTGATTCACCACCCTGCTCAGCATGCTGCTCTCGTTGGAGCGACATCTCTGCTATTTTGGCATTATGGGATAGCTCGCCATACTACTTTCACCTGGCCCAGTGCTGAATTTGCCAGCATGAGAAGATGCTGCTGGATGAGTGTGAGTATATTGACTTACGATCATTAGGCGTTAAAAACACACAAGATACACAAGTTCTTGTGCCAAATATACTCATGTTTTTTGCTACCCCGGAAAACGCGCTGTCATTTGCAAATACAGCACTGTTTGGGAACTACTTTTTGCAAGCACGTCAGCCACGGGCACGTACTAACACAGAATATACAAAAACTGCACAGTTGTTTGTCCAAAACAAGAGCGTCCACTTTTAGCTCGCCATAAGCTAAGCTAGTGGCGCTTGTGAGAGTATGGTGATTCACGCCACAGTTAGATAATCACCCAGTTGGAAGGCTTCTACCGGTGTTTGTTGTCAGAATAATGCTCCGACAGCTTCTCAAACCTGTGAAAAATCAATTTAATGTCTTTGTAAAAAAAAAAAAATCTAAAAAGGCTGAAGACTTGGCAAAGGAAATCATAGAGGAAAGATTTAAGTTAACTTAAAGCTTTTGGCATTGAGCGAAGAAGAAGAATTTGGAAGTGCTCAAATTCACTCTTAATTTGAAAAACTCAGCTAGGAAACTGTCCTCAAAGCTCAGAAGACTTGACTTATGCATTCAATGTTTCTTGGAAAAATTAGTATTTGGCTGTTTGTGGTTCAGGGTGCAGGTAACATTTCTCCCTGGAGAGACTCTTTGAAAGATATCCATACACCTTCCACTCTACTTTCTACCCTCTAAAATGCCTTCCACTCTAAACACTACCCTTCTCTTCTTTCTACCCTATATCATATCTTCTCCCCCACACTTCTACCCTCTAAACCAGAGATCTCAAACTGATTCCAGAACGGGTCAAGAGGGTGCAGGATTTCTTTGCAACCACCCACTCCACCAGGTGATTTCAGTGATGACACTGACACTGCTCTCTGATGAAAGCTAATTGAAAGTTTTGGCGTCTGTTCACTGGCTTCCTGTCCCTGTGAGATCAGATTTTAAGGTTCTGTTATTTACCTATAAAATTATTCACAGACTAGCACCTCCCTACTTAGCTGACCTAATTAACCCTACGTACCGGCCTGGGCTCTGCGTTCTCAGGGTGCAGGACTACTTTGTGTCCCTAGGGTGAATAAAAGTCTGCAGGTCATAGGAGCTTTCTCTTACTGTGCCCCTGTTCTGTGGAATGATCTCCCTGCATCAATAAAACAGTCAGATTCTGTAGAGACTTTCAAGTCCAGACTTAAGATGCACTTATTTTCCCTTTTGTATTTCTAGCATACTAGCATAGTATGGTACTATGCTTTCTACCCTTTTAAATTAATTTCATTAGTAGTAGAGCAGGCCGCAGCCTCACTTATCTAAAGTCTGGTTCTTTTAGTGAAGCTTAGGGTTAGTGGCTGGCGATCACCTTAGTATTTCTTTTGTTTTTCTTGTTGCTAATGCTGACAATTATACCTTATTTGTTGCCTTTCTGCCTCCTGATTCTGTTTTTTCTCTCTGTTTGAGGGTGTGGCTCCATCCATCCAGAGATGGGTGTGGTGTCTTCTCTTGCAGGCCTCCCATCCTGTGCACCAGCATGGACTCCCAAAATTTCCTGTATATTTGTTTTGTAAATTGTTTTGTCAATTGTATCAGTAGCATGGCCCAAGCAGTGGGTCACCTCTTTGAGTCTGGTCTTGCTTGAGGTTTCTTCCTCAAATCAGGCAAGAGGGAGTTTTTCCTTACCACTGTCACTTGTTGTGCTTGTTCTAGGGTTTGGTAAGGTAGACCTTACTTGTGTGAAGCGCCTTGAGGAAACTTTGTGTGATTTGGCTAGTATATAAATGAAATAAATGAAACTGAATTGAATTGAAATGAAGCAATGCTCATAAGAGTCAGAATCGGCTCTGCAAACAAAGCAAAATGAAGCAATGCTTCTAAGAGTCAGGCTCGGACCATAGAGTCATATTATAGAAATATAATATAAAGAGTTATATCTATAATATAACTCTATGGCTCGGCCATAGAGTTATGGGCTTGGATCTGTAAACAAAGCGAAATGAAGCCATGGTTCATAAGAGTTGGACTCTGGCTAATATACATGCCTCCTATACCAAGCTGCAAATCAGTTTGTAACAGACAAACGTGATGGAAGCAATTACAAACTGATGAAAATCTCCTGCGTGTAGGCTTATTATGTTACATGGACAAGGTCCATCACTGTCAATGCATGTAGGTGTGTGTTAAGTAATTATGCTCAAGCATTTAACACATGGTTCTTTGCTTATTCAGTTTTCACGATAAGGATTTAAATTATTTCCAGACATCATCTTCCAAAACAAGGGTGTCTTACGTGGACAACAGTTCCTTCATGATGTGATGATTAATCCCCCTGAAAGGATGCAACAGGTCAAAAGACTTTATTTTACTCTGTGTGCTGCTTCACATGATGCAAACGTATATGTCACAGATGGCCAACGCGAATGTAAATACACTTTAAGCTGTCAATTTAACTTGAAATTGATCTAAATCATCATAATCCATATGTTTTCTGCTATTTTTAGCTGTTGTGTTGTAACCGAGATCCCACAATGCAGCGGGCAAGTCAAGATGTGCAAATCACTCTATATAGCCGAGTTTCTTCATACAATTTAATTCTTCCTGGGAGTTTTTCCTCACCACTGTTGCCAATATGCTTGCTCGGGAGGTGGGTACAGTTAGACCCTTAATCTTATGAAGTGCCCTGGGGCGACTTATCTTGTGATTTGGCAGTATATAAATAAATTGAGTTGATTGAGTTGAGTTAAATAATTTTTAATTCCGATTGTAATGGTGATACTTGGAAAGCCAAATATTTCTAGGTGAAACTTAAAGTAAAAAGATTGAGAACCACTGCTCTAAAACACAACTGTCCTGAAAATATTAAATTAAGTTTATTAAGTTTATTGATTTTGTAGTTTTAACTTTGGATTGTGCATTGTGTGATATTATTTATTTTATTGTGATGACAACTTATTAATTCACTTATTAATTTCAAATGTCTGTGTTTTGCTCTTCTGTTTTTTGTTTTTTGTGTTTGTTTTGTTTTGTTTTTGTATTTGTTGTCATCGGTATATTTTCTTATGGTAAAAGGGGTAGGTGTACCTTCTCTTTCCTTCCCTACAATATTCTTGCTGTCTTTTATACCATTTAACTTTGGTCTAATTGTTTTTAAATCTATTTTCAGGGTCCTATAAGAAAAAAAAAAAACTGAAGCACTCCATTTAAAAGTTGCTATAGATTATAATGTTATTTAATCACTTTTTAAAAAAGACATATAATAATCTACTGATCTCTCCTGCATTGGAAGTGTCACACTTTTATTAAACTTGATCAACTGTACCACAGGCTAAATGTGAAATTGTACATGTTGAATGTTTTTTTGACTCAGTGTTGAGGTGAAAAGCTGACGGACTGAAGAATTACTCTCCAACCCACTTCTCTCCTCCTGGTGATTTGAAAATGGTAATTTAATGAAAGTAGGTGATCTTGATATTTCGTTATTGCTGTAGGAAAGATGTGCCCTAGTTGGTGTAATAAGAGGGTTTTAGTCCTCTTTCCTCATTCATCCCCTCTTAAACAAAGAGAAATCAGATTTAATGATCTAGTAGATCTATGAACTGTCTCCTTAAGCTATTTTACTCTAGTTTTATTCAGCTATCTTTGTTAAAAGCATGTTACTAAAAACCTGCCCCATTTTGTTCCTGTGCCTGCAGTGACACTGCCACACTGTTCCATAGCACAGAGCACAGAAGCACAAGAGAGCTAGAGCATCTTGGCCTTTTATAATGTCCTGTCTCTGTCTCTAACAGCTAGACCAGACCTCTTTGTGAACACACAATGTTTTGCACAGAATGTAATTTACTGTTAAGAAACCAAGAAAGTGAACACACAAATCAGATCATGTCATAACGGTGAAGGTCGTGACAGCGGAGTAATACTGAAATAAACAGGTGAAAACATCATTCTGTGCGTAATAAGCCAAACTGTGAAAATATAATGGAATTAAAAACATTCTTTTTGCACCATCTTTTACTAACTGTGTTGATGAGGGTGTCAATGAGATGTCGAAAGCAGTATATTCACTCTGAAACTTAAATGATCTCACAAGTACACCCAAACACGTGTTTTAACGCCTCGACAGAAAAACAGCCATCTGTTTGTTTTTCCTAATTACAACACATTTGGATTGTTTGAACATTACTGCAGCTTGAATCCAACATATTCCATACAACACTCTGGAAATATTAGACTGCAAGCACAACATATGTAAAAATAAAATAAAACAAAAGACATAGGAAGGTGATAGGTCAAATTTGTGTATCAATACCTTTCACCATACTTACATTTCAGAATAATCTCTGCAGGCCTCATTGTCATTCTGACAACCTGGCCGTCCTCCATCTCTCTCCCTCTCTCTCTCTCTCTCCTCTCTCTCTCTCTCTCTCTCTCTCTCTCTCCTCTCAGTAAGATTACACTGACATGGCTGCAAATCCTTCACCAGAAGAAATATCTGCATGCTTGTACACAGTACTACAAATCACAACACCATCATCTTGTCCGTGAAGGTTCACGCCCCCTTACAAGCGCTGGAATAGTTTATGCATATTTATTTTGTCTCCTTCATTTATATTTCCTTTAAAAAAATGTTGTAAGTCTAATATGCATGTATGTATATAAACACTCTTACATCGCTGCCTAACAAGGTCACTGATCACTGTACAGGGAATTTTTTTAACCTCATGGGTGGGGAAAATCACATCTAATTGAAACCTCTGCCGCCTCGGGATAGCTGAACTGTGCCATTTGCATCTGATCACCTCCATTGGTCTTCTCCCTCAGCAGAGTACAGTGCGTTAAATGTGTGTCATAATGCACTCACTACGTCTCCTGTCTACATCTTCCATCTTGGTCCTGTTAGTGTGAGTAACTAACGTTTTTATGGAAGGACCACCAAATTGCTGCTTGTCCTTGGTTTTACAGTAAATTCCGACACAGAGACGTTGTCTGATGCCATTAGAACAGGATGGGTAAAGAATGACAAGGCCAAACAACCCTGACATACTGTAGTAGTATTATTGCACGTCTGAATGTATAGTAGGGGAACCGGGGAACAGTGTATCAAAAATGTTGTTTTGTGGCAGCATAAACACATTATGCATAGGTTTAGGTCATTCTATTGTGGATTTAATACAGCAAGTTATTGTTTCTTAGGCTGTTATTTATTTCTCCCCAAGTGTAATTTACAGGTGTTTAAAATCGATTTTAAAATTTTTGATTCACTGTACCCCGGACACAAATTTTCGGGGCACAGTGAATCAACTTAGAATATAGGGAATGAAAAAACACATGACTATAAAGATTTCTTCAAAATTCTTAAATATATACTGCTGCATATACAAACTATAATCCAGCAAACCAGCTATGTGTGAGTGTGTTATAGGGTGATATAAGTCCTTTAGTAACTATTATAAATACAACTGTTATAATTTCTGTTCAAAACGTGAAAACAGTTGTTTATATACAAAAATTATAGAAATAATTCACAGAAAAATAAATGTATAAGCCTCACAAGTAATATTTGTCATCCACTTGATACTGGGGCTTAGTAAATCACTTTTTAGACTGATTCACTGTGTCCCGATTCACTGTGCCCCGGTTGCATGTGACACACATGAGTCATGTTGTCAAATAGCTGATAGTCTGGAGAAGACATAACACATGCTCATCAGTTGGACTGGGTAGTCTTCTAACTAATAACAATTTTGGGCCACCTTTCATCTGTTGTGAGAAATAAATACAAAGACACTGACATCCACAAAATTTACTTTGATAGGAAAAAACTGACTTCACTTGCCAATTAGTTTTAACCTTAATGTCTCCAAAAACAAAACACTAATTTATAAGGGGGGGGTGTCTTTATGTATAAAAATATGACATAACTTGCTGCCAATATATATGTATTTTTGCAGATATAGCTATTGATTCCACCGTGCCCCGGTTTCTCCTCTACCTCACTGTACAAATCAAATCATTCTTGGGATCTGCACAAATATTTTTGGGCATATGAAGAAAAAGGCCCATAGAGTTTTTACAAAAATAAAATCACATCAAAGTCCTGATCATCAAGAAAACTTAATGGGGTCTTCCTCTTAATACTACATTCTGTAGCAACTGGATGAAAACCTTTACAGAAAATAAGCAAACATCACAAAAATGGAACAATTCATTATTTAAAAGAAAGCAAACAAAAGCACCCACAATCACATGTGGATCCTGTCATTGTAATATTTTTTCACCTTGATTATTGAAGATTGATTATTTGCAGTGTTTCACAGAAACTGGCAGGCTGATTTATGGAGAATGAATTATGTCAAATACCTGCATTTCTTATGTGAGAGAAAGTAAAATATTAAGAAAGAAAAGACAGAAAGAAAGAAAATAAAACAGGCTATTGCGGCTCCAATACAGATAACAATGTTTTGGGGCCATCTAGTGGAAATATCCAGTAACACAGAACATGTCGGGCTTTGTTCTGTCATTTAACACATGGACATGCAAATACTAGTTAAAGCTTGGCAGAAGGGACATAGGAGACTTTAACCAAATTTATTAGTTCTCTGTTCCACTCTACCATGAAGATGTGATTGATGAAACATCAGACAAAGTTGCTCATTGCAGTTTTCCCAATCACAGCCAAACTTGCAACTTCTTCAGAGTTGTTATGGCTGTCTTGATGTCTTATCTCACTTGTTTTTTCTCACTGTATTGTCTACTTAATGGTCATCAGCTTGGATAGATTCCTGGATGCAGTTTTAGTGATTATATCACTAACAGTTCCAGAGGAGAGGAGCCTGAAAGCTGAAGGCTCTGCCTCCCATTCTACTCTTTAAAACCCTAGGAACTACAAGTAAGCCTGCAGTCTGAGAGCGATAGTGCTCTATTGGGGTGATATGGTACTATGAAGTCCCTAAGATAAGATGGGACCTGATTATTCAAAACCTTATAAGTAAGAAGAAGAATTTTAAATTCTATTCTAGGAATTAACAGGAAGCCAATGAAGAGAAGCCAATATGGGTGAGATATGCTCTCTGCTCTAGTCCCCGTCAGTACTCTAGCTGCAGCATTTTGAATTAACTGAAGGCTTTCAGGGAACTTTTAGGACAACCTGATAATAATGAATTACAATAGTCCAGCCTACAGGAAATAAATGCATGAATTAGTTTTTCAGCATCACTCTGAGACAAGACCTTTCTGATTTTAGAGATATTGCGTAAATGCCAAAAAAGCAGTCCTACATATTTGTTTAATATGTGCATTGAATGACATATCCTGATCAAAAATGACTCCAAGATTTCTCACAGTATTACTAGAGGTCAGGGTAATACCATCCAGAGTAAGGATCTGGTTAGACACCATGTTTCTAAGATTTGTGGGGCCAAGTACAATAACTTCAGTTTTATCTGAGTTTAAATGCAGGAAATTAGAGGTCATCCATGTCTTTATGTCTGTAAGACAATCCTGCAGTTTAGCTAATTGGGTGTGTCCTCTGGCTTCATGGATAGAGAAAGTGGGGTATCATCTGCGTAACAATGAAAATTTAAGCAATGCTGTCTAATAATACTGCCTAAGGGAAGCATGTATAAAGTGAATAAAATTGGTCCTAGCACAGAACCTTGTGGAACTCCATAATTAACCTTAGTCTGTGAAAGAAGATTCCCCATTTACATGAACAAATTGTAATCTATTAGATAAATATGATTCAAACCACTGCAGCGCAGTGCCTTTAATACCTATGGCATGCTCTAATCTCTGTAATAAAATTTTATGGTCAACAGTATCAAAAGCAGCACTGAGGTCTAACAGAACAAGCACAGAGATGAGTCCACTGTCTGAGGCCATAAGAAGGTCATTTGTAACCTTCACTAATGCTGTTTCTGTACTATGATGAATTCTAAACCCTGACTGAAACTCTTCAATAGACCATTCCTCTGCAGATGATCAGTTAGCTGTTTACAACTACCCTTTCAAGAATTTTGAGAGAAAAGTAAGGTTGGAGATTGGCCTATAATTAGCTAAGATAGCTGGTCAAGTGATGGCTTTTTAAGTAATGGTTTAATTACTGCCACCTTGAAAGCCTGTGGTACATAGCCAACTAATAAAGACAGATTGATCATATTTAAGATCGAAGCATTAATTATGGTAGGGCTTCCTTGAGCAGCCTGGTAGGAATGGGGTCTAATAGACATGTTGATGGTTTGGAGGAAGTAACTAACGAAAATAACTCAGACAGAACAATCTGAGAGAAAGAGTCTAACCAAATACCGGCATCACTGAAAGCAGCCAAAGAGAACGATATGTCTTTGGGATGGTTATGAGTAATTTTTTCTCTAATAGTTAAATTTTATTAGCAAAGAAAGTCATGAAGTCATTACTAGTTAAAGTTAAAGGAATACTCGGCTCAATAGAGCCCTGACTCTTTGTCAGCCTGGCTACAGTGCTGAAAAGAAACCTGGGGTTGTTCTTATTTCTTCAGTTAGTGATGAGTAGTAAGATGTCCTCGCTTTACGGAGGGCTTTTTTATAGAGGAACAGACTCTTTTCCAGGCTAAGTGAAGATCTTCTAAATTAGTGAGACGCCATTTCCTCTCCAACTTACGGGTTATCTGCTTAAGCTGCAAGTTTGTGAGTTACACCACGGAGTCAGGCACTTCTGATTTAAGGCTCTCTTGTTCAGAGGAGCTGCAGCATCCAAAGTTGTCCTCAATGAGGATATAAAACTATTGACGACATAATCTATCTCACTCACAGAGTTTAGGTTGCTACTCTGCCCTGTGTTGGTATATGGCATTGGAGAACATAGAGAAGGAATCATATCCTTAAACCTATTACAGCGCTTTCTGAAAGACTTCTACTGTAATGAAACTTATTCCCCACTGCTGGGTAGTCCATCAGAGTAAATGTAAATGTTATTAAGAAATGATCAGACAGAAGGGAGTTTTCAGGGAATACTGTTAGTCTTCAATTTCCATACCATAAGTCAGAACAAGATCTAAGGTATGATTAAAGTGGTGGGTGGACTCATTTACATTTTGAGCAAAGCCAATTGAGTGGACAAGACTAGAGTCAAGCTTTCAAATGAATTAAATCTCTGTCTGGGTTTTTGATTAATTAATAAGCTGGAGTGGAAGATTGCTGCTAATCCTCCGCCTCGGCCCGTGCTACGAGCGTTCTGGCAGTTAGTGTGACTCGGTGGTGTTGACTCATTTAAACTAACATATTCAGCAGAATAAATCAATATGTTGATCAATTATTATATCATTTACTAACAGGGACTTAGAAGAGAGAGATCTAATGTTAATAGACCACATTAACTGTTTTAGTCTGTGGTAAAAAGATGATACCCAGCTTTATCTATCCATGAAGCCAGAGGACACACACCAATTAGTTAAACTGCAGGAATGTCTTACAGACATAAACAACATGGATGACCTCTAATTTCCTGCTTTTAAACTCAGATAAACTGAAGTTATTGTACTTGGCCCCACAAATCTTAGAAACATGGTGTCTAACCAGATCCTTACTCTGGATGGCATTACCCTGACCTCTAGTAATACTGTGAGAAATCTTGGAGTCATTTTTGATCAGGATATGTCATTCAATGCGCATATTAAGCCAATATGTAGGACTGCTTTTTTGCATTTGCGCAATATCTCTAAATTAGAAAGGTCTTGTCTCAGAGTGATGCTGAAAAACTAATTCATACATTTATTTCCTCTAGGCTGGACTATTGTAATTCTTATTATCAGGTTGTCCTAAAAGTTCCCTGAAAAGCCTTCAGTTAATTCAAAATGCTGCAGCTAGAGTACTGACGGGGACTAGAAGGAGAGAGCATATCTCACCCTATTGGCCTCTATTCTTGGCCTTCCTGTAATTCTAGAATAGAATTGAAAAATTCTTCTTCTTACTTATAAGGTTTTGCGAATAATCAGGTCCCATCTTATCTTATGACCTCATAGTACCACTATGCACCCCAATAGAGCGCTTCGCTCTCAGACTGCAGGCTTACTTGTAGTTCCTAGGGTTTTAAGAGTAGAATGGGAGGCAGAGCCTTCAGCTTTCAGGCTCCTCTCCTGTGGAACCAGCTCCCAATTTGGATCAGGGAGACAGACACCCTCTCTACTTTTAAGATTAGGCTTAAAACGTTCCTTTTGGCTAAAGCTTATAGTTAGGGCTGGATCAGGTGACCCTGAACCATCCCTTAGTTATGCTGCTATAGACTTAGACTGCTGGGGGTTTCCCATGATGCACTGACTGTTTCTTTCTCTGTTTGCTCTGTATGCACCACTCTGCATTTAATCATTAGTGATTGATCTCTGCTCTCTTCCACAGCATGTCTTTTTCCTGATTCTCTCCCCTCAGCCCCAACCAGTCCCAGCAGAAGACTGCCCCTCCCTGAGCCTGGTTCTGCTGGAGGTTTCTTCCTGTTAATAGAGAGTTTTTCCTTCCCACTGTAGCCAAGTGCTTGCTCACAGGGGGTCGTTTTGACCGTTGGGGTTTTGCTGTAATTATTGCATGGCTTTTGCCTTACAATATAAAGCGCCTTGGGGCAACTGTTTGTTGTGATTTGGCGCTATATAAATAAAACTGATTTGATTTGATTTGACTTTCAGCTTTAATTAAAGGGGTTTAACAAAATAGCACATTAACCATGTAACAAATTAAGGACATTTGTATCCACAGGCTCTCTATTTTCTGAGCCCATAAGTATTTGAAAAAACATAATATATGGGGGATTGCTGTAAATACAAATCATCACTTTACAGTCGGCTTTCTTTTAAAAAAAAGTCAGGAGATTGGATACATAAACAGTTCCAAGTCAATGAATATGGTATTAGACTTCATCTACATCCATCATTAAGAAATGTAAACATTATGGTATTGCATGGTAAATCTGTCTGAGTAGCAGTTCTTGAAAATAGGGTGGCCGTGGAAGAAGCAGATTAGTGAGGGAAGCCACCAAGAACTCCAGGTAATTCTGAAGGAGTTGTGACGGAGAAGACTGTGGAGAATACACATTTGTCTGTTGATTCATCAGTCACTCTTCACGGCTGGAGTGTGCCACAGAGAAGATTTCCACAACGAAAAGACAATCAACTTGAGGCTTGAGCCTCACATGGTCCCTGAAATTTTGCATGTTCTTTTGAGAAAATCCTTTTCGGTGGCCACTCCACAATGAAAGCGCACACTTGGTGGTGAAGTAACCAAGAAAAACTTGAGTCTTTATTTCAATTAAATAGGGGCATTATTTAAAGCACTAAATCTTCCAGTTACCGTAAAGAACTCTCACTTCAGTTAGACGTGCTCTTGACATGACAGTACATTTTATTGTGAAAAAGTTAGATTACGCATTATTCTCGATCACAAGATTAATAAACCTTTAACATTGGGGAGGGGATGGTCTCGTGGTTAAGAGTTTGGCTTAAGACCAGAGATCCTCGGTTCAAATCCCAGCCTGACCGAACAATCACTAAGGGCCCTTGGGCAAGGTCCTTAATCTCCAAGTTGCTCCCAGTGTGTAGTGAGTACCTTGTATGGCAGCACCCTCACATCGAGGTGAATGTGAGGCATTATTGTAAAGCACTTGAGCATTGGATGCAGATGGGAAAAACATTATATAATGCAGCCCATTTAAGAGCCCCTTCACACATAGTACGAATGTGGTCGAAGTGCGCATGAGTCATATGCAATACGTGTAAAATCGAAGCTGCCTCCAAACGCTTCATACACCTGTTGCTACAACTATTTGCGCACACCAGCAGCTGAAAGACAGAGGTGTGCTCTGTGAGAGCCCATTCGATCTCTCACAGCAGGTGTCATCCAAATTCCAGGTAACACACACAACATCTACACAGTTCACTTGGCACTTAGAAAAAGTGTGGGCATGAAAACAGTCAGTAGACAATCACTGTCCGAGCTGGATGTAAAATTTGAGTAGTGCCCCCACGACTGTGGAGGTGCAAAAGAGCAGCACACATGTGGTGCATATGTTTCCGCACGTGTGGTGCGTGTGCCCCCCCCTCCACCCCTGCTCTCCCCCACCCACATATGGCGTGCCGGGGGGATCACACTTGCATAAAATGCTTATATGCATGTACAGATCTGATCAAGATGGGGGCCGGACAGCCAGGTCTGATCGCACACAGCACGCAGCATGGGGAGGGCCTGTCAGCTGATCACAGCAACATGACAGCTGGATGACAGCTCAGTGCACACATTACAAATACAGAAAACCACCACCAGACAGTTATATAAATAATTACAACAATACTTACATACGCAATACATAGCAAATATGCAAATGAATGACCACATAACACAGAGGTCATGACACATGGGTCTGGGCGCTGAAGGGAGAAGGGAGCGTGTCGGCTCACAAGCGGCTGCTGTTGTGATCTGTGCTCCTGGATGTCCCAGCTGGAGACATGTACCATGTTTTAAAGGACATAAATTTAACAACATTCCTCTGTGAAGGCGCATGTCTCTGCCTGCTGTCCTCATGTGTAAATGCATAAAACATCTTTCGCCTTTGCGCCAAGCTGCAGCAACCATACACAGCACACCTCGTCCTTGTCCTTATTGATTTTCAGGCATTTTCACACACACCTTTTACAGGACAGTGATGGTAGCTCAGTGGTAAAGTTTCTGGCTGGCTATCAGAGCTTTTGGAAATTGCCGGTTCGAATCCCACAGGTGCCATATATTTTTTTTATTTATTTATTTTCACATTGTGCAGCTGCTCGCACTGTGTTCCCGTGTGCACAAAACCAATGCAACGGCACCGTTCACGCCTGCCCGTTGGCTGTATGTTTGCATGGTTCACTCATACGAGCTGTTCCGCTGTGATTTGCCCTGATTTGTAGTTATTTGTACTATGTGTGAAGGGGCCCTAACGTTTGAGCTTTATTGATAAATATCACAAATTGATTATATTCTTTTGTCAGTTCAATCTTTGAGAGAGAAGCTTGTGAAGAGCTCATGGAGTCAAGAGCTCACTGGATGGCGGTATTTTGTGATGCCAGTATTTTGCATGGAAACTAAGGGAATGACTGGATGTATTTGGTATTGGTCTCTTCAGAGGATCTTTGTGTACCACTGGAATGACTTTGTATCAAACGAGGGGTTACTTAGGGATACTAAGATGAGGAGTATCACTTGCATTTTGAGGGAGAATAGGTTGCCCCCCCCCCCCACATTGCCTGGTTTTAAAACTCACTCAAAAATGCCTTTTTACTGCTTGGCTTTGAACTTGGAATGAAAGTGATGTGTTCTTATGCAGTGTCTTAAGTGTATGCTGCAGTGTTACCAGAATTGCCCAATTTGAAATTGATTCTGCCATTACCTTTGGAGATTTTACAGTTTGTGATAACTGATAGTAGATGCCCTTTTTGGGGGAATTGCTGGTTTTCTGTTTGTTGTCATGTTTTCTTTTCTTGTTTCTCCAGTTGCTGTGGTTGATTGCAAAGTGTATTTCTTGTTCATGTTTCCTTGTTGTATCTACATAATAAAGCACAAACTGACCTCGAAGTGCATATCAAATCGTTGTCAGTGATGAGATTCGCATGACTACCGTGCATCAAACAGAGAAAGGGAGAGCAAAAAGGTTTAATAAAGAAATCCTTTGCCTATCTGGTTATAATCAGCTATTGATAATGAAAGTTTTTGAAGCAGTGCCATCTGAGAGATCTGAGATTACAGGCATTCATTTAAGGCTTGCCCTTTGACCTTTATATATTAAATGAACTGCAGGAATGCCTGTAGAACAACGTAAATGAAGTTAACCACACAAAACATGAAATATCTTGGGTTCATACTGTCACAGCCAGTTTGTTCCAGTTCAGTGTGTTCCTGTCTTGTTTCCCAGTGTGCTTTGGTTGTTGCTCAGCACAATCTGCATGTTGAAAATAAATCAGCTATCACCTGCAAGAAACCTGTGTCTGTTTACTGCAGTTGAGTTCATGTGCTGACCCCATACTGACAGTTCCTTTATAACCGCCATCTTCTATTAAAAAAGCAAGATTTTGGTCCACACTTTCTCCAGTAGGGGTCACTCACTGCTGCTATATCTGCCACCATTATGGAGGTCCTGCAGCCCAGCTCCAATTCCTTCTTTTTATTTGCTGTGACAAAAGAGATGTCAAATAGAAAGAGTGTGTTTTCCTTGCCAAAGTCTCTCTTGTAAGATTTTTTTTAATCTCAAAAGAAAGTTTACGCGATTAAATAAGGGATGTGTGTGTGTGTGTGTGTGCGCGCGCGTGTGCACGTGCATGTGTGTAAAAAACAAAACCATGGCAGTTCAGAACTCAGGTAACTGCTAATACACTAAAGTGGAAATGAAGCAAATTCTGACACCGTGTATGTGCAGTGTATATAAATTGGAAGTTTTTTATTTTGATTTCCATCCTTCAATCTGTGTAATTGTGCCTCTAATGAAACTTATGTAATTTTTAAATGTTTTGGTAGTCTTATGAAATAGGGCTTAGCAGTTAAGTTGATGATCATTTCCTGTGCTCCAAAAATGTTTTGATATTTCATCTCATCTGCATCCAACAGACAGCAAAATGAATCCAAAATGATCTGTCTCCGTCCTCGCTGGCTGCTCCGTTCCACTTGAATCAAAAGGGGTGAGACATGGGGGGTCTTGTCTGGCCACCCCTCAGGAGAATAACATGTCTCTGTCTGGGCCCCGACCCACCAATGGTCCCTATGGCAACAGCCAAGGACCCTGGAAGGCCCCAGACTGGGGCGTCCGAGCAGATGCCCATAATTAACATAGTATTACAGAGGTGTCACTCCTGCCAGTCTGCGGTACACAGAGGCAGACCGTCTCCCAGCCCTGTCAGGGGCCCACATGGCTGGGTGACAAATGACTGCCCTGTGGTGTGTGTGTGTGTGGTTATATGATCTGGCCACTGGTGTCTGCCCAGTTCTGCCTAAAACTGACCATCAAGCAGTGGCAGATTTAAAATAAGCCACTGTTTTAAAAGCCAGTAAATAAATAAAATCCCAGTGAAATCAAACTACAACATTTTGCACGTGAACAAATCCCTACTGTGTATTCTTTACTGTCAATGCTGTCACGTTGTCAAGTCGTGATGGGACACCAGCTGAGTGGGTGTCTGGTTTACACGGGTGACTGAGGATGAAATTGAGCCCATTTTCCCAATCAGATCATAGCTGTGTATATTATATTTTTATTCTACTTTATTACACATAGATAGATAGATAGATAGATAGATAGATAGATAGATAGATAGATAGATAGATAGATAGATAGATAGATAGATAGATAGATAGATAGAACTACAATCCATATGCTATTTATTTATTTATTTGACAGTGAACATAGTTTTGCCTGTTTTGTTTGACTCCTTCACTCAGAGAAGCATTTTTCCTG
Source organism: Thalassophryne amazonica (assembly GCF_902500255.1). Taxonomy (NCBI): domain Eukaryota; kingdom Metazoa; phylum Chordata; class Actinopteri; order Batrachoidiformes; family Batrachoididae; genus Thalassophryne; species Thalassophryne amazonica. The sequence goes on along the minus strand of NC_047114.1, from coordinate 64,125,024 downwards.
TTATTTTTTTGTTGTTTACGCACCAATTGCTTCTTACAGAAGTATTTTTTCCTTTTCTTTTTATTATTGTTTATGCACCATTGACACCGGATCAAATTCCTTGTATGTGAGAACTTACTTACTTAATAAATTTGAATCTGATTCTGATATGATGTGATAGTTTTGTTTTTGTTTTTATATCCTTTTATGACTTCCATGTGACTTCATCATGGCACCACTTATACTAATTAATATTTATTGATCAATATAGGCTTTGGATCATCTCTCTCTTGGCCTATTGGTGGAAGAGACAGAAGAACATAATTTTTCACACCATGTGTTTGTTGGCCTCGTTCATAACCTTTGGCCAATCCTATCCAAACATTAATCATCTTGATATATCGGCCCCATTCGTATTCCCACTAAGTTTTGTGAAAATACTGTACATTCAGCTGTTTTTTAGTTATCGTGCTCACAGACAGACACCACGACTGATTACAATACCCAGCTGATTACCCATGTCGCCGAAGCGCAGGGTAGTCAGCTGGTTTCCCCAGCATGCATTCGGTCAGACACAGCAGTCACATCCTGGTTGTGTTCCTTTGACCCGGTCAACTGATCAGTGCTGACTGAGTTAAAGATGCATCCATCTGCTGTCCAGCAGGTGACCCCCAAAGGTCACCAAACACGCTGTCCATGAGTCGATCAACAGCCTGTGGTCACTGGCACACTCCAGGACTCAGGAGGGATCAGGAGTTCATCTGACCTTTGACCCTGGCCAGCCCATTTTGTTGTTATGACATAACAAAATGTTTCCCTCCTCACTGATGAATCTGCTCCATTTAACAGTAACATCTTTATGGGTTGTTCACTCCAACTGAAGGGGCCTGTAAAACTGAAAGCAGTGAAAGTATATGAGCTTGTAAATGGTGAACACACAGATTCAGTCTTTCACTTTGCTTTATTTCTGTCATTTAACCATCAGATTTAATATTACTTGAAGATTTATTTTTCTTTTTCTGAAAACATTCTCAGTCCACAAATAAAATATGCCAGTACCATAAAAGAAGATCACTATACGTATATCTACACTACAACTGTACATATCTGAAGTACTGAGAGAGGAAATAAGGATAATTGTGCAATAAGTTCCTAAAGAGGATCACAGATGTCCAAATCATCGGTGAGTACGTCTATTCCCTCTGGGGTCGTGGGATCAGCGAACCAGACTCTGGTTCATGAGACCTTGAATGCAGCAGCACGGGGAGGTGTGACGGGGCTGTCTGGGACAGATCCAGAACATTATAGTCTGACTAGACACACCAGCGTTCTGCTGCTTTGACAGAGTTAAACTGAACTCCTCAGCCTCTACACACACACACACACACACACTCACAGTCTGTGCCACGACACAACGTGCAAGGAAGCCGAACACGACTCACAATAAATTTGCTTTAAAATGTGCAAAATTATATTTCATATGACAGAAAGCAGCACTAAGTTTCACGAATATTCTGCTGCTGGTTTCAGTTTGAGTTTTACGTAATCCTTCAAAGCCTATATAAAGACAAATCTTAATCCAGAATCCAGATCCGGTCCGGATCACCTCCAAAATTTATTGGAGTCTTCTATGGCCTAATATCTATCTGTGGTGAAAATTTTGTCAAAATCTGTGCAGTAATTTTGACGTAATCCTGCTAACAGGTAGACAAACAAATAAATAAATGCCAATGATTTTTTTGCGTCCTTGGCGGACGGAATAACTCTGACCTTTCTGAAATATCTTGAAATTTTGTTGGTGTCCAGCTAAATTATGCACGTTTTTCAGTTTGGATAGCATTACAAAAACTAAATGAATCTATGGTTTGTGATACATCACGAAAAGCCCCCATTTTTGTGATGGGGGTACAAATTCATGTCATGATGGGGGCATGCAATGATGGGGATACACAGGGGGAGGTCCTGTCGGCGGGGGGCTCTGGTTAGGTTATGGGAAGGGGAGATACTTACGTTACGGTTATGTTAGAGTTAGGAGAAGGAGTAGGATAAAAATAGTAAAAATTTTTTAAAAATGCATCACGGAAAGGTGACTCAAAGGTGTTTGTATGTACATAACAAGAGAGGGCATGAAAAAAAACTGAGATTGGTCCCTCAGATTTGGTTGATTTACTTGATTTACTACCTGTTCATGCTGTCTGTTCGTAGGATACAGGTTTGTTGTGCGTTCCAAGGTTGAAGAAGTCAGCTGGTTACAGAGGCTTTGTTATTGGGCACCATATGGAACAGTTAACCTACTGTAGTAAGGCATAAAATTTAAATGCTAGACTGAATCTGTTTGTTGTGGTTGCCAGAATCCCTGCCTGAGGGTGCAGTCTGTCGGAGGAAGATCTTTGGATAAATGCTGAATGACTATACACAAGTGTAACCTAAGGACTATAACCTTTCTGTTCTACCAGGAGACTCAGACAGATGGAGAAGAAAAAGTTTATTTGATAGGTAGCTGCAGAGTAAAATTATTTTGGTCTCAGTCCCCATCAGCACAGTGGGGATGAGCAAAGAATTATCTTGATCCTGCTGATGGCAGAAGCGGGGGCAGAGAAGGCCCCAGAAACAGACAGTACCAACTGTCAGTGGGGCGGCGGAGGGAGCATCAAGCGGCACACTGCAAAACACAAGAGGTTAGTGAGACAATGAACCTTTAAAGGACAAGCCTGAATGTAATGGTGATAATAACTGGTAACATCTTTTTAGGATTAACGTCCACAGCTGGATTGAGTTTGCTGAATCTGAAAGCCACTGCATTCCTGACAGAACATCACACATGTTCATTTCTTGTTTGAATTTTTTTTTGTTGTTGTACTTTATTTGATCATTGTTGTAGCGAATATGGCTGAAGCAGTTGCTCATCCACCTGAGAGAGGTTTTCCATCACCACTGTTGCCTACGTGTGTGTGCTTCCAGATGGGGGTTGGTAAGGTTAGACCTTACCCTTAGATAGATAGGTAGGTAGGTAGGTAGGTAGGGTAGGTAGGTAGGTAGGTAGGTAGATAGATAGATGATAGATAGATAGATAGATAGAGATAGATAGATAGATAGATAGATAGATAGATAGATAGATAGATAGATAGATAGATAGATAGATAGATAGATAGATAGATAGATAGATAGATAGATAGATAGATAGATAGATAGATAGATAGATAGATAGAGGTGTTGGATCAGTGAACTCTGAATTTCACCATAGAAGAAGATAGAAAACCGGTTTTTAAAGATAATAAATTATTATTATTTATTTATTTATTTATTTGTTTGTTTATTGAAAAATAAAACTGTGTGACATCACATCTAAGCTGCAATTTCAATCAAGGTGGCGAACTCTCCCACGGCGGGAGCGCAAGCGCGCGTCTTTTTTGGAATGAGCCACGCGGCACGCCTCGCATGTTAATGGCTCGCGCTTTGAGCGCAGGAATGCGGCTCGTGGGAACGCACGGGCTCTATTGATGGCGCACAGGTCTGTGTAAGCGCTGATTAGCATAAAACCAAGCCAAATGAAGGCACGAGGGCTCCGCGCTCTCTTTCACAGCGGACAGAGGAGGGAAAAGGGTCTCGCTGCGCGAGCCTGGTGGGTAAGACCTCTTCAAATAATTTATATATGGATATTTTTAATTTATTTTTTTAATGGCAAAAATTGTCTACAAATAATTTTGTAATGGTTGTTGACTGCGAAAAACTACTAATACTAGTACATATTGGCATATTTGTACATTATTTTTGCACTTAAATAAAGGTTCTTACTCTTCAATGGAAGTGATAACATTATTGCTTACATATCATTGGTTCTAAGCATTATGATCATAGCCATGAGAAGGAAGAACTCTTTTTTATAAATCTTTATTTGCGATAAGGCTCGCTATGCTGTCCTGGTTCGCAACATTATAAAATCATAAGGAAAAAACGTTATTGATTAAAACGTCATTTGCAGTAATAGAATCCCCGAGCTGCCTTTGGATAGCAGCCCTGCTGTTGAGTTCCTGCCTTTCATTTTTGTTGTTTCGAATTTGAATTGGTTAAGACATAAATTGAGGATAAATTGAGCTTAGCATGTCCAATGACTAATAAAGGATTGTTCTTCTTATAATTATGAAGAGTTTGTTTTTTTGTTTTTTGTTTTTTACAGTGAAGAAAATGCGACATAACATCATCAAAAATGTCCTTGTTTAATTTGTTTAAAAAATTCAAGATTTTTTTTTATTGCTGTTATTGTAAGGTTGTTATATCTTTTAAGAATGGCAAATATTCATTTATTTATCCTATCTGTTGGCAGCTCTTCTTTCATGTATCATTCATTGTTGAATGTCTTGAATTTACTGCGTATAACGTAACAACATCAACACTACGTTATTAATTGCAATAATTGAGGATGAGTTATGAATTGTAATAAATTGATTTGTTATTTTAGCAGTGGTATCACATTACAAAATTTCAAACATGTGTATTATATTGTAAGCCTTTATTAATTTGCTTCTAATTTTGGTGTTGGAAAATGTGACATTCTCACTCCAGTATTACAGCGGTTTTGTAATAAATGTAAATGTTTTACATTCAATATTATATGTATGTGCAAGCAAACATGACTCCTAAATTTACATTTCAGTCTTTAAACTTTAAATTAGGAATGTCTATATTGATGTCTGAAAATTTAAATGCTTGTACAGTCCAGATTCTGTTGTTGTTGTTGCTATTGTTGCTCTGTTGTTGTGTAATTGAAGAGGTAAACAACCTTTCATTTCACAGTGATAATTTGAGCATGGAAAACTGACTGTCCCCATATGCCTCAGTCATGAGCTGAGTGTTCCTCTTATCTCGAAGGATTTTTTTTTTTTTTTAACATGCTATATAACATATTTACGATGCACATTTACAATTATTGGTGATTTGGACATTTTAAGTCACTGCATTTTTTTTTTTATCATTCCTATTCACAAAGTTTCCTCTTTGGTCTATTAAAACACAAATTGATTTAAGTGTATGTTAAATTACATGTCTTTTGCCTATTGTTTTGACTTTGCTAATACTACTTCAGTAGGACAAAGTCAACTGTAAAATTAAGTATTTTATATAACTAATATAAAACATTTTCAATATCAGTCCACAGTTTTGTCAGAACATTTAGTTTATATGTCAAAAATATTTGAACATGCATTAAGTAATTAATCAGTTAATGGGGTAATTCATTAATTCAACAGAGGTTAAATGTTGACTTTAATTTCTAGTTAGCCTCAAGAAAAACAATACAGATATTGTCAAATGCTGCATTTAAGAATGCTGAATTTGTTCACTATCTATTTGTTATTATTTGGGAAAGATTGATTCTGTTTATTGATCAATTTCTTTATAAATCTAAATCTCAGGATCTCCCAAAGGATTTCACAGAACACACTATGTTAAAAATCATGTAATCATTTGGAATCATATTTTTTTCAATCACGTAAAAGCTGTTTTTAAAAATCATAAAACATCATATAAAATATAGATTGTTCAAATGCAGCAAAAAAAAAATCATGTGACTTTTTAAATATATCAGAATACATTTCCTTATCAGATAAAATGGAAATTAATGCAATACACAGCTCCCAGAAAACCAGTTTCACAGGTGGAAAAAGAAACAAAATTTATGCGCAACCTTTTAAAACATTTTTATATACATAATACTGCCCAGTGCTGTTTGATTTGTAATGAACATATAGTCTATGGTAATGAATGAAAATAAAGTGAAACATATTTCAAAACTACGAATATATGGTATAGTATACATATACAACTACGTATGTATGAAGTAAACCATGAAATCAATCATCACATTGACAACTATAGACATTATCAAACTGGGCAGTAACTACTGCTGCCTGCTGCTGCTACTACTACTACTACTAATATAATAATAATAATAATAATAGGAAGAAGAGAAGAAGAAGAAGAAGAGGAATTTGTATCGTTTTTTGAGCAGTGTTCTTTTTTCATTGATTCTTTTAACTTTCATCTCTTTATTTTAAATGGGGTTTTTTTCATAAATATAAGTAAAGATTAATTTAAGATTAAACTAAGACTAAAATTACACCAGACTGCAGGGTTAGTTAAATAATTGTTATTTAATTCAGTGTGAATTTTTTTAATTACAGTACAATGGAACTGGTTATGGCCTTAAACTTCTCTTATCTTTCCTTTTTCCATAGTTGTCTCATATTGTGATTAGTATTTATACATGTTAATATTACTGAGTCATTTTTCCTTGTGGGGTTGTTACTATTTAAACATGAACTTAATTAGTTTTTATTTCTAGACTCTCTCCAAGAAACAATATGATTGTGATCATGATTTACATTTTGCGATTTTATTATTAATATTTTTCCATGCAATATGCGCAGATCTTGTGATTCTATAAACTGCCAATTAATGTTTTCTTTTTCTCTAAATCACACATGAAAATTTCACGTGGCGATGTTGGCTCCAAGCGACAGGTGTCGCTGTTTCGTCTTGTAATGAGTGTTTTTAAGTGAATTCTTTAAGTGTTTAAAAACACGAACGAATTGATCGAAAATTTTATACGCTGGTATCAAAATATCCTGAAAACAAGTGCCGTGACAGTTAAAAATGTCTGATCATAAGAATATTTAATGTACCAGCCTAAGTCTGTTTATAGTCACATTTCTACAGTGACTCGTTTGAGATCTTTTCTTTTTGAATATGCTGTAAGAAACATATAAATACATAAAATACAACAAAATCAACAACAACATAGTAATAGTAGGATTTGATTATAATATGAAATTTTATACAAATGATCCATTAAGCCAATAAATAAAATGACTGATATTGCAGAGAAACACAACCAATGCTTCTCAGTGTAAATCACATATACGTATATACACATTATATAGTTGGCTATCTAATCATAATCTGGAGGTTATAATACAGTCCTGGTCAAAATTAGTGATAAACTTAAATTTTAAGTTCAAAATTATAACATGTTCGAAAAAAATTCAAATGAGCCAACTTTTTACATGTGGAATATTTAATAATTACCTAAAGTAGGCAGAGAAGATAGAGAAATGTTTTCTTAAAAGACTTTGTGACGTGTCAGATACAGATTACCAAAGGCACACTGCCTAGATTTGAGCTGTTTTCTTCTATTAAAGTCCTTCTATTTTCCACTCCGCCATGTTTAAAAAATAAATAAATAAACAAAAATAAAACTGATGTAACAGAAAAAAGTTGCACTATGGCCATAGATGCTCCTCCACAGAAGTTTCCTTCAGAGGTGCCATGTGTCTTGGGGGGCCAGTCTAGTGTCCTCCTTGCATGGCTTTGAGAGTTGTCTATAGATACATTTACCATACAGCATTTACTGTTTCTGTTCTGAAGGACTGACGTAAAATAAGTCAAGACATATCATGTGTCTGTCCATATCTTGTTTGAAGAACACTGGCCGTGAAAGTGATGTTTTGCTGTCAGTATGCCAATAACTGTCTTAAATACATTTTATGTCTGTATTTTTTAAGCATTTTGCCACTCTTGTTGTTCAGTAAATTTGGAGATTTTACTAATATTCTGATAATAAAATATTAGTAAACTGCAATTATTACTCAATCTATTTAAATTCTGTATTTAAAATTCAGTAATGATGAGCGGGTTGTAAATCCCATAGCTATAGTATAAACTACAGTATGTTTCATAGCCCCACAATGTGATTTTGTTTTGTTTGTTTGTTTGTTAAATGCAACAGTCTACTTTCAGGCTGTTTTATATTCTCACTTGTTCCCCAAATGTGATAGGCCCTTCTTCGTCTGTGTTCCCTGCTCCACATCGTCATTATCACTCCCTTGCTACTCTCCCTGTATGAACCTAGTAACCCCCTGTCTGGTTTCGCTGTCTGCTGTTAAAGAGCATCTAAAATTCTAAAATAATATTGTCATTTTGAGGATAACAGCTTTTCTAATCTCGCATTTATCTCTTCTGAGTATGTATGTGTGTGTGTGTGTGTGTGTGTGTGTGTGTGTGTGTGTGTGTGTGTGTGTGTGTGTGTGTGTGTGGTGTTGTGTGTGTGTGTGTGTGTGTGTGTCAAATTTTTGGGACTTGTTTGCAGAACACATTGCATTTTTCCGATATTGTATTTTTTTAAGCTCAAGAATTCATACAGAAAAAAACATGTTTTTGTTTTTATCTTTTAGCCCTTTGCCTCCCTCCCTCTTGTTCTCCTTTCCAATTTTTTTTGTTCTCATTTTTCTTATTATGTCTTATGTATCTAAATTTGGGAGTCCAAATCATTTCTAAGTACAGTTTGACGTTATTGCAGGGCTTTTCAAAATAAATGTTATAATTTATCACTTTAAAAAACTGTTTTTAATGGATTTGTTATTCATTTACTCCTAAATGTGTTGGAAAGGTATCGATCTGTTATATTAATTCAATAACATGTTAAAAATATAAAACGACAACACCGCACAAAAGTCTGAAACGCCCTGGAATTTAGATTTTAAAAAGTGTGTGTGTGTTTGTGTGTGTGTGTGGGGGGTTCTTAATCATTTCATCACTGGATGCCCACAAAATGTCAAAACAGTCTCTTTCCAACCAAATTATATATACGGTTATATTTCGTTAAAGAGATTAATCAGTATACAACTCATTTCAAATTTAAACAAAATTATTTGTGGGTATATTCCAACACAAAGTCAGCTCATGATGATCACTGATTTCCATCTACGATGGTGTTATTTTGAGACTGGACTGGGCAAAAATAACTGTTTGGCCACCTAGCTTTTATGTTGGTATTTTAAATTTGGGTCACACTTTTTCCTGTTTATGTTAGATATCTATTAGCTTTGCATTTTTAAAAGGTTTTCGTGCAGGCACATGAATTGTCTAAAGCGTCCTGCACAGTTCTGACTTCTGGCGCAAACACCAAAATGGGCTTTGGTATAGTGCAGAGGTCACTGTGTGCGTTTTTCGGTGCGCGCCAAACTCTGGAATATTTAACGAGGACCTTCACTGCCATGTGCAAGAAGTGGAGGAGGAGGAGGAGGAGGCCCCAGGCAGCGCTGCAGTGCAGAGTTCAGCAGGGAGATATTGTTGAGAGCCTGGGAAAGTGTTGCGGGGCTGACGCCAGACTCCGATCTACAATGGTTGGGGGGGGGGGGGGGGGGGGGGGGGTCTTGGAGGATCCCAGACCTGATTGTCATGTAAATTCATCCTCGGCACGTTGTTGAACTTGATGTGACTTTTTATTTTTATGGAGGTGGTGAGTTGGGGGGGTAAATTTTTTCCCTGTCACTTGTTTGTGGGAAAATCCATCCGAGCGCGCGACTCAAAGCCAAAGCATGATAAAACTGTTTAAAGTGATTCCACGAGAGGATTTCAAAGACTGTGTTTTCTGATCAATGACGCAAAAAACATTTTTCCTGCACTTCACTCTGCTGCTGCCCTTAAAAGGCGCGCATCATATTCTGCAAAAAAAAAAAAAAAAAAACGACACGTGCATGAAACCAAACGCAAAGTGCGTGTGATGTTTGCCTGAGTGCACGCGCGTCGGCCTCCGTGTAAGTTCAATTAGAGCAGCAGGCCGCATGCAGCTGATTATATCGAACAGAAATGATGGCGCGCGCGGGACAGAGCTGCGCCTCCGTCATCCAAACAGATTGGCCGCGTGCGTAATAATCAGATAACTACTATCTGATGGAAAGCACGACTTGCTCTCTTCTATTATTGCTTTCTCCCACGCTCACACGAACTGATTCCGCCACCAAATATCCTTTTCAAACTTTGTAAGATATCACAAGTTACGATTCGGGTCTTCTCTATGCCAGTGACTTTTTTTTTTTCTTTTCCCTTTTTTAAATCAAAGAATGCGATCGTTATCGTGCTCACTATCTCATCTCACATCATTATATCACACAGTCAGACTCTAATATGTTATCAGGTTTGGCTCTGTCCTCCTGCACCAATGAGGACGCCACATTCCTTTGCACCTCGAATTAAAAGACATAAAGCTACATACTGCAAAAAAATATATATATATATTTTTTTTTTTACCAACAAAACGACTGCTGGACATATTTAGCCACATATTCTGTTTAAATATTTCTGCAGAAAAGATGCTTGTGATTGACAGTCCGTCTTTAAATAGCCATAAATTTCAAATTCTCTCTCTCTCTCTCTCTCTCTCGTGGGGCGGAGTTATGCCCCTCGGCTCACGCGTGGACTCCCTGCACTTGTCAGTCGCAGCTCGTGAGTGTGGAGCGGAGGACACGCAGAAGACTTCAGGGAAAAATAATAATAATAATAATAATAATCACTTTATAAAACAATGCGATTTGCTGTGATGACTTAGTCTAGATCCATTAAAACGGAACCCATCAAAAACGGATTTGCGGTGACTGGAGGAGTTGATTGGATGCAAGTAAGTGCGGGACTGATGATTGATGTGGACGTAACTTTGAGATGTTTTAATGATCTACTTCTTTGCAGGCTCTGCAGATTGAACAAAAAAGTGAGATTACGAGAATATTAAATAGGAACTTTACTGGTGCGCTGCAACAACCGTGTGCAAGATGTGAAATCAAAATGATGCTGACAGACTGCTGCCATGACAGATATGTGATTTCACGGGTTTCTGACCCAGAAAGGATTTACGAACCTTCACCTGAGAGATTAACAAAGCAAAGACGTGGGTTAAGTTGTAGCTTCTCTCTCTCTCTCTCTCTCTCTCTCTCTCTCTCTCTCCCTCCCTCCCTCCCTCTGTCGGAGGCGGCTCCTTTAAGAGATCACGGGTTAGTTTGTGTCTTTGGTTATCTAGCTGTATGAGTTTTAATTTCATAAAGCTAGAGAACCGAAAGTACTAACTGGCACCGACCACTTCGGAGCCCACGCGGCGTGGGAGGATCTTGGAGGGGCCCGTGGATGCTGGATGATGCGGACAGAGGATGGAGGAGATTCCCTCTCAGCAGCACCGTTACGATTGTCAGTGTTTGGTGTTCGGCGCCACCTTCTGAGAATGTGCGCACGTGGGTCTGATTGCGCATGCAGTGGGTTCGTGGATCTGCTGGGGAGGTGATCGACACATATCGGACGGTCGTGACATCGTCTGAAAAATACTGGAATCCTTAACTGTGTGGGCGCTGTGACATTTTGGCAGGAGGGTGATTGGGACGCAAACAGTTAAAGGGTTGGTGTGATTGGTCACTGGGGGAGTCACGTGATGCAGTCGGCTGCAGCATCATCTCACTGTAAGGTGTTGGTAGTTACGGACATTTTTTTTTAAGGCCTGGAAGTTTGCTCAGTGATCATTTGAACCAGTAACTACAATTTTGATTCATTTCTCCTGCAACATTTTGCACAAACACATCAAACCCTGCAAGCTGGTGCACGTGCACAACGATTTTTCACTACCACAATCTTTAAAGACCAATCTGTACGAAATCAGGCAAAATAATGATGCCCATAGCTGCAAATCTAATAACAAAATAGGGCAACGACATAGAGTTTGTTCTATTCTTAGATTCAGCAGACCTCTGAGATGGCTGAATGTGCCTGAAATCCCGCATGCTCTATTTAGGACATGACAGACAATATCTGACTGTAAAACCGAGCTCATGCTGCTGTGCATGTTGTTGACATTTACATGCAATGTATATTTTGCAGTGTTAACACTGCAGCCAGTGCATATGGTCCTGTTAAAAAATAATGTTCATTCAACTCTCTCATAGTTTAAATTATGTTAATGAAGATAGTGATGTGGTACTGCAATAGAGTTTGACTAATTGCGAATACGATTATGAATAAGAGTATGTACTCCCTCCAGTGTTAATTTAACACTGCCAACATACTGTGTTTTTTTCATAAATACTACATTTTATTGTCAAATGAAGTTTTGACTATCCTCACTGAACTGAAGCTTTTTTGTGACAATTTTCATTACAGACATTCGCCAGACACTTTCATCAACAAAGTATTAAATAGAAAATACAGTTAACATTGTAGAAATGCAAAATAAATTGATTACAGGCAAACTGCTGGTGCACTGCTGTTAAATTTAATTCCATGTTTTATCTTCTTCTGCAAGCTTTCAAACTATTGAGAGCTGTAGTTTTACATTAATAATTTCTCTCTCTTCTTTGTCTTAGAAATGGGCTGTGCGAAGGTTTGCATTAAAGAAGCTAAACTGCTAGCAGCGATGAGGATCAACATCAGCCTGCAGGTAAAGAGCTCAAATTCATGCATGTGGCAGATACGGTTCATTCATCATTTGCATGCAATCATCATGCAACTCTCCATCAGTTCATTTCTATATTTTAGGTACAATGATAAATTTATGCAGGTTTGCATCATATTTCTTGTGTCTTGAGCCAGAGATCATGTAGCATTTGTTGGTGGTTTACTGTCCTGCAGCTACATGCAGCGTAGAGCTGTCTAGATGGAGTTGAACATGAATAGGTGCAAAAAAAAACAATAGGCTATTCAATACTGTGTAAAAGTGGTAGGTATATAGTTATAACATTGCAAGCAAAAAGTTGCAGATATAACAAAGTGCAAAGCATTATGAGTTAATAAATATTTGTATTATGATCCCTTCAGCTTTAAATCCCTTTGGTGTGAACTATCCTACAGTTTTACGAAAACTTCATGTTAATCAATCTAATATCCGTAGATTATTACCCCGTTGCTTGTGTTTGTAGACTCACGCATTGGGCTGTAAACATACAAAAGAATCAAGGGCTTTCTAACTCTGATGAGGTTTTTTTTTTTTTTTTTACTTTTTTGATAAATGCGTGAGCTGTAACATTTTATTTTCCTTTGTTATTTGAAATCAACATTTGAAAATTTCAAATTTGGCCTACTGAAATATGTATCTACTGAATATATATATATATATATATATGTGTGTGTGGTGTACCAAAAACACATTTATACCAAAAAAAGAGTGCCTTAGACCTTTGAACAATACTGTACATATAGGAAAAAGACACAGACTGAGCCTCTTATTTTTTTTATGAAATATTAAGAATTTTGTGCTTAGAATTAAAAATGTTTTTTAAAATTGTGGAACACAGTGCAGTCCTCATTGCCTTATTCCACAGCAAATGGGTTTTAAAGGGATATTTGCTGCCATTTTTTATTTGCACACAGTGTAAATTTCAGTTTTATACGATTCACACATACATATGCGCGCGCACACACACACACACACACACACGCATGTGTCTGAATATACATACTGTGCAGCTGCAATAGGCTGTCGCCTACAGCAACAGAGTGTAAATGGTGCAGAGGGAGTGAAGTAGAGCTCCGTTTTGAATTCTATCATTCATTTCCCCTTTGAAGTATTAACATTTTCTTACATTGTGCATCACCCCTTGCGCAGCACTCGCTCTTTCATTTCCATCCTCTGGCACATTCAGCATTTTATCCCTTTAAACACTATGATCCTATTTGTTAGGTAGAGTGTGTGGTAGGTGCAGGGGAGGTGGCCGTGTAATCTTTGCTGCGGTTCTTTATCCCGTTAGGCGAGCATAGGCGTATAGGGCTCACCCAAGGTGTGGACCTGCTCATGTGGAAAGAATATTTGGCTGGCTCTTTCCTTTTCGCCTGTAATGCCTTAGAGAGCGACCCTCCCCTTGTCCTGTGCTCCCTGATTACTGCAAACACTGATGGCCATAAAGGTGCAGCATTAAAACAGTCTTCTAATATACTGTCAATTTTAAGCAAAGTAAGATGATCGATGCTGTTTTACAGAAACATTTGAGCTTGTTTTCTAGCCTTATAAAATTTTTAATGATGAATTATATACATCTTCAAGCCCATCAGGTGTTTGCTTCAGTTTTTTTTAAATAAAGTAACAGTATTATTCCCAGTAATAAGGTTCCAATTGTATCAAAAATAGCATTACTTATTAAACAATACGTGCATATTGTCAGCGAGGTCAAATCTTCCTGGTTTCACAACGCCGAAGCTCAATAGACAGCTCAGTTATTCAAATTTATATGGACCTCTTCTGAGTAACCCAGATTTTCCCAAGCTTGATATTAGCATATGCAAGGCCCGGCCTATGCTGCTGTTTTCTAAAGTGGATGTAAATTCTAACTCAGTATTATACAGCAGATAGGAGATAATCTCTGCAGTAATGCATTGCAGCGGATAGGGGTGGGGTGAAGAATTCTGTGTGTGTGAGTGTGCATGAGGTACTGTACAATAGCCGGTGGCAGATGGTATACACAGTTGCAAAGCTCTTTCTAATGGTCATGCTAAACAGTTTTCCATCGTGCTTGTTTTTTTTGCAATATTTCAGTTAAAAAAAAAATGAAGGAAATTTTCAGTAAGAGGTGATGCATGATACAATTTTTAAAACGTCTTTGCCAGCGCGCGCTCCCTATTTTAAAACAAATATTAACACAGACAGATTACTAAGTGGAAATTTGCACTTGTGCAGTCCAAAAGGCTGAGGGAGCTTCAAGGCTCACGAGCAGAGTGCACATCTCTTTGGAATCCCTATGCAAACTAGGGCTTCAATAATGAAATGTATTTATGAGGGCTGGGAAGGGGGTCCCACTTTTGAAAGCCACTAGGCCAGAGTCTGAATGGGGATAGAAGGGGGAGGGGGCAGTCGGACGACGGAAAACAGGGGGTGTGCAGAGGGGTATGGGGGCCCCCAGCAGTCCGGGCCTCGTCCAAGGCAGCTGTGAAAAGGGGGTCCCGTCTTTTTCCCACGCCCAGCAAGACGTGAAACACTGCCACAGCTCGCTCGGGTCAAGTCCTATCATTAATATATACATGCAGACATACACACACAGAGTGAGATGTGTGTGTTTAAAGTTGTGCAACTTAACAAGCTGTCTGGGAAGCTCTGTGGCATAGAGACACCTGCTACTCTCCCAGAATTCTTTGCACCTCTCATCGGGGGCCTCTGGGCTTTATGGGACAACAATTAGGTCATAACTTCAAACTTGAACTTAAACTTGATAATGCACTGAATGGACTGAGTGTGATTTTTTTTTTATCATTCTGTGAATCTTGCATTGTTATTGTCATGTTTTAAAATAATACTCCCCCAAATGGAGTAATTTTTTTCAATAATGAGGCAATAATTTTCAAGATGTTTGACAATATAGATTTGTCAGTTTATGCTTTTTTTTTTAAATTTGGATTCATGCAGCACATGTAACATGGGTGGGTCTAGAGGGTGGACTAGGGTGACACAGGCCACTGCTGAAATCTGACTGGTCACTTCAGGTGCTACCCCATTTTTTAAAACTATGATAATCTGTCCAGTCAGAGGTGGGACTTACGATTTGCATGTTGTACTCTGACACCAGTGATTTGGGTTTATTTCCACGTCACAGCCAAGGCCCCAACTTACAGTTTCAGAGCTGAGTGTCATGCTGTCTCCAGCTGTGAGAACTTTGAACTGTTGTGCTGTGGGCCCTTCTTTCATTGGCTTAAAATAAATAAATTTACCCAAAATAGTTTTGTCATATGGGTTGGGTATTATACAACGTAGTTATTTAGAAAAAGGTTGACTTTATTATCACTCTCATAACTTCAGCCTTAAACCTGAATGTTGTGATTTGTTTTTAATCAAGGAAGCTGGTGCGTGGGGGCATGGGTGCATGTGTGCATGCATGTTAGGTATAGTATAATACCAGTTTTTTGGGTCTAATACAATACCAGTACTGGAACCTTCAGTATCTGCTGATACCAATCTGATGCCATCTTCCCTCTTAAAACCACTAATCTGTTAATAAATACATTTGTCTGGATGCACTTTTCTAAACTAGCCACATAGTCTACAACATCACTTAGCTGTGCAATAGAAGAACTGGATTGTATTATTATTATTATTATTATCATTATTGCAGGGGTGGTGGCCAAGTCGTTAGTGCACTTGGTTTCAATGCGAGTCAGGAAGGGCATCCGGTGTAAAACTTGTGCCAACTCAACATGCAGATCCACCTCGGATTTGCTGTGGTGACCCCGAGTGCAAACAAGGGAGCAGCCAAAGGGACTTACTACTACTATTATTATTATTATTATTATCAGTAGTAGTAGTAGTATTTCTGATATCTGATCCAGGAATTTTGGCCATTTTCAGATACTGAATCAAAATCATGTGTGTACTCTGTACTCATACTTCATGCCAACCCTGCATAAATACAGCAAGTCTGGATATGCCACTGGTTTGCACAGACAAACATGCTCTTGTTCTTTATTTGAGATCTTAAACTATGAATTGCTCAGTGTCTAAACACA
This sequence comes from Thalassophryne amazonica, assembly GCF_902500255.1. Lineage (NCBI taxonomy): Eukaryota > Metazoa > Chordata > Actinopteri > Batrachoidiformes > Batrachoididae > Thalassophryne > Thalassophryne amazonica. The sequence goes on along the minus strand of NC_047114.1, from coordinate 64,108,749 downwards.
CAGGTCTTCTTTAGGGACACACAAAATAAAAAAAATAAACAGAGGACGGAAGAGGATTAGAGGCAGATCTGGCAACTACAGAGGAATAATTTCCATTTGAACTCTCAGTGGAACCTTCACTTTCTGAAGAGAACAGTGATGTTTATTGGGGAGATTACAAATCGCCGTGTGATTAATCTGAAAATTTCACAATCACAATAAGTATCATGACAAGAAAAGCAAAGAAAGACAAGATGCATATAGTTAATGAGTTTATTTGTAACAAAGTTCACATTTTGTTGATTTTTCAGCACAGCACCCTGGTTTTACTTAAGCAGCCGCTCATTTGCGGTCTCACAGTGTCACGCACATTCTTCTCCATCTCTCTCCAAATACTGATGCACCAAACAAAACAGTGCAGCCTTTCCATTTGGTCCCTTCACATCTCTGTGTAACTGCATCCAAGCTACACAGAACGGTGTCACACTCATTCAGTTCCCCCTGCCTGTAGTGCAGCAGATAAATTCATTTTTTTCAGTGAAATACTTCACTTATACAAAGAAACATGAAATTTTCTACACATCTCCTACATAGGTTAAGTCATCATTTTCACTGGATGGCCACTCAAAATTTCTAGATGGCCGCCATTTTTCAAGATGGCCACCATGAAGTTTTGATCACATCAATTATGCCCTCCTGGCCATGTATTTGCGTTTCTTTGTTGGTTTTATAGAGCCTATGCAATGTCAGTTGGCAAAAGCATTGTTTTTTTCTTAAAATTTGGAAAAGCACACATGAAACAAGATGGACGACATACAATATGGCCGTCAAAATCATTAGTTGTTTGTCATATTTAATTTGAAAATAAATATTCACTTCTAAAATGTGAGAATGTTCTATGACAGTCATTCTAGCACATACATTTCTGAGCATTTATTGATGTCTTTGTATAATCTAGATAGTAGTTTTAGTGATCTATGTAGTTGGAAGGAGTGAATGTCAATGCACAACCAGGGCACACTGGTGACTTCACTGCTGTGAAACTCAGCATGGGGTTCAGTGTCAGCTACTAATGCTCCACCTGGCTTTACTAACTCCCAATATGGTAGAAAAGTACTAGTTGTAGTGTAGTGTAGTGGAAGCAGACACAAGATCCAAAAGGGGATCTGGTGGTAGGTGGAAGGTGACAGAAAAGAACACTGTTCCTTCAAATTGGCAAAGCTTTGTCAGGAACACTGACAACAAGTCAGAGTTGTTTCGCTTCCTGGCTGACAAAATTGCTGGAATGTCTTCAGCAAACTTAGTCATTGTGACCAAAGGAAACCAAGCCCTGAGCAACCATGGAGTGAGCCTGGGGGAGTTGGACATATGTTCTCATGAGGAGGCAGACAGCCGCCTATTTGTCCATGCCAGGTATGCTGCGGGACATGGCAGCAAGTCTGTTATGATCAAAGCCAATGATACAGATGTGCTGGTCATTGGCTTGAGTGTCTTCTCAACTCTACATAGTATGGGTGTGCAGCAGTTGTGGTTGGCATTCGGTCAAGGTTTGAGCCTTCGCTGGATTCCCATCCACGACCTGTCAGACTATGTAGGCCAAGAGAGGGCCACAGGAATGCTATTCTTCCATGCCTTCACTGGCTGTGATGTGGTCTCAGCCTTTAGAAACAAAGGGAAGAAGACAGCTTGGCAAACTTGGGATATGTTCCCAGAGGCTACCCCAGTATTTTCTAAACTGAGCAAGTACCCTTCGTCCATTGAGGATGCAGACATGGAGATTCTGGATAAGTTTGTGGTTCTCATGTATGACAGATCCAGCACAGTTGACAGTGTAGATGAAGCCAGACTTGACCTGTTTGCCAGGAAGCAGAGGTCGTATGAAGCCATCCCTCCTACCAGTGCAGCTCTGCTTCAACACACCAAACGTGCAGCATACCAGGCAGGATGCATATGGGCTCAGGCAATACTACGTCAGCCAGAAGCAGAGAGTCCATCTGACTGGGGCTGGGAGAAAGCAGGTGATGAGTGGAAGGTCTACTGGACAGCCAACTCAATTGTCAACATCAGTTGCAAAGAGTTGTGAACAACTCACCAAATGTGGCTGCAAATCTGGCTGCCGTGGCAGGTGCAAATGCTACAGGCTCGGACTAGCTTGTACAGGTTTGTGCAGTTGCAAATGTGACCTGTAAGCTGTCTCCTGAATGAGCTTATGATTTTTGTATGGGTTTGCTGAGTTAGTCGGCCTAATGTCTTTTGGAAAAGGACACATCTTCTTCCTATCTGGCCTGAAGTTTTTTCAGCTGCAAACCCACAAGCCACATAAATGAGCTCATACTTTTTTATTGATCTTCATTTGCTTATACTTACAGAATACAATTAAAATAGCACAAAGTGAAAGTGGTAAATATATTTTTCTTCCAAAAGGTGCACTAAATCAAATCATTGTCCGGCAAGACTGCCACTCATACAGTGCATATTTACTGGCTTGTAACTGCAAAATTGAGCCAGTGTCACAATGATGCACATGTGGATCAGTTCTATTTTCCCTAGATATCTATAGTCCATCTTTTCATTCATGAATTCTGAAAATATTTCATGACACGCAGAGATTGCATCTATAGGTATCTCACAACTCTTGCATTCAAAATAATTTAGGATACGTCAACGCCGTAACGGAACTAAAATTCCAGCCTTATAATTTGGAGTTTTCAATGCATTGTTGTGATTTGCTTCTATCTTCTTTATTACCACCATACGTTTGTGCATCATGTATAGCAATACAAATCCTAGAACCAAGTTCTCTTACCAGACAAACAAAAAAGAAAGTTTTCTATCGCAAAAGGGATTTTGGAAATTTTTCTCATAGCAAAAGGGTCCCTCGATAGTCATTTTGTTAAATATAATTCATCATAATGAAAAATATATATATGACTTATTAAATTAACTGTTCTGCAAAGTGGAACAGGAATGGAACACTTGAATGTGTATTCTTTTATATGTATAGCCAAAAAATGAGGGAAATCGGTACAACTGGCGGCCATCTTGAAAAAATGGTGGCCATATTGAAATTTTGCGTGGCTATCCAAACTTTTCAAAAGAGTTGGTCCTAGTGAGCAAGTGTGCCAAATTTTATGTTTCTTTGTATAACTGAAGTATTTTTCTCCTTATTTGCTGCACTACTGCTTCAGCTCCTCGCTGTAATTCCACCGTACGAAAGACAAGCTTGAGTATATGAGCAAGGATCTTCTCATTTCTCCTTCTCCTGCCTGTTCCTTCTTTACTATTCAGATAAGCTTCACATAGAGAGGGTGGGGTCCTTCTGATAAGCTCTGTCAGGTTTTGTCCGGGGTCACTGTGGCCACCAGGAAGTCCATTGCGAGGGGTTATGTGCCAGCTAGTGTTTGTTCCCAGAAGAAGTGTTTGGGCCCTAATGAGGTTTGTTGGTCTAGTGTGTGTGCTGCTATTTAAACATAACCCTTTGCAGCCATTGAAGGTCCACAGGCAAAGAGAGGCAGTGGAAACAAATCTTTAAACATGGCAGGTGACAGAATGCAGCACGGTTTGACTGATGTCAGAGGATAATATTGTATTATTGCGTAATGTCTGTGAAAACAGTGAGGCATATACAGTAGGTAGAGAAACAGCAAGTTAAATGTTCAGGTTTGAAGAACATCAATGCAAGAAAGTCCTTATTGCTCCAACACCCTTTTTAAATTTGGCCTCTGTGTACCACGACAACAGAGTTGGAATAAGACAATCAAGATGTGCTTATGTGAGATGATGAAGATGTGATTTTGTTCTAAATATATATCTTCAACCATTTAGGAATAACAGCCATTTTGTCTAATTAATTTTGTCTATCTGCTTAATAGAATCAGGGGTCACAGGAGCCTCTCCCATAGGACGTCATAGGACGTGAGACAGGGGACACCCTGGACAGGACGCCAGTCTATCACCAACCCAGTCTCACAGTGGTTCATGAGACTGAGTTACGAAAAGTACATTAATCTAAGGGTTCGTGCCGGGGTACGAAAATGGGGTGTTTTTCGTGATGTGGGAACAAATTAATTTTGTGATGGGGGTACGACATGTGTGGCGATGGGGGGAGGGGGTCTGGGGGGTTATGGTTAGGGTTTGGGGGAGGGTACAGACAATACTAATGCTATGGTTATGGTTAGAGTTAGGAGAAGGGGAAGATCATAGCAAAAAAAAAAAACGTCATGAAAATTGGGGCACGAAAATAAACATGAGAGTGATAATGCACTGAATGGACTGAGTGTGATATTTTATTAACATTCTTTAACATTTCACAGGACCACATACAGCCAGACAAATGTCTTTACAGTCACGGTCAATTTAAAGTTTCCAATTCATGTCTTTGGAGGTGGGAGCACCCGTAAAGAACAGACAAACTCTGCACTGAGGGGACAAGGTGGGAAGCAAACCCACAACCTTCTTGCTGTGAAGTAGTTATGTTTAGACAATTCAAGGGATGGATACATGAACATTTCTGACTCACTGCAAATGTTTAGGACCTCAGGTACATCAATCATTAAGAAACACAAATGGTATGGGGCGGGGTGTAAGTCTGCCTGGAGTAGGCACTTGTCAAAAACAGAGTGAATGTGCAAGAAGGAAACTAGTGAAGGAAGCCACCAAGACATCCATGAGATCTCTGAAAGAGTTTTAGGTTCCTGTGGCTGTGTTAGGATAAACTGTGCAGAGTGCAACTTTTGTCTGCTGCATTGCCAGTAACACGGTGGAAAGGCACAGAAAAGGAGAAATTATTAAAATAATTAACAATGTGGAATTTCAAGTATGGTTTGCCAGAAGACTCATAGGTGACTCGAATTTAGATATGATCAGTTTTCTTCTAATAAAATCCTTAGGATATCCTTAGAGGGTCGTGGTGAAACCAGATCATGGTCAAATTTGAACGTATATGATGTCCTCTCATTTGGGATACCTGGTTCAAATTTTGTTTCAATATTTGTTTCAGGTTATCATGGGCAAAATAATCAATACTCTGTTCAGGACAGTGGGCATTCCTTTGAGGATGTTTGGGAAATCTGATCACTCTCAAATTCACCAATGTCAACAATACATTCATTTGGGATGCTCAGTTTAAATTTGATGAAATCCTGATCAATTTCGCTCAAGTTATTATGTGCAGAAGAATCAGTACTCTTTTCAGTAAAGCAGGCAATGCTAATGTGTCCCTCTAAGGTCTTGAACTCATTGCCACTGGCATGGGAGGAAGGTGCTCCAGCCACAAGGGTTCCAATGTTTGTTTGTTTTTTTTTTTTTAGGTACAGTGTCTGAGGTTTACTTCATTGCACAGCACCTCCTGCTGGGCACTGATACACTTACAGGGTCTTGATGAAATCCAATAATGTTCAAATTTGAACTCATCCGAGATAGTGTTAATTTTGTCAGACGAGACAAGATGAAACATATTTGTCAATTACCATTTTTTTTCATAATGTAAATGAGACAATAACGACACTATGTTTTAGTTATAAACCCCTAAAACAAATGCATTATTGTTGACGAATAAAGACAAGACTAAAATGTTTTGCATAAAAACTGAAATAAAATCTCTCTCCGTTTTTGTCTTTTGAATGTATGGGATGTCCCCCGCATTCAAAACGTTCAAAAATCAGCTTTTAAAATCCATGAAATCAGACATCTGGGACATTGGTCATGTGACCTGCAGAACAATGTGGGCTCCATTTTTTAGTGAGTGAAAACACAGCAAACATCTCTGTGTGTTTTGTAGCAGTTTGAGTGACATCAGAACTGTGGTGCTGGCTGAACAGCCAATTAAAAAAATAAAATAAAAATAGGGCCTAAAGCAATTGACAACATTTTTCTGCTGAGCACAAAGTAACACTGTCACCTGTTTTTAATAACTCCACTCACGTTTAACAGTTTAGACGCTCTCATTCATAAAACAAACATAGCATAGCGGAAGTTTGACTAGTACAACTTAGATTGCAAGTTTTCAGATTTGCCGGATCTCAAATCAGAAGCAGCAAGTCCACAATTTATTCATCAACCTCCGTCAATGCTATTTAAAGATGTCAATCATTCTTGACTCACCTTTCTGTTGATTAAAGTCGCAAACGGGACTCTTGCATGTTGTTGTGGGCAAGAAACGAGAATCGGTTTTTTTTGTGCATTTGTTTTGCTTTTGTGTTCCTGGGAATATGCAGCTTGAGTGACTTGACCTTTGAACGTACCCAGCAGTCCCTGTGGCATTTAAACTTGAGTCATTGCGATGATGTCACGTGCTGGAGTGCACATGTGCAGGAGCCATATTGGTAGGCAGAAAACTCTTATTGTGCCACTCATGTGTGTCATATTTGAAGATTCACCGTTCAAAGCATGCACTCAGTGATCCATCACACGCTGATGGATCAGCTCAGCACTGTGCATGAAACCCATCAACATATCACATCCAGATGGATGACAATCCATTTTCAAGATTTTTGCTTTTGCTTTGCTTTAGTCTCGAGGATCAGATGTGGTGACATACAAGCCACCAATCAAATGAAAAGGATCCACTCAGCTGTTAATATAATAAATAATGAATGTTTGTGAGTGCAATGGTAAGAATATTTCTTGAGGTGAAAGATGGAATGTTCCATCTTTCACCAAATGAAATATTCTTTCCATTACACAAATGAAAACCTTCATTCTTTGTTTCATATAATGCCTAAAATAGATCCTTGTGATTTTATATTTTATTATTTTATAAACAAGGGGACTTACATTTTGGTGTGTCTGATCTTTTGAGGTCAAGAGGTTCAAAACAGTCTAACACGAACTTTAAATAGCAAGCCAATCCAAAACTGTTCTCACTCAACTTGCAAAGACAGTCAGATACTTCAAAAACAATCCCGACGATGTAGTCCATATCTGACGCCGTGCACTGACTTCTTTGTGTACAGACTGTCGTCTGCTTTTCTCAGTCCAACAGCGGTTTGACTTCAGCAAATACTGCAAATGCCTCCAGACGGTTTACGACATACTGATAATAATAATAAGTTTGTTCAAATTGTCATCTGTTACCAAAACAAACCCCGCCATGTTTGGTTTTAAGCATATGGTTTTAAGTTAAGCCGCTGCCGCTGCTAGTGTGAGCACGCCCGATGGCTGCGTTGTGCAATTGCACAAAACGTATAGTCCCAAAATTGCATGCAAAATAGCACCAAAATTACACAGTAAATGGACCACAATGGAAAACGCGACGAATAATCCATGTTTCATGACATACAAACTACCAATCAAATGACAAGGATCTATTCAGGCATTATATAACAACTTCTATTGAACTGAAAACAAAGTGTGTCAATGGTGGATATTATGGACAGTGGTATTTAGTGAAGGAATGATGGATACTGGAGAAACAAATGAGAGTCTTTGTGTTGATGAAGGGGAAAAATAGTTTGGAAAATGATGGCTCACATGCTGCCTCACAGTGTAAACTGTCACTCAGGATGCACAAAAAAGAAAACATCATTTGGCCATATTAGACAGTGAGACCGTCGTCTGTGTAGCGCCCTCACCCAGCTCTCTTTGTATCTACTTTGTCTTTCATTTTATTTGTAGGAAATATTTTTCCCATGGCAGTGCATGTGTATGAACTCCCTAATCTACTGTGTTTCCTTCAACTGCCTCCTTTCCTTGTGCATCTGCACTTTCCTTTGGCGCACTCCCTGTCTTATTGCTGGATGCTCTGTTGCTCCTCCACAGGAGGCAGAAAGTGTTTGGGCTCTCTCCCCTGTTTTACCAGTTTACGGGCATAATCCTGTGCACCGGCACAGTGAGCTCTCACTCCAGCCACGGGATCCTATTAGGCTCCCCAAGAGCTACAGCTTCTCCATAAACCTTCCAGCTTTTCCCAACCTCATGTCTATACCGTCTCCGGTCAGATGTGAAACACAGTCAACTGATGGCTTATTTTATTGCCCATTTATTTAACCTGTCAAAAAAAGGGTTGGGTGGGGGTCGTCTAAAGCTTACTTACTAATATTACAGTGAGGCCTTGTTAACGCTGTCACACTGACTCTGCTACAACAGTAACAAGCAGCTGTGAGCAAACAAGCTTGTTAAATAGCCTTCAGAGGAGCAAGAACGATGTTTGAAACAGATTGAAGTCCTCTGAGGATGTGATTCTTGCTGTTTGCTGCAAACAAGCGGCTCCTATATAAACTCACTATTCTGTCACTTCATACAAATGTGCATGACTATCATTATATTGCATTTAAAGCTATTACACCACAGCTCAATGCACTTTGATATTTCATTTCAGGGTGGGTGAACAATCTAAAAGCACGTAGTCTTTTAAAGTAAACATACTTCTTTATAAGCCACGTGTGCTTTATATCTTTATAATATTCTAAGGTTAAATTTCACCTCCATCTACACAAGTATCATTGCAGTACAACTTGACATCCCTTAGGCTCCAGCCTCGCTCACCCGCCCCACAACCACCACCACCTGACCCTTAACAGGACTGTAAACAGGTTCAGAAAATGAAAGAATGAATGAACTTGCCATCCATTTAATATGGTACCATGGATTCAGTATTGGTGCGTCATTTAAAGAAGCTGTGTTGTGTGTAAAAGTGTTTTGTCTACTTCTTACAGATAAATATAGTTGGACACTGAACATCCTCAAACTATAATCCTACGTCTGTGCACAGGATGTTGAAACTACCCTGCTATTAGTAAAATTTACCCATGAAATGGCTTGTTTTATACCTCTGTAACATACATATGAGGTCTGTCCAAAAAGTATCAGACCTTTTTATTTTTTGCAAAAACCATATGGATTTGAATCACGTGTGATTGCATCAGTCAAACTTGAACCTTCGTGCGCATGCGTGAGTTTTTTCACGCCTGTTGGTTGCGTCATTCGCCTGTGAGCAGGCTTTGTGTGAGCAGTGGTCCACCCCCTCATCGGATTTTTATTGCGAATAAATGTCTGAACGATTTGGAGCTTTGCTGCATCAATTTTTTCCAGAAACTGTGAGAGACCTCCAGGTGGACACCATTCGGAAAATTAATATGGCTTTCAGGGACGATTTTATGGGGATTACACAGATTAAGGAGTGCTCCAGCTGGTTTAAAGACCGCCCACATCTGCTGAGAGCGCGCCGCACTCCGAGCGCCGATCGACAGGCTCAAACCCCACTGAAACAACCAGATCATTTCCAACGTGAAGGCTTTGTTGATCCGGGACGTCGTCTGACTTTCACAAAAAGGCAGAAGGCGTGGACATCAGCACTTTTTCGGCACATTCTACTGTTACAGGAGTTTTTTTTCATGGAAAAAGAAGCGGAGGATTGCCCCACCGTGCCGCTCATGGCGCGGGACAAAATCACCTCCGTGTTGGTCTCACAGGACAGCTTTCAGACGGCTTCTGGTTGCTTTTCAGTCGTGTGAATATCCGAGAAATTGAGCATGAGCTGGACATGCCCCAACATGTCCTGTGAGGCTTCATCACGGCATTGCTTGTGCCATGCGGCTCCATCCTGACGCGCGGAATTCCTCCGCACGTCTGTCTCAATGTGCCGAAAAAGTGCTGATGTCCACGTCTTCCGCAACTCCTGTGCTAGTTAGACGACATACCGGATCAAGACAGCATCCAGTTTATAAATGAACGGCACATTCCACTGTTACAGGAGTTTTTGTCATGGAAAGAGGAGCGGAGGAATTCCGTGCGTCGCGGCGGAGCCACATGGCGCAAAGCAACGCCGTGATGAAGCCTCACAGGACATGTTGGGGCATGTCCAGCTCATGCTCAATTTCTCAGATATTCACACGACTGAAAAGCAAACGGAAGCTGTCTGAAAGCCACCTGAAAGCCGTCCAGTGAGACCAACACGGAGGTGGTTTTGTCCCGTGCCATGAGCGGCACGGTGGCACAATCCTCCGCTTCTTTTTCCATGAAAAAAAACTCCTGTAACAGTAGAATGTGCCGAAAAAGTGCTGATGTCCACGCCTTCTGCCTTTTTGTGAAAGTCAGACGACGTCCCGGATCAACAAAGCCTTCACGTTGGAAATGATCTGGTTGTTTCGGCGGGGTTTGAGCCTGTCAATCGGCACTCGGAGCGCGGCGCACTCTCAGCAGCTGTGGGCGCTCTTTAAACCATCTGGAGCACTCCTTAATCTGTGTAATCCCCATAAAATCGTCCCTGAAAGCCATATTAATTTTTCGAATGGTGTCCACCTGGAGGTCTCTCACAGTTTCTGGAAAAAAATTGATGCAGCAAATGTTATGTGCAGACGCGAGTTGAGGAGCGCGACCAGCGTCTGACTGAACCCAGCGCTAAAATATCCAGAAAGCAGTTCCAAAAACAAAACAAATTTATTTCCCTTTTGTGCAATAATTGTGTACAACATAAATGTGCGTTTGTCTGGCGAGGTGAAGGACGGCGTGCTCTCCAGCGCCCAAATGGATCGAAGTCCGACGCTTCTGGACCCAGACTCACCGCCGAACACCCCCCAGGTGGACACGACAAACTGACTCTGTGAAGGATGGAAAAGGTGAGGTAAGTCAACAGCTACAACAAATATCCTTCAAAGGCACACACTATCAGCAACACATTCAGGTCTGAATTTAAGCTTTATGTAAATGAGCAGCCTCTCACAACAGGTGGAGGATCATCATTCCGTACGCCACGGCAGTGAGAAGCGAGCTGCACAATTCTCATCAATGTTCAAATATACTGCGTAACAAAATACCAAATTACTGTTAACACTTATTCAGACAGTCATCACCTCTGATGTGTGCTGACAGCATGTGTCCATTATTATGCCTGTCTAAGAACACCTGGAGATACGTCATTGTTCTCTTTCTTGACGCTTATGTGACCGGGGCAATATGGCGGCTTCAACTCCTCCGAGCTGCATGGGCTCATCCGCAAGAGGAGCCAAAGGTCCCGTCGGAGGAGTCTCAGTGGGGCGAAGAAGAGGCAGCCCTGATCTGTGTCGGGGAAAACCCCGAGACGAAAAGACCCGCTCTGATGTCCGCCCTCTCTCGCGTCCACGCTCCTTTATCCGATCATCTAGACGAATAGCCAAAGATATCAGCTCATCTAAATCTTTTGGTTCGTCACGGACTGCTAGCTCGTCTTTTAATGAATCGTACAAACCATCCACAAACACTCCTCTCAAAGCTGCGGCTTCCCAACCGGACTGAGCAGAAAAAATTCGGAAATCCACGGAATAATCCGCCGCACTCAGCCTCCCCTTGGGTGACGGAGTTATCTGCACCGGTATCGATAGTGCCGCAGCTGGAGCAGCAGGAAGCAGAATGGCTTGCGCTGCAAGCTCCGTAATGCGAGCATCTGTTTGTTTAATTTGATTTGCGAGAGGCCATAATTGCTCCCATATTTTCTCCAAGTATTCTTGAACTTTTTCAGCAAAAGGAACCGCTTCTGCCGCTGGGTCCATTTTGGAATGGCCGGGAACTACTGTTATGTGCAGACGCGAGTTGAGGAGCGCGACCAGCGTCTGACTGAACCCAGCGCTAAAATAACCAGAAAGTGGTTCCAAAAACAAAACAAGTTTATTTCCCGTCTGTGCAATAATTGTGTACAACATAAATGTGCGGTTTGTCTGGCGAGGTGAAGGACGGCGCGCTCTCCAGCGCCCAAATGGATCGAAGCCCGACGCTTCTGGACCCAGACTCACCGCCGAACACCCCCCAGGTGGACACGACAAACTGACTCTCTGATGTGTGCTAACAGCATGTGTCCCTCACGCGTCCTCCTTCACAGGCACGATGTGTCAAACCCAGGCGCGGTCCTCAGCGTCTCACAACCGAACGTCACAAGGTCGAGTTCCCGGCAATTCTGCTTGAACCACTCATGGCTTAAATGCAGAATGCCATCTCATTATCTGCTTCAGCTGAAAGTCTTTAAGTTTACACGTGAGCATCATCCACAGGTGCAGCTAATAATGCTGATGAGGGTGAAGGACTCTTCTGCCAGCACCGTCTCCACAGACAAAAACCAGTTTGCATACCACCTGGAGAGCAAAGAAAAGAAAACAACACTAAAATGTCCAGCCAAACCCCCCAAACACACAACAGCAAAGCTCTAAATCGTTCAGACATTTATTCGCAATAAAAATCTGATGAGGGGGGTGGACCACTGCTCACAGGCGAATGACGCAACCGACAGGCGTGAAAAAATTCACGCATGCGCACGAAGGTTCAAGCTTGGCTGATGCAATCACACGTGATTCAAATCCATATAGTTTTTGAAAAAAATAAAAAGGTCCGTTACTTTTTGGATAGACCTCGTATATCACAGTTACTCTGACACAAATGGCAGTTTCTGGTGCTGAAAAATGTAGCCATGCAGAAGTGCCAAATCATGCAGTTCCTTGAGTGGCCACTTGAGGCTGGCTCCAAATGTAATTTATCACCCCCATGTTAAATTGTTCAACTTTACAGCAGAAACAAACATTTTTACAACTTGGTATTATATACTCATCAGTTTAAGCAATGTTTAAGACATAAAGTTATTAATAATTGTGGGTGTAGCCATTTTGAATGCTAGAAGCAAAATTTAGCCTGAAACAGCTGATTTTTTAATTTCTGTGTCTTGACTAATAGAATATCATATCTGGAATCCTATATGCCCAGTGAGCCAGTCTGTGCTTGTTAAAACGAAGGTAAAATTTGCAGTGTGAAGACATTTTTACTTTAAAGTTCTGTAGTTCTGGTCTTCAGTTCAACTTATTTTAAAATGGTGTCAGGCCTTAATGGCATTTGTGTTACTTTAACCTTCTACAAGGGTATTTAATTCTGTCCATTAACAAACAAAAATGAGAAAAATAGAGTCAAGGGACCCTTAAGTCCTTTGGACAAAGAAAGAGTAATTTTGACCAAATATCAGGAAAGTGGCATTATGTACCGCATAGTTATATGAATTTGCCACAGTGATTCAATGAGAAAGTCTAATTTTATTTTATTTATTTATTTATACTTCTGCCATGGAGCATAAGAATGTTTCAAGGTCAATGAAAATCCTTGTGTAGTTTAACATTGATTATATGCAGAATTATAGAAAAAAAATTACTGAGTAGTATTTAGTAATGAATTGAGAAATATGCAAATTGGCATTTTGGCCCTTTTGGGGCACCCCTTGGAATGATTCATTTTTATTGCCTGTAGCCTCCAAAAGAAACATTATGCAGAATTAGAAGAAAGGTTATTGATAATTGATATAATAAATCAAGCAGGGTAAAAAACTTTTTTTTTTTTTTTTTTTTTTTTGCCTTTCTTGGGGGCCCTGAGGGGCCCACAAGGATTCAGTCAGTACGTCCAGCTTACCATGACCAGACAGTGTCCAAATCATCGGGAGGCTGAGTGATGTTGATGGCATTAGTCCTCTGGACTTTGCACCTTGGTCAAGGACTAAAAAGGTTTTCTTGTGGAATGTTTTTGTATGGTGCAAGACGTTTTGTCATAATCAGAAGATTGCGTGTTTGAACTCTGCCTGGGGCCTTTTAGAGTATTTTCATCAGCTCTGGTTGGTCACAATGAACTCCTCCCAGTCTGAAGTACATAGGGTAAGTGCATTAAGGACGTCTAACTCCACGCTGCTATTTGAAGAACCTGCATTTAGTCAACATATTCTCATGAGTTTTGCTTGAGGACAGCATGGTGGCTTAGTGGTTAGCACTGTTGCCTCACAGCAAGAAGGTGATGGGATCGATTCCCACCTGTGGCCTTTTTGTTGGAGTTTGCATGTTCTGGCATCCTGTCCATGGTGTACCCTGCCTCACGCCTGTGACTGCTGGGATAGGCTCCAGCCCCCGTGACCCTTAATTGGAGTAAGCGGTTGAAGATGTATGAGTGAGTTTTGTATGGTATGATAGGATAAGAAAGGTTAAGTGTGACATTTCGTGTATATTCCTACAAATTCCCATGCACAATTACAATGGGCATTACACATTTAACATTCAGAAATGCATGTATACATTTGGGTTAAAGTTTGGATTAGGGATAGAATAACAATAATAATAGGCAAAAAAAAAAACAACTTTTTAATTTTGGTGGTATGATGGACTGGGCATAGGTGTGAAGAGCCTGTCTTAGTCCTGGTGAAAGGCGGCGTGACAGGCAGCAGTTCCTTACCATTTAAAGGGATAAACACAAATATTGTTTTTTGCAGACTCTACAATTTCTTTAATGCATTGCCTCAGTGTCTATGGGGCATTTATGTTTTTAAAACGCCTACATTAGCTTCTCAAAAAACTGTCTACTGTAATCTCTTTTGGTGTCAGCATGCTGATGCTTGCTGGTCTTTATTGTACTGTATGTTCTTTAGAATCATGGAAAACTTGGTCTGCACAATGCCTAATGCTGCTGACGTCGCTGCGTTTTGTTCCCCAAGTCCAAAGCCATGGGTCACAGTGTTCCTCTCTCCACCCCTCCCTCTCGCCCCCATCCTCTCTCATACACAAACATATCCTTTCGTCTCTCCTCCTGCTCTTCCCATCCTTCACTCCACTCCCATCTTGATAATGCAGCTCTTTTCTTTCTTGCGAGGTGAAGGGCTGCCCTGAACCAACATTGTCTTCTATGCAGGCTCTTGTGGGTGGGTGCAGGGGGTGGCGGGGGGATCCTATTGAATGTGAAGGAATGGGGAGTTAACACCCAAGTCTGAACCTTCTCAATGGGGCATTGTGTCTGAATCGTCCTCCAGCTCTTCCAATCTCACCCCATAACACACACCCCACCTCCACCCCAACCAGAGGCGGCTCTGGGTGCTGATATTCCCCCACTTGTCCCTCTGTTGTATAGTAAAAACATGTACAGAACAACAAATTCACAGACAAAGATTTTTTATAACTGGGCTTATTCATGGACAGTCTTATTCATTTTAAACAAGGGCACATTTGTTTCTAGTTCGGACAGAAACAAGGGCCAAACAACGGCCGAGGGCTGGTCATTGTTTGGCCCCTGAAGGAGGATCCTAAGATTTAAGAACAAAAGTGACACATAATGGATTATATTGCATTAGCATAATAACAGGCTTTCCGAATATCTCACCATGCAATATTGTATTGTAAACCATAGTGTCTGTTTCTCATAGGCACAGTTATAACACTATTTTATTTTTGCTGCTAAATAAATATAATTTCCAATGATGGGTACACAAAGGTTAACTCAGCCACATGGGGTGTGCAGCCAGTACATTCTGAGTGCCGGTCCCAAGCACGGATAAATGAGGAGGGTTGCGTCAGGAAGGGCATCCGGCGTAAAACAAGCCAACCGAACTATGCAGACTCAGAATCGAATTCCCATACCGGATCGGTCGCGGCCCGGGTTAACAACGTCCACCACCGGTGCTATTGCCCAACAGGGTGCTGGTGGAAATTGGGCTACTGCTGGGCGAAGACGACGAAGAAGAGGAGGAAAACATTGCCATGAACAGCGTGAGAAGAAGAAAACTAGAAGGGTGGAAATGAGAGTGGGGACTTGGAATGTTGGTAGTATGACTGGTAAAGGGAGAGCTGGCTGATATGATGGAGAGGAGAAAGGTAGACATATTGTGTGTGCAAGAGACCAAGTGGAAGGGAAGTAAGAGCAGGAGCATCGGCGGTGGGTACAACTTGTTGTACCATAGTGAGGACAGGAAGAGAAATGGTGTTGGGGTCATTTTAAAGGAAGAGTATGGTAAAAGTGTGTTGGAGGTTAAGCGAGTGTCTGACAGGGTGATGAGTGTGAAGTTGGAAATTGAAGGGGTGATGATGAATATCATCAGTGCATATGCCCCACAGGTTGGTTGTGAGATGAAGGAGAAAGAAGATTTCTGGAGTGTGTTAGATGAGGTGGTGGAGAGTGTGCCCAAGCATTAAAGAGTGGTGATAGGAGCAGACTTCAATGGGCATGTTGGTGAAGGGAACAGAGGTGATGAGGAAGTAATGGGTAGATATGGTATCAAGGATAGGAATGGGGAAGGACAGATGGTAGTTGATTTTGCAAAAAGGATGGAAATGGCTGTGGTGAATACCTATTATAAGAAAAGGGAGGAGCACAGGGTAACATATAAGAGTGGAGGAAGGTGCACACAGGTGGACTACATTCTTTCTAGGAGATGCAAGCTAAAAGAAATCTCAGACTGTAAGGTGGTAGCAGGAGAGAGTGTCACTAGACAGCACAGGATGGTTGTTTGTAGGATGACTTTAGAGGTAAAGAAGAAGAAGAGAGTGAGAGCTCAACAAAGGATCAGATGGTGGAAGCTGAAGGAGGAAGACTGTTGTGTGAAATTTAGCGAGCAGGTGAGAGAAGCACTGGTTGGAGGAGAAGCAATTTTAGACAACTGGAAAAGTACTGCAGATGTGGTGAGGGAGACAGCTAGGACAGTACTGGGTATGACATCTGGACAGTGGAAGGAAGACAAGGAGACTTGGAATGAAGAGGTCCAGGAAAGCATAAGGAGAAAGAGGTTGGCGAAAAAGTTTTGGGATAGTCGGAGAGATGAAGAAAGTAGACAGGAGTACAAGGAGATGCGGCGTAAGGCGAAAAGAGAAGTGGCAAAAGCAAAGGAAAAGGCATATTGCGAGCTGTACAAGAAGTTGAATAGTAAGGAAGGAGAAAAGGACTTGTACCGATTGGCCAGACAAAGGGACAGAGCTGGAAAGGATGTGCAGCAGGTTAGGGTGGTAAAAGATGCACATGGTAATGTGCTGACAAGTGAGGAGTGTGTGCTGAGAAGGTGGAGGGAATATTTTGCAGAGTTGATGAATAAAGAAAATGAGCGAGAGAAAAGGCTGGATGATGTGGTGAGAGTAAATCAGGAAGTACAAGAGATTAGCAAGGAAGAAATGAGGGCTGCTATGAAGAGGATGAAGAGTGGAAAGGCAGTCGGTCCAGATGACATTCCAGTGGAGGCATGGAAATGTCTAGGAGAGATGGCAGTAGAGTTTCTAACCAGATTGTTTAATAAAATATTGGAAAGTGAGAGCATGCCTGAGGAGTGGAGACGAAGTGTGCTGGTTCCTATTTTCAAGAACAAGGGTGATGTGCAGAGCTGCAGTAACTACAGAGGCATAAAGCTGATCAGCCACAGCATGAAGTTATGGGAAAGAGTAGTAGAAGCTAGGCTTAGAAAACAGGTGAAGATCTGTGAGCAGCAATATGGTTTCATGCCAAGAAAGAGCACTACAGATGCAATGTTTGCTCTGAGAATACTGTTGGAAAAGTACAGAGAAGGACAGAAAGAGTTACATTGTGTGTTTGTGGACTTAGAAAAAGCTTATGATAGGGTGCCAAGAGAAGAGTTGTGGTATTGTATGAGGAAGTCTGGAGTGGCAGAGAAGTATGTTAGGGTAGTGCAGGACATGTACAAGAATAGTGTGACAGCGGTGAGATGCGCAGTCGGAATGACAGACTCATTCAAGGTGGAGGTGGGATTACACCAAGGATCAGCTCTGAGTCCTTTCTTGTTTGCAGTGGTGATGGACAGGTTGACGGATGAGATCAGACAGGAGTCCCCATGGACTATGATGTTTGCAGATGACATTGTGATCTGTAGTGAGAGTAGAGAGCAAGTTGAGTCTAGTCTGGAGAAGTGGAGATATGCTTTGGAGAGAAGGGGAATGAAAGTCAGTAGAAGCAAGACTGAGTACATGTGTGTGAATGAGAGGGAGCCCAGTGGAATAGTGCAGTTACAAGGAGTAGAAGTGGTGAAAGTAGATGAGTTTAAATATTTGGGGTCAACTGTTCAAAGTAATGGAGAGTGTGGTAGAAAGGTGAAGAAGAGAGTGCAGGCAGGGTGGAGTGGGTGGAGAAAGGTGGCAGGAGCGATTTGTGACCGAAGAATATCAGCAAGGGTGAAGGGGAAAGTTTACAAAACAGTAGTGAGACCAGCTATGTTGTATGGTTTAGAAACAGTGGCACTACCAAAAAGACAGGAGGCAGAGCTGGAGGTGGCAGAGCTGAAGATGTTGAGATTCTCTTTGGGAGTGACAAGAATGGACAAGATTAGGAATGAACATATCAGAGGGACAGCTCAGGTGGGACGGTTTGGAGACAAAGTCAGAGAGGCGAGATTGAGATGGTTTGGACATGTGCAGAGGAGGGACCCAGTGTATATAGGGAGAAGGATGCTGAGGATGGAGCCACCAGGCAGGAGGAGAAGAGGGAGACCAAAGAGGAGGTTCATGGATGTGCTGAGAGAGGACATGCAGGTGGTTGGTGTGACAGAGGAAGATACAGAGGACAGGGTGAGATGGAAACGATTGATCTGCTGTGGCGACCCCTAACGGGAACAGCCGAAAGACAAAGAAGAAAAGAAGGTACACAAAGGTTATCTTAACTGCTGATCTGATAACTGAAAGGTTACCTGTAATAATGCTAAACCGTGGTTTAAAAAAAAACTAAAACATTAAGCTGAAGCTACCACATTTCGCTTTGGCTAAAACCCTGAAAAAACAGACTCAATGTGCTGAAATTTTAATATGTTGAAGCATAAACATGAAAGTTCCCAATAAAGAATAAGCACACCAAGATTAGAAGATGATGTACATAAATAATTAAATGAACAAATTAAAGTAAACAGCAGTTCCCATTAAACATACAGTTTACTGACTGTACAGAAAGTATTAAATTAACGCAAAATATTAAGAAACAAAAATGTATATGAAAATTATTTTAATAATTAATGCATTTAACCCTCCAGTTGATGCTTGTTGCCTTTGCACATTCTCAAGGTCAGTATACAGGTAGTTTAGCCTCGAGTGAAAACATCACTGAGCTCATACAAATACATGTAATTTGTTCACTTTTCAAAGGGGTCAGAGTTGTCAGTAAAGTCAATTTAATGTACAATGGTTCATTTCAGGTCATCTTAGTGTATAAATCTCACCGTTCAAGGCAATGATAGCTGTCAGCTGGCCGTTAGAAGCAAGTTAGAGACAATAACAAAAAAAAAAACAGCTGATTTCAATAAAACAGCATACAGCCTGAGCGTGTTTTCACCAAGCGGCAGTCACAGATGCATGAATTCTCGCCTTCGGATGGGCCACCGACCTTGAGAACTGTGTCAATTTCGCTTAATGGGTTATTTTATAAACAACTACAGAAACAAATGTATGATTTTAGGGTGTAAACACATTGACTGTTAAGCTTTTATAAGTTTTCTCTTTTTAAAGTGAGCAAAACTAAATTTAGTAGTAGCTAACTGGTCCACTAATGGTTAGCTTAAAGGCTAATCCTTTCCCAAAAAAAGTTATCTTTGCTAATTAGTTGCTAGTTGATTAGCTGAACTGTGTCCACCACTGATAGCTTCATACAAAAGTTAGTCCAAAATTACCATGAAGGTAAATACCTCATTTTAATAAGATGTGCCAGTGGTGGTGTTTTTAATTACTTCACCCTGAATATCACTGAAAGAAGAAGGAGAAGTTAAACAATAAGCACAGAAAAATGTGTCTGCTTTCACGATGTTTGGAGCATTTTCATTTGTGTTGTTGCAGTGAGCGCCTTGGAGCAGGTTGCAAAAGAGCAAGTTGGTGTTTTCTTCCCACATATTTTTAATCAAAGTGTTAGTGTTTACATTTGCATTTGCATTGAGCAGAGGGATGCCGAATGCCAAAGGTGGGATTTTGAAAAATAATTTCTATTTTTTTTTTTTGTTTTGCTTTCAGATGGAAACAAGGGTGGGTGGTTGGAAGGCTGGATGAAGGCTGGTGGATGACTGAACTCCGAGACCTGGAATAGCTCATCATTATTGCCACAGGCTCTCGTCTTCCTCCTCTCCTCCTGTGGCCCCGACCTCCATCCAGGGGTCCAGCGGCGCCAGCGGAGCCCGAGCGGGGAACGAGTGAGTGGGCTGGGAAGGATGGAGGAAGTCCCTAAAGGCAAGAAGTACCTCTGGAGTTTGCAGCATGCAGGAGAAATCAATATGAAACACAAGAGCTTCCACAGTTCTGAGTGGGGTTTCCTGTGTGTTAGTCTGTGGCTCCGGGGCCCTCAGACCTCTGAAGGACAGGCCCTGCATGCCCATCTCAGCTGCTACCCCGGCTCCTCAGACTGGACTTCACTCCTGAACTCCACTGGCTGTGTGTGGTTTTTCTAAAGGGGATCTCACCCCCCAACCTCCTGTCTCTGGCTGTCTAAAAACCAGTTTGGGAGTTCACCTTTTGACTCCACCCTCAAGCTCGACTTTATTCCCTGATCAGTTTTTACATTTGACAAAGAGACTGTACGATCTTTATTTTCTCTCCACGCCTGTTTGCTGTTGCGATGACGAGCTGTAGATTCATCTTTTCAACCATAAAGACATGCAGTATGAACAGCACTTTTTAAAAACCTCTGTGATATCTGTTACACTTTTTTTTTTTTTTGCCTGACTGAACAGCAAAGAGCTTCTACTGGAGATGGGTACACGGTAAGTTTTTCCTAATTAACATGATGAACATCACTAAACACATGGCCATTACCTGATATGGTATCCTCATTTATGTGCTGAATGATTACACCTCATTTTGTTCTGGAGGTACTAATTAAAGGGGTCATATTATACACCTCGTTACTATGCTATGATAGGCCAACAGGTGGTAGCATATAGCTAAAACAAAAATCCTGCATATATTGAATTGCTTCATTCTAATATGAACCCATTGTTTTTTTGGGGGGGGGACTAAACTGACATTGAGATTGGTGCTTTAAATGTAAAGGAGCTGATTTTCATCTAGTGTGTGAGAGTGACAAAGACTGCAGGGTGATTTACAGTCCAAATATAGACTTCCAGGACATAGGTCACAAGAGTCTAAAATGAGCCATTTCAGGGAAAGATGAACATCCCATCAGAAATACAGCATTTGCATCCTGTGAGCCCAAAAGGTAGCCAAAGATGTTCACAGATGTTGTGTATACCCATGCTGTACTAGCTAACACAGGTATCTCATAACTAATATATATATATATATATATATATATACACACACAACTCAGCCACATGGGGTGTGCAGCCAGTACATTCTGAGTGCCGGTCCCAAGCCCAGATAAATGAGGAGGGTTGCGTCAGGATGGGCATCCGGCGTAAAACAAGCCAACCGAACTATGCAGACTCAGAATCGAATTCCCATACTGGATCGGTCGCGGCCTGGGTTAACAACATCCGCCACAGGTGCTATTGCCCAACAGGGTGCTGGTGGAAATTGGGCTACTGGTGGGCGAAGACAACGAAGAAGAGGAGGAAAACGTTGCCACGAACAGCAGGAGAAGAAGAAAACTAGAAGGGTGGAAATGAGAGTGGGGACTTTGAATGTTGGTAGTATGACTGGTAAAGGGAGAGAGCTGGCTGATATGATGGAGAGGAGAAAGGTAGACATACTGTGTGTGCAAGAGACCAAGTGGAAGGGAAGTAAGAGCAGGAGCATCGGCGGTGGGTACATGGTGAGGACAGGAAGAGAAATGGTGTTGGGGTCATTTTAAAGGAAGAGTATGTTAAAAGTGTGTTGGAGATTAAGCGAGTGTCTGACAGGGTGATGAGTGTGAAGTTGGAAATTGAAGGGGCGATGATGAATATCATCAGTGCATATGCCTCACAGGTAGGTTGTGAGATGAAGGAGAAAGATTTCTGGAGTGTGTTAGATGAGGTGGTGGAGAGTGTGCCCAAGCATGAAAGAGTGGTGATAGGAGCAGACTTCAATGGGCATGTTGGTGAAGGGAACAGAGGTGATGAGGAAGTAATGGGTAGATATGGTATCAAGGATAGGAATGGGGAAGGACAGATGGTAGTTGATTTTGCAAAAAGGATGGAAATGACTGTGGTGAATACCTACTTTAAGAAAAGGGAGGAGCACAGGGTAACATATAAGAGTGGAGGAAGGTGCACACAGGTGGACTACATTCTTTATAGGAGATGCAAGCTAAAAGAAATCACAGACTGTAAGGTGGTAGCAGGAGAGAGTGTCACTAGACAGCACAGGATGGTTGTTTGTAGGATGACTTTAGAGGTAAAGAAGAAGAAGAGAGTGAGAGCTCAACAAAGGATCAGATGGTGGAAGCTGAAGGAGGAAGACTGTTGTGTGAAATTTAAGGAGCAGGTGAGAGAAGCACTGGTTGGAGGGGAAGCAATTCTGGACAACTGGAAAAGTACTGCAGATGTGGTGAGGGAGACAGCTAGGACAATACTGGGTATGACATCTGGACAGTGGAAGGAAGACAAGGAGACTTGGTGGTGGAATGAAGAGGTCCAGGAAAGCATAAGGAGAAAGAGGTTGGCAAAAAAGTTTTGGGATAGTCGGAGAGATGAAGAAAGTAGACAGGAGTACAAGGAGATGCGGCGTAAGGCGAAAAGAGAAGTGGCAAACGCAAAGGAAAAGGCATATTGCGAGCTGTACAAGAAGTTGAATAGTAAGGAAGGAGAAAAGGACTTGTACCGATTGGCCAGACAAAGGGACAGAGCTGGAAAGGATGTGCAGCAGGTAAGGGTGGTAAAAGATGCACATGATAATGTGCTGACAAGTGAGGAGTGTGTGCTGAGAAGGTGGAGGGAATATTTTGAAGAGTTGATGAATAAAGAAAATGAGCGAGAGAAAAGGCTGGATGATGTGGTGAGAGTAAATCAGAAAGTACAAGAGATTAGCAAGGAAGAAGTGAGGGCTGCTATGAAGAGTGTCTTTCAAGCACACGTTTGTGGCGAGACGTGACCGTCGCTCCTGCAAGGATGCGGGACTTCTCTGTGTTCCCAGGGTGAAGAAGTCAGCAGGTCAAAGAGCCTTTTCTCATTGTGCACCCATCCAGAGGAACAGTCTTCCTGCGACCGTGAGGCAGTCAGAGCGGAGGCATCGGTGGAGGCGGTTCATCCAGGCCCGAGGCGTCAGCTAGATCTGAGGCTAACAGCGGCTACGTCCGAGGCTAGCAGCGGCTACGTTCGAGGCTAGCAGCGGCTACATCCGAGGCTAGCAGCGGCTACATCCGTGGCTGGCGGCGGAGGCATCGGTGGAGGCGGTTCATCCAGGCCGAGGCATCGGTGGCGGCGATACATCCAGGCCCGAGGCGTCGGCTACATCCGAGGTTAACAGCGGCTACGTCCGAGGCTAGCAGCGGAGGCATCGGTGGAGGCGGTTCTTTCAGGCCCGAGGCATCGGTGGCGGCAATACATCCAGGCCCGAGGCGTCGGCTACATCCGCGGCTAGCAGCAGCTACATCCAGGGCTGGCGGCGGCTACGACCGTGGCTGGGGCGGCTGTGAACGAGGTTAGCAACGGGGAGGGTTGGGGTGCGGCTACCGGACCTGTGGTGGTGGAGGCTACTGGTGAGAATTGTTTTTGTAATCAATAGTGGCCATACTGAGCCACGACAGTCGGCATGGCACCACCCAGGAAAACAGATAAACTCGAGGAAGATATAGAGGAGATAAAGACCTCATTAAACCATATATCAAAAGACATGTCTAATCTAGACAAACTGATGGTGGAAATTAAAGAACTCCAAAATCTGGTTAAAGAGAAGGACAAGATCATTAAGAAACTTGAGCAACGTGTAGATGAACTTGAACAATTTACTAGAAAAGATGACGTTATAATATCTGGACTAAAAACAAGGCATCGGACATATGCAAGGGTGGTGGATTCTGGTGGAGCCAGTGGGGAGGATGCACCACCTGAAGAAAGACAATCATTGGAACAACAAGTTACAAACTTTTTATATCAAAAAGGTGTTGTCATCCATCAAGACACAATATCAGACTGTTATACTATTCCAACTAAAGATAGAAAAAATAAACTATCTAACATTGTTATACGATTTACAAGCAGAAAATATAAATATGAGTTATTAAGACAGGCAAAGAATTTGAAAGGAACGAGTGTCTATATAAATGAGCATCTAACAAAAAAAAATGCAGATATTGCTAGGGAAGCAAGACTACTAAGAAAACAGAAACATATTGTTGCTACATGGGTCTGGAATTGTAGGGTGTGGATTAGAGTGAAAGAAGGAACAAACAGTATACAAATCAAAAACATGGAGGACCTTACGAAATACAGACCTGAATAGACAATCAAATATAACATCTGTTGGTAATTGGACCAACAAAAAATCAGATCAAACATGGAAACAGAGGATAAAATATATGACATAGACACTAATATTGATGAAAGTATATTTGACTTAAAAACGATTGGTTGTGAGTATTATACGGTAGAACAGCTGAATAGTGAAAAAATTGCAGAAGATACCCTGTCACTCATACATATAAACAGTCGAAGCTTGTATTGTAAAATGTCACAAATAAAAGATTATTTAAATCAGTTTAAAAATAGATTTAGTATTGTTGCAATCACTGAATCTTGGCTTAAAGATGATCTCATGGATGAAGTTCAAATGGAGGGATATGAGCTGTATTTTGTAAACAGAAGATATAAAAAAGGCGGTGGTATTGCTCTGTATACAAAAACAGATCTGATGTGTACAATTGTTGAAGAAATGACAATTATGAATGATGTCATAGAAATTGTAACAGTGGAACTTGTACATGAAACATCTAAGAATATTTTAATTAGTTGTGTATACAGAGCACCAGATTCTTGTGTTGTGAAATTTACAGATAAAATAATTGAATTATTCCATCAAATTAAAAACAAAACGCTTTTTATGTGTGGGGACTTTAATATTAACATAGAAAGCTCCAGCTGCCAAAGATTAAGTGATTTTGTGAATACAATGTATAGTTTGGGGTTATTCCCCTTGATAACAAAACCAACCAGAATTACATCGCAAAGTGCAACGGTAATTGATAATATATTTACAAACAGAACAGATGAAATTATCAAGAATGGGATCTTCATGACAGATATTAGCGACCATTTACCAATTTTTTCAATATTTAAATATAAAAATAGGTACAACAAAAAAACTGATATAAACTTTAAAAGAGATAAGTCAGTAAAAGCCTTAGAGGCATTAAAATATGACCTTAAAAATCAAAACTGGGAAGAAGTTTATGTCAGTGATGTTAATGTAGCATATAACTCATTTATGAAAATATTGATGAAATCATACAATAAAAATTGTAAATTAATTGAAATTAGTAAGAAAAGAGTAAATAAACCATGGCTGACAAAGGGAATAAAAAATGCTTGTGCAAAGAAAAACTATTTATACAGGTGCTTTTTAAAATTGCAAACAAAGGAATCAGAACATAAATACAAAAAATATAAAAATAAACTATTAACAATAATTAGGAAACAAAAAAAAGATTATTACAGTGAAAAACTAAATAAGAGTAAAGATAATATGAGGGTAACATGGGGAATTATAAAAAGTGTGATTGATAGTGATGGAACGAAAGAAACTATTCCAAATTACTTTGTTAAGGAAAATAAAGAGATATATGATATAAAAGAAGTTGCAAATGGGTTTAATGATTATTTTTCAAATGTAGGGTCAAGTCTGGTGGGAAATAAACCAATAATAGAAGATAAATTATGTACATTGGTAAATACGGTCAATAGTATTTTCCTGGACAATGTGGAAAAAGATGAAATAAGAAATATTGTAAAAAACTGTGTAAGCAAAAGATCAACTGACCATGAAGATTTAGACATGATGACTGTAAAAAGTATAATAGAAATTGTTATTGAACCATTTACTTATATTTGTAATCTGTCTCTGTCAACTGGGGTTTTTCCAGATGAAATGAAAATTGCTAAGGTAGTCCCATTATATAAAAATGGAGACAAACATAATTTTTCTAATTACAGGCCAGTATCATTGCTTCCACAGTTTTCTAAAATTATGGAAAAAGTTTTTGTAACAAGATTGGATAAATTTATTGAGAAACATCATATTTTAAATAATGCTCAGTATGGATTCAGAACAAAACATTCGACAGCTATGGCAATTATGGAACTAATAGAGAAAATATCAACAACAATAGATAATAAGGATTATTTTGTAAGTATTTTTATTGACCTGAAAAAGGCTTTTGATGTTATAGACCACTCAAGATTGCTCCACAAGTTACAACAATATGGAATAAGAGGTGTTGCACATCAGTGGGTAAAAAGCTACTTAGAAAATAGAAAACAGTTTGTTCAGATAAATAATACCAAATCAGAATTGTGTAACATTATTTATGGAGTACCACAAGGATCGGTACTTGGACCCAAACTGTTTATTTTGTATATCAATGATTTTGTGAATGTATCCAATGTGCTTGGCAGCATTTTATTTGCTGATGATACAACGCTGTTTTACTCTGGATCAGATATACAGGAAGTAGCACAAGTGATAAATACAGAGTTGGAAAAAGTTAAACATTGGTTTGATATAAACAGATTGTCACTAAATATTAATAAGACAAATTTCATATTGTTTAATGATAGAGCGAAAGAAAATAATGTGTCATTACAAATAGATGGAATGGATATACAAAGGGTAAAAGAAATGAAATTTTTAGGAGTCATGATTGATGAAGATCTTACATGGAAGTCACACATAAATTACATAAAAGGAAAAATAGCGAAAGCCATTGCTGTTTTGCATAAAGTAAAATATTCATTAAATAGTTATGGTTTATTAACATTGTACAATTCATTGATTGTCCCATATTTAACTTACTGTGTAGAAATCTGGGGATCAACATATACAACCTATATACAACCTTTATTTATTTTGCAGAAAAGAGCTTTAAAAGTGATTAGTAACAGTGGTTTTAGAGATCCATCTAATCCATTGTTTATTAAGTATAGGGTACTTAAATTTCATGATTTAGTTGATTTGAAAATATTACAAACGATGTACCAAGTTAATAAAAATACTTTACCAACAAACATTCAAAATATGTTTGAAAAAAGAGTAAGTAGTTATAAATTGAAAGGAATAGAAGTCTTTAAAAAACCAAGATTTAGAACCAAAGTAAAGGAAAGGAGTATTGCAGTAAATGGTGTCAAATTATGGAACAATCTTAATAAAGAAATTAAAGAATTAAGGTCACTTAAATTATTTAAAAAACATATTAAATTAGATGTATTAAGTAAGTATGAAATTATGAAGTAAGTCAGTGGGCTGCAAGAAAGTAAAAAAAAAAAAAGTAAACTGTTAATAATGTTTGGAGTGTCTTAAGTTTAAATATAACCTGTCAGTGATGTAATCTATTAATTAATGGTCATAATTATGAAATGGGTCAGTGGTATGTGACAAGTTAAAGAAATGCAATCTGTTAAATAATGTTGACTATGATGCTGTATATTGAAAGATTGTATTGTTAAAAGGGGCAGAAATCATAAGACTTGTTCTTCTTTCTGCTCCTTTTCATTCTGGTATTGTGGTGCTTTTGTTTTTTGCTTTTCTGTTTTTCTTTTAAATGAATGAAATAAATATTAAAAAGAAAGAAAAAGAAAAAGAGGATGAAGAGTGCTCTGAGAATACTGTTGGAAAAGTACAGAGAAGGACAGAAAGAGTTACATTGTGTGTTTGTGGACTTAGAAAAAGCTTATGATAGGGTGCCAAGAGAAGAGTTGTGGTATTGTATGAGGAAGTCTGGAGTGGCAGAGAAGTATGTTAGGGTAGTGCAGGACATGTACAAGAATAGTGTGACAGCGGTGAGATGCGCAGTCGGAATGACAGACTCATTCAAGGTGGAGGTGGGATTACACCAAGGATCAGCTCTGGGTCCTTTCTTGTTTGCAGTGGTGATGGACAGGTTGACGGATGAGATCAGACAGGAGTCCCCATGGACTATGATGTTTGCAGATGACATTGTGATCTGTAGTGAGAGTAGAGAGCAAGTTGAGTCTAGTCTGGAGAAGTGGAGATATGCTTTGGAGAGAAGGGGAATGAAAGTCAGTAGAAGCAAGACTGAGTACATGTGTGTGAATGAGAGGGAGCCCAGTGGAATAGTGCAGTTACAAGGAGTAGAAGTGGTGAAAGTAGATGAGTTTAAATATTTGGGGTCAACTGTCAAAGTAATGGAGAGTGTGGTAGAGAGGTGAAGAAGAGAGTGCAGGCAGGGTGGAGTGGGTGGAGAAAGGTGGCAGGAGTGATTTGTGACCGAAGAATATCAGCAAGGGTGAAGGGGAAAGTTTACAAAACAGTAGTGAGACCAGCTATGTTGTATGGTTTAGAGACAGGGGCACTAACAAAAAGACAGGAGGCAGAGCTGGAGGTGGCAGAGCTGAAGATGTTGAGATTCTCTTTGGGAGTGACAAGAATGGACAAGATTAGGAATGAACATATCAGAGGGACAGCTCAGGTGGGACGGTTTGGAGACAAAGTCAGAGAGGCGAGATTGAGATGGTTTGGACATGTGCAGAGGAGGGACCCAGGGTATATAGGGAGAAGGATGCTGAGGATGGAGCCACCAGGCAGGAGGAGAAGAGGGAGACCAAAGAGGAGGTTCATGGATGTGCTGAGAGAGGACATGCAGGTGGTTGGTGTGACAGAGGAAGATACAGAGGACAGGGTGAGATGGAAACGATTGATCTGCTGTGGCGACCCCTAACGGGAACAGCCGAAAGACAAAGAAGAAGAAGATATATATATATATATATATATATATATATATCCAAATATAAATGACCTTCTGCCGAAGAAACATTTATCAAAGCTTTAGTTTTCTGTCACAGTACATACTGCTGTGTCATAATGATTCCCAACAGATAACGTAAAAGTGTAATTTCTTAAGAATACTCAAGTTATTATATCACAGGTTTGAATATAGTTTAAAAAACGTCACTTTTTTCCTTTGAAAATTTTGCTTTGAATTTTCAACAGTATACCTACACCATAGACATACTATACAACTGTTAAAGTAATATTAATGCTAATACTGAGATATTATGATACTTTGTTTTGAATTTTCAGATATTCCCTGCAATTAGCATAATGTGTTACTCAATGTGAATTAGTGAGTCTGTGAGTCAGTTAGTCAGTGAATGGGTCTTTACATTATCTGTCAGTAACTCTGTAAAAATTGCTGCGTATACAGATAATATTCTTACAGATCAAGCCAAGGACTTAGCGTAGCTTGTACTATTTTGGGCCATGTTGGCATCTTTTACGTAATAATTTGCAGTTATTCTTTTATATATTAGTTTAAATGGACATGTCAGATGGTGGGTGGACGCTTTGGCCGTGAGCGTTTTGGTGTACTGCTAATACATGCTGACAAATATTAGTGTAACATTAAGGTTGGACATTCTAGCACACTAGAAGCTCAAGTAATCTTTCTTTTCAACATTTATCTTAAACTACATTTCCATTTCTATTAAAACAAAGGGCTAGTATTAGGGTTAGGGTGTGAAAGATGTAATTTCCGACAAAAATGTCCACATTATGGCATATTTTTGGCCAAAACATCCTAGGACGTGTTATTTTTCCCCCGGTTCTTTCTGTAACACTGCCCCTCACAAAGGGCAAACTCTAACTATTCCGCACTTTTAAATTTATTCAAAGTCACAGTGAAAAAATATCAGGCCTGGATTCTGTAGAACTTCTCTGACAGACGAGATCCACCCCTACAGAATCCCGAACATGGAAACAGCTTTTATAAAATATTTCATAGGCGTGACAAAGGCAGACCTTATTTCGCAAAATCCTTTCCTTATTGGACCCCGTGGGCAATCAAGGGAAGTCCAACCCCCTGCCCAGGACCCGCGCCGTAATGGAACATATATGATTTATAATGTAACCTAACTCTCTTTGTCCTAAATGGTAAAAAAAACTGGTTAAATCCGGTTCGACATGCACATACCAACAGAGAACAAAGGAAAGTAAGAATAAGAGTGAAAACTAAGCATAAAATCCTAAGTAAGATAACTACTTTAATATCAAAATGAGTACAGAAAACAAATAAAGAAAACCATAAATGAACATACATATATATCTAACAGACGGAACATTTGACAGTGTTGAATGTCCTAGTCCAAAACGTATGGCTGAAATGTCCTTTGGTCCAGTAGCATGTCTGAGCATGTTTAGGCACATGTAAAGTTGTGCTATTTTTGAAGCCTTGTTGCTAATCACAGGGTCCTGGTGGCCACTAATGTTATTTCTGCTAACAATAAAATTTCCAAAGCAACTTGATAGGGATGTCTCTGTATATTATGGTAATTTTGCATGTTCAAAGATGCTAATATGTTTCAAAACAGCAGCTACTTGCAGAGATTTTGCAGACCGTCTCACTCTTGGACTTACTCAATTCTCTTTCCTTGCTAATAGCAGCACACACAAATTTCTTTTCTTCACCTTTTCATGTAACTATGGCACACTCATGCTGTTAAATATTCAAACACGCTAATTTTTGTGTGTTTTATGAGCCAAATTTGAACATGCGACATTGTAATGGTCACTTTGTTTCAGTTCTCTACTCATCACCAAAAGGCCAAGCTATTAGAAGCAGCTGAATGTTTGATCAGAAATTAAACTTTTAATATCCATCGGAGCATCATCTGTTGAGTATTATTAGGATACAACAGCATATCTGGGAAGTAAAAATAAAAAATGCAATGCATACATTGGACAAGCAGAGGAAGGTCATTAATATATGTAGGTCTTGAGATGTTTGTGTTAGCTACTAATGATAAGTGCTGGATGGGATCATGACAATCGTGTTTTACATCTGTTGGGGCTTTTGGCAATCGAGTGACGTTCTGTGCAAATAAGATATTTCTGGTGGGGTGTCTTTTCGTTGTCTCCGGTGTTTTAGTATGGTGGCCAAGAAAGGCCACAGCACTTCCAAATTAAGACAAACTAGAGAAAGCAAATAACACATATTCAAAAAAAAAAAAATCTATTCAGCAAACAGGCAGTTGCATAAAAACATATGGCAAACCCAGAGAACACAAATATATAGTGGGTAAAATAAATATTTAACACATCACCATTTTTCTCATTATTTACATTTCTAAAGGTGCTACTGACATGAGATGTCCATCAGATGCCAGTAACAACCAAAGTAATACAGACATATAAAGAAACCAAAACAAATAAGTACAGAAATTAAGTTATGTGTAATAATGTGAAATATTACAGGGAAAAGTATTGAATACCTGAAGAAAGGGAGGTGCAAAAAGGCATGGAAAGCCAAGACACCAGCTGAAATCTATCAGTAATTAGAAAGCAATCCTACCTCTTGTCAGTGCAAATTAATGTCAGCTGGTTCAGTCCCAAATGATGGCCTATAAAAAGGTGTCTCATTACCAAGGTGTCACACAAGAAACATATCATGATGGTAAAAGCAAAGAGCTCTCTCAAAATCTTTGCAACCTTATTGTTGCAAAACATACCGATGGCATTGGTTACAGAAAGACTTTGAAAGTTCTGATTCTTCCAGTGAGCATTGTGGGGCCATAATCTGAAAGTGGAAAGAACATCATTTCACAATAAACCGGCCACGACCAGGTGCTCCTCGCAAGATTTCTGACAGAGGAGTGAAAAGAATTATTTGAAAAGTTGTCCAAGAGCCAAGGACCACTTGTGGAGAGCAAGTGAACAATTGTTTCAAAGAAAACAATAAGTTGTGCACTCAGAAACCATGGCCTATACACACACTCCATCCAGACTCCATTGCTGAAGAAAAAGCATGTTGGAGCTCATTTCGGCATCAAACGTTTTGATGCCGAAGCCTCAGGTCTTCTTGAACAAGCTCGGTGCACCGATCTTTGGGCAGTTTTTCCCATTCCTCTTTGCAGCACCTCTCAAGCTCCATCAGGTCAGATGGGGAATGTCGGTGCGCAGCCATTTTCAGATCTCTCCAGAGATGTTCAATTAGATTCAGGTCTGGGCCACTCAAGGACATTCATAGAATTGTCCTGAAGCCACTCCTTTGATATCTTGGCTGTGTGCTTAGGGTCATTGTCCTGCTGAAAGATGAACTGTCACTCCAGTTTGAGGTCAAGAGCCCTCTGGACAGACCAGTCTCACGTTTTTTTTTTTTTTGTTTTGTTTTTGTTTTCATGCTCCCGTCATGAAATTAGTCAAATTTTCGTGACGGGGTTTTGTTTAACTCACTATTACTAACCCTACTCCTTCACCCAACCCTAACCATAACCACCTGACACCCCCCCCCCCCCCCCCCACTTCACTTTTAATTTCATACAGCCGGAATGAATTAGAATGAATTTGTGCTGCTGTGACGAAAATGAGGCGCTTTTCGTCACAATATCACAAACCAATAGATTAATGTATATTTCGTGCTGCTGAATCACAACTTGCCGTGAGACCAGGTGGGTCTGGAGCAGGTTTTCATCCAGGATGTCTCTGTACATTGCTGCATTCATCTTTCCCTCAATCCTGACTAGTCTCCCAGTTCCTGCTGCTGAAAAACATCCCTACAGCATGATGCTGCCACCACCATGTTTCACTGTAGGATGGTGCCTGGTTTCCTCCAAACATGATGCCTGACATTCAGGTCAAGGAGTTCAATCTTTGTCTCATCAGACCAGATAATTTTGTTTCTCATGGTCTGAGAGTCCTTCAGGTGCCTTTTGCCAAACTCCAGGTGGGCTGCCATGTGCCTTTTACTGAGATGTAGCTTCTGTCTGGCCACTGTACCATACAGGGCTGATTGGTGGATTGCTGCAGAGATGGTTGTCCTTCTGGAAGGTTCTCCTGTGTCCACAGAGGAATGCTGGAGCTCTGACAGAGTGACCATCGAGTTCTTGGTCACCACCCTGATGAAGGCTCTTCTCCCCTGATTGCTCAGTTTAGACGGGCGGCCAGCTCTAGGAAGAGTCCTGGTGGATCCAAACTTCTTCCAGTTACAGATAATGGAGGCCACTGTGCTCATTGGGACCTTCAAAGCAACAGAAATGTTTCTGTACCCTTCCCCAGATTTGCCTTGAGATAATCCTGTCTCAGAGGTCTACAGACAATTCCTCTGACTTCATGCTTGGCTTGTGCTCTCACATGCACTGTCAACTATGTAAAAAATCTAAAAAAATAAATAAATAAATAAAAAAAAACTTTTTCACCTTGTCGTTATAGGGTATTGTGTGTAGAATTTTGAAGAAAAATGTGAATTTCACCCATTTTTTAATAAGGCTGCAACATAGAAAAAGGAAAAAGTGCCACACCGTCAATACTTTCTGGATGTGTGGACAGATGAGGCCAAAATTTAACTCTTTGGATGCCATAATACACACCGTAAGTGGCACTACTCATCACTTCAAAAACACCATACCGACAGTGAAGATTATGGTGTGGGGCTGTTTTTCAACAGACAGCAATGGCAAATTCCATATCATTGAAGGAAGAATGACTGGTAAACTGTATCGAGGCATTCTTGATAAAAATCTGCTGCCATCTACCAGGATGCTGAAGATGAAACGAGGGTGGATATTTCAGCAAGACAGTGATTCCAAATACACAGCCAAGGAAACTCAGTTGGTTTCAGAGAATGAAAATAAGCCTGTCTTGAATCCAATAAAAAAAATCTATGGAAAGAGATAAAGATCAGAGTTCATAAAAGGGGTCCACGGAAACTTCAACATTTGAAGACTGTTTGTGTGGAAGAATGAGCTAAAATCACACCTGAGCAGTGCATGCGACTAGTTTCTCCATACAGGAGGCATCTTGAAACTGTCATTACCAACAAAGGCTTTTGTACGAAGTATTAAATAAATTTCAGTAAGCGTGTTCAATACTTTGTCCCTGTGTCATTTCATTTTATTACACATAACACTAATTTCTGTACTCATTTGTTTTGATTTCTTTAGATGTGTAGGTTACTTGGGTTGTTACCAACATCTGGTGAAAGGTTCATGTCAACTGCACCTTTAGAAATACGAGGGCTGTCCATAAAGTATAGGTCCTTTTTATTTTTTTCAAAAACTATATGGATTTCATTCATATGTTTTTACGTCAGACATGCATGAACCCTCGTGCGCATGCGTGAGTTTTTCCACGCCTGTCGGTGACGTCATTCGCCTGTGAGCACTCCTTGTGGGAGGAGTCGTCCAGCCCCTCGTCGGAATTCCTTTGTCTGAGAAGTTGCTGAGAGACTGGCGCTTTGTTTGATCAAAATTTTTTCTAAACCTGTGAGACACATCGAAGTGGACATGGTTCGAAAAATTAAGCTGGTTTTCAGTGAAAATTTTAACGGCTGATGAGAGATTTTGAGGTGACACTGTCGCTTTAAGGACTTCCCACGGTGCGAGACGTCGCGCTGCGCTCTCAGGCGGCGTCATCAGCCTGTTTCAAGCTGAAAACCTCCACATTTCAGGCTCTATTGATCCAGGACGTCGTGAGAGAACAGAGAAGTTTCAGAAGAAGTCGGTTTCAGCATTTTATCCGGATATTCCACTGTTAAAGGAGATTTTTTTAATGAAAGACGTGCGGACGGGTCCGCGCGTCAGGACGCAGCCGGCATGGAGCGGCGGCACAGGAAAAACACCTCCGTGTTGATAACCATTTGTAAAATTCAGGCGGCTTTTGATGGCTTTCAGTGGAGTGAGTATATGAGAAATTGTTTAACAGCAGGACATGTTCCAACTTGTCCTTAAGGCTTCCAACAGAGGTGTTTTTCCTGTGGCGGAGCGTCGCGCACGTCTTTCATTAAAAAAATCTCCTTTAACAGTGGAATATCCGGATAAAATGCTGAAACCGACTTCTTCTGAAACTTCTCTGTTCTCTCACGACGTCCTGTATCAATAGAGCCTGAAATGTGGAGGTTTTCAGCTTGAAACAGGCTGATGACGCCGCCTGAGAGCGCTGTGCGACGTCTCGCACTGTGGGAAGTCCTTAAAGCGACAGTGTCACCTCAAAATCTCTCATCTGCCGTTAAAATTTTCACTGAAAACCAGCTTAATTTTTCGAACCGTGTCCACTTCGATGTGTCTCACAGGTTTAGAAAAAATTTTGATCAAACAAAGCGCTAGTCTCTCAGCA
The DNA here is from genome assembly GCF_902500255.1 of Thalassophryne amazonica. Lineage (NCBI taxonomy): Eukaryota > Metazoa > Chordata > Actinopteri > Batrachoidiformes > Batrachoididae > Thalassophryne > Thalassophryne amazonica. The sequence goes on along the minus strand of NC_047114.1, from coordinate 64,073,896 downwards.
ACTTCTCAGACAAAGGAATTCCGACGAGGGGCTGGACGACTCCTCCCACAAGGAGTGCTCACAGGCGAATGACGTCACCGACAGGCGTGGAAAAACTCACGCATGCGCACGAGGGTTCAAGCATGTCTGACGTAAAAACATATGAATGAAATCCATACGTATAGTTTTTGAAAAAAATAAAAAGGACCTATACTTTATGGACAGACCTCGTACATTGACTGAGAAAAATGATGAGGTGTTTAATACTTATTTTACCACTGTAACCTGCAGTCCATGCAACAATTTGATAACTTGTCTGCTGCAAATTCACACAACGCACGTACAAACGTAGACACATCAAATTATAGTATTTTATGTGCTGCAGTTTATATTTGTTTCCTTTGTTTTCAACCTCGTGTCCAATTTGCAGGATGTTTTTAATGCAACTTCCCCGCAAACAATTGTATGTTGTCATATCATTTGTACCGAACGCCAAAATAAGGGCCATCAGGTATTGCAAAGACTTTCTGTCCCTCCGTCTGTCTGTCTCTGGTCAGCATAAGTCCAGTCCTATTATTGCCAGGGTCTTCAAATTCACAGAGACCATTCTTGGGACACAGACCTTGGACAAGTTCAGAGATGGCTAACGTGGACCTATTTTAAGAGGTCAAAAGGTCACATTCTGTGCCCCATTTTTATGCTTATACGGCTGAGGGTATTTTAGCATTGCGTTATAATTTTTCTTAGCCATAATGACATCAGAAAGTGACGTTGCCACAATATTATTCTGTAGACTAACAGAAATGTTGCAATATTTCTCATAGGATGATGAAGTGGAACCAATATTTTACTGGAAAATGTTTGGTTTTACTCAAAGGTATTGAAAGCCATGTGCATTCACCTTGAATGTCAAGCTCACACACTTGCACTTTTAACATATGCAGATTAACACGTGTTAATCTAATTTATTAACTTAATTTCAAAGAACTTAATTCATTTAGATATTACCAATTGAAACAATTCAATTGAGTTGGTTCTTTTTTCAGTGTACATTGATGCCCCGCATTCACACACTAATGTCAGGGTGCTGCCATGCAAGGCACACAGTCACACTGGAACCAACTTGGGGATTAGGGACCTTGCCCAAGGGCCCGTAGAAATTTTCTGGCCTGATGGTGGTTTGAACCGAGCATCCCCTGGTCTCAGGCCCACCGGTTAACCGCTACACTATCACCTCCCCATGACACAAAAATAAATATTAAAAAAAGATAAGAAATATATATAAAACCATAACTACAATGTTGCATTTACGTCAACTGTTTGCTGGCCTTAAAATAACAGAAAACTCCCCACCTAGCTACAATATTCCTGCAAACGGATTTACTCTTGTTCCTACAGGAATGATGCACTGTGGGCTGCATTTCCCATGCTCTATCGTTTCATTTTCTGAAAAAAATGCAAGACAACCAACCAATCTTATAACGTCTGCATGACGTCTGCTGAATGTCCTGTGTGGATGTTTCAGCACAGACCTACAAAACAACACCCAAATGGCATCATGCCATAATGTCACAAGGATATCATGATTTGACATCAATTTGTGATATTTTTTATGATGTTTAGACAACATCATTACTAACATAACGAAATCCTGACCACAAACTGACTTAATCTGACATACCTATTGTGGAATTGATGTACGTTTGGGTTTGTTGTTGTTGTTTTGTATTTGGGTTTTCTGCATTTGGAAGTTATGTGGCCTCTCTCGGCCACCATATTTTGAACATTGTACATGTAGAAGGGGACCTGTTCTTGCACAGATGTAGAACAGTGAGACTCTGAGGATTTAATAAACAAGAAGCGCTCACAGAATGTAGCTAAGATCTCAAGGCTTCGTTAACCACGTCATCCTCAAAACACAGAGGTGTGTGTGTGTCTGTGTGCCACAGGCTTTACAAGTCAAAGCAATCGAGGAGCAGCTGTATTCACTGGAGCCCCCGTCCAGTGTGTTTTTTTTTTTTTCCAATCAAATGGGCACAGTGTCAGACAAAATGGCTGCCCAGCTGTCTCTCTGCCAAAGATGGCGGGTGCATCAGCGTTGCGCCTGCCATCTGTGTATCCGTTTGCTGTTGTTGCATGTAAATTAAAGCTAATTAGCGTTCTGTTACCCGCCAACCACCACATCATTGGCACGTGCCGCTAATTGCTTGTGCTTGAAGATGGCGCAGAGGTGAGCGGGGTTGTAGAAGCATGTTCGCTGTCTTTTGTTTTCAGCTCAGACGAACATATTCGCCCCTTACAATGTGTCTGATAACTGATAACTCCCTGCATTTGAGATCACAAGCGTGTACCAACTATGACGTGCCTTGCATATGTTTGTGTCGCACTGTACAAAGGATTAGGCCTAAGCATTTAAATCGCTGTCACACATGCACACTCACGAGGATATTTTCTTAACATATGGATATACATAATGCACTGATGAAAGCAATAAGCAAACAGAGAAACTCAGACATGCACACAGACTCTAATTAAGGAGGCTCAACAAACTTCACACCAGCAGACCATAATAGTCTCATTTTCATGCACATGGGTGTCCAGTTGCCATGGCACTGATTAAAAAAAAATCACAGGACAACTGATTTTTGCTAGAAGAAGAAGAAGAAAAAACATTGGATGAACTCCATTCAATTTTGGGCAAGATTTCCATCCAATAAATATATGTGGCCCAACTCAATTAAATAAAATTATATTGCATGGATGTGCTTTGAGTTGAGGCCACATTTATTTACTGGATGGAAATCATGTACAAAATTGAACTGAGCTCATCCAATGAGTCATTTTACTGAGTGCATAAAATATATAAGCCATAGACTGTACATATAAACAGGCAGTCTGAGAAAACTGGTGCTACAAGCACACTGGGTTTTGGCTGCGGAGCATCATGTTGCTGAAGAAAAAAAAAAAAAAATACAACGCTGTTACACCTTCCATAACATGAAAAATGTTCAATGTGTGTCATCTGATAACGCAGTATAATCGAGCCGTGAGCTGCAGGAGCACATAAAAGCAAATCTCACTCGTTCTGTTTCTAAATTCAGCAGTGTGATGTTTGATGGAGCGGTTGAGCGGGTCTTGTTTTGGTCTTCTGAATGGCAGAGTAACAATGCACAGTTCATATTTGCATTCGCCCATCAAAGCAGCTGCCGCGCTGTACAGTTCGGCCGACGGCGGGCAGCAAAATGGCAGTAACGCAAATCACCGGGTCTGTCTGCTGGTCGTGGGAGCTGAGGAGAGGTGAGAGGAGCAATGTGGAGGGAGGGGTAGGAGGTGGGTAGGTTTTTTTGGTGGGGAGTGGGGGGGGGTCTGGTTGGACAAACAGAGGGTTGTGAGGTCTAGACTATGGGGTTCAGGGGGGCAGTGGAGGAGTGTTAATGGTGAGGTTATTATTTGGGTAAAGGGGGGCTGTCTGGTTTTAGAATGAACTATTAATGAAGGACTAGAGGGGAGGTGGAGGAGGGGGAGGGGGGTCGGGGGCTAGTTTGTCTACGTCTGGTCCATTTGCATAGTGAGATGAGGGCGGCCATATGCTGTGCTCCGAGACAGACCGAACGTCACGAGTCAAGCGCGTCTTTTTCATTTCTCACAATGACACTCCGACTGTACTGAAGCCTCGTGTGAAACGCATCACCGTTTTTGCCCGTTACGCTACCCAATAAGGAGATGCGAGGCTGCTCTCGTCCAATGACAGAAGGTGAAAAATCAGGAAGCGGAAGGAGAAGTGAAGGGGGGGTCATGCATTTACCCTTGATGTGCCGAGAAAACAGATAGTCAGCTTCACCGTAAAGGACACTGAGACCAAAGCTGAAGCTTCACTTTCTTCAGTGTTCGTTGACTATGTGCCTCTCTGCCAGTCACATGTTTAGTGATCAACAGAGGGAAACGAAAGTACGCCCTCTGCTAAAAACGATGACGTCAGGGAGGTGTCACAATGTCAAAAGAGTCAGACAGCCAGACACAATGTGAATCTACATAATGTCTCCATGAATACGTCTGTGTGTGTCAAAAAGTGTGCACTCGGAGCGTGGGAATGTACGGAGAACATATGCAGAACAGCCAGGCGCCGGCGAGGTGAATGCAATTGCAGCAGGTGAAAGAGGACCCAAAGGTCAAAGGGTCAAGGCCAGAAAAGGGTCTGTCTGGCCCGTGTGTGTTTCGAGCCACTTGGGTTGTCAGGGTTCTGCGGGATGCTAATGAAGTTGCCGGGATAAGCGGCGCTGTCTATTGTTAGCTGAAAGCGGTCGTTCAGAGAGGACTAGACTGGGTGTAGACTCGGACAAGAGCTCCTTCATCATCTTGTAGTCACAGCGGAGCGGCAGACAGGCAGGCAGCCTGAAGTCAGACATCCCCTGCTGGAAGTGCGATTGTGTTGTCTCAAAGTCTTTTCTCGTCGCGTCTCTGCTTTCTGTGACATTTCTTCTCTGAGTGACACATTGGTCTCCGACTGCAGCGTGGTGCCTGTCTTTGTCTCATTCTAGACGGATGGCAGCCTTGCAACAAAACTACCAATTTTCATGCTGGGGGAACGAGAAAAGCTGTTGGGTTTTCCAACATGTGTACAGAAAGTGGAGTTAAGCTTGATTTCCATCACCTCAAACTGGAAAATCTCATTTGGTGCCAGAATGTTGCTCTCCTTCAACCATAGTTTGTTTATCACATTGGACTGTGTCCATGAGCAAGATGACCGTCATTTTCATAAGTAACTGGACAATGATAGTTTGTCTTTTTGCCTCTGTGACCTACCACGATGGAGCTGAAATTAAACAAGATGGTTTTGTGGTACAGACTTTTAGCTTTAACTTATATATTGCATTTTCCATCTAGGAACAAGAGCAATGTGAGATTTCTGGCGACCACCAATCCGGATCCGGATTACCTCCAAAATTTAATGGAGTCTTCCATGCTCAAATGTCTATCTGTGGTGGTGCAAATTTGGTGAGAATCCATGAAGTAGTTTTTGGAATCCTTCAAAGCCTGTAGAAAATTAAATTTTGTTCCAGATTCCGGATCCAGATGATGTGCAAAATTTAATGGAGTCTTACATGGCCTAATATCTATCTGTGGTGAAAATTTTGTCAAAAGCTGTGCAGTAGTTTTGACGTAATCTTGCTAACAGACAGACAGACAGACAAATAAATAAACACCAATGATTTTATTATGTCCTTGGTGGACGTAATTAAAGCCATTTTATGTAGTTCATCCATTTTTAAGGCCCACAAGTAATGAGATTGACTAAATATAAGGATTATTGTGCATACAAATTATTACCTTTACAGCCAGTTTCCTTCAGACAAGTCAGGGGATGGTTACAGGAACATTTTCAAGTGACTGAGTATGTCTTGGACTTCATTTACATCACTCATTAAGAAACACAAACAGTATGGAACTGTTGGGTGAATATGTCTGTGACTGTGTAAGAAGGAAACATGTGAGGGAAGCCACCAAGATAACTCTAAAAGGGTTATAGGCTTATGTGACTGTGATTGGAGAAAGTGTACATAGGGCAGCTGTTGCATCACCAGTTATACAAGGATTCAGGAAGCACATAGCAGACTCAAGCCTAGAATTGATTTGTTTTATCTTGCATGAAAATCCCTCTTTGTGCCACTCCACCATGACACTATATGACTGGTGGTGCAACTAGACAAAAGTTACATGAAGCACAGTTTCTCTAGTCACAGCCACAGAAGCCAGTAACTCCTACAGTGTTATCTGGGTGGTGACTTTGAGAACTCCCTACTCCAGACAGATTTACCATACAGTACCACACTGTTTGTATTTCTTATTGATTGATGTAAATGTAGTCCAATACATAGCCAGTGACTTGAAAATATTCATGTATCCATCCCCTGACTTAAATAAAAGTGGCTATAAAAGTGATCACTTCTATCAATAATAATCATGAAAATTCAGTAAGGTTTATCTTATATATTATATTCCAGTTCTAAGGTGGAATTATGCTAGTATATAAAGGTATATCTAAATATCTAAAGAGGAAGAGTAAAATAGGAGAGTAGAAAAGAGTAGAGTAGAGCCACTTAGGTACCTGGTCTTGAGAACCATTTGTCCAATTACTTATGGTCTCATAAAAACAGAGGGGCTATGTGTAAACATGGTTGCAACTCCTAAGTGGTTAATGCAATATGTTTGCTTGACCGCCTTGAATAAAGGCTAAAAGTCTGCACTGCAAGCACATCTTGTTTCATTTCATCTTCATTATGGTGAAAAATTACAAAAACAAAATTACAAAAATTGTATCATTGCCTAAATATTTATGGAGCTGGCTGCACTTATGTAGAAGATTTTGCCGTCCAGTAGTTGTAAAGGATGTGTAAAGGTGCATTACATATATGGTGTCACTTTAAGGCAGAAAGCATTACCTCATCAGGAGCCGAGTAAAGGAAGGAATGGAGTGAATGGGTGAAGAAGCGCAGTGCAAACTCCCTGCTCTCCTTTATGCTGGTGGACCCAGGCTTCATTAGCTCTACAGAAAGGGACAGCTCCCTCCCGGTCCCATCAATGGAACCATAGAGCTGTCTCACTGGCACTGTGCATGTGCACTCAAACTATTCACACACCACCAGGCTGCATACTATGTCACTCATGCCGAACAGAAGCCTGGCAATGACACTTTTTTAGACTCACATCTCTCTTTGTCCCTTGTTCACCTATTTTCCACTCACATGCTTGTCATTATTCTCCATTTTGCAAATTTTCTCACTGATTGTATTTTCTATTTCACTCTTTTTCTCTCGGGTTGCAGATCTCTTATACAATTGGCTGTACGGGACTCGGAGCGTTTCTTTTAACATCACGTCGGGCTTCACATTGTTGCTATAAAATGAAGAATGTGATGAAAATAAGGAAAGAATGAAAAGATACTCATCTCCCCAACAACAAAAAAATTCTTATGGTTTCCTCTGCAAATAACTTTGATTTTTCCTGCACGCTGTGACGTGTGATCAGTTGTCACAATGTTGTTTTCATTATTTCTTTCTTTTATTTTCTTACTTTTTTATTTTAATGACCAATTTCTTTTCACTTGCCTGAAATCTGAGTTCCTCATAAACGAAGTAGGGAGGGGTGCTATCTCAAAAAAATTGGAAATCTATAAATGTTTGCATGGAATATGGAAATATACATGGAATAAACCATAGCAGCATACATTTAGGTCATTTGGATCCAAAAACCCATATGGACGGAGCGTTTGAAAATTCCAAGTAACACGTGTGTCGTATATGTGCTGTTGACATAGAAAACCACTCTGTTGCTTATAATTAGTTCATTGTGGCCATGATGTTCTTTACATGTGATGATTATACTCAACTGATGTTCCTGAAATAAAAACTACACAGATTTTGTTTGTTACAATTAATCGTAACATATGTACTGAAATTAGGTTTTTTGTCAATTACTCTTAAAAAACAACAGATAGGCTTATTGTTACTATAGGAGTTGAATATAAACTTGGGGTCAAGCAACATTTGGAGCCAAATTTCAAGTCTCTAGGTTCAGCGGTTTTCGTCGATATTTTTGGGGATTTTTGAACCCAATATCTTCACTGGCTCCGTCCATATGGGTTTTTGGAACCAAATGACCCAAAATTTATCCTGCTATGGTTTATTCCATGTATATTTCCATATTCCATGCAAACATTTATAGATTTCCAAATTTTTTGAAATAACACCCCTCCCTAATGGAAGGGCTTGATTTGCTACATCATAAACTGGAACAGGTCACAGAATCCTATGCAACTAATTATGACAGGTGTGTCAGTGGGCAGAGCTCAAGGAGTGCACCGTGCGTTTTTCAGTGAGGGAACACGAGGGAACATGTGTGGCGTTTTGTCAGCAGTGTGGCTTGTGCATACACTGTGCAGAATCAAAGGTTATTTGTAGATTATTATTTTGTAATATGTCTTTAAATAGTTCTGTATCATTAAATGTTCTTCAGGAAGCACTTAGCAGACTCAAGGCTAGATTTGATTTGTTTTATCTTGGGTGAAAATCCTTATCTCTTCACTCCACCTTGTATTTTTACTAAGCTTCAATGTTGAAAAATGAAAAAGTGTGTATGTATTCAGACATTTTAGGCTACTTTCACTCGTACTTAACTGTAAACTGAAAGTCAGCTGTGGAGGATTGACATTAATTTTATAGTGTTGTGCTTTAATAATATAGTAACAAGAAGAAGAAAAAAAATATATATATATTCATTTGTGGATCACTGCATGTACAAGTGCTATATAAATGGTAAATGGACTGCATTTATATAGCGCTTTTCCATCTGCATCAGACACTCAAAGCGCTTTACAATAATGCCTTACATTCACCCCGATGTCAGGATGCTGCCACACAAGGCACTCACTACACACCGGGAGCAACTAGGCGATTAAAGACCTTGCCCAAGGACCCTTAGTGATTTTCCAGTCAGGCTGGGATTTGAACCAAGGAGCCTCTGGACTCAAGCCCAACACTTAACCACAAGACCATCACCTCCACTAAATAAACAAATGCAATAATAAGAAGAAAAAGACAATTTTATAAAATTTTTGAATTTGTGAAGCACTGTATTTAGAACTGAAATGGCTATGTAAATATATGTTATACTAATACTACTGATACTGCTACTAATAACACATAAAATTTTCAAAAATGCTTCATTATGAATAGGAAAGGTGTAGATCCCTAACTGGGGAATCACAAAATATTCTTTAAAAGAATATTCTTCATAACACTACATTATCAGTGAGTGTCTGAGCTGATTCTCCATTAGTAGAATGTGTCACCAAATCATCCACAGACGACATTAAAAAAACGGGAGAATGACTTAGTTGTTATAAGGCACCATTAGGAATAATATAAGAGGATCCCACCTCTCTGATCACTGATGTGGAAGCTCTGTTTCCCATCAGGCAGCTGCACAGGTTCCTAATCCAGTGAGGAAGGAGGAGACAAGAATATCAGCAAAGGTGCTGGAAGGTATCAGGCTGGCTGCCGTGATTAGTGTACATGCACACATGCATGTACAAAATGACGTGCACACACATCTAAACATGCAAAGCCCAGTTAGATCAACCTTTTTTTTAATTGATCTCCAAACAGGTCCTGTGATTCGCATGTACAAAAATAAATAAACAGAAATTCTTGAAATGCTTCATGCAATCATGTTACCAAATAAAGATGGTAGCAGCAGCAAGTGCTGGATCAGAAGGTTTGCAAGGATATTTACTCTATCTGCCAGTTTCTGGTCAAGTCCAGGTCGTATCTCTGGGAAACTTTGTTGTACCCAAGGAGGATCGGAGGCTTTGACTCAAAAATAGAAGCGTTGATCGTGAGCGAGAGGCTGACAGAGGAGGAGCAATGAGAGTACAATACTGTGGCCTGGTTTGCCGCTCCGCAGGGAGACAGACACTCACGTTTCCCTGCTAAATCAGATGTTTTTAACACACACAGGCACACCCTTCTTTCTCAGTTCCCTCCTTCCTGGTGAGATCGGACTAGATTCCTAGTTTGTTGTTGAGGCAGCAGGAAACTTATTGCCCCAGATTTAAAGTGCACCTCCTTCACAGTTTGCATATACAGCAGTTCCCTGTTTCAGCTGCTACTATCAGGCCCCTAAGTATTTGGACAGGGTCACAAATGTAGCCGCCCCCTCCCCCTTTACACCATTACTGTACAAATGGAGTTGAAATGGAACAATGTGTACAATATGCAGTAATCGGGATCTGCCATTCTGTGAGCAGAAACGTTCTTCTGATTCTCCTCTGCAGCATCAATCCCATGAAAAGCATGTCGCTCTCTTCTTTTGAGATGTCAACCGATACACTTTAGCTTTGTTTGAAAAATGTTGGAATAATGTTTGAGCAGAGATGCGTGGACGCGCTGGCACATGCACACAAACACTCATGTAATGGGTCTCATCCATACTCTGGTGTGTTCAGCAATAACCGGCTATACTCAGCAATCATTACACTAGTTTGTAAGTGGTCATGTATTAGTAGGTAGTATGACTTTTGCCCGCTATTTTAATCAATCTGGCCAGATGCCCTCAATTTTGGAAACGGGGCACAAATTGGGACCAAAAATCAGCGGAAGACTGATCTTAGAAATATTCACGCATCCATTCCCTGATTTGCATAAAGAAAACTGGCTGTAAAAGTGATTATTTGTATTACCAATATTCTTTAAATTTGGTTTGTCCAATTATTTGCGGCCTGTAAAAATGGGGGACTGTGTATAAAAATCGCTGTAATTCCTTAATGGCCCCTTCACACATACTGCGAAGTTTGGACGGCGTTTGGATGAAAATGGCAAAACAGTTTGAAATTAGCGCCCGAAACATCGTGCCGATGGGCAGTACTGCACGAACCCAGTGCGAGAGTTCGTGCACGTGCCGGTGTCCGTCAAGCAGGAACAGTGCCAGGTGCAGCACATGGTGCTGCTTATGTGGAAGAAATGAAAACCAGCTGGTAAGTGTGGAACCACAACATGCCGCTTATGTGGAATAATAAAAAAAAAAAGAAGAAGTAAAAAAACACCACCGAGGACGTGAACTCGCACCTTTCAAAACCTCTGATCCACAGTCAGAGACTTTACCACTGAGCTATGGAGCTGTTCTTTAAAAGTTGCGGGAAGCTGCCTCATATCAGGAAGGACATGGAAGTATTACAAAAAACTAAAATCCCATAACATATAAAAACACCGCATTGATCAAACAAGCAATACAAATATGATCATCCATCTGTTCCTCTAGTGATGACCCATGGTCACAGACATACAGTCATAAAATGACATGAATGAGAAGTAGTGTCTGATCATGTCCACATCTACTGCTCAGGTGCGTCCAGTCGGCTACACGCATGTTCTGCCCGACACGCATCTTGTGGATGGCGCGTCACAGCACAGACACCGTGTTATGTCGAACAGAGTTCACGTGGGTGATGTGACGGTCAGATCGCCCGTTGCGTGTTCTGATCTGACAGTCTGTTTCAACCTGGAGGGCTGTGAGTGTCTGCTCCATGCACGCGATTGCTTGCTGCAGCTTGTTGCCACCACGGCGAAATATGTTTTTATTTATGTTCACGTAAATACACCAATCAGACACACGCGCCTCACAGTGGACAGTTGTTAGTCCATAACTGTCCAAACACAGTAGGTATGGTGTAGCTGGAATGTCCAGAACAGATCACCACAGCTGCTTCTGTCAGAGGTCACACCTCCTGTGAGTGGTGCACACAAACCCACGTGTCAGTTTGTGTTTGCAAAGTCACACTCGTGGGGAACTTAGACAAATTTCACAGCAGTACGACAGTGATTGTCTACAGTCTCTTGTTGTGCCAAGAGAGCGACTGGCCACACATTTTCTAAGTGCCATGCGAGCGGTGTTAGGTGTTCGTGCATGTCACCTGGAATTTGGTCGTCACCTGCCGCGAGATGGTGCAATGGGTTCGCACAGCACACACTTTGTCTTTCAGGCACTTGTGTGCGCAAATAGTTGTAGCAACAGGTGTACGAGGCATTGGCAACAGGGACGACATTACACGGTTTGCCCAACATTCCTGCATCATGTGGACTAAGTGTGCACTTCGTCCAAACTTACGCCATATTTTTTTTGTCAAACCCTTTGAACTAAAGTTGAAAGTCTACACTACAAACACATTTGCACTCTAAAATAAAGAACTGCTGTCTCAACGAGAAAAATTGATGTAACAATTTGCATTGATTTTTTTCAAGTTATTTCAACTTAGCCATTACTGAGGGCCCCTTTACACATAACACGATTGAAGCGCATGAAGGAGGAATTGCATACCATTCGTGAAAAATCTGAGCCGCCTCAAACACCTCGTACACTCATTGCCACAACATTCGCGCACACAAGCGGCCAAAAGACAGCGAATGCCCTGCGCATGCTCATTCGATCCCCCTCTCGGCAGGTGTCGGCCAAATTCCAGGTGTCACACACGAAAATCTAACACCGATCGCTGCACACTTAGAAAAGGTGGGGCTATTCGCGCTCCTGGTACGAGAGCAGAGTAAGAGAGAGCAGGTGATCGCATTTGAGCAGCGTCTGAGCGCGCGGCACGGTGTGAAGCCATCCCACAGGCTGATTTCACTTCCACCATGTAAACTGCAGTTTACATGACGGACAAAAAGAATGGAAATTAAATCAAACAAATAAGGGTGACGAAGGCGTGAACTCATTCTTGTGTGATCACTTTACTGTGGACACGAGCGCATGTCAGCTGACCGCCGACTGACTGACAGCTGGACAGGACCGTGCACGCAAGGTGTTACATTACAACACAGACAAAAATGCGCCGTACCAAATGCCGTTTTGTCAGTTATTATGGCGAAAATTAAAGACTTCCTCTTTGTCTACATTGTCTACTTTCTTTTGTTTTTAAATACGTTTATCTCCTTTTTGATTTTAGCCCATTTTATGCCCTGTTGTAGGACAGCGATGATAGTGTAGTGATAAAGTACCTGTCTGTTAATCACAGGTTTTGTAAATTGCAAATTCGAATCCCGCAGGTGGCATAGATTTTTTTTTTTTCTTCTTTTTCTCCACATCAGCGGTGCAATGTGGTACAACTCGTTCCAGTTGTGTTTGTGCATGTGCACGAAACCATCACCGGTGTGTCATGCATGCTGTGCGACCACAGGTGGAATGTTTCATGGTACCCCATTTCGTGTTTGGTTTGAGGATTTTCTTCCGGTTTCTGCGTCTTTCGTGTTATGTATTGTATGTATCGTATTATGCAAATTGTTACATCACTTTTCCTGAGACAGACGTTCCTTTTTTTTAGAGTGTGGATGATTTCATTTTAACTCCACTGTGGTTGTGCACAAAGGTAAAATTACAAAAATCGCGTCAATGTCCAAATACTTATGGGCCTGATGGTGAGTGAATTCCACATGAAGGAGTTTTAAACATAATTTTTAGAGGAACAGATCAAATATCCAGTAAACTGCACGTGTGTGTTTGTGTATAACAGACGGTCTGACCTTTGCCCCTTTCCTACAGTGTAGCTCTCATTCCCACAGGCTGGGGGGGGCTGCGATCGTCTCTGTCCACACAACCTGCTCACACACACACACACACACACACAAACATACACACACGGTTCTCTCCATTGCTGTAGCCGTCGCTCGGCCACCCATTCAGGGCTCAGTCACGGCCACTTAGACCACAGCAGACTCAGGGATTCAAACGAGCTGTGATCCAATGACATGTATTTATAATGAGGAGGCTGCAGGGACGTCTTTGTTGGACGGACACAATGTCAGAGTGAAAGTGTGGGTGAGTGGGGGAGATTACAGAAAGACAGAGGCATTAGAAGGAGCGTGGAGTGAGAGTCTGGTGGACCCCTGCACCCCTCCTCGTGGGTATGAATTCAGTCTTTTCACTATTTATGCCTTTCTTACTTTCCTGCCTGTCGTCCTTTCTCACAAGCACGCTCTGTCCTGCATTCTTGATCCACAGAGGAGCACTTGCCTTGTTAAGAGGAGAATATCTTGTAAAGACAAACCTTGCAGAAAAAGAGGGAAAAACTAGAGGTAAAAGCTGCTGGAAACCATTGGAAAACCACCAACAACAAGCACTTTACACTGAAGAAACAAAGATAAATTTTTCATTTTTCACAAAGATATAAATAAAAATCTTAATTGCAAAGAAGAAAAATCTTCACTGGAATAACATTTGTGCCTTCTTCACTCTAACCATAACAAGGGTCACAGAAATATCAGCCGGGCGCTGACCTTTACATGCATTATTACTGCTTATTTAGAATTTTATTGCAAAAGGAGCTGCAAGGACTTGGTACACACCAAATACTATGATATTGTATCTGGTGCACACTAGATATTATTTTAACTAGTGCATACTAGATCACATCAGATGTGCACTATATGTTAATTGGTTGTCTAGTGCACAATGCAATATTTGGTGAAGATCTACTAAATACTGTAAATAAGTCATTTTCAGGTCCTGGGGCCCATTGGTGCAGGTGTCTATCCCCAGATACTGTAGTGTGAAGAGGATGAGAGTCAGTGACTCCATCTGGACAGCCAAGGCTGGTATCTGTTTACAGATGCGTGGACTGGGACATTGCAGATGAAGTATCTTGTCCAAGGACACATACTATGAGTGGGATTCAAACCCAAGTCTACATATTGGCAGCCTATAGCTCCTTATCCACTGATATAGTAGCTGCTGTACATACACTATATAATATCTACATATCTACAGTGGCTTGCAAATGTATTCGGCCCCTTGGTATTTCACACATTATTTATGCCATTTCAAATACAAAAAGTAAATCAGGCTTCTCAATATAAAAATTTCTAAAATTATCTTCCTTATACTCAAACTGAAAACAAATCTTAACACCTTGATATAAATTAATTAAAAACAAAAATGCCAAGATAATGGGTTGCATGAGTAATTGGTATTCTGCAAATTGTAGCTGAACGTTCAGGTTTTCTTTTTAAGAAAATCCAGAGTGTGCCATACTGTTTTAATTGATGTAAATAAAGTCCAAGAAATATTCAGTGACTTGGAAATGTTCATGTATCCATCCCTTGACTTGTCTGAAGAAAACTGGCAATAAAACTGATTATTTACAGGTATTATACCAAAATTACTTAATAATATACCCATTACTTATGCAACCAATCATCTTGGCTTTTATATTTTTAATTCATTTATATCGAGTTGTAGAAAATTTCTTTGACTTTAAGGAAGATCATTTTAGAAATTTTTATACTGAGAAGCCTTATTTACTTTCTGTATATGAAATGGCATAAATAAATTAAAATGTGTAAAATACCAAGGAGCAAATACTTTTGCAAGGCATTGTAGTGTGCAGTTTAGCATAGTGCATGCAAAGACAATAGCTTATGTGCACTATGTATTATCTGGTGAGGTTCTACTATGCACTCATGTGCAGCAGATATTACATATTTCATATTACTCTGTATGTTGCCAGATACCACCTAGCATACACTATTTACTATAGAGCACACCATATTCCAGCTAGTGCACACTATGTAATATCTGGTGCACACTATATCTGCTTATTTTGTAATATTAGACCCTGTACCATAGGCACAGTAATATCTGGTGCACATCAAATAACTAAAGTGCACACTACAAAACCACATATTATATAGTGCACACAAGACAGTATTCAATGTGGACCAGATTCTATCTAGTGTGCACTATTCGTATGTAGCATGCATGAGATATCTTGTGTACATCTAGTGCACTCCAGTATCATAACCATTAGAAAGTTGGGGGATTTTTTTTTAAAACTCATGCTCCTGTTGGGGCTATGTAAAATTTTCACATGCAGCAATGTCACATTTGTTTCAAGTTGCTGTGGACTGTGTGTTAAAGATCTATGTGTGGTATGGGGACAGTATTGTGACCCCACTGCATACATTAGTCTGTGTTGCCAGCGGTGTGGGCTGAAGAAGAGCCCTGGAGAGCCCTACAGGCTCAGGAAGGCCCCTCGTAATTACCTAATGTCTGAAACCTGCCGCATCTATTCAGGGATTGTCCTCTAAATCAGACGTCCTCAATCATAGCCACAACCCACACACAGCTTGATGTTCACTGTCCATCAGTCTGCAAGAACATTAAGCTTATGAGAAGGAAAGTTGTTTGACCCCCAGTCCTGACACAATCTTATGGAAAAATTCTATCAAATAAGTCAATAACGCTGGCGAATCTCATGCTCATTTATAAAGCCATTTAAGGTAACTTGATGTCCAGTCTGATCGGCGTACTCAGTGGTGATGGTGCAACACCAGACAGCAGACCCATGTCTGTAAGTGTGCAACTGTACTAACACCTCTGCAGTCTGCTGACTGTGTGTGTGTCCTCTGAATACTCCAGACCTGGAGGTCAAAGGTGAAGGAGTGCAGATTCAAGCACAGGCAGACATTAGCAGTCATGAGGAGGGAGTCAATTCTGGGCCTCCGCTCATCCTCAAGCACAGTTTTAGTGCCAAAGAGTTGCATCAGTACTGTGACGTCTCACACACACCTACGTACAAACTCTCACATACAGCTTAGCCTTCTACAAATCAAATACTTGTGATTAAAATAATAAACTCTAAGTGTTCTCGCTGATTGGTTTCCTCTGTGTCCTTACAGAATGAGAGCACGTCGGAAACAACATTTGGCTTGTACAACATTTCACTCCAAGAATGCTGATGTGACGGAAACAGAGTGGTCGTCCGCCGAAAAGTTTAATCTTCTCACATCAGCATTTTGTGATTATAAAGTTAAAGAAATTGTGATTTATCAGATGTATCTTAAGGTGTGTGTGTGTCTTTATTTTTTTCGTTTGTTTGTTTTTGGTTTGAAGTACACATTTAGGGAATATTGAGTACATACTGAATAAAAAAAATTGAATTCTTTTGTCATATGCTGACTGAATCTACAAAAAAAAAACAGTTTATTATTTCAGACAGTATTATTGTTGTCCAAGTATGCGCATGCACACACACACACACACACACACACACACACACACACACACACACACACACTGTGTGTGTGTATGGATAATAAAGAGAACTTCATGTTGGACCATGACCTCTGGTTAATGTTTTCTGTTTCTAAATGTAACATTTTTATTCTATAGTTAATGCTGTTTGTACATATGTACCGTAAATATTGACATTTTTGTGTTGTAAGAAGATGCCAGCTTATTTCATTAAAGTTGAATACCTTTGGTTTAGTGTTGCTATGCACACACATTTGTAAAATGTAATAAATTTAAGATAGCACTTTGGTACAAAGGACTGCAAAAAAAGTAAGAAAAAAATTTATATGTGAATTTTATGACATCATAGATTTCTTTTGACTTAAGATTTTCAGTTATTCAGATTTCAGGCTAAGGAAAAACCCACAGGGCAACTGTTTTGCATTTGTATAAAAAAATATATATGGGAGAAAACATACAACCTAGATCACAAAAATATTAACTGTATATTCTTCCACAAAGCCAATAGCTGTATATTGTATAAAGAGCAAAGAAAAGATGTGACCTATTTAAAATTTAGCATTAAATTTTCTATGTTACACTTTAATGCTGCTTGCATTGACTTAATATCTAAATAAATGCATCTGCAAAACTAAAGTCAAAAGTCTTTTTAATAGAACATTCTTAATAATATTCACAAGAACATGATATGCATGTTTCTGCAGGGTGGCTCAAAAATAAAATATATCAAGAAAAACGATTTAATTAAAAACTTGTTTTGATGTACAAGAGTTTTACGGAAATAATAAATGTAATTATTGTTTCTGTGTTCTGCCAAGCTTGAGGGTATTAAAAATACCACATTAAAATAGATTTGTTATTGTGTTGTTGCTTTATTTTCGCAGAGAAAGAGAGACCAGTCATCATCTGAATAAAACCAAATTGGCTTTGCCTCCTCGTGGCATCATGCCAAGTATCTATGGCAACCACATCTTCTGGTGGTCTTCGCCTATTTCTCTCTCCTTCTCTAATTAGTCCTCTATCTGCTTGTTTCTTCTGACACTCATTCACTCAGCTTTCCCTCATATTTTCTCAGAAATAAAAAACGGAGGGGGGAGTGTAACTCCACATTAAATCTGAATATTGTCATCAGGTTCAGTAATGAAGTATGAATTTAAATTCATTGTTTCTAAAGCTAATCGAGAAATAAAGTAATTTGGATCGGATGTTCTTGTGTCATGTGACTTCAGGAACGTTGTCTTTTGAGTCTTTGTGTTAAAATGAACGTTGCTGTGATGCGTTCATGGTCAAGTTCAAACTGACTGCGTGGCCTCAAACAAAGGAGCGCCGTCTGAGACAGCGCTATGGGTTCACAGCCCTCTACTGGCTGTTATGCGAACTACAGCTGAAGGAACGTGCTCATTTGTTGGCAAAGCGCGCCTTCTAGTGGTTCTTTGATGTGACAGAATTATTCACAAGTAAATCGTTTGGTGTAGTTCAAATTCCTGGAGAAAAAAAAAACAGCGTAGACGTTTTTAGGTGCAAGTAATAATAATAATAATAATCATCGTTTTCAAGGTGCGTGCCAAAATATCGCATTCATGGTTGGTTGGGTTTTCTACACGATTTGAAACAATTAACCCAGTTCATTGAAACTCTACAGAAATCAAAGATATGTTATAGTGCAAAATATAAGTTATGAAACAGGTGTGGTAAATATCACACAATATTTACATAATAAGCAGTTCTCGCTGTTTAAAATACAACACTTAGACTTAGCTTTGAACGAGCTGTTGGCTAGCAAAAAGCTCAAAGCAGAACAAGATACAAATTTTCGTTCTTGAGAGACTATATTCAAATATCTACATTCAAATTACAAATACATATCTACCAAAGTGTTAAATTGTGATGAGTTTTTGCCTAGCAACAGGTCATTTATGAGCAGATATATAAACGATAATAAAATTGTCATACTTTACAGGTTAGTCACCTTAAAAATAAAAACTATTGTGAAACAAAAATATTTTTAAATTCTAAACATATATACCAACGCACTTACTTTAAGAAGTGGCGCTTAGCATGATAAATGTCAATGTCCAATTAGTTTCTATACCATGTGCTCCTGTAATTCAGATGCGGACCACGGGGGGCGCTATGATCAACCTGATTAAATGGGCGGTCCCCGTCGTATACGACGGCTGAAAACTAATTTTATTTAATTATACATAGCTTTTTAATATTGGATAAAAACTTACTTTTTTGCGGAAAAGTACACTCCGCGGACTTTCGAACGAGCCCTCCGCCATGTTTGTAGTCCTCATAGAAGCTGTGCGATGACGTGCGTAATGTGTAAGAGGAAGCGGAGAGGGCGGGGTTACTGGTAGACCCTCTGTATTTTTGTAGGCGGACCATCAATCGTAGAACAATTTTTTTCATTTTCATAAAGTTTAAGTGAAACTCAGCTTTGTTTGAGCTAATAGGATTAATAAATGGAATAGTTTTGACTGTGTTGAATGCCTGTTCTACAAAGTAAAGGTCAAACAATGTCAACATACACTGGATTCTATGACGTGTGACATTTTAATTTAACCTTTATTTAACCAGGTTAGTCCCATTGAGATTGAGATCTCTTTTGCAAGGGAGACCTGGGCAATTATAAAGTTTCCAATTCACCTTATCTGCATGTCTTTAAATGTGGGAGGAAAACAGAGCACCCAGAGGAAACCCACACAAACACAGGGAAACCATGCAAACTCTACACAGAAAGGCCACAGGTGTGAATCAATCCAGTGACCTTACATGTTACCCTGTAACATAACTAAGCATGTCTCGTGATGCAAAGTGTTCCCTTTTGAAACCCTATTAACTCAACTAATAATTTGCATCACTTTTTACCAAACCTGAGCAACTTTAACATTTGACCCCTGTACAAACTGAAATTGACCTTTCTAGCTAATTTTGCTCTTTTTACCCCATAACTCCAACTTCATTCATAGATAGTTCAGACTATAACTTTTTTGAATCTTTATGATTAGACAAATACTGTTTTATACTTTTCAATATGATTGGAGCATTTTAAAATTTTGGGTAGTTCTTCATTGACCCCTATCTGGCCACCTATTGAAAATTGAAGTGGCCTATCTGTTTTTTCAAGAGTAATGTCTAAGGAGTATTTGTGCTGAATTCGGTGCTTGTATCACTATTTGAAAGAGTCCTCTATAAACACTCCATTATCTGCTGCACTATTTATTGTACTTGTCCAAATCCTAGTGTGGTAGCGTGGTTAGGTCAGCAACACAACGGGTTGTTTCTATGTTCCAAATACAGCATCAAAACAAACACACACAAAGTGAGTAACTCAAAATATATTGACTAAACTGAGCAAGCCAACACTGTATCGCATGACCGTTGCACGACGTGTGTCCGATGTGACATGAGGGTGCCACTTGCAGTATCTTTCAGGTGTAAACCAACAGAATCCTATTGTACAAATTACAAGCGTGTGCCTTGTTTCCTCAGTGTTTCAGTGTTGCTTTAAAAATACATGAATAGAATGAATGACAAGCAATAACTTCTTTTTTTAAGTTTTGACTCATGTCCTGACAGGTTCTCATTGGCACACATGACCAAAAAGAAATGTCACATTGGACAGCATCAATTTACATTACCCACCAATCATCACTGCATATTTGTACAATAGAGCTCTTTTCAATATTCTATTGTACCTGCATTTATGGTAAATGTACACCAGGTGGAGATACTTGTATTGCTCCATTTCAAAAACCTTGGGACACCACTAAGACCAGCCTACTTATAGAAGTTGATTATAAAACTACCAAAGAAAATAAGAAACCATTTATTCATACCTTAAATAACTTGTTTTTCTAATAACTTTAAATTTTTGTTATATGTTTGATGGGTTACTATTTTGAAAACTATGAGAGTTGTTTGCCACATGGCATCATCAAAAGCATGTTAGCTCTTCTTTGGAGCACAGACATGGATCTAAGACATTAATTTTCTGTTTGGCCAGTCCAAAGCTTTAATATACAGAGCTGCTCCAGAATGTTTTACTAAAGCAGTCAAGTCGCTAAACATTACCCTACACTCAGACAGTTACCTTAAAACCAAAAGCAGTAAACATACATATGTGCAACAGTGAGAGGAACTGAAAGTAAACATACACTTTAATTTGAACATTTGACATTTCAAAATGTGTCTTGATATATCAACATCACTCCAGTATGGAAATACACTTTAGTAGTTTCTGTACATTCAGTTTGCAAAGATCACTAGAATTTATTAAAACAGCTGTTACATACCACTGACACAAAAATATAGGACATATTTAGCGTGTAATTATTACATCACTTTCACCTTGTCTACATGAACATATTTTGTAGGATTGTTACCAAATAGGGTTTAAACACAGACATTAACTTTTATGTTAGCAAATGTGCAACAAATAAAATAAAATCACATTATGTAGGTTTCATGGTAGTATTCTCTCTCATTAAGCCACACTTGGGTTACAAAGACTGAAATTCGCTGTAAAACATTTGGCATTTTTTGATTGTCTGGTTTCGTGGCGAGTACACTTTGCAAATCCAATATCCTTAAAAGTTTCAAACATATGACTAGGTCATATGTGTCTGATTTAAAAATCAGTAGAGACAGAATGTCATTTGTTAATCAAATTAACACCAGGGTGCTAACACCGCTGGTTTTTAAATGCCTACCAACAGACAACCACCCTACATTGTTCACCTTATTCAGAAAAGTGATCAAATTGAGCAGTCTTCTCTGGACCTAAAGATCACATTTATGAAGCTTAAGTTGCACAAAGCTGCAAGTAAGTTTATCAATTTACAAAAACTGACATAAAAACTGGACCTGAAATAATTACATTCGATTCCAGTCCCAGACGCCTAGTCCCTAAAACTGATGGTCTTGATTGTTTGTAACCCGAGTCAGAGGCAAGGCTAGAAAAGAAACACAAAGGCAACCTTCGACAAGGGTAGAAGTAAATCAGTCTCAGAAAAAAAAAAAAAAAAAAAATTACTGCTTTCTGTTAGGCACTTAGAACTCATACATCCTTCATTTTGCTGCCCTCCCCCTTCCTCCTGTTAACAAATGCAAAGAGTACTGCTCCCCACTCATAGGACTAAAACTACTGACCCTCATCAACAGCTGTAAGTCTGCAGCTGTGCTGTCAGCATGTCACAGTCTCACAGACAACCAAAAACAGAACATGCAGCTTGAACTTTTGACAGTGAGCCACATACCGCCTTCCTATGTATGATCAATATGACAGGCGATACAACATACAACACGGGCATTGTAATTCACTGTACAAATCTGTGTATGTCACTGAAAATATCAAAATATTTTTCTTGAGCAATGACACACACACAAGCCAACAATATGTTATGACATTTCTTCAAGGACCCGTCAAAACCCTCAAGTAGCCTCTGTCAAAGCAGAAAAAGATGGCAGTTAAATGGAAGACAAATGGTTTGTGAACACAACAATATAAAATGCATATCCAATGCATCTAGAAAGTATTCACAGTGCTTCACTTTTTCCACATTTTATGTTACAGCCTTATTCCAAAATGGAATTAATTCATTTTATTCCTCTAATTCTACACACAATACCCCATAATGACAATGTGAAAAAGTTTTTTGTTTTTTTTTAGTTTTTTACAGATTTAATAAATAACGTGTAGTATTCACAGCCTTTGCCATGAAGCTGAAAATTGAACAAGAGGTGCATCCTGTTTCCACTGATCATTCTTGAAATGTTTGTACAGCTTAACTGGAGTTCTCCTGGGGTAAATTCAGTTGATTGGACATGATTTGGAAAGGCACACACCTGTCTTCATATAAAGTCCCACACTTGACAGTGGATGTCAGAATGCAAGGCAAGCCTGAAGTCAAAGGAAATGTTTGTAGACCTCTGAGACAGGATTCCCTCAAGGCACAAATCTGGGGAAGGGCACAGAAACATTTCTGCTGCTTTGAAGGGCCCAATGAGCACAGTGGCCTCCATCATCCGTAAATGGAAGAAATTCAGATCTACCAGGATCCTTCCAGGAGCTGGCCGCCTGTCTAAACCGAGCGATTGGGGGAGAAGGGCCTTAGTTAGGGAGGTGACCAAGAACTCAATGGTCACTCTCTCTGAGCTCCAGAATTCCTCTGTGGAAAGAGGAGAACCTTCCAGAAGGACAACCTTCTCTGCAGGAATCCACCAATCAGGCCTGTATGGTAGAGTGGCCAGACAGAAGCCACTCCTTAGTAAAAGTCACATGGCAGCCCACCTAGAGATTGCCCAAAGGCACCTGAAGGACTCACAGACCAAACAACAAAATTCTCTGGTCCAATGATACAAAGATTGAACTCTTTGGCCTGAACGCCAGGCATCAGGTTTGGAGGAAACTAGGCACCATCCCTACAGTGAAGCATGATGGTGGCAGCATCATTCTGTGGGGATGTTTTTCAGCATCAGGAACTGAGAGACTAGTCAGGATTGAGAGAAAGATGATAGCAGCAATGTACAGAGACATCCTGGATGAAAACCTGCTCCAGAGCGCTCTTGACCTCAGACTGGGGTGACAGTTCATCTTTCAGCAGGACAATGATTTTAAGCACACAGTCAAGATATCAAAGGAGTGGCTTCAGGACACCTCTGTGAATGTCCCTGAGTGGCCCAGCCAGAGCCCAGACCTGAATCCAACTGAACATCTCTGGAGAGATCTGAAAATGGCTGTGCACCAACACCCCATCCAACCTGATGGAGCTTGAGAGGTGCTGCAAAAAGGAATGGGCAAAACTGCCCAAAGATAGGTGCGCCAAGCTTGTGGCATCACATTCAAGAAGACCTGAGTCTGTAATTGCTGCCAAAGGTGCATTAACAAAGTGTTGAGCAAAGGGTGTGAATACTTATGTACACATGATCTCTTCATTTTCTATTTTTCGCAAATTTGCAAAAATTAAAAAAAAAAAAACAAAAAACCTTTTTCATCTCATTATGGGGGGAAATGCATTTACTCCATTTTGGAATAAGACTGTAACATAAAAAAAATGTGGAAAAAATGAAGTACCTCAGATGCACTGTAGACAGACAAACTCATTCACTTTCATGTTGTCATTATGGGGTGTTGCGAGTAGAATTTTGAGGGAAAAAATTAATTTACTCTATTTTGGAATAAGGCTGTAACATAAAATGTGGAAAAAGTGAAGCGCTGTGAATACTTCCTGGATGCACGGTACAATCTACACTGTGTGTGTGTGTGTTTACCCACACGTAAGTGGAAAATCTTCGAAAAGCCTCTCAACTTGCTGTAATCCAAAACAACACCATCACCGATTACACGTACACTTTCACAACTGAGCTGAGAGCTGAGTCAAACCAAACATCACACACTTCACCCTGAGCAGCATTCATGCTGACAGATTGTCATGTCGAGCCAGATTCTGACCAAAATGCATTTCTTAACAGTCAGTTTATCAAGATGCACAGAGTATTTGAGATCCTGACAATAATCAAAAACACTCTTGCTCTCAATGTTAGTGACAATCATCCTGCATCAACAAGATTACAATCTTCAACACAACTTCATTGTTCGTCCGCTGACAACCAATTTCATAAATACTGGCTCATTTATTTTTCTAGTAGCTGCTAACAAACTGAGGTAATATGGAATTAACTGTAGTGGTAGAGCATACAATGTTGTGCTACACAGGCATCACAGTAGACAACACAACAAGTACATTCAAATTAAAGCCATTTTCCGAACAAGCTCAGTCTCAACTGCCCATTTGTATCATTTAAAGGGATCGCGAAAACCTAAAAGCATATGGACAAATGGTCCACTTTAAGCTTTTTAGCTGCAGGTATGAGCAAAAATTACACCTCATCTGTCTGCTGTTACATGTTTAGAAATTTTAGCTCTCTTAGAACAGCATCCAAATCTGACAAGGGCACTCCGAGTGCACATAACTCTGCCAACAGCATCATCACCAAAACCTTAATTTTCCTCCTGAGCTTAAACTCTCCAATTAGAAAACTGCAGTTTGGGAACTCAAAAATTAACATCTGTATAAAATGCACCGCTGCTCACCATCAACAAAAAACAAAACAAAAAATGCATAAAAAAAAAAAAAAAAAAATCAACTCTTCCTTGATTCAAGGGCCATCTCCAGAAGATTTCATCTAAAACACTTTTTAAAATGCCTTGTACATTCTAAATCAACTTCCACTCTCTTGTTACCTTGATTCTATGACTTCAGACTTCAGAAAGTACAGTTCAATACAGCACTCAAGATAAATTAGCTACATAAAAAGTCACCTTTTCATAATAAAATAAATCAAATCCCTATTAGAAGTCCATGTCAAATGAATAGCAACCTGCACTGCACTTGAAAATATTTCAGGCAGACAAAGAAGACAGTTGGGAGGTTTTCAGCATGTGATAATTAACCGGCAAACACTCTCAGGCCAAATTGTAACTAACCTTTGTCACCATTTTTCCTGTTTTTACCCCCCAACTCCATAACATTCAGTCACAGGTACTCCAAACTATGCCTTTTTAATCTTTATGATCAGAGAAATAATGTGTTATAGCTTACAATGTGATTGGAGTATTTTTAAATTTTGGCCCCTACCTTGGCTAGTTACCACCCTGGGATAGCCATCACATCATTTTGTGTCAATCATGGTATGCTGAGGCTGGACTGTAAGTGTTGCTTAGTCCCCCTAAGTGGCACTGGATAGGTCAAAATTGTCTATATTTCTGGATAATTTGACAGCTGGCATGAACAGGAATTTTAATTTTGAAGCGGTTTGGGCTTAAATATGCACTAAAATACACATTTGATGGACCAAACTGATCTGAAACTTTTGGCTTGTTTGTTTAAATTGTGCACAAGTCAAAAAGTAGACAATGCATTTTCAACAAAATTTTGTCTGGGTGAGGGAAGAGTTCATTCAACGCTGGCACAGAGCAGGCTCAGACTCTGTCTTTTCTTTTATCAGTACTAGGGCTACGGAAATCATCACCTTGACTGTTACCCAAATGATGACCCTCCGGCTGACTTTGCCATATTTGAATAGCAAATGCTTTGTCCTTACTTTCGCTAAAATTAATTTCTTAAGAGCAATTTCAGCATCAAACTTCATTAGCATTCCAAGTTTGGTTGAAATCAGCTAAAGGACCTGGGAAAGTAAGTCAACAATAAGTGAGGCAGACACGACCTTGACCCTAATGATTGACCTTGGGCAAATGTGACCTCACCTGGACAATATCAGAACTCACCAGCATGTGTGCTGAATGTGATGCAAATCGAGAGTGAAAAACAGAACATCTGACCTTTGACCACAATGACCCTGACCCCAAAGATTGGCCTTTGCCAAATTTGACTGCATCTTGGCAATTCCAGAACTCAACTCCATAAGTGTGCTATGTTTGGCACAAATCAGAGTGAAAAAAACTTCAAATTTGACTTTTGATCCCAACAACCTTGACCCCAATAATTGACCTTTTGCATATCTGTCTATGGCTGGACAACTCCAGAACCCACCCCCATATGTGAGCCAAGTTTAGTAGAAATTGAAGTAGAGACAACACAAAGGAATAAAGGAGGGGGGCTGGGAGACATTTTTGACCTATGACCCCAGCACCTTGACCTTTGCCAAAACAAACCACTTAAAGGAGACCTGCATTGAAATAAATGTGGTCAGATTTCAGAAAGAAATAGCTGATATGTATTTATAAGACCCTTGTGAATGCAGTAAAGTAAATCTGTAAGCCCAAATTTGTAATTCAGTGGAGAAATATTTGTTTAAAAATGACAAATTTGCAGCTAACATTTAGCCCTCTGTGAAAACAGTTTGTACATCCGGATCATTTCCATGACGTTGGGGACAAGACGACGCGCTCCCGCCTTCAGTCTGATCCCGCATTGAAATTTATTTTATCTGTTAGTAATGTTACTTATACATGTCCTGGTTTCAACACCCAAAAGTAAGCTGCAATGAATGTGAGATACAGATCTGTGTGCTCAGATCAGCAACGACATCGACAGCGGGCGGCGTTCTTCCTCCACGCCTCTCTCTGCCTCCGCTCTGCTTAACGAGTGCATGCGCTGGCGTTTAATGCGAAGCAGCCGGTGACACCTGTTGCTTGCTAGGACAGACTTGCGGCAAAATCCGCAGCGCCGCACGTCTCGTAATCAGAGCCGCAGAGCTCCGTGGCCGCTGAGAGAGGTTTATATCTTTTTAATGACTTGAATTCTTTGCGGGTCTTGCCTCCGTAGCCCGCGACGGTACACCGGAGGCGAAAGACAGTATACTTTCAATGCGACACCACTCAATCAAACGGGCATATGAAAAAGTCCTCCAAAATAATTTTCAAGCGCAAATAAAAGAAATGTGTACTCACCAAGCGTACCCCAAGACAATATGAAGTTTAAAAAAGTAGATCCTTCCAAGAAAAAGACATAAGACAAGAAAAAGGTGCAGATGAAACCTGACGTAAATCCACAAATTACAGTTGGCGCGCGCAATGCATGCTGGGAGAGGGTCTCCTCCGTGACGTCTCGGCAGCGTCCATGATGAGAGGGACAGTTTTGCGGAGGGCTAAATGTTAGCTGTAATTTGTCATTTTTAAATGAAGATTTCTCCGTTGAATGACAGATCTGGGCTTGCAGATTTACTTTACTACATTCAGAAGGATCTTATGTGTAAATATAAGTCATTTTTTGGTCCAAAGATTTGACTGCATTTATTTCAATGCAGGTCTCCTTTAATGGCATTTCTGGGGTCAATCTACATGCACACAGCAAGTTTGTTGGAAACTGGACCAAAGCCCTCACAGGAGTAATAGAAAATGCACACGCACGCGCGCACACACAATAGTATGATCTGAAGACTCAACCTTGTGAAATCGAAAAGATCTAAACATATTCTGCAGAAAAAACCTGTGTACTCTATAAACCTCTTCCATCGGATGGTGCAGGTAATAACAGTTAGACACCATTACCTCGGGAGAGGGACATGCTCAGAGTGTCCCTTCTAGCTGTGCAATATCCAAGTCAGTGACATTACAGCTAATCCAAAGAAAACCATCACCTGGTGATGTCTACAGAATCTAGAGTTCAGACTGTCATTCAGAGCAAAGCATCTACAACCAAACATTAAAAGTACCAATTTATCATTTCATCTTTACTCTGAGCTCATAGCAATTATTTCAGTTCAACTCCAGTATGTCAGACAGCTATTACATAAAAACTGTCAGTAGTTATAGCCCAACTGTAGTGTTGGGCTATAACTCGTGTAGTGTGGCACGAGTGTGCCACACTACATAGATGCTAAGCTCTCCTGCACACAAGTAAGAATATGCGTTAATATTATGCAAGTACCCTGAACCAGTGTGTTTGTGTTCTACCCATGACACACACTGTACTACTTGTCACAGCTCACATAAGGATCATCACTTCCTGCAATTCCACTGTCATTCTTAGCACTACTATGGTACATATCCCCTTTTATGCAGTTTCCTGAGAAGAATTTGAGTCAGCTCAAAGGTGGTGTAGCTGATCCCCACAGCAATGGGCCCTTTGACCCAGTTCATGCTGAGGCCTTTGTAAAGCCCACGAATAAACCCCTCCTCAGCCACAACCACCCTCATGGTACCAACAATGGAGCTGTAAGTTTGACCAGTGACCCCTGCAGTCTGCATACGTCGTCGCACCACATCCAAAGGATAAGATGCAGTCTGGCTAATGAAGCCAGCACAGGCTCCGAAGGCCAGAAACTCATATGGGGAAGGCCGCGGACGTCCAGTTCGCTCTGCATAGGAGAGGAGCACATGAACACTTAAACTGCATATAAAAGAAAGAGAACAATGCAAAGGCATAAGACTCAACAGAGTTTAGTTTAGTACCTGCATGTAAGCTTTTTAGCGTCTCAAAGGTAAAAAAGCTGAGACCAGCGTAAGGCACGACACCCACCAATGTGGGCGCAAATCCTCGATACAACGTCTTCACGCCCTCTTCACGAGAGATCCGCACAAACACATGCACAATGTTACTGTACCTAAATACATGAGGCAAAAAAGAACAAAAAAAATAAAGCATGAAAGTAGGGCTGTGCAATATTACTACACGTATTATATGATTAAAAATTCTATTTTTTCATATGATGCACTATTATTGTACATTCTGTCCTGTGAGATACACAAGTCCAGTGCACCTGCATGCATTAGCTCGTCCCTCAAAACCATTTCTCTGTGAGTGGAGCTGAGTACTCAGTGATGCTCGGTATCAAACTCCAGTGAAGCTTTTGACCACACTGATTAAAAAAAAAAAAGCTTCCCAATCCTTTGCTGAGATCAAGTTAAAAATTAAGTCAGAAATTAAGTTAAAAATATATATATCCTTAAGATTCTCCAATGGTTCTAAATAAAAAGGAGAAAAATAACCAAATATAGGTGAATACCTCTTATTCTTGAGTCTATAAATTGAAATGTAATATGAAATTTGCCTTTCTATGTAGCTGATTCATGGCAAAGGCTATGAATACTTATGTACACATGATTTCTTAGTGTTTTTTTAATATATGAATTTGCCAAAAAAAAAAATAGAAACTTTTTCATGTTGTCATTATGGGGTATTGTGTGTAGAATTTTGAGGGGAAAAAATGAATTTCATCTATTTTGTAATAAGGCTGTAACATAAGAAAATGTGGAAAACGTGAAGCGCTGTGAATACTCTTTGAATGCACTGTAGCACATTTTTCTTAATCATGCCAATGACATCATAAAAGTGTACAGAAATCCTCTTGACCAACAGGTCTGGACAGCTGTGGGAGCATGTGCTGGTGCCAAATGTCATCGCACTATGAAAATACCCTTGGACCTCCTGACTGTCAACTACCGAGGCAGCAAAATTGCAACAATAGTAAAACTCACCAAGGTCCCTCTAGTTTTTTGTTGTTGTTTTTTGTTTGCTTGTTTTTTATGTGTAAAACTGGATTTCATGTTGTACAAAAGGTGGTAACTCAAAATTTGAATTTGACATGCCAGGTTACGTTGAATATGTTTTTTCATAAAGTAATTTTTCATGATGCATCAACGTACAGTACATATCAGCACACATTCCATATGGAACTCTTGGTAGCAAGTGAAAATTTGCTGTATCACTAGCTAAAAATTAAGAGACATATTGCAGCTGTAGCACATTTTCAGAGTTATACAATTGTACCTAAAAGGGGTATGAATCACAATCAAAGTTTTGAATGTATCTCTAACATACTGGTTTATACTTCCACAGAAAGCAGTCTGCAACAAGACACTATATATTAGTTGCTGAAGGATGCCTTACATTTCCTTTCGCGTTACAGCCATCCTTGCTCGCACCATGTCCAGGGGATACATCATCATCACTCCTGTGGCACCAGCCATAGACCCTGCCAGAAAGCGTTGAACAGGAGGTAGGGCTCTGGAATGCACAGGAAAACAAATGAAAAAAAACTCAGCCTACACTTTCACATTTCTTCGCATGGGATGTGCAGGATAAAAATGAAGCTAAGGTACAAACAAATGTGCAAAGATGAGCCAAAGAATCTCAAAATTTGATAAACAGATACATACTTCCCCTGAAAGCCATAATACGCTCCCAGCACCTTCTTGTATTGTTCGTGTGCGCAGAACTGAATGGCAGCATATGGGATAACTCTCACCATGTTGGCAGAATTCCCCCTAAACAAACTAAAGAAGCCATCCTTCAGGTAGGTGCGGTAGATCAGCTTGTAGGCTTCCTGTAACCACATGTGCACACATAAGCACATACATGTGCAAACAAACAGACATCAAGACCTACCAGGTCAGATGAAACTGAGGATAACCTACTGTAGCTCAGGCTTTCAAATGTGTTCATAGAATGAAAACTATTGGTTTATTATGTAGAATCTACATTAAAGTGATGTTGCATTTGTTTTACCTCAATGCTGTAAAGTCGACACTCAGAAATGTTATGATGTCTGTGCATTTCAAGTACAGTAGATAAGCAGTGGTGGGCACAGTTCCAATAATCCGATAACCGATAATTATCGAAGATAATGATTTCATTATCGGATTATCTTCCCAGATAACTTTGAAAACCATTATCGGACTAATTATCTTCCGATAGATTTTTGTCCGATAATTTTTGGACCGTTAACGTGGTAACCAAAGCTGAACAGCTACAAACATTTATAAAATTTAAAATCAGTTGAGCACCTACCTGTTAAATGTTTTGTAACAGATGTGTACTTCTACCCTCTGCAAACAGAGGAGAGCTACTTCTAGTAGAAACTGCTGTATCCTCTGCAGGCAAAGGACAACTGGTCACAAAAAAAAATAATAATAATTTCTTTTAACCCCATACTGATACGTGGGCAATATCACCCAAATCATCCAGAGGCATACATTTTTAACTTATGGTTCAAATTTTAACTAAACTACACTCAACAAAAATATAAACGCAACACTTTTGGTTTTGCTCCCATTTTGTATGAGATGAACTCAAAGATCTAAAACTTTTTCCACATACACAATCACAAACCAGTCTATATCTGTGATCTGTGAGCACTTCTCCTTTGCTGAGATAATCCATCCCACCTCACAGGTGTGCCATATCAAGATGCTGATTAGACACCATGATTAGTGCACAGGTGTGCCTTAGATTGTCCACAATAAAAGGCCACTCTGAAAGGTGCAGTTTTGTTTTATTGGGGGGGATACCAGTCAGTATCTGGTGTGACCACCATTTGCCTCATGCAGTGTAACACATCTCCTTCGCATAGAGTTGATTAGGTTGTCAATTGTGGCCTGTGGAATGTTGGTCCACTCCTCTTCAATGGCTGTGCGAAGTTGCTGGATATTGGCAGGAACTGGTACACGCTGTCGTATACGAGGTCTGTCAATAAAGTAACGGTCCTTTTTTATTTTTTTTTAAAACTATATGGATTTGATTCATATGTTTTTACGTCAGACAAGCTTGAACCCTCGTGCGCATGCATGAGTTTTTCCACGCCTGTCAGTGACGTCATTCGCCTGTGAGCACGCCTTGTGGAAGGAGTGGTCCGCTCCCTCGTCGGATTTTCATTGTCTGGAAATGGCAGAATGATTTGGACTTTTTTTCCATCAGAATTTTTTCAGAAGCTGTTAGAGACTGGCACCTGGAAACCATTTGAAAAATTTAACTGGCTTTCAGTGAAAATTTTTTACGGGCTTCACAGAGAATGAGTGTTACTACAGCTTTAAGGACGGCTTTAAGGACGCTCGGCGCGCCGCACTCCGAGCTGCGACGACGAGGCAGAAAACGCCAGATCATTTCTAAACGGATGGCTCTGTGGATACGAGACCATCGTGTGCACTTTCTCTGGTTATCACAAGAGCTGGACATCAGCCATTTTCCGGCAGATTTCACTTTTAACAAGAGATTTTGTCATGGAAAGCTGTGCGGAGGCTTCGTGCGTAACGACCGATTCGCTGTTTGAGCGAGACAAAGGAACACCTCCGTTTCGGCGTGTCAGAGGACAAGTTAGGATGTGTCCAGCTCTCCACAATTTCTCTGATACTTACTGGACTGGTAAGCATTGAAAGCCGAGATAGGCATGTCCCAACTTGTCCCATGACACGCCGAAACGGAGGTGTTCTTTGTCTCGCTCAAACAGCGAATCGGTCGTTACGCACGAAGCCTCCGTGCGGCTTTCCATGACAAAATCTCTTGCTAAAAGTGAAATCTGCTGGAAAATGGCTGATGTCCAGCTCTTGTGATAACCAGAGAAAGTGCACACGACGGTCTCGTATCCACAGAGCCATCAGCTTAGAAATGATCTGGCGTTTTCTGCCTCACCGTCGCAGCTCGGAGCACGGCACGCCGAGCATCCTTAAAGCCATCCTTAAAGCTGTAGTAACACTCATTCTCTGTGAAGCCTGTAAAAAATTTTCACTGAAAGCCAGATAAATTTTTCAAATGGTTTCCAGGTGCCAGTCTCTAACAGCTTCTGAAAAAATTTTGATGGAAAAAAAGTCCAAATCATTCCGCCATTTCCAGACAATGAAAATCCGACGAGGGAGTGGGACCACTCCTTCCACAAGGCGTGCTCACAGGCGAATGACGTCACCGACAGGCGTGGAAAAACTCAAGCATGCGCACGAGGGTTCAAGCTTGTCTGACGTAAAAACATATGAATGAAATCCATATAGTTTTTGAAAAAAATAAAAAGGGCCGTTACTTTATTGACAGACCTCGTACGCCGGTCCAGAGCATCCCAAACATGCTCAATGGGTGACATGTCCGGTGAGTATGTTGGCCATGCAAGAACTGGGACATTTTCAGCTTCCAAGAATTGTGTACAGATGCTTGCAACATGGGGCCGTGCATTATCCTGCTGCAACATGAGGTGATGTTCTTGGATGTATGGCACAACAATGGGCCTCAGGATCTCGTCACGGTATCTCTGTGCATTCAAAATGCCATCAATAAAATGCACCTGTGTTCTTCGTCCATAACAGACGCCTGCCCATACCATAACCCCACCGCCACCATGGGCCACTTGATCCACAACAATGACATCAGAAAACCGCTCACCCACACGACGCCACACACGCTGTCTGCCATCTGCCCTGGACAGTGTGAACTGGGACTTCTCCAACGTGCCAAATGTCAGTGAATGAGAGCATCTGCCCACTCAAGTTGGTTACGACGACGAACTGGAGTCAGGTTGAGACCCCGATGAGGACGACGAGCATGCAGATGAGCTTCCCTGAGACAGTCTTCTGACAGTTTGTGCAGAAATTCTTTGGTTATGCAAACCGATTGTTTCAGCAGCTGTCCGAGTGGCTGGTCTCAGACGATCTTGGAGGTGAACATGCTGGATGTGGAGGTCCTGGGCTGGTGTGGTTACACGTGGTCTGCGGTTGTGAGGCTGGTTGGATGTAATTCTCTGAAACGCCTTTGGAGACGGCTTATGGTAGAGAAATGAACATTCAATACACAAGCAACAGCTCTGGTTGACATTCCTGTTGTCAGCATGCCAATTGCACGCTCCCTCAAATCTTGCGACATCTGTGGCATTGTGCTGTGTGATAAAACTGCACCTTTCAGAGTGGCCTTTTATTGTGGGCAGTCTAAGGCACACCTGTGCACTAATCATGGTGTCTAATCAGCATCTTGATATGGCACACCTGTGAGGTGGGATGGATTATCTCAGCAAAGGAGAAGTGCTCACTATCACAGATTTAGACTGGTTTGTGAACAATATTTGAGGGAAATGGTGATATTGTGTATGTGGAAAAAGTTTTAGATCTTTGAGTTTATCTCATACAAAATGGGAGCAAAACCAAAAGTGTTGCGTTTATATTTTTGTTGAGTGTAATTTCGGACAAGTTATTTAAATTAACATCACATCTGAAGTTTTATAAAGTGAAAATATCAGATATATGTTTTAGTTTTAAAGTAATGCGCTAACTTTTAAGGTTTTAGTGTGGACTTGCTGTGTCTAGTGCATTATGGGTAGGGTAGGGTAATCTCAGTACGTTCACGACAGGAGAAATCCATTTGAGACACTCTGATCAGGCTCCACCGACAACAGCATTAAACTCTAGTGCCTAAAATTCCCGTGAATATATTCTCTGAGTTTATAGACGTTATTGTGTTTGCGTTTATTAAATTCCACGCATCTTAAACGTAGCAGACACGTATTATCTGGAATTTTGTTTTGGCAAGTTTTCACAGTCTCTACTACCATCTACTGGCCAGTAGTGTTCATGGCAGTATTCGCCCTGAAGCTGGGCAGACACTGTGTGATATTTTCAATCACAGTACTCAGTTCCAGCTCAAACTGTACGACAGAACCGCACGGTGTAAAAGTTCAGAGCGCCCGATTTATGTTCTCACACACACTGTACATTCAAAAACCATACGTCTATTCTTGTTTCCAGAAGCAAAACGTAAACAGAAGCTTTTTTCAAACTTAATTTACATTTCTTATTTTTTTACAAAAACTCTCGATGGGAGACATCAAAATTTTTAAAAAAAATTACAAGACTTTACATGAGTTGAAGAATAAGGAGGAAAAAGAAACAGAAGCTGCTCTCCCAAAGAGATGATCACTGTTATGCTCTCTCCGGTGTTTGCACATGCACAGTGCGAGAGGTTGGACGCTTGTAGCGCGTCAGCAGCGGGATACCCTAACAACGGCAGACCAGAATATCAAATAGGTTTGATTTTCATCTGACCATATGATCACCAATCAGGAGGTGGTTGTGAGATGTTAAACACAGCTCGTTACTCCATGTATACTACAGGATGCAGGACGCGCAATTAACTTGAAACTCGGCACGATCCAAAAAATTCTCGCATGAATGAAAAATCAGATGAAAAATGGCCAAAACTCACGCAGTGTAAACCCAGCTTAAGTACTGAACATCTGGCACCAGTAGATCATGGCAGTGTTCTATTTATTTTGACACCGGTTATATCAGACCGTTATCTAATTACAACTTGGCTTTTTTTTGAAAATGCCTTTTTACAAATAAAAAATGGCATATTTTACAAAAGCACATTTATCTGTAAACACCAACACATGACACACCTCACAGTAACGTGTTGGTTTACATAGAATGAATGAGTCAACCAATCAGTGTTAGTGGAGGCACATTTTACCCAGAATCCTCTGCCATGTGTCTGTGTTTGTTACAAACCTTCAGAATTAGTGCATTATTCAACATTAAAATATATGTGTTATATTTTAACTTTGTACAAATGACAGAATTGACATTAATGGCGTTATTCTATCAGTATTCATTTTATTTACACCAAACCATAAGTCAGCATTGCTTTATTTTCCAAGACCTCTGCCTGATGCAACGCTGTTATTAAGTAGAGAGTTGAGCTTTGTTGCTCCTCTCAGCTGCTTCTGTGCTGGAATGTAGTATGTAGTAAACAGGAGCTTCCAGCAGGGGGCAGGGCGCACAAAGACAGAAGTGCTGACTCCTTGTTTGGGTCTGTCATCCCTTTTGATGCTACCAGAAGCGACCGTGGTGTTAAAATTCAAAATCAGCTTGTTAGTAGTTGCAAGTGTACTGGAGACAATATTGGAATTTATCAGTTATCTGTAGCTTCTGATACATTTTTGGGTGGTTTATCGGTTTAGCTTTATAAAAGATAACTTTTCAGTTATCCGATTATCTGTTATCGAAGTAAATTTTTTGGTTATCTGTGCCCACCACTGTAGATAAATGAGAAACAGCATGGAAACTTATATAAGGGTGATTCTTTAACTATTGGCACTATTGGCCTTGTAAATGTAATTTCCACCACACCATTGCCTTACAATATAAAGCGCCTTGGGGCAACTGTTTGTTGTGATTTGGCGCTATATACATGTGCTCTGATGTCACTGTTTATCTCCATAGAAACTACCCAAACAATCTTTCATACAAACTGTTTAGGGACATTACAGTGTTGTGGTGGAAATTACGGCAATAGTGTGGGACAACTACATTTTGTTTAAAAAAAATCACAACAGTTGTATGACATTGAATACCCTGATTATGTTTTTGATTATTTTACTGATACTTTATTCAGAGATATTTTAAAACATTAGAAAAAACTTTTCTTTACCATTCATTTTTATCACTGAAGATCAAAAGTCTGGGTGTGGGACAAGCACAAAACGGCAATATTTGCATATAATGATGCTGAAAAAAGGTGAAAAAGTCATCATAGACTACTAGAACAAATTTCTTAACACACTTTCATTGTAAAGATAACTATAAATGTGTGAAATTTCCCCTTTTTTCTGTTTTTCATACAATATGATCAAAGGACATAAGTGCCCGTAGTCTAAGAATCACCCATATACACACATATATACACACACATATATATATATATATATATATATATATATATATATATATATATATATATATATTAATCAGCCCTCAAGCTCACATAACAAAAATGCAACATACTACTTTAACTGTTTCAGTCTTTCTTCAAACAGCATTAGTGTAGAAACATTCCAGCGTCGCAGACCGAACGGGCCCCCTAAAAATCGGTCCCCCCTGATGACGAGGTTCATGGATTAACACCTAATTTCTGCTTCAAACTGCACTCCAGTCATCATCTATCTCAGCGACAGACACCTGAAGCTTTAGTAAAACAATCATTTCCACATAAATTCAGTATTATTTCATCATAAAAGGCAGCAGAAGCGAATAGACCTAAACGGCTAAACAAGCTGCTACCTGATGCGTTCACTGAGTGTCGGACATTTCAAAGCGTCACAGAATTTCGCTTCCTTTCTTCTTAAAATGGCCTTGTTTCTTCTTAAAACTGACTTAAGAATGATTTAAGAGGTTTTACCTTTATCATCTGATAGTTAATAATCCCATTAATCCATTTGATTGCTTTGGGTGAAGAGGCTCCGTCTCAGACTTGCTGCTGTGGTCCGAAATGACGTATGCACAGATGCAAAAGGCGGATCGATTTTTAGGGGCGGACCGTTCGGTCTGTGACACCGAAAAAAAAAAAAAAGTAACAACAGCAACTACTGTTGTAGCAAACAACACATTACATGAATTACTGATTGTCAGATAAGTAACAACAGTAGCACTTCTGATGTTATGTATGCGAGTTTTGAGTTGTTGACCTTGTATGAAATTTTGCAGTCATCGGGTCAAGAAAGAGAGGATTAAAATTTGGGTTATGACACAGATGGGCCTTGACACTGTATTTAGGCAGTGTCAGTTTTTGTAATATTGCGTCTGCACACTACCTCAATCCAACTGAAATGAAACAATGAAGATGTGTTTGTAGTGTATTATTTTAGCTTTAATTCAGGTTTAAAGCAGTACCTGGCAGTACCTGCTCTTTCAGACCCAAAATGTAACTGGACAAACTACATATGATCATTGTTTTAAAGAAAATTATTGCTATAATATCCAGTTTTCTTTAGACAAGAGACAGATGCATGAACATTTCAAAGGAACTGATTTATAGTCTGTGATTGGAGAAATTACACACAGTGCAGTATTTCTGTTCCTCTCCCCTTGAACAATCTACACTACAAACACATCTTGAGTTGTTCATTTCAACTCCACTATGATAGTGTAGAAAGACAAAGTTACAAAAATCGTGTCACGGTAAAACTACTTATGGAACTGACTATATTACTGCAAGATAGGATTGTCTTTTATATCCTTCGATATTGTTCTTTAAGCTTACCGGGCAACACAGTCTCGTTCTAGGGCGGGTGCTAAAGGGGTAAAATATGATGCATATGATGTAATTTCTCTACTTTCGGGAACATAAACGCAGCACTTTCTCTGAGTTTTCGGGCAAATTAAACGCAAACAAAGTGAAAATGCAAAGAAAAAGTGACTATGAAAGTGAAAGGAAAGGAAAGAGGATGTGTTGCAGTTTGTTTATGACCCGGAGCTCAAACGTGTCGAGGCGGTTGTGCAGGCGAGAGAATGCAGCTAATCTGGTTAGCTGTGTAGGCTAACACTTACCAACACAACTTTATGCCTTGTCTCCCATTCTCCACTGGGAAACAAAAAAAAAAAAAAAAAAACACTGCACTTTTCATGACTGTTTCAGTAATTGCAGATAAAAACAAAACAGTACACCATTTTTCTGTTAAAACTGATGCTGTTTGTGGGAAGAGACTAATACCCGGGCAGAGTGTGGGAGTATCAGCACAAACCATTTGAAGGACTGGGGTTTCAGTGAAAACCATTTTAAACCGGCATGTCAAACCAGCAGGTCCACTACGTGGCAGCGAGTATGCTTTTAAGTTTACCAAGCCAGGCTGAATGGTTCGTGCCGAAACTCCCACACTCCGCCCGGGGATTCTCTGCCGTGTTTGTGACGGCTGTCCCCAGATGTGGTCAAATCCTGCGATATCACATAGGGGTTGAAACAAGACTGCGCTGCCCTATTGCCTTACGGTATCACAAGATTTGGTGGGAGAAAAGACTGTCACCTTCAGTTGGTTGAAAAAGTTAGTCCTATTGAGGCCATGAGGCTCTTGGAGGTAATAAGGGTTGCCCATGTGCTTGTTGAGTTCTTTTGTAGTGAGTATTGCAAATCTGAGGAAGATGTGTTTTTGTTGTTTTTTTGAATTGTTTGGTTTTGTTTTTTTTACATGAACCAAAAAGCATAAGTGGATAGATGTTCTTTTGCCTTGATAATTATATAACAGCTGTAAATAAAACAGATGCCTAAACACACATCTTGTGTATTTGCGGTCGATGTGATTCAACCTTTTGCATGTGAATAGAGAACACTGTTCAATAAGCAAGTGACATGAGCGGTGCTCCTCGGGACAAACGTACCTTGGCAGAGAACCTTGCTGAGGACACTGCCAAAGAAATAAGAAAAAGAAAGAGCACAGTATATATACATATATAGTATACTGGTTGGCCATCAACACACATTTGGGTCATTCTGTGTGAAATCAGATTTTCCCAAATCTTCCCGGGTCACATATGTCTTATGAACACATGCAAAATATTTCTGCTTAATTCCAAGTAGTTTTTAGATATGTTTTAATCAGGGTACCCACAATCCTATTTTACACTCACAAATGCATTTTGAGCTTTCTTTTTTAAAAGGCATTATCTCAGCTAAAAATGCAGATATAAAGCTCAAATTTGGAATACACCCTATTTGGGCACCCCAGATACAGTAGTAAGTTTTAAAAATGGGAGACAGAGCTAATTTTCCATTCTGTAGCATCACAAAAATGGCAGTTTGCTCATTCTCACAAAAAAATTTACAAAATTTCAAAGAGCTGTACTAAAGAAGGGATTCAATGGATAATCTTCATATTGTAGAATACACATATCTGGGGTACTAGTTATATGTGTGTAAAACATTGTGGTCATAACTTGAAAGGTTTTTGAATTACTGAAAAACTGAAAAATTAGCAATTCAGTCATCAATGTAATTTTGTTACAAAGTTTTGAAGAGTTGCACTCCAAGAGTAAATTGAGAGGTAATTTTGATATTTCAGAATTTACTTTCTGCCTGGAAGGCACCCGATGATTTCACACAGAATGACCCATTTATTTTCTGTCATATTAAAACATTTTGTAATATTCACATCGCGTTCGATACAGTATCAATGGCTAGTGACAGCAGAATTTAAGACGGTGATATAGTCCAATGTCTGAGAGCTTCAGCTTGCCTTGAAAGATGATTTTTGTTCTGTCCAAGGGGGCAACAGCTGTCTTGCTTACGGCTCCTGCTACAGCCCCTGAGAAGAGTGAGCTGAGAACAGACCGACTCTGCTTCAAGTCCTGCCAAGAAAAAGTCACACTTCACAATCTCAGTGCGTTCTCTGCCTCCTGTCACAGTAACAGTTTGTCTCCATTTGTTGCAGCCTTCAACGCCTGTGTCTTTTTACATGAACAAGTTGTGTTTGAGTTGCTGTAGATCATTAACTTTAAGTTGCATAAAGGCAACATATCACATCTGTATACTTACCTAAAAGCAACTTATAAGTAAGGGTAAATGTTACATGCGGGTTAGAGTGAGTGACAGAAAACGCTGATCTCCTGGGATTTTTCAACACACTTTTACCTTTGTGCCACGAGCTAGACTCTGTCCTCCCAGAGGAGCCACTTCAATTAGTATTAGCAATGTTTAACAACCTTGTTGTATGAAACTACAGAATAAAAACAGTGTATTCTGCCAATGTTTTTACCAGAGAAGCACAAAAGTAATTATACTGCACTTCCAAGTTTAATTTATAAATTTACTACAGTAGGTTTCCTGATGATTAATTAAATGAAGAGCTATAATCCTGGAGAGGAGGTAGCTCTGTGAGATCAAAAATTACACTACCAATATGTAGATCTTTGCTCAATTTGCAGTCTATCTGTGTCCTGAGACGAGACACTTCATATGCCCTGTCCATCCAGCTGTAAATGGGTACCAACCATGGCTGGGGAAGTAACCTGTGTCAAGCTGGCACAGCCAACCGGGGGAAAGTCATACACTCCCATCAGCTTCTGAAATCGCACCAACGGGCCTCAGTGCCTATACAGGACTCCTACTTCTATAGTTCTACATAAGCATCAACACTGTCTAGAAACCACAATTCTACTTTTTCTCTTCATAATTTTCATTTCATTGCAATAAGATGGGCTCATTATATGTGAAAAGAGCTTGTAACGGCAATACTGGCCCTAACCTGCGTCACCCAGCCCAACCTGAAACTTGTGCAAGCTCTTAGTAAGGTATCATCTAAAGCAAAATTCACCCAACATCAAACCTGCCTAAAGTCTTAGTGACTTGACTTTGAGTACCGTTTCACCTTGATACACAAAATCTTTGCCAATATATTGCATACACAGTGAATAGACAGATGTACACATGAAGTCAACCAATTAATAGAACTGCCCAGCTTTCAGTAATGCAGGCAAAATTAGTGAGAGGTGGTTAGAGGTTAAAGTAGCTCTCAGCATGATTAGCTGAGGTGAGTGTATGAACCCACAAGTCCAAATAACAGTTCAAATTTAACTGTACAGAAATACACAGACTTCAGCTGAGCATGGATTTTTTTTGTTTAATCAAGAAATTAAGGATCACTTTCTCGAGACTTCACCTCTTTGCTCTTTTGTGGCTGATCGGAGGAAGTTAGCGGCAGCGTGAGCTTTGCCTGTTGCTCCTGGACTTCTCTCCCCATCCCCAAGGACTACACTCTGCTGTCACTGAGCGTATTCATGTATTCCACCACCCAGGTGACCACAATGCCTGTGGGTTACAGAGTGGAGGAAGAGGTAAGATTCAAAAGATGTCATTTTTCAACATTTGGTTTAAAAATTAAGCAAATGCAAAGGTGGCCAAGCATGTGCACACTCTTGTTAATGTGTCAAGGGACTGAGTGAAATGCCTAACCATAAGTCTGTGAGGAGTTAAGTTTGTAGGTCATTTCATTTTGCATGCAAGATTACAGCCCCATCACATGAGTTCTCAGAAGTCAACATCTGTTCAAGTTATTTACATCATGTACATTGTCTCTGCTGACTAAAGCAGTCATGTCAACATATATCTGAGCATCAGTCTTATGTAAAAGTGATCAGAAATAACATGAACCAGTAGTGAATAGAAATATAACAATGTTACCTTTAAGCAACTGCCACACTTTGCAAAGTTGTATGAAGACAGGCCCATCTGAGTAAAGGAAAAAAAAAAAAAAAAAAAAACTACTGAAGCCCCACCCTTTCTAGACACCAGATTGTAATCGGTTAAACCATATCCTTTTCTTCTCCTTTTTTTTTTGAAACAGGAAATTCTAGTTATCCCCCTAATGAAGACTTACAAAATTAACTTTATAGGAAATTTTCTGGCTCAGTTTGACTACCATTACAAGGAGGATGTTGGCATTTCTTTTTCAGTGCGCCATTTGTTTCACACCAAAACAAACTTCAGCACCATCTCCACCACAAACCTGTAGATCTTTTGCAATAGTGTTCAATCTAACCAAAGTTTGTTTCAGCTTTACAACCAATAACCCAGATGACAGTCAAAAATGGCTTAACATAGCAATTCGGAATACAACTCGGAAACTTAATTTAATAATCCACCGCTAAATGGATTATTATTTGTAAAAGCTGCATTTGATGCCTCTTAAGATATTAATTATGAAAACATTGAACTGTTGAACTACACTGATTTCATTTCTCAATATTCAAATAGTTGTTTATGGCTGGTATAAAAAAAAAAACAACCGTAAAGCAGCAAATTACTGAAAGTACCATATTTCAACACATACAGAATGAAGTAGAATGAAGCTTTAACAAAGTGCCAGAAATAATAAATATTTGAAAATCTGTGACATTACATAATCATATAATGCACAGAAACATTTCCAATGTTTGGACATAACAAAGATAACATTTAGAATAAGACTGGTATACAAGAATTCCAACAAGAAATATCAAGAAGTATGAAGAATTACAGAGAGAACAAGAGGGTGGTATCACACATTCATCTTCAACTAAACGTTACGCCTCACCCTGTGCCTTCGCCCCTCCTATCATGTTCTTCTTCCTTGCATGCAGCTTAGTAACTTGTTTTAACTTCTGGTGGTCAGCTGATGTCCATCACACTGTGGCAGCAGGAACAAGCCTTCCAGCAGTTTTATCCATTTCTAGTTTATTTTTATTTTCTACACTAAGAACTGAAGGATTTAAAATGCTTTGAAACCTCTTTGGACAGTTTATAGTGAAGAGACAGTTTGAGCCACAAAATTCTGATTTGACGGTCACAATGTGGTGTGATCTTCTTGCTATACTCGTCATTCCGATCCAAAATTTGTTCCGCAAATTTGATTGGTTAATCGTGTTAGATTTCAGACCATAAAATATCAAGCAGACGGTGGCAAATTATTCAACCGTTTAACATTTGATGTATAACTCTGCACCCTGAACAGGTGTCAATAATGGCGCTGTCAGCTGAGAGCGAGAGAAACTGGCGGAGCAACGACGATGCCGAAATAAGTGGATTTAAGCTACCATACAAAAGTATTGATGTGGATTCTGATACGGAATTACTCAATGCAGTTGACGAGATGGAGAACTCTATGGATCTGCTCACAACACATCCAGTTTGGCATTAAGATGCTGTTGCTACGGTAAGCTTCGCCGACCGAATTACTGACAGAAAAATAAACTGTGCAAATGATGGAATTGGATTACAATGGGAATAACCCCCTTGTGTCTGATGATTTGCGGACGTTAATGCTGCATTACGGTTGCAAATATCTGTTTTACCAGCTCCGCTAACATGTCGCCAGTAAAACTCAATTTGCGACCATAAATTCCAGCAAAAAGGAATGGGCAAAACTGCCCAAAAATAGGTGTACCAAACTTGTGGCATCATATTCAAGAAAACCTGAGGTTGTAATTGCTGCCAAAGGTGCATCAACAAAGTGTTGAGCAAAGGGTGTGAATACTTACAGTTGTGCTCAAAAGATTACATACCCTGGCAGAATTTTTGCTTTTTTGGCCATTTTTAAAAGAATATGAATGACAACACAAAACTTTTTTTTCCACTCATTGTTAGTGGTTGGGTGAAGCCATTCATTGTCAACAACTGTGTTTCCTCTTTTTAAATCAAAATGACAAGAAAACTACTCAAATGAACCTGATCAAAAGTTTACATACCCCTGTTCTCAATACTGTGTATTGTCCCTTTAACATCACTGGCAGCTTGGAGTATTTTGTGGTAGTTGTGGACGAGGCTCTCTGATGGTAAAGCTGCCACTGAATATGTTTCGGAATTTATTTACATCAATTACAAAGAAATACAAACAATATGGCACTCTATGGTAAATCTGCATGGAGTAGACAGTTCTCAAAAACTGAGTGACTGTGCAAGAAGGAGAAGAGTGAGGAAAGCCACCAAAACATCCAGACAACCCAGAAGAAGTTATAGGCTTACGTGGCTGAGATTGGAGAAATTATGCACAGTGCAAGCTTTGCATTTTGTATCACCAGTTATCCATCTTCATGGTGAAGTGGTATAGAGGAGGATTTTCTTAACAATAAGACCTGAAAGTTTAGTTACAAACTGCCAGAAGGTACATCTGAGATGCAAGCCTGGAATTGATCTGTTTTGGTGAAAGAAAATCCTTTTCTGCTCTACTCCACTATGAAGCTAAGAGTAGTGATGAAATTGGGCTATTAGTAAAAAAAAAAGTAGAAAAGGGGGTGTTCACAATAATAGTAGCATCTGCTGTTGACGC
Source organism: Thalassophryne amazonica (assembly GCF_902500255.1). Classification (NCBI taxonomy): domain Eukaryota; kingdom Metazoa; phylum Chordata; class Actinopteri; order Batrachoidiformes; family Batrachoididae; genus Thalassophryne; species Thalassophryne amazonica. The sequence goes on along the minus strand of NC_047114.1, from coordinate 64,029,550 downwards.
TACAAACTCAAAACTATTATGTTCAAACTGCTTTTTTAGCAATCCTTTGAGTCACTAAACTAGTATTTAGTTGTATAACCACAGTTTTTCATGATTTCTTCACATCTGCGAGGCATTAATTTGTTGGTTTGGAACCAAGATTTTGCTCATTTACTAGTGTGCTTGGGGTCATTGTTTTGTTGAAACACCCATTTCAAGGGCATGTCCTCTTCAGCATAAGGCAACATGACCTCTTCAAGTATTCTGACATATCCAAACTGATCCATGATACCTGGTATGCGATATATAGACCCAACACCATAGTAGGAGAAACATACCCATATCATGATGTTTGCACCACCATGCTTCACTGTCTTCACTGTGAACTGTGGCTTGAATTCAGAGTTTGGGGGTCATCTCACAAACTGTCTGCGGCCCTTGGACCCAAAAAGAACAATTTTACTCTCATCAGTCCACAAAATATTCCTCCATTTCTCTTTAGGCCAGTTGATGTGTTCTTTGGCAAACTGTAATCTCTTCTGCACGTCTTTTATTTAACAGAGGGACTTTGCGGGGGATTCTTGCTAATACAGTAGCTTCACACAGGTGTCTTCTAACTGTCACAGCACTTACAGGTATCTCCAGACTGTCTTTGATCATCCTGGAGCTGATCAATGGTTTCTGATTGTTTTCTGTTTTCTTCCATGCGTCTGTTTTTTTTTTTTTGTCCATTTTAAAGCATTGGAGATCATTGTAGATGAACAGCCTATAATTTTTTATCTTTTTAATCAAACTACGCTGTTCTTCTGAACAATGTTTTGAACATCCCATTTTCCTCAGGCTTTCAAAGAGAAAAGCATGTTCAACAGGTGCTGGCTTCATCCTTAAATAGGGGATACCTGATTCACACCTGTTTGTTCCACAAAATTGACCAACTCACTGACTGAATGCCACACTACTATTATTGTGAACACCCCCTTTTCTACTTTTTTTTTTTACTAATAGCCCAATTTCATAGCCTTAAGAGTGTGCATATCATGAATGCTTGGTCTTGTTGGATTTGTGAGAATCTACTGAATCTACTGGTACCTTGTTTCCCATGTAACAATAAGAAATATACTCAAAACCTGGATTAATCTTTTTAGTCACATGGCACTACTATTATTCTGAACACTACTGTATATTAAACTTCATTCAGGCCTCCAGCATAATAATGCCTCTGATTTGTCGTGAAATCACAACAGGTTAGTGGTGTGTGGGGGGGTGCAATTTATGTGTCAGAATTGCACTTCTTTTCCTTAACAATTCAAAATGTTCAAAAATGTATTTTTAAAATAATGTCTGTTTTGTTTGTTGTTCCTCACTGCCATTCAGTAAATTGCTTCTGTCCCTGTTTTCTGATGTCTGCAGGAGGCGGAGTCAGCGTGCTCTGTGTTTGAGCACAGATATATCGCAAGTGCTTAGAGCACTTACAGCATACAACGGAGAACCGGCCTACATCAGTCCGTTTGGAACATTTGGAAAAATAAATGGATTTTGTTTAGTTACTGATTTTTTCTTCCAAACTAGGGAAGCCAAAGCGCACCAATGCATATCTGTGTTGAATCATTGTCTCTCTATTATAGTCCATGAGCCACTCATCAATTTTGACCAAATCGGTACCACTTAAGGGGAATAAACAACACTTTGAATCCAGCCTCAGTGTATCATGGCCTACACAAAAATGTATGATGGCCATCCCATGGTGGTAGCTGTAGTCAGGTAGGGGTCAGTGAAGAATTACACAGAGGTCAAACTTTTAAAATGCTCCAATCATGCTAAAAACTATATCACATTACTTGTCTGGTCATAATGATTCCAAAAAGGTATATGTTGGACTATCCGTGATGGAATGGTCTGGAGTTATGGGGTAAAACAGCAAAAAAGGTGACAAAGGTCAATTTCAGTTTGTATATAGGGGTCAAAAGTTAAAATTGCTAAAATTCAGTAAAAAAAAAAAATGATGCAAATTATTGTTTTAATAGGGTTCTAATAAGGAATAGTTTGCACCATCTGTCATGCTTAGTTCATGTTACATCATGTTACAGGGCGATATATGTCACATGTCATAGAATCCAATAGATGTTGACCTTGTTGGACCTTTACCTTGGAGACCAAACATTCAACACAGTCAAAACTATTCCATTTATTAATCTTTTTATTTAAACCAATAATTTGGATCATTCTGTACTGAAAATGGAGCAACTTTAACTTTTGACCCCTGTACAAACTGAAACTGACCTTTGTCACCTTTTTTGCTGTTTTAACCCCATAACTCCAAAACATGCCATCACAGATAGTACAAACTATACCTTGTTGGAATCGTTATGACCAGACAAGTAATGTGACAGTTTTCAACATGACTGGAGCATTTTTAAAGCTTGACCTCTGTGTAATTCTTCACTGACCCCTACCTGGCTACAGCTACCACCACGGGATGGCTATCATACATTTTTGTGTAGGCCATGATACACTGAGGCTGGATTCAAAGTGTTGTTTATTTCCCTTAAGTGGTACCGAAAACCTGCTTGGCTCATGGACTACTAGATCAGATCGCGCTGCATGCACTTTTAGACAGACGTGGCCAATTCATTACAAAATTGACATTTTATATGATTTGGTGTCAGACTTCACAGAAGGGATGTTCACCGAACAGAGATGCTACCTACGATGATTTTTAATCTGTGCAGAATGATGCTTTATGGCATGTTGTAATTTGCGCAAAAATCAAACAAGCTTAAAATTGATGAAATATTAAAGGTAGTCTGGTGTGACAGACTGTGCAACAAGTAATAAAAGGATAAAAGTTTGTAAAAATGCAGCAAACTAAACTCATCTAAAGCTAATGACAAAAGCCCTTACAGCGTTGGGAAAACCCACACCTTTATTCATAGCTTTACTTTTGTTTACATTGCCTTTTTCAAATATAAAACTACACAATCTTAGACACACTTTGCGTTCATGGCATCATTTGTCACACCACCTTTTTTACCACAGTGCAGCACACTTGAGTAGTTTCTGAAATAAGCTGCTCTATGTACTAAATTAATTTAGAACGGAAAAATCTATTTTGAATTGAATCGTGGCCCCATTAAATGGAAATGAAACGAATCATGAGATACTGAAAGATTCACACCTCTACAACAGGTGGCCATTTTGGATCTGATTATGACATTAATAATTGTCTAAAGCAGAAAAGGGCTCCCAGTTTTCTGTATGTGATTGCCGACTTTGTTGCCAGATGGCATATAACAACTACGACACCAAGATACAATGAGCAATTGTTACTTTCTGGGCTATACAAGTGTCCTTGTGAAGCAGACTGTGCCAAAGCAACAGTCTAACCTATACTTCAAAATGTTGACCTGTACACCTACTTGGCTGACATTCCAGATATATCTCATCAATTGTAATGCTATATATGCAGATTACAGACCAAACCTCTATGCGATCAAGAAGGGACATTACAGTGCTTTACAGTGCTTTGCCCCATCACGTCAGAAATGGAACCATAAGATAGGCTGCCCTAAACAAATGTCATCAGTCATGTCCTGATAACATTTTATGTTTACTTATATTTTACCTCCATCTGAGCACTCCAGAGAAGTCAAGGGAACAAAAAACTAACTACCTGGGAAGCTTTGATAATTCAGTAAAGATTCTTCGCACCATCGCTAGCTGACAGGAAGTGACTTTATTATGAAATAAATTGTTAGCATATGATGCTACACCTATCACAATTCCTATTCCTATTACTATACAGGGCTCAATTTAACACAACCATCTACAGAAAAAAGACAACATACCGTGCATCCAGAAAGTATTCACAACACTGCACTTTTTCCATGTTTTAGCCTTATTCCAAAATGGATGGAATTCATTTTTTCCTTCAAAATTCTACACATAATACCCCATAATGACAATGTGAAAAAAGTTTTTTTTTGTTTTTTGTTTTTTTTTTTTGCCATGTGCCGTTTACTCCTTAGTAAAAGGCACATGGCAGCCCACCTGGAGTTTGCCAAAAGGCACCTGAAGGACTCTCAGACCATGAGAAACAAAATTCTCTGGTCTGATGAGACAAAGATTGAGATCTTTGGTGGGAATGCCAGGGATCATGTTTGGAAGAAATGAGGCACCATCCCTACAGTGAAGCATGGTGGTGGAAGCATCTTGCTGTTTGGATGTTTTTCAGCAGCAGAACTGGGAGACTAGTCAGGACTGAGAGAAACATGAATCCACCAATGTATAGAGACATCCTGGATGAAAACCTGCTGCAGAGCACTCTTGACCTCAGACTGGGGTGACGGTTCATCTTTCAGAAGGACAATGACCCTAAACAGACATCCAAGATATCAAAGGAGTGGCTTCAGGATAACTCTGTGAATGTCTTTGAGTGGCCCAACAGAGCCCAGACCTGAATCCAATTGAAGATGTGATGAAGATGTGAATACTGTACATGTGATTCCTTAGTTCATTCATCCTCAATCGTGTACTCCAATTAACGGTCACAGAGGGCTGGAGCCTATACCAGCAGTGATTTCTTAGCTTTTTATTTAAAAAAAAAATGCAAATATAAAAAAAACCTCTTTTTTATGTTGTCATTATGGGGTTTTGTGAGTAGAAGGAAAAGTGAATTTACTCGCTTTTGGAAAAAGGCTGTGCAAAATGTGGAAAAAGTGAAGCGCTGTGAATACTTCCTGGATGCAATGTATAATATATGGAAACATAATCTGCTGTGCTTTTTGGCTACGCTGTGACATGCATTCTGTGTGAGTTTCACCACAGTCAACATATGCACATATAAACAACACACACAGAGCAACAGTGAAGCAGGTGAAGTAAAGATTACAGGTTACTGCATAATTATGGGTTACTGCATAATGGCTGCATAATTCCAGCCACAAAGTTTGGAAGAATAAGCCCAAATTAATGTTGCTTCATTGCCACAATCTGCAACTATGCCACTGTGAGAATATTTATGCTTTAAACCAAACAAGACAAGAGAAGCTATTAACATGAATGAGGCAGAATGTCTGTGTTATAGCCACTTTGTTTATTCTAAGTGGCTACTGATAAAGTACCACATATCTTTTTTCACATATAGCATCCAGTAACCACCGTAATTATCGCAAGATAAAGATGGACAATGTGGCATCGAAGCTGCAAAGGAAGCAACTGACGAATTTCAAACAGAATTTAGTGTTAGGATTAGCATTAAATTTATGGCTAGGGTTACAGTGGTGCATGAACAGTGACAGTGACATTGTTTGGATAAGAATGGGTGCCAAACTAATAGCGATCCATACTTTGCGTATGATAAATACTAACAGCCTTGTTTACCTATGTGCAATTTTTTTTTTCATTTGTATTTGATTTAGGATCTTATTTTTCGCACATTCCAACTCCTATGTCCAAATATTCTTAAAAATTATGACAGTCTTTGAAAGGGTGTAACTGAATTATCAGTTGCATAAAAGTCTTAAAATACAACATAACTTGTCAAAATTATTTCAACTGCCCCCCCAATAAATAAATTACTCCTGTGGCAGAGATCATGTGCATTCTATGTGAATGTTGTTCTATTTATGGCATATCAGAAAAAAAAATCATACCTTATTAATCCTTAACTTATTCATATAATAACTTGCAGAACGCAATTAACCAGAGGCTTAGAAAAAGACTGATATCTTACCTTAACAAAGCTGCCACCAGCGTTAAGGTTTGTGTGCGATTCTTTTATTCTAAAGCGCAAAACAATGTTAGCTAGCCACTAGCAGCCCCTTACATTAACGCTCCGTCGAGTTTACCACTCCGAAAATATTACGTCTTGACATGAAACTTGATCAAATACATTAATGTAACGAAGACGCTGCCTGTCACATATTAAGAACACGCCTTAAAGTCCGTTTACTGCTGCAGTAGAAAACTGCTTCACAAGGACGAGAGACCAACGTGGGATTGTGGGAAATGAAGTCCGTGTGAGGCGGGGAAATGCTTCGATAGGTCAGACAGAAGGGTGTGTAGAGACAAACTTATCAAAGGGGAGGCCTGCCTGGTAGATTCTCACTGGCTAATTATACTACAGGACTGCTGTTAACTTGTGTTCTGTATAGCTTATTCTACAGAAGCTTTTGACAGTGCTATCAGTGATATGAATGTCTGTTATAACTTGACAGATGAAGATCATATTCAGGTTGTTTTGTCTCTGGTGGTTGCAGAGATACCAATAAAATAAAATACTACTGTCTGCAGCACCCAGAAAACTTTCATTAGATACTGCCAATTTTTTCCTCTCATACCACTTCCATCAAAACCACCAATATAGTAGTTTTGTCCACAACTTGCGGCAAAATTGCAGCCTCCATTTGACGTGCAACTTATCTCTCTTTAAAATTTATGAAACATCTAAAGGACAAAAACTGTACTCTTATGATTGACATTCATTCTAAATACACAATGTGATCTCCTTTGCATAGAGTTGTTTTTATTTTGTATCTTTTGTGGTTCTGGGCGCTCCCTTGTGTTGTTTCACTGTTGCCGAGGTTGTTGAAATGTAGCCATGTTTGCTGTTTGATCTGTGAATATAATTTGTTACAAAAAAAATCCCTCCTGACCCCCGCCCCCACCCAAATTCTATATATTCAATTCAAACATGCTATGACCCTTTAAAATATTCTGTCAGAGTAAAACAATGAAAACTGTTGTGGATTAAAAAAAAAAAAAAAATTCTCAAAACAGGAAATGACTGACTCCATTTATTTAACACTGAGACAAGTCAACAATTGTAATTTTATTCTTGAGCAATTATTAAAATGGTTGACTTTTTTTTTTTGTATATCCATTAATGAATTGCGTTACCACAACACTGAATGAGGTAATCCACTTGTGTGCATATACTATAGATCACATACAGTATTATCTACCGTATACTCAGTTTCAGAAAAAGGTGGTTTTCGGACGATATTTTCCTTGACCTTTCACCAAAGTACTCCAAAATGGAATGACCTCTAGACATCTATCCAAGTAAAATTCCCACCAAATTTGAAGGAAATATACCAATCTGTTTTTGAGTTATCTTGTACACACACACACACACACACACACAAACACCAATGAAAAAGATACTCTGCTGTTTCTGCTTTGTCAATACGCAGGGTAATAACCAAAAGTAAATTTGATCATAATCATGCAGAATGTAGAGTATATGCACAAACAGGAATGTCTAGTAAGACGTTCAATAATTTTGGCACTGCCAGCACAGGACACAGAATTCACAACAATGGACGTATGGGACATCTGCTATTTTCATGAATGCAAATACATTAGTAAATTAGCCAATGTTGTACAAAACAATTTACCCACCAACAAATATGTATCAAACATAAAATAAAAAAATGTATGGGACACAAAACGGCTCATAATCAACACAAAGGGTTTCGAAATTATTTCACTGGAACTTGCCAAAATGTGTGCCAAAGTGGAGTTCTCTCAAAAGAATGTGTCTGCTATAACTACAACCCCTGGCAAAAATTATGGAATCACCGGCCTCAGAGGATGTTCATTCAGTTGTTTAATTTTGTAGAAAAAAAAGCAGATCACAGACATGACACAAAACTAAAGTCATTTCAAATGGCAACTTTCTGGCTTTAAGAAACACTATAAGAAATCAAGAAAAAAAGATTGTGGCAGTCAGTAACGGTTACTTTTTTAGACCAAGCAGAGGAAAAAAAAATATGGAATCACTCAATTCTGAGGAAAAAATTATGGAATCACCCTGTAAATTTTCATCCCCCAAATTAACACCTGCATCAAATCAGATCTGCTCATTGACACTGACCCTATGTGTCTTTTTGCAAGGAATGTTTTTGCAGTTTTTGCTCTATGGCAAGATGCATTATCATCTTGAAAAATGATTTCATCATCCCCAAGTGCCTTTACCTGACATGCAGCCCCATATCAATGACTGTGGAAATTTACATGTTCTCTTCAGGCAGTCATCTTTATAAATCTCATTGGAAAGGCACCAAACAAAAGTTCCAGCATCATCACCTTGCCCAATGCAGGTTCGAGATTCATCACTGAATATGACTTTCATCCAGTCATCCACAGTCCACAATTGCTTTTCCTTAGCCCATTGTAACCTTGTTTTTTTCTGTTTAGGTGTTAATGATGCCTTTCGTTTAGCTTTTCTGTATGTAAATCCCATTTCCTTTAGGCGGTTTCTTACAGTTCGGTCACAGACGTTGACTCCAGTTTCCTCCCATTCGTTCCTCATTTGTTTTGTTGTACATTTTTCGATTTTTGAGACATATTGCTTTAAGTTTTCTGTCTTGACGCTTTGATGTCTTCCTTGGTCTACCAGTATGTTTGCCTTTAACAACCTTCCCATGTTGTTTGTATTTGGTCCAGAGTTTAGACACAGCTGACTGTGAACAACCAACATCTTTTGCAACATTGCGTGATGATTTACTCTCTTTTAAGAGTTTGATAATCCTCTCCTTTGTTTCAATTGACATCTCTCATGTTGGAGCCATGATTCATGTCAGTCCACTTGGTGCAACAGCTCTCCAAGGTGTGTTCACTCCTTTTTAGATGCAGACTAAGGAGCAGATCTGATTTGATGCAGGTGTTAGTTTTGGGGATGAAAATTTACAGGGTGATTCCATAATTTTTTCTCAGAATTGAGTGATTCCATATTTTTTTCCTCTGCTTGGTCTAAAAAAGTAACCGTTACTGACTGCCACAATCTTTTTTTCTTGATTTCTTATAGTGTTTCTTAAAGCCAGAAAGTTGCCATTTGCCATGACTTTAGTTTTGTGTCATGTCTGTGATCTGCTTTTTTTTCTACAAAATTAAACAACTGAATGAACATCCTCCGAGGCCGGTGATTCCATAATTTTTGCCAGGGGTTGTACTATGTATACAGACATCAGAGTTTATTACGCTCAAGCATTTTCCTCTTTGAAGCTTTCAGCCCTTCGTGCTACTCTTTTCCTCTAGTTGGCAAGGCTGCTGTGTTTACCAGTCCACAGCTCCCGAAGCTCCACCTGGCATCCAAGATCTCTTAGGGCTGCTTTAGCCTCATCACCACAGTCTTGATGAGCGCGTAAGGCCTGGGCTATCAGAGGCTCTGCCCCCATGTCCAGAAGTGGTTGGCAATAGCTGCGCATTCGTGCAACCAAGTTTCTCAAAAGCATACATGCCTGTTTCTGTTGGCAGAAAAGGGAAAAAACAGTCACTCACATTTGACAGTGTGTCTTTTTACATTTAATTTTGAATGGCCTCTTGTTACCTGCACACTGACAACATCAGAATGACATTTCATAGCCTGCAAAGCAGCCGAGGCACCGCCATTCTCCATTATGACTTTGCAGTTGTTGGGTTTACGCAGAGCGAGAACAGATAGGCATGCGCAGCCACGCTCGCACACCTGCAGCACAAAACCAACCTCATTTTAAAAATTTCTTTGTCAACAAATGCAATATGGCTTGCCTCTACTGGTGGCTGGCTCTCACTGCGGTATTGTATCACTTCCTGTTCCGGAGCACAGCTGTGTTTTTCTGTATCTGTTAGCTGTTTAATCTGCGCAGTTAGACTGATCTAGTTATCTAGATTACGATTTGTTTCCCAGTGTAATCTTTACGTGCCTTAACTAAAGCACTCCTTCTGCTGAATCACCTCTAAATTATTTATACATTATTCACTTTGCGTGTTTTTAGGAATCCGCTAGCTTAGCGTAGCTACTAGCTCTTAGCCGATTTAGCATGGCGGCTTCTCCTGTCTCTCCCGCACTTTTCTGCTCTGGGTGTGAAATGTTTAGCTATTCCTTGGCCTCCTTTAGCAGTAACGGTACTTGTAATAAGTGTAGCTTATTCGTAGCTTTGGAGGCCAGGCTGGGCGAATTGGAGACTCGGCTCCGCACCGTGGAAAATTCTACAGCTAGCCAGGCCCCTGTAGTCGGTGCAGACCAAGGTAGCTTAGCCGCCGTTAGTTGCCCCCTGGCAGATCCCGAGTAGCAGGGAAAGCAGGCTGACTGGGTGACTGTGAGGAGGAAGCGTAGCCCTAAACAGAAGCCCTGTGTACACCGCCAACCCGTTCACATCTCTAACCATTTTTCCCCACTCGACGACACACCCGCCGAGGATCAAACTCTGGTTATTGGCGACTCTGTTTTGCGAAATGTGAAGTTAGCGACACCAGCAACCATAGTCAGTTGTCTTCCGGGGGCCAGAGCAGGCGACATTGAAGGAAATTTGAAACTGCTGGCTAAGGCTAAGCGTAAATTTGGTAAGATTGTAATTCACGTCGGCAGTAATGACACCCGGTTACGCCAATCGGAGGTCACTAAAATTAACATTAAATCGATGTGTAACTTTGCAAAAACAATGTCGGACTCTGTAGTTTTCTCTGGGCCCCTCCCCAATCAGACCGGGAGTGACATGTTTAGCCGCATGTTCTCCTTGAATTGCTGGCTGTCTGAGTGGTGTCCAAAACATGAGGTGGGCTTCATAGATAATTGGCAAAGCTTCTGGGGAAAACCTGGTCTTGTTAGGAGAGACAGCATCCATCCCACTTTGGATGGAGCAGCTCTCATTTCTAGAAATCTGGCCAATTTTCTTAAATCCTCCAAACCGTGACTATCCAGGGTTGGGACCAGGAAGCAGAGTTGTAGTCTTACACACCTCTCTGCAGCTTCTCTCCCCCTGCCATCCCCTCATTACCCCATCCCCGTAGAGACGGTGCCTGCTCCCAGACTACCAATAACCAGCAAAAATCTATTTAAGCATAAAAATTCAAAAAGAAAAATAATATAGCACCTTCAACTGCACCACAGACAAACAGTTAAATGTGGTCTATTAAACATTAGGTCTCTCTCTTCTAAGTCCCTGTTGGTAAATAATATAATAATTGATCAACATATTGATTTATTCTGCCTTACAGAAACCTGGTTACAGCAGGATGAATATGTTAGTTTAAATGAGTCAACACCCCCGAGTCACACTAACTGTCAGAATGCTCGTAGCACGGGCCGGGGCGGAGGATTAGCAGCAATCTTCCATTCCAGCTTATTAATTAATCAAAAACCCAGACAGAGCTTTAATTCATTTGAAAGCTTGACTCTTAGTCTTGTCCATCCAAATTGGAAGTCCCAAAAAACAGTTTTATTTGTTATTATCTATCGTCCACCTGGTCGTTACTGTGAGTTTCTCTGTGAATTTTCAGACCTTTTGTCTGACTTAGTGCTTAGCTCAGATAAGATAATTATAGTGGGCGATTTTAACATCCACACAGATGCTGAGAATGACAGCCTCAACACTGCATTTAATCTATTATTAGACTCTATTGGCTTTGCTCAAAAAGTAAATGAGTCCACCCACCACTTTAATCATATCTTAGATCTTGTTCTGACTTATGGTATGGAAATAGAAGACTTAACAGTATTCCCTGAAAACTCCCTTCTGTCTGATCATTTCTTAATAACATTTACTCTGATGGACTACCCAGCAGTGGGGAATAAGTTTCATTACACTAGAAGTCTTTCAGAAAGCACTGTAACTAGGTTTAAGGATATTATTCCTTCTTTATGTTCTCTAATGCCATATACCAACACAGTGCAGAGTAGCTACCTAAACTCTGTAAGTGAGATAGAGTATCTCGTCAATAGTTTTACATCCTCATTGAAGACAACTTTGGATGCTGTAGCTCCTCTAAAACAGAGAGCTTTAAATCAGAAGTGCCTGACTCCGTGGTATAACTCACAAACTCGTAGCTTAAAGCAGATAACCCGTAAGTTGGAGAGGAAATGGCGTCTCACTAATTTAGAAGATCTTCACTTAGCCTGGAAAAAGAGTCTGTTGCTCTATAAAAAAGCCCTCCGTAAAGCTAGGACATCTTTCTACTCATCACTAATTGAAGAAAATAAGAACAACCCCAGGTTTCTTTTCAGCACTGTAGCCAGGCTGACAAAGAGTCAGAGCTCTATTGAGCTGAGTATTCCATTAACTTTAACTAGTAATGACTTCATGACTTTCTTTGCTAACAAAATTTTAACTATTAGAGAAAAAATTACTCATAACCATCCCAAAGACGTATCGTTATCTTTGGCTGCTTTCAGTGATGCCGGGTATTTGGTTAGACTCTTTCTCTCCGATTGTTCTGTCTGAGTTATTTTCATTAGTTACTTCATCCCAAACCATCAACATGTTTATTAGACCCCATTCCTACCAGGCTGCTCAAGGAAGCCCCTACCATTATTTAATGCTTCGATCTTAAATATGATCAATCTATCTTTGTTAGTTGGCTATGTACCACAGGCTTTTAAGGTGGCAGTAATTAAACCATTACTTAAAAAGCCATCACTTGACCCAGCTATCTTAGCTAATTATAGGCCAATCTCCAACCTTCCTTTTCTCTCAAAAATTCTTGAAAGGGTAGTTGTAAAACAGCTAACTGATCATCTGCAGAGGAATGGTCTATTTGAAGAGTTTCAGTCAGGTTTTAGAATTCATCATAGTACAGAACAGCATTAGTGAAGGTTACAAATGATCTTCTTATGGCCTCGGACAGTGGACTCATCTCTGTGCTTGTTCTGTTAGACCTCAGTGCTGCTTTTGATACTGTTGACCATAAAATTTTATTACAGAGATTAGAGCATGCCATAGGTATTAAAGGCACTGCGCTGCGGTGGTTTGAATCATATTTGTCTAATAGATTACAATTTGTTCATGTAAATGGGGAACCTTCTTCACAGACTAAAGTTAATTATGGAGTTCCACAAGGTTCTGTGCTAGGACCAATTTTATTCACTTTATACATGCTTCCCTTAGGCAGTATTATTAGATGGTATTGCTTAAATTTTCATTGTTACGCAGATGATACCCGCTTTATCTATCCATGAAGCCAGAGGACACACACCAATTAGCTAAACTGCAGGATTGTCTTACAGACATAAAGACATGGATGACCTCTAATTTCCTGCTTTTAAACTCAGATAAAACTGAAGTTATTGTACTTGGCCCCACAAATCTTAGAAACATGGTGTCTAACCAGATCCTTACTGTGGATGGCATTACCCTGACCTCTAGTAATACTGTGAGAAATCTTGGAGTCATTTTTGATCAGGATATGTCCTTCAAAGCGCATATTAAACAAATATGTAGGACTGCTTTTTTGCATTTACGCAATATCTCTAAAATCAGAAAGGTCTTGTCTCAGAGTGATGCTGAAAAACTAATTCATGCATTTATTTCCTCTAGGCTGGACTATTGTAATTCATTATATCAGGTTGTCCTAAAAGTTCCCTAAAAAGCCTTCAGTTAATTCAAAATGCTGCAGCTAGAGTACTGACGGGGACTAGAAGGAGAGAGCATATCTCACCCATATTGGCCTCTCTTCATTGGCTTCCTGTTAATTCTAGAATAGAATTTAAAATTCTTCTTCTTACTTATAAGGTTTTGAATAATCAGGTCCCATCTTATCTTAGGGACCTCGTAGTACCATATCACCCCAATAGAGCGCTTCGCTCTCAGACTGCAGGCTTACTTGTAGTTCCTAGGGTTTGTAAGAGTAGAATGGGAGGCAGAGCCTTCAGCTTTCAGGCTCCTCTCCTGTGGAACCAGCTCCCAATTCAGATCAGGGAGACAGACACCCTCTCTACTTTTAAGATTAGGCTTAAAACTTTCCTTTTTGCTAAAGCTTATAGTTAGGGCTGGATCAGGTGACCCTGAACCATCCCTTAGTTATGCTGCTATAGACGTAGACTGCTGGGGGGTTCCCATGATGCACTGTTTCTTTCTCTTTTTGCTCTGTATGCACCACTCTGCATTTAATCATTAGTGATCGATCTCTGCTCCCCTCCACAGCATGTCTTTTTCCTGGTTCTCTCCCTCAGCCCCAACCAGTCCCAGCAAAAGACTGCCCCTCCCTGAGCCTGGTTCTGCTGGAGGTTTCTTCCTGTTAAAAGGGAGTTTTTCCTTCCCACTGTAGCCAAGTGCTTGCTCACAGGGGGGTCGTTTGACCGTTGGGGTTTTACATAATTATTGTATGGCCTTGCCTTACAATATAAAGCGCCTTGGGGCAACTGTTTGTTGTGATTTGGCACTATATAAAAAAAATTGATTGATTGATTGATTGATTAATATGATGCCTAATCATTTATGGAACAGAAACTGACCTGTTTTAATTAAAAAAAAAAAAAAAAAAAATGTATTGCAAGATTAATTCTAGATTTTTCAGCACACCAGGAGGAGCTGGTCAGTGACCTGAAGGTCCTGGAGTGGCCTGGCCAGTGTCCAGCCCTGAAGTCAATAGAAAATCTTTGGAGGGAGCTGAAACTCCAAACCTGAAAGATTTGGGGAAGATCTGTGTGGAGGAGTGGACCAAAATCCCTGCTGCAGTGTGTGCAAACCTGGTGAAAAACTACAGGAAACATTTGACCTCTGTAATTGCAAACAAAGGCTACTGTACCAAATATTAACATTGATTTTCACAGGTGTTGAAATACTTATTTGCAGCAGTAACATACAAGTAAATTATTTAAAAAAAATCATACATTGTGATTTCTGAATTTTTTTTATTTTTTTTTTTAGATTATGTCTCTCACAATGGACATGCACCTAACATGAAAATTTCAGACCCCTCCATGATTTCTAAGTGGGAGAACTTGCAAAATCACAGGGTGTTCAAATACTTATTTTCCTCACTGTATAAGAACAGGCTGTGTTTTTTTTTAAATCAACATTTGTACAAGTAGCTACACATATTATTAAAAAAAAGGCAACAATTTTAATCTTGAATTGATTCTAGTCTTGACTTATCATGGGCTTTTCCTCTCAAAACAAACAATATCCTACAACTTTCTGGGGGGGAGAGGGGGAATTAGGGGATTATTAAATAAATATAATATATACATTTTAAAAGGTTTGGTTAAAAAGTTACATCACCTAAAAAAGAAAAAGTGAGCAGATTTAATAATAAAAAAAATGACCAAACTTTTCTGCACTGTCAGCTGAAAATAACAACTCACTGCATATTCATCCAGCATGTCAGCATGAACGTGAACTTACAGATGAGATGTTCATGTGCCTGTTCATGGCAATGACTGTGAGCTGGACGACTCCTGCATTAACAACTGCATCTTTCACATCATCATTTCCTGCTATGGCTTTAATTGCACTAAGTACCTGCCGAACCAATTCCTGTAAGAAAAGGGAAAAACACTGCAGTGAGTGGAAAAGCTTTGGAGGTTGAACTCTTCATTATCTTATCTGACAATCTCATGTTTGTTACAGACCGGTGAGTCATAGCTGTCTGCCAGGAGAGTCATGAAGAGCTTTAACCCACCGAGATCACAGATGTCTTGACAGAATTCATTCCTCACAGCCAGGCGTGACAAAGTTGCACACAGCTCACCAAGGACAGAAGTATTATCAAGGTGATCTGTGTTTGAAAAAAAAAAAATCATTAATGAGAATCACAACATGTGGTATTTAATCAAAATGTCAGATGATTCTACGCTAATGATCGGCTGATCTTACCTTTGGCAGCCTCAATTAAGACCTTCAGCCCACTGTGCTGAAGAACAATAATCTTAGCATGGTCATGGGCGTGCCCATATGTGACTCGGACATCATCATCAAAGGTCATGACCCTAAGAGCTGCAGAGGCTTCCTTGACTAGCTCAGCACATCCACTGTGTTTTTCAATGGGCACTGGGTCAGCAGTGGTAAGACTCCACCTTTCACAAAATCCTGTCTGTTCTGTTCATGCTTCAAACAGCACTGACGTACGGTGCAGATGGCGTCACAAATCACAGAAACATCTGCCTGGTACTTGCTAAGGACAACCAAAAGAAACTGCTGTCCCTCCACATCTAACAAATCAGGCTGTCCATCTGTCAGTGCAGCCAAAGCAGACAGCGAGACCAGCAGAGCGTCCCGGTCATCCACGTTCTTTTTGCAGCAGGACAGAATGACGAAGTAAGCATTGTTTTGAGCAGCTAGGTACCGCTGGGCAAACCCAAGCGAGCACTGTTGAGTAAAGTGTTCCAGAGCTGCCTTTGTATTTACTCCTGGAACGCTACAGGAGTTTTTTCCAATTCGAAGGGAATCCAAAGCCTGTAGTTGGAACAACACGAACCAAGACCAGGATGAAACTTACACAAATAAACAATACAAGTCCATTTTTACCCATTAGGACAACGCCCACCTGTAAGACTTCATGGGTATGCTCTTCTGATTTATCGTCAGATGATACAGTTGGTACAACTTTTATTATACAACTGAGGTCCACACCTGCACCAATAAAAACAGGGTTTAATATTGTTATACACATTAAAATGATTCCATATTTATACACAAAAGCTAAAGATATTAATACCATACAGAGCTTAATAACTCACTCCAGGTGATCAATGGTTTATTTTTGACATAGTCCTCAACTTTTATATCACAAGATGCAAATGACCATGTTAAAAAGCCTTTACTACCTAGAAATTCAATCATCAAGGCTCCACAGTCATACTTCCAAGGTGTTTAAAAGATATATTTGGATCCTTGTCATGTTATACATATATTTTTACTGTCATGGTTACAGTATTTTTGGACAAACAAAGTAACTAACAGACTTGTTTCCAACATAAACATACTAATGGACAATCCAACTAATATCCTCACTGATTGGCAGTCATCTCTGCCAATGGGCAGAGGTTGTGTGATTGCCCCTCTCTGTTTGTCTACAAGTAAATTGTCTCAGAAAATGCTGTTCAGTCAAATTTTGTGACATGATCATTAATGGGTGAGAGAAGATTTGAGCAGAATGCCATACTTCTCACTCCCAAGATCAATGCTCCATATCAGCTAAATGGGAATCTCCATTAGTCAAGCTCATAGGAACATATCTGTGTGCACACATCACTCATACTGTCCAATGATGTGACAAGTATCTAATGGGGAAGGAAAAAAAAAAAATTCAGAATTCTGACAGCCCTCATCTGTTATCTGGCCTTTACTACCCAAACAGAGGAAAGCACCGAGTACCCTTCAAATTATACACAGATTCTTTTAAGGTAGTTACAATGTTACAATGTTAATACCAAAATAATACTCCCTCTTTGTTTCTATTATTCTGGATTGCAAAATTAACATGCATGCCAACACATATTCATGAGAATCAAGACTGACATCCAGGCTTTCAATGACTTTGGACTCTGTTATCACAAGTGTGATGGAAAATTACATTCACAGAGTTTGAAACATTAAAGAGTTGTTATTACCATAATGTGTCTGACTTTTTTATTTCTCTGCATAAACATGTTCTTGAATTGATCACACAACACTCAGGCTGTAGAGCAAAATAAACACTGTATTTTGTATTTTCATAAACAAGGGTGATGGCGTGCGACATGTACGTCATCTGTATGCTTCAGCTTGAGACAATTACATTAGACTATTACATGAGCTAGACTGAAAAACATCTAATAGAAAACACTATCTAAACAAGGTAATTTTAAACACAACATTATTTGATTCACTCAGTACAGAAAGTACAAATATTTATCTCACACAAGCACATCTGGGTTCAGTAAACAAGTGTCAAACTTGTAGAAACATTCACTTATCTACAGTGACATTCATGTCTCTGAGTCTTCAGCCTTTGAGAACGAGGCACACCTGGGATGACCTTATGGAATGGCTTCCTGTCTTACTGTATGGTTGTGAAACACTAACCAGTAACCTAAGCCTTAGATTCTAAGGTGGCTAATATATGTCTTTAGAACTAGGTCTGTCTGGAGGATCTTTGGGTACAGCTGGACTGACTTTGCGTAAACTTCGGTTATGACAGAATGTCAGGTACGACATTTTCTCTTATTTTCTCTTGGAATGATCCAGCAAATGCTAGCAACTGAGAAAGGCCAAGAGGACGCCCATGTTTCACCTGCAGCAGAACAATGCTTTCCAGCTTTTGAGAGGTGGGAATGGACTACTTTTCTGCCTGGGCGGTTGCATCCAGGACAAAGGGTAGTGCAGTGGATACGGGGGACATGTGGAACCAGGACATGCTCCTGAATTAATAACACTAATAAATTTGATGAATTGAGAATACAGTACTAGTCAGAAATTTGGACACTTTTGACTGGTAGTGTATCTCAACGGTTCCTTAACTTGGGCTTCTTTTGGAGAGCAACATTTTTTTTCCAGACTGTTGCTTGTTTCACTCTTGAGATCTGGCAACTAGAGGTGGGCAATACCGGAATTTTGGTATTGATCCGAAACCAAGTAAATACAGGCCCAGTATCGCCAATATTGATATCGATACCTTTTCATATTTAAGCTTCATAGATCCAAAGGATCCAAAAGACCTAGGATAGAATTTTGCCAAACATTGTACGTGACAACAAAATACTTTATCATCACAATCAACATTTTTTTTTAAATATCACACAACACAACTTAAAACAAAATCTCCTGGGGTAGAGGGCTGACAAACCACAATACAACCCCTGGCAAAAATTATGGAATCACCGGCCTCGGAGGATGTTCATTCAGTTGTTTAGTTTTGTAGAAAAAAAGCAGATCACAGACATGACACAAAACTAAAGTCATTTCAAATGGCAACTTTCTGGCTTTAAGAAACACTGTAAGAAATCAAGAAAAAAAAATTGAGCCAGTCAGTAACGGTTACCTTTTTAGACCAAGCAGAGGGAAAAAAATATGGTCTCACTCAATTCTGAGGAATAAATTATGGAATCACCCTGTAAATTTTCATCCCCAAAACTAACACCTGCATCAAATCAGATCTGCTTGTTAGTCTGCATCTAAAAAGGAGTGATCAAACCTTGGAGAGCTGTTGCACCAAGTGGACTGACATGAATCATGGCTCCAACACAAGAGATGTCAATTGAAACAAAGGAAAGGATTATCAAACTCTTAAAAGAGGGTAAATGTTGCAAAGAGGGTAAACGCAATGTTGCAAAAGATGTTGGTTGTTCACAGTCAGCTGTGTCTAAATTCTGGACCAAATACAAACAACATGGGAAG
This sequence comes from Thalassophryne amazonica, assembly GCF_902500255.1. Classification (NCBI taxonomy): domain Eukaryota; kingdom Metazoa; phylum Chordata; class Actinopteri; order Batrachoidiformes; family Batrachoididae; genus Thalassophryne; species Thalassophryne amazonica. Next base: position 64,010,495 of record NC_047114.1, on the reverse strand, counting down.
GTTGTTAAAGGCAAACATACTGGTAGACCAAGGAAGACATCAAAGCATCAAGACAGAAAACTTAAAGCAATATGTCTCAAAAATCGAAAATGCACAACAAAACAAATGAGGAACGAATGGGAGGAAACTGGAGTAAACGTCTGTGACTGAACTGTAAGAAACCGCCTAAAGGAAATGGGATTTACATACAGAAAAGCTAAACGAAAGCCATCATGAACACCTAAACAGAAAAAAACAAGGTTACAATGGGCTAAGGAAAAGCAATCGTGGACTGTGGATGACTGGATGAAAGTCATATTCAGTGATGAATCTCGAATCTGCATTGGGTAAGGTGATGATGCTGGAACTTTTGTTTGGTGCCGTTCCAGTGAGATTTATAAAGATGACTGCCTGAAGAGAACATGTAAATTTCCACAGTCATTGATGATATGGGGCTGCATGTCAGGTAAAGGCACTGGGGAGATGGCTGTCATTACATCATCAATAAATGCACGTTTACGTTGATATTTTGGACACTTTTCTTATCCCATCAATTGAAAGGATGTTTGGGGATGATGAAATCATTTTTCAAGATGATAATGCGTCTTGCCATAGAGCAAAAACTGTGAAAATATTCCTTGCAAAAAGACACATAGGGTCAATGTCATGGCCTGCAAATAGTCCGGATCTTAATCCAATTGAAAATCTTTGGTGGAAGTTGAAGAAAATGGTCCATGACAAGGCTCCAACCTGCAAAGCTGATCTGGCAACAGCAATCAGAGAAAGTTGGAGCCAGATTGATGAAGAGTACTGTTTGTCACTCATTAAGTCCATGCCTCAGAGACTGCAAGCTGTTATAAAAACCAGAGGTGGTGCAACAAAATACTAGTGATGTGTTGGAGCGTTCTTTTGTTTTTCATGATTCCATAATTTTTTCCTCAGAATTGAGTGATTCCATATTTTCTTTCCCTCTGCTTGGTCTACAAAAGTAACCGTTACTGACTGCCACAATTTTTTTTCCTGATTTCTTATAGTGTTTCTTAAAGCCAGAAAGTTGTCATTTGAAATGACTTTAGTTTTGTGTCATGTCTGTGATCTGCTTTTTTTCTACAAAATTAAACAACTGAATGAACATCCTCTGAGGCCGGTGATTCCATAATTTTTGCCAGGGGTTGTACAAGGGTGCGCTGCTCCGTGTTGTATGACAGTGCAGCGCTGCTCTTACAGAGAGAGAGCAGACTTTGATGAATCTGCGTGCGCAGCAGTCAGTGCGTGCGGGAGAGGAAAAAAGCTTGAGTATGGATCTTTTTACACAAGGATTCGTCAATATCAATACCAGCGTTGGTATCGATATTAGGATCGATCCGCCCACCTCTACTAGCAACACAGCAAACAGAATTTGAAAATCAGAGACGCACCTTGAGACTCAAACTGTTCCACAGCTTCCCTCAAAGCTTCATCAGCATCCATGTCAAATTCTTCTATGTTTTCTCTGACAACAGCGTCAAAGGTATCCTGTGTGATCCTCCTCGACATTTTGCCTGTTATTAAATAATGATGTCAAAATATGACGGAGTAACTCGTTTTTAACCACAGTGACTAATCTTAATCTCGACTGCTTTGTTTAGATTGCATTAAAATGTCGCTGCTGAAAGATAATAACGATTATTTAATCAAAATACTGCGAGGCATATTTGTCTCAGTTGAAAAAGGGATTAAAAACACTACAAAGGAAATAAAATTAATAAAATTTTACTCTACCGTTGTCACCGCCCGATGACAGACACTTTCCTCCACGCTTATGAACGGACACACACGGCAGATTTACGCACTTTTCGTCTGTTGGTTGCTTCCCTTTAGGCGCGAATAAGCACGCAGTAATCTTTCGTGAATAGCAAATTCCGCAAAAACGGCCCCACTCACACATTTGCTCGGCCAACACAAAACATGTCCAACATCTGTTCCACCTCTACCGGTAGTTCGTCAGTTTTTCTTAAAAAAAAATAAAACAGAAAATGACATTTTGCTGGAATACGAATTAAATAATTTCATTAGCATTTATACCTTGTAAGAAATCGTAGAAATAAAGAAGGAGTTAAACGTTTTTTGGTGGTGGTTAGACCGAAGCAACGTGGTGTTTAAACGCACGATGGTCACGTGATAAACATCAAGGCTAGGCTTTACAAAAACAACAACACAAAATACATAATTAAAATGACAATTAAAAAAGCATTTCAAAGACAAAGGGCAATTAAAACAAAAATAAAATATTGAAATAAAACTAATAAAAGTACATTCAAAAAGTGAAGAGATTATAAAAGTAATGTGTGAAAAAGCTACAGTAAACAATACTGTTTTCCTGATTTAAATGAACTGATAGTCTGAGCAGACCTCAGGTATTCAGGAAGTTTGTTCCACAGGTGAGGAGCATAATAACTAAATGCTGCATCACTTTGTTTGGTTCTTGTTGTGGGAACACGCAATAAACCTGTCCTGGATAACCTGAGGGGTCTGGATGCTTCATTATACAAATAATGAATGTTTATGAGTTCAATGATACGAATATTTCATGAGGTGAAAGGTGGAACATACCATCCAACGAGGTGAAGCCGAGTTGAATGGTATGTTCCAGCTTTCACCAAATTAAATATTCGTTCCATTGAAAGAATGTAAAAACATTCATTATTTGTTTTATATAACGGCTAAAATAGATCCTTGTCATTTGATATTTTATTAATTTATAAACAACAGAAAAGGGACACATTTTGGTGTTCCACTGCTGCTGAAGCCCAAATTGTAATGTGTAGTCCAGTGATGCCGTGCACTGACTTCAGACTTCCAAAAGGAAAAAAAAAAGACTTTGTGTCGTTCCTCAGTCCAGCCAAAAATCACATCAGCGTTTCATGTGAACAGGTCTTCATGCATCCAGACAGCTTACAGCAGAGTGGATTTTGTGTGTGTGTGTGTGTCTTATAAGAATTAGCACTGTCAGTTAGCTCAATCAAATTATGTCTCAGTAGAGTCGCTGTCCCCCGTGCACACACGCAACCTGGTTGGCGCTTGTGCGTGCGTGTACTACCAACAAAACACTGTAACAACAAAAGACTGTGTATACCCTCAGTGCAGCGGAAAAAAAAACACATCAGAAATGAGTCCAGCTTTTCATTCCAACTTCCTGCCAACAGCCTCCAGACAGCATAGTGGATTTGTTTTGTGTGTGCGTGCGTGCGTGCGTGCGCGTGTTTGTGTGTGCACGTGTGTGCAGAGTGCAATGGTATCAAATGTATGGAACCAAATTTGCACTCTAAATGCAATGCGACACAAATGGGATGAATTAATCCATGTCATGTGACATACAAAGCACCAATCAAATGACAAAGATCCACTCAGCCATTATATAAAGGGAACTAATAGGTCCAGCATGTATTTTGGTCCATGGTCATTCAGAGCTTCATAGACCAGCAGTAAGATTTTAAAATCTATCCTTTGACTCTTATTTAAGTGCATTTATCAAGGTTAAAGTGGCTTCAAAATGATTTTAAACACCACATCTGTCCCAGATCATTTGAAGCATTCACATCTGTTTCCTCTGTTTCTGCGTCAGGGGCTCTAAGGAGTCTCATTGGGGGGTTTATCCCCAGAGACTAGGCATTATGGGTACTTTCATATAGTTGACCAGCTGACCACAGGTGTCGTTTCAAGCCATTTGGGGCCCCCAAGCAAAGTGGACTTGAATGCCCCCGTACGCCTCACCACCCCACCCCATCTGCCCAAAGCCTACACGGACCACAGCATAGATGTACTGTTTAAGGTCACACTTTATATCCATAAATATTTCTTTGGCAGTGCAATTGAACATTTGCAAAAACCCCACCAACTTCGCATAATAACCAACATATAAAGAGTGTACAAATTGTGTACTAGTAACTACAAAATCCAAAATACTTAAAAATGTGCACAGTAACTAAATCAAACATACTTTAAAAATGTTTTTAAAACTAAGTTATTAACAAAAGTAATATTTAAATGTGAAAAGGTATACGAGGGCTGTCAATAAACTATAGGTCCTTTTTATTTTTTCAAAAACTATATGGATTTCATTCATATGTTTTTACGTCAGACATGCTTGAACCCTCATGCACATGCGTGAGTTTTTCCACGCCTGTCGGTGGCGTCATTCGCCTGTGAGTACTCCGTGTGGGAGGAGTCGTCCAGCCCCTCGTCAGAATTCCTTTGTCTGAGAAGTTGCTGAGAGACTGGCGCTTTGTTTGATCAAAATTTTTTCTAAACCTGTGAGGCACATCGAAGTGGACACAGTTTGAAAAATTAAGCTGGTTTTTGGTGAAAATTTTAACGGTTGATGAGAGATTTTGAGGTGATACTGTCGCTTTAAGAACTTCCCACGGAGCAGGACGTTGCGCAGCGCTCCCAGGCGCCGTCGTCAGCCTGTTTCAAGCTGAAAACCTCCACATTTCAGGCTCTATTGATCCAGGACGTCGTGAGAGAACAGAGAAGTTTCAGAAGAAGTCGGTTTCAGCATTTTATCCAGATATTCCACTGTTAAAGGAGAGTTTTTAATAAAAGACGTGCGGAGGGGTCCGCGCATCGGGACGCAGCTGGCGCGGTGCGGCAGCACAGGAAAAACACCTCCGTGTTGATAACCATTTGTAAAATCCAGGCGGCTTTTGATGGCTTTCAGTGGAGTGAGTATCTGAGAAATTGTTTAACAGTTGGGCATGTTCCAACTTGTCCTTAAGGCTTCCAACAGAGGTGTTTTTCCTGTGGCGGAGTGTCGCGGCGGCTGCGAGCCGACGCTGCAATCCGTCCGCACGTCTTTAATTAAAAAAATCTCCTTTAACAGTGGAATATCCGGATAAAATGCTGAAACCGACTTCTTCTGAAACTTCTCTGTTCTCTCACGACGTCCTGGATCAATAGAGCCTGAAATGTGGAGGTTTTCAGCTTGAAACAGGCTGACGACGGCACCTGGGAGTGCTGCGCGACGTCCCACTGCGTGGGAAGTCCTTAAAGCGACAGTATCACCTCAAAATCTCTCATCAGCCGTTAAAATTTTCACCGAAAACCAGCTTAATTTTTCGAATCGTGTCCACTTCGATGTGCCTCACAGGTTTAGAAAAAATTTGGATCAAACAAAGCGCCAGTCTCTCAGCAACTTCTCAGACAAAGGAATTCCGACGAGGGACTGGACGATTCCTCCCACAAGGAGTGCTCACAGGCGAATGACGTCACCAACAGGCGTGGAAAAACTCACGCATGTGCACGAGGGTTCAAGCATGTCTGACGTAAAAACATATTAATGAAATCCATATAGTTTTTGAAAAAAATAAAAAGGACCTATACTTTATTGACAGACCTCGTACGTTGTTAACTTAAGAGGGAGGAGATAGCATAGATATTATGTTTGTATCTCTACGAGTCCTTGGGTGTTAAGCTCATAAGAGTCCAGCAGAGGGCGATGTGAGCCCAAGGCAGTTGTCTCAGCGTGGTTCAGTAGATTACTTTTTGGGAAACCTAGTTTACGAGTGGGCATTATTTATGAAGATGCAGCACTGTTAATACAATCCCAATTCCAATGAAGTTGGGACATTGTGTAAAATGTAATTAAAAACAGAAAACAATGATTTGCAAATCCTCTTCAACCTATATTCAATTGAATACACCACAAAGACAAGATATTTAATGTTCAAACTGATAAACTTTTTGTTTTTTGTTTTTTTGTAAATATTTGCTTATTTTGAAATGGATGCCGGCAACACGTTTCAAAAAAGCTGGAACAGTGGAACAGTTTAATTGGAAACAGGTGTCATGATTGGGTATAAAAGGAGCATCCCCAAAAGTCCATTTACAAGCAAAGATGGGGCGAGGATCACCACTTTGTGAACAACTGTGTGAAAAAAATAGTCCAACAATTTAAGAACAATGTTTCTCAACATTCAATTGCAAGTAATTTACGGATTCCATGATCTACAGTCCATAATATAATCAGAAGATTCAGAGAATTTGGAGAACTTTCCACATGTAAGTGGCAAGGTTGAAACCAACATTGAATGCCCGTGACCTTCGATCCCTCAGGTGGCACTGCATTAAAAACAGACATCATTGTGTAAACGATCTTACCGCGTGGGCTCAGGAACACTTCAGAAAACCATTTGTCAGTTAACACAGTTCGTCGCTACATCTACAAGTGCAAGTTAAAACTCTACCATGCAAATCGAAAGCCATACATCAACAACATCCAGAAACGCCGCCGCCTTGTCTGGGCCGGACCTCATTTGAAATGGACAGATGCAAAGTGGAAAAGTGTGCTGAGGTCTGATGAGCCCACATTTCAAATTGTTTTTGGAAATCCTGGACATGGTGTCCTCCAGACAAAAGAGGAAAAAGACCATCCAGATTGTTACCAGCGCAAAGTTCAAAAGTCAGCATCTGTGATGGTATGGGGGTGTGTTAGTGCCCATGGCATGGGCAACTTACACATCTGTAATGGCACCATCAATGCTGAAAGGTACATCCAGGTTTTGGAGCAACACGTGCTGCCATCCAAGTAATGTCTTTTTCAGGGACGTCCCTGTTTATTTCAGCAAGACAATGTCAAGCCACATTCTGCACGTGTTACAACAGCGTGGCTTCATAGTAAAAGAGTGCGGGTACTAGACTGGCCTGCCTGCAGTCCAGACCTGTCGTCCATTGAAAATGTGTGATGCATTATGAAGCGCAAAATACGACAACGGAGACCTCGGACTGTTGAACAACTGAAGTTGTACATCAAGCAAGAATGGGAAAGAATTCCACCAACAAAGCCTCAACAATTAGTGTCCTCAGTTCCCAAACACTTATTGAGTGTTGTTAGAAAGAAAGGTGATGTAACACAGTGGTAAATATACCACTGTCCCAGCTTTTTTGAAATGTGTTGCAGGCATCCATTTCAAAATGAGCAAATATTTGCACAAAAACAATAAAGTTTATCAGTTTGAACATTAAATTTCTTGTCTTTGTGGTGTATTCAATTGAATAGGTAGAGTAGCTTGCACAATACACATAATGCCCACATGGACATTTCACGACACACATATACACAACAAGCATTAACACAGGTCAAAGTCAAGGGGAGGGGGAAAAAAAAGCAATTGTGCAAAAACATATCCTGTGAGTTGAGGTAGACAAGAGATTAACATGACCAAGAAGCGATGAGTGTTGACAGATAAGTCTATGATGTAGTATTGTGATGTAGACGTTAGAAGAACTAAGACATAAATAGTATTCAACAAAGAACAAAAATCCTGGTAAGGTACATGAAGACATTCAGCAAAAAGTTAAAGTGATCAAAAAGCAGTGTTAAGTGTACTAAGCAATGATAGGAGTGAAGATTTCTCAATCGTCACAACTTCACAGTCCAGTAAAAAGTAAGAAGTGGATTGCACAGTCCACACACACACACACACACACACACACACACACGCCTAGAGGTATCCCGGGACTGGGCCAGCTCAGGCATCTCGCAGTCTTTGTTTGTGATAAGCAAGGAAGAAGTATGTCCAGTGTTCATGAGAGTTCCATAGTGCAGTGATTATCCCATAGTGCAGTGCAGCCGTCCCTGGTGGTGAAAAATAGTGGGGTAAAAACTGTTCTACAACCCCTGGCAAAAATTTTGGAATCACCGGCCTCAGAGGATGTTCATTCAGTTGTTTAATTTTGTAGAAAAAAAGCAGATCACAGACATGACACAAAACTAAAGTCATTTCAAATGACAACTTTCTGGCTTTAAGAAATACTATAAGAAATCAAGAAAAAAAGATTGTGGCAGTCAGTAACGGTTACTTTTTTAGATCAAGCAGAGGAAAAAAATATGGAATCACTCAATTCTGAGGAAAAAATTATGGAATCACCCTGTAAATTTTCATCCCCAAAACTAACACCTGCATCATATCAGATCTGCTCGTTAGTCTGCATCTAAAAAGGAGTGATCACACCTTGGAGAGCTGTTGCACCAAGTGGACTGACATGAATCATGGCTCCAACACGAGAGATGTCAATTGAAACAAAGGAGAGGATTATCAAACTCTTAAAAGAGGGTAAATCATCACGCAATGTTGCAAAAGATGTTGGTTGTTCACAGTCAGCTGTGTCTAAACTCTGGACCAAATACAAACAACATGGGAAGGTTGTTAAAGGCAAACATACTGGTAGACCAAGGAAGACATCAAAGCGTCAAGACAGAAAACTTAAAGCAATATGTCTCAAAATCGAAAAATGCACAACAAAACAAATGAGGAACGAATGGGAGGAAACTGGAGTCAACGTCTGTGACCGAACTGTAAGAAACCGCCTAAAGGAAATGGGATTTACATACAGAAAAGCTAAACAAAAGCCATTATTAACACCTAAACAGAAAAAAACAAGGTTACAATGGGCTAAGGAAAAGCAATCGTGGACTGTGGATGACTGGATGAAAGTCATATTCAGTGATGAATCTTGAATCTGCATTGGGCAAGGTGATGATGCTGGAACTTTTGTTTGGTGCCGTTCCAATGAGATTTATAAAGATGACTGCCTGAAGAGAACATGTAAATTTCCACAGTCATTGATGATATGGGGCTGCATGTCAGGTAAAGGCACTGGGGAGATGGCTGTCATTACATCATCAATAAATGCACAAGTTTACGTTGATATTTTGGACAATTGAAAGGATGTTCGGGGATGATGAAATCATTTTTCAAGATGATAATGCATCTTGCCATAGAGCAAAAACTGTGAAAACATTCCTTGCAAAAAGACACATAGGGTCAATGTCAATGAGCAGATCTGATTTGATGCAGGTGTTAGTTTGGGGGATGAAAATTTACAGGGTGATTCCATAATTTATTCCTCAGAATTGAGTGATTCCATATTTTTTTTCCTCTGCTTGGTCTAAAAAAGTAACCGTTACTGACTGCCACAATCTTTTTTTCTTGATTTCTTATAGTGTTTCTTAAAGCCAGAAAGTTGCTATTTGAAATGACTTGAGTTTTGTGTCATGTCTGTGATCTACTTTTTTTCTACAACTGAATGAACATCATCCGAGACCGGTGATTCCATAATTTTTGCCAGGGGTTGTATTGTCTTGTAGTGAAAACTTAGCATCCTTGAATAACTGGAGGACATGGGGTCTTAGGCAGTCCAGTCCCCAATGATGATGTCCTTCTTAGTGTCCTTCTGTGTGTTGTTAAACAGTTGAATGGCCCATTGGACAAAGGACCTTCGTAGCCTGTCTGTCCTGCAGGAGAGGACACGGAGTCTGTGGCTAAACAGACTCAGCTGGTTAGTGAAGATGGTGTGAAGGGGGTGTTTCTGATTGTCCATTATAGAGTCCAGTCTGTTCAGGGTTCTGTTCTCAGCTGTTGAAGTGAGAGTCTCAAGCTCCATGCCCACCACCGAACCTGCCTTCCTCACCAGTCTGTCCAGACGTCCAGCGTCTCTCTTCCTAATGCTACCACCCCAGCACGCCACAGCATAGAAGAGCACGCTGGCCATGACAGACTGGTAGAACATCAGCAGGGGTCAGTTGCAGGTTGAAGAGGATTTGCAAATCATTGTATTATGCTTTTATTTACATTTTACACAACATCCCAACTTCATTGGAAATGGGGTTGTATAACACAGCCAGGCAGGTAGCTACCATAAACATTATATTTTGTTGACACGTAGGCCTAATTTATCCAATGTAAATTATCATTTACCACTGTCCTGTTTTTTTTTTACTCTTGTTTTCTCCTCTTTCTCTTTTGGCTTCCTGACAGATAACTCCGCTTCATGATTGCTGAAGTCTTGTACTTTGCCGTTATCCCGAGTCCCCTTGAGGGGGATTCTGAGAACAGTGTTGCTGCACTTTCCTGCATTGACTGTCACAGAAGTTAAAGTGGTGCTCACACAGTTTGTCATTGCATAAAATTTATACCCATTTTTTGTCTGGGGGGAGCCCATGCCAGGTCAGGGCCCGAGGCAAATGACTGGTTTGCTTGCCTTGTTGCAACGGGCCTGGGTGAATAGTGTCTTAATGAGTTTTGAATGTGGCACAGATTTTCCAACCTGCTGGAAGGTGTATTTGACTGTGTTTGGCATGAAGCTGGACCCTCTGGTGATGGAGAACACTGGACAAACTGCTGGACATTATGGACGATGCCAGTCACCCTCTGCACACAGTCATCAGCAACCAGAGGAGCCTCTTCAGCCACAGACTGCTGACCAACAGTGCAGGACTAACAGACTGAAAAACTCCATTGTCCCTCAGGCCATCAAACTGTACAACTACTCACTCAGGGGGAGGAGGAGTAACAGGAAGACAAAGGACGGGAAGGAGAGGAACAGTAGTAGCCAGTAAACCAGTATTGATCAGTATGTCTGGTATTTATATTGTGTATTTATATTTGTATTTGCAAACTGTTTTTCTTTTTTACTTTCACTTTTGATATTCTGTGTGCTTCTTACCCTGTGTGCTACTATACAATGCTGCTGGATCTCTATTTCCCTGAGGGACTCTTCCTAAGGCATCAATAAAGTTCTGTCTAATCTAATCTAATCTAATCTAATCTAATCTAATTTAATCTAATCTGATCTGGCCAGTTGATGTGGTCTTCGGGGCTTTTTGAGGTTCCTGAGATTACCAGTGCATATTCTTTGTTTTTAACGGTTAAAATTTAGTTCCATCAAACTTTTTATTTATGTAATCTTTTTTCAGCTTGATGATACTGTCCTTCACTGTTAATGACAGCTCTTTATATTTTGGCAGTTAACAACAACAGATTTTAAGTGGAAAACCTTGAAATCAGCATCAGAGTACAGACATTATGCTTATTTGTAAATGATTAAATAATGCACTTTGGGTATGAAACTCCATATTAGCCAATCACTAAAATTTCTCACTGATCTCCTTCTTGTATGATCTCTGTTTTGCAACCCTTTGTTTTGGCTTTGATGTAGTTATTTAATTTATATCATGTTATTTGTTTTTGGAGTGAGTTTAAAGTTTGATTTAGAAATTTTAATATTGAGGAATCTGAATCATTCTTTTATTTTTCCTGAATGGCCTAAAGAAATGAAAATGTGTAAAACTCCACGGGTATAATTACATTCTATATCCAATGTATATTATATTAAACAAATATGTAGGACTGCTTTTTTGCATTTACGCAATATCTCTAAAATCAGAAAGGTCTTGTCTCAGAGTGATGCTGAAAAACTAATTCATGCATTTATTTCCTCTAGGCTGGACTATTGTAATTCATTATTATCAGGTTGTCCTAAAAGTTCCCTAAAAAGCCTTCAGTTAATTCAAAATGCTGCAGCTAGAGTACTAACGGGGACTAGAAGGAGAGAGCATATCTCACCCAATGGCCTCTCTTCATTGGCTTCCTGTTAATTCTAGAATAGAATTTAAAATTCTTCTTCTTACTTATAAGGTTTTGAATAATCAGTCCCATCTTATCTTAGGGACCTCGTAGTACCATATCACCCCAATGAGCGCTTCGCTCTCAGACTGCAGGCTTACTTGTAGTTCCTAGGGTTTGTAAGAGTAGAATTGGAGGCAGAGCCTTCAGCTTTCAGGCTCCTCTCCTGTGGAACCAGCTCCCAATTCAGATCAGGAAGACAGACACCCTCTCTACTTTTAAGATTAGGCTTAAAACTTCCTTTTTGTTAAAGCTTATAGTTAGGGCTGGATCAGGTGACCCTGAACCATCCCTTAGTTATGCTGCTATAGACGTAGACTGCTGGGGGGTTCCCATGATGCACTGTTTCTTTCTCTTTTTGCTCTGTATGCACCACTCTGCATTTATCACTAGTGATTGATCTCTGCTCCCCTCCACAGCATATCTTTTTCCTGGTTCTCTCCCTCAGCCCCAACCAGTCCAGCAGAAGACTGCCCCTCCCTCAGCCTAGTTCTGCTGGAGGTTTTCTTCCTGTTAAAAGGGAGTTTTTCCTTCCCACTGAGCCAAGTGCTTGCTCACAGGGGGTCGTTTTGACCGTTGGGGTTTTACATAATTATTGTATGGCCTTGCCTTACAATATAAAGCGCCTTGGGGCAACTGTTTGTTGTGATTTGGCGCTATATAAAAAAAAATTGATTGATTGATTGATTGATTGATGTATGTGTTCTGTGGACTCATGTTCAAACTCATGTATTGTGTCAACAGCTGTACAACCTTTTGAGGATTAACCCTGATCACAACTTTCCCATTTGGTACCTAAAGACACATTATCACATTACATGCAGTGAATCTGTTCTATGTTTTTACATCTTAAATAATACAAATTGTAATTCTGATTTCTGCAGCTCTTATTGCCTACACTGAAAAAAGTGAAATAGTGCACTTCATTCAAAGTACTTATTTACATTGGTCTAATGGAAAATTGTGGTTTCCAGTTTAAATCTGCTGGAATCACTTTACAAAATCATAAATATACACTGTGAGAAACTAAAAAATTAGCTGGAACAAATTACATCAATTTTTTTTAAGTTGATCCAAAGTATCATTTTTTTCAGTGTACGAGCTGCAGCTTTTTATATCGGAGGGCTTCTGTCTTTTTTCCAGGGATATTACAATGAGTGTAAATCATACGGGAGGTGTTGAGGTTCTGCCTTAGTTTAGGAAGTGTAAACTTGTACTGACAGAAGATTTCTGACAGAGACCCTGAAGATGTCTAATGCTGAGGATCTGAACAGACTGACTGCCTGCTCGCTCGTCCTGCTGAGCCATGTCTTCTTTATTGTGTGTGATTACAGTGTAAGGGCCCAATCCACAGCTATCCAGCCCATTCGAGCTCTAGAGTAATACCTTAAAACTGTCTACAGGTGTGGTACTCGACTACTACCAAACGCGCCCACATTTAATTGTTTCTTTGTTCCTCGCCAGCAGTACCAGGTCCGACACGCGGAGGCAGTGGCCACCTGGGAATTCGGGACTTGGCGGCTCCAGTATTCCCGGGGTCTGGTGGCGGAGGAAATCGTGTGGTTCCGGTTCTGCTTTGGACAGACGTCTCCTATCTTCGAGCCTGCCCACACGACACCTTTTGTGATTTGGCTTTTTGTCCATTGTTGTAATCTGTTGTATTTGTTGTGCCCATTCACAACAGTAAAGTGTTGTTATTTGACTTCCTCCATTGTCCGTTCATTTGCGCCCCTGTTGTGGGTCCGTGTACCTGCACTTTCCCACAGGATATCTCGGCCACATCATGACCCCGTGGGGGCGTCAACACGAGCTGTTGAACGGCCAATGAAGAGCAGGGCGACACAGGCGTCTGCAGGAGGAATGATCGGTGAGTTGCAGCGAATCCTCACCGCTTTTAACGGCTCGGCTGGATCGATGACCTAGCAGAACGTCCTCCTTACCGCAGGGTGAGGCCTCTCGCCGCGCAGGTGGAAGCGCGCCCTCAGGGCGCTGCTGCGGCTCCCCTCCTGTCGATCCTGTTGCGCACAGTGACGTTCCACAGGTCGTTCAACGACCCCTCCCACCTTCCCCTGAAGCATACATAAGCCCTCCAGAGCCGTACGGGGTTGTGTGAGACATGCGCGGACTTTCTTATGCATTTTCGCTCGTCTTCGCACAATGTCCCGTCATGTACGCGACTGATGCTAGTAAGATAGCTTATGTAATTAATCTGCTTCGCGGCCAGGCACTGCAGCTTGGGCTACAGCGCTTTGGGGAGCAAAATTCACGGCTCCTTCGGATATATGAGTGTTTGTGAGGGAGTTCAGAACAGTGTTTTGATCACCCAAATAGAGGAGAGACCGCTTCAGCCGTGCTGCTGTCAATGAGACAGGGGCGCCGGAGAGCAGCTGACTTCCGCATCGCGGCTGCGAGGTCCGGCTGGAATAACACTGCCCTCCGTGCCGCCTTCGTAAACGGACTGTCGTTGGTCCTGAAGGAGCTCCTGGTGGCCAAGGACGAACCGCGGGATTTAGACGGGCTTATTGATCTCGTTATACGATTAGACAATCGGTTAGAAGAACGAGACGAAGGGTGTGGCCGGGCACGCGCCGTCCCTCTTCCTTCCGGTTCCGACCGAGTTCCGCCCTCCCCACGCTCCACGGCCTCTACGCTCCGTGTGGTTACAGGTCCCCCTGCTGATGAAGCTATGGACACGAGCAGGGCCACATTTAGGGCACCAGATAAACAGAGGAGGCTGGCCCGCGGAGCGTGCTTTGTTTGTGGCTCAATAGAGCATCAAGTGAGGGACTGCCCCGAGCGGTTAAAACACCAACGGCTGCCCCTAGAAACTGGGTTAGGGGTGGGTCAAAACATTCACGTGGGACATACCCATATTGCCACACGACTCCCAGTTACAATCCTTTATGAGGATTTAACCCTGAAGGCCCCAGCACTGGTGGACACGGGCTCTGAAGGGAATCTGTTAGACAGCAGATGGGCCAGGGAGGTAGGGCTCCCTCTGGTGGCGCTTACCTCGCCTGTGCAGGTGCGGGCACTAGATGGCTCCCTACTCCCTTTAATCACACATAAGACACCACCAGTAACTCTGGTGGTGTCAGGAAATCACCGGGAGGAGATCGAGTTTTTTGTGACTCCTGCCACCTCCCGTGTGATTCTTGGTTTCCCTTGGATGTTGAAACACAATCCCCGGATCGATTGGCCGTCCGGGGTAGTGGCTCAGTTGAGCGAGACCTGCCATCGGGTATGTTTAGGTTCCTCGGTTCCTCCCAGTTCCCAGGCTAAGGAGGAGGTCAGAGTCCCGCCCAATCTAGGGACGGTGCCGGTGGAGTACCATGACCTGGTGGATGTGTTCAGTAAGGATCTGGCGCTCACCCTTCCCCCCCACCGTCCGTACGATTGTGCCATTGATTTGGTTCCAGGCGTTGAGTTCCCGTCCAGCAGGCTGTACAACCTCTCACGACCTGAGCGCGAATCAATGGAGACCTACATCCGGGACTCTTTAGTCGCCGGGTTGATCCGGAATTCCATCTCCCCGATGGGTGCAGGCTTCTTTTTTGTGGGAAAAAAAGACGGCAGACTTCGTCCATGCATTGATTATAGGGGGCTGAACGAAATCACGGTTCGTAATCGATACCCGTTGCCCTTGTTAGACTCAGTGTTCACGCCCCTGCATGGAGCCCAAATTTTCACTAAGCTAGATCTTAGAAATGCGTATCACCTGGTTCGGATCCGGAAGGGAGACGAGTGGAAGACGGCATTTAACACCCCCTTAGGTCACTTTGAGTACCTGGTCATGCCGTTCGGTCTCACAAACGCCCCCGCGACGTTCCAAGCATTAGTTAATGATGTCTTGCGGGATTTCCTGCACCGATTCGTCTTCGTATATCTAGACGATATACTCATCTTTTCTCCGGATCCTGAGACTCATGTCCGGCATGTACGTCAGGTCCTGCAGCGGTTGTTGGAGAACCGGATGTTTGTGAAGGGCGAGAAGTGTGAGTTTCACCGCACATCTTTGTCCTTCCTGGGGTTTATCATCTCCCCCAACTCCGTCGCTCCTGATCCGGCCAAGGTTGCGGCGGTGAGAGACTGGCACCAACCCACTAGCCGTAGGAAGCTGCAACAGTTCCTCAGCTTTGCTAATTTCTACAGGAGGTTCATTAAGGGCTACAGTCAGGTAGTTAGCCCCCTGACAGCCCTGACCTCACCAAAAGTCCCCTTCACCTGGTCGGATCGTTGCGATGCCGCGTTCAAGGAGTTGAAACGGCGCTTCTCGTCTGCACCCGTTCTGGTGCAGCCCGATCCTAGTCGCCAGTTAGTGGTTGAAGTGGACGCCTCGGACTCAGGGATAGGAGCTGTGCTTTCCCAGAGCGGGAAGACCGATAAGGTCCTTCACCCGTGTGCCTATTTTTCCCGCAGGTTGACCCCGGCCGAACGGAACTATGACGTCGGCAATCGAGAACTCCTTGTGGTGAAAGAGGCTCTTGAAGAGTGGAGACATCTGTTGGAGGGAACGTCCGTGCCATTCACGGTTTTCACTGACCACCGGAACCTGGAGTATATCAGGACCGCCAAGCGGCTGAACCCCAGGCAAGCCCGCTGGTCACTGTTCTTCGGCCGTTTTGACTTCCGGATCACCTACCGTCCCGGGACCAAGAACCAGAGATCGGATGCCTTGTCCCGGGTACATGAAGATGAAGTCAAAGCGGAGTTGTCGGATCCACCGGAACCCATCATCCCGGAGTCCACTATCGTGGCCATCCTCACCTGGGACGTAGAGAGAACCGTCCGGGAGGCCCTGGCACGAAGCCCGGACCCTGGAACTGGGCCGAAGAACAAACTATACGTCCCACCAGAAGCTAGGGCTGAAGTCCTGGACTTCTGTCACGGCTCCAAGCTCTCCTGTCATCCAGGGGTGCGAAGAACCGTGGCAGTTGTCCGGCAGCGCTTCTGGTGGGCATCCCTAGAGGCCGACGTCCGGGATTATATCCAGGCCTGCACCACCTGCGCCAGGGGCAAGGCTGACCACCGCAGGGCATCAGGTTTACTCCAGCCGCTGCCTGTGCCTCATCGCCCCTGGTGCCACATCGGCCTGGATTTTGTCACGGGCCTCCCGCCGTCCCAGGGTAACACCACCATCCTCACGATAGTGGACCGATTCTCCAAGGCGGCCCACTTCGTGGCCCTCCCGAAGCTCCCAACAGCCCAGGAGACAGCGGACCTCCTGGTCCACCACGTCGTCCGGCTGCATGGGATTCCAACAGACATCGTCTCCGATCGCGGTCCCCAGTTCTCCTCGCAAGTCTGGAGGAGCTTCTGCCAGGAACTGGGGGCCACGGTGAGTCTCTCGTCCGGGTACCACCCTCAGACCAACGGGCAAGCAGAACGGGTAAACCAGGAGGTGGAACAGGCCTTGCGCTGCGTGACTGCCGCGCACCCGGCGGCCTGGAGTACCCATTTGGCCTGGATCGAGTATGCCCATAACAGCTAGGTGTCTTCAGCCACCGGCCTCTCCCCTTTTGAGGTGAGTCTGGGGTACCAGCCCCCGTTGTTTCCAGTGGTTGAGGGAGAGGTCGGTGTGCCCTCGGTCCAGGCCCACCTACGGAAGTGCCGTCGGGTGTGGCGTGCCGCCTGTTCTGCTTTGCTAAAGGCCCGGACGAGGGCTAAAGCCCATGCAGACCGTCGGCGGACCCCGGCCCCTGCGTATCGGCCAGGGCAGGAGGTGTGGTTATCCACAAAAGGCATTCCCCTCAAAGTGGACTCCCCCAAGCTACAGGACCGATACATCGGCCCATTCAAGATCCTTAAGGTCATCAGTCCAGCCGCAGTGAGGCTTCAGCTTCCGGCCTCACTGCGGATCCATCCTGTGTTTCATGTGTCCCGGGTTAAACCACATCACACCTCACCCCTCTGTACTCCGGGTCCGGCGCCGCCTCCTGCCCGGATAATCGATGGCGAGCCGGCTTGGACTGTACGCCGGCTTTTGGATGTCCGTAGGATGGGCCGGGGCTTCCAGTATTTGGTGGACTGGGAGGGGTACGGTCCCGAAGAACGCTCCTGGGTGAAGAGGAGCTTCATCCTGGACCCGGCCCTCCTGGCCGATTTCTACCGCCGCCACCCGGACAAGCCTGGTCGGGCGCCAGGAGGCGCCCGTTGAGGGGGGGGTCCTGTTGTGTGGGCCGCCAGAAGAGGAGGTACTGCTGGCCCACCACCAGAGGGCTCCCTGTCTGGAGTGGCGGGCTTCCAGGCACCAGAGGGCGCAGGCCGCCTCACAGGAGCAGCCAGGGTGACAGCTGTCACGCATCACCTGCAACAGCTGTTTACCAATCATCTGATCAGCAGGGGTACATCAGCAGGACGACGTCTCCACCTCTTTGCCGAGATATCGTTCTAACCTGGAAGGTAACATTCTCAGCTAACTGTGTGACAGTAACCTTTTGTGACTTTTGTGCGTTGTATAACAGACTCCTTTTCCAACGAGAGGTGGAGGTAGTTTTCCTGCCGTGCGGATTGCTGGGTGCAAACGCGCCCACATTTAATTGTTTCTTTGTTCCTCGCCAGCAGTACCAGGTCCGACACGTGGAGGCAGTGGCCACCTGGGAATTCGGGACTTGGCGGCTCCAGTATTCCCGGGGTCTGGTGGCGGAGGAAATCGTGTGGTTCCGGTTCTGCTTTGGACAGACGTCTCCTATCTTCGAGCCTGCCCACACAACACCTTTTGTGATTTGGCTTTTGTCCATTGTTGTAATCTGTTGTATTTGTTGTGCCCATTCACAACAGTAAGTGTTGTTTTTGACTTCCTCCATTGTCCGTTCATTTGCGCCCCCTGTTGTGGGTCCGTGTACCTGCACTTTCCCAACAGATAACCATGGGGGAAGATAGAAGAACTAGGGTGCTGACTCCCTAGATGTCACAACTGTGCCACTGTGCATGGAGCTGTCTGTCATCACTTAAAGGGGCTGGAAGTGCTCCCAAACAATGTAAACAAGTGCAAACCAGCAACTCAACAATGAAAAAGTACAGTACATGTCAGAGGTGAGAGTAAGTCACTGTCAAGTCATTCTCAGGTCATCAATCAAGTCAAGTCTCAAGTCAGCTTACAAACAATTGGTGGTCATTATGACTTGAGATTCATGATTTGAGAGTGACTTGATGGTGACTTACTCCCACCTCTGGGACATGTATAAAAGTCTCGGATTCTTATGGGAGCTTAATATCACCTAAACACTCTTCTTCTGAGGTAATAGCTTGACAGGTTCCTGACTTTTTTTTTTTTCTTTTTTTTTTTTGCTGTAGTATGAGGAAGTTATATGTGCTCATGTTCAGTGTGCACCACTATGTAATTTGCATCACTTAGCATGAGTTTAAGCTTTTTATTTTCCTTATGTGTGGTCTGTTTTGATATGCCAAGCACCGAGACATCAGCGAACAGTAACTCCCTATAACTTTGGTGGTGGTGGTGTTTGTGTACTTCTCATCAGATTAGCCATACTGTCATAAGAATAAGAGATATCACTAACTGAACCATGCTCTTTCTGTAATTGGCTGGAAGAAGTATTAAGTTGGCAATTGTGGAAACTGAAATCCTTCATGCATTTATTTAAATTGGTATAGTTTGCATCATCGTGCAGTGTTAAACTAATGCATCACCATGCAGGGTTGGACTGGGGAAATTTTTCAGGCCAGGCATTTTTAACCAAGACCAGGCCACCACCAGGTATCGAAGGGGAAAAAAATTTAGCCTGCTGTGACAGTGTTTTTTTTTTTTTTTTTGGTCCCTTAACCAATCAATGTGCACCAAGAGACACATACATTTTAACACTATAAGAAGCATTATGAAAAGTTCTCCCGAAATACAGGTATCATAGGCTTATCAAAAGTATGATCTATTGACAGTAGGTCACATTACTTTTTAGACATAATAAGCCGTCATTTCATTCAGCCTTGTTACTTAAATTTAGAAATAGAAATTATATAAACGCATTTGTTATAGAAATACTGTAGGCTATACTATAAATAATATATCATTACTTGTGTGATACAATTCATCATATAAAGCAAGAAATGATTGGATGACTGGACCAATGACTGGATACAAAGGTTGAACTTTTAAAACTGCAATACACAAAAGGCCACAAGATGGAGACAGTTGTCTATCTCACTACAAGCTACAAGTAACATCAAGGATTCTTTGTTACCAATTTGTGTTGCTAATCAACTTAGAGAATGACTCTCAATTTAAAAGTAAAATGTTAGGTATGTGAAATTATGCCAGGACTTGGGAAAATACATTTTAGACAGGGACGCCGTTATACCACACCACCGCACCACAACAACCCTCTGCCACCTCAACATGACAATGATACTTGTTTTGCCAAAATTCACTTTATAGTCATCCTTTCTTGACTTCAATGAAAATATATACTTGTTTTATAAAAAGTAAAATAAAGACCTCTTCTTGACCTCATATTTAACTGTTGACAGCACTGTAACAGTAAAACTTGTCATTTCTAACCTACATTGTTAATAAATTTAACTATTAAATTCTTTCTAACATTTAAATTTTCTCTAAACATTTTACTTGTCGAAATTATTTTCGTGCGGGTGGTGTTGGGGGGTAATTTTGGGTTTCAGCTTTTTTTGTTTTTCACCACTTTCATCCCTGAATATGTCAATTGTGAGTCATGTTTGTGCCGATTAAAGTTACTAACTGGGACTTCTGTCTTGTTGCGAGAAAGAAATGAGAATCGTCCTCCATTCTGTTCACACAGCTCCAAATGCTGCGTGGCTCTCTGATGAGTCAAGTTAGAATGATAGAGTCCAGTCTGAATTAATAACTTCAAAGTGAAACACTGTTTTATTTTTGTTTTTGCTTTCCTCTGTGACGTAAACTCATTTTGGCTTCTGATATGAGCTGGACGGACAAGGAGAGCAGTCGCCATCATCTAATGTAGTCCATGTCCGTCCAGCTCATATCAGAAGTCAAAATGAGTCAAATGGCTCTGAGAGATCTAAATAGACTGCTGTGTAATGAATGGAACCACACTGCCATCTAGTGGACATCCAGTGTGCGTGAGTGTGTATTTGTGAATCAGTAGGCATTTGTTTGTGGATCTGTGGATTTCACGAAAAGAATGTCTCAAAATTACATCACATTACGAAGCCTCCGCTCCTCTTTCCATGACAAAAATTCCTGTAACAGTGGAATGTGCCGTTCATTTCCAAACTGGACACTGTGTTTTATCCGGGACGTTGTCTGACTAGCACAGGAATTGTGAAAAGACGTGGACATCAGCAGTTTTTCGGCACATTGAGACAGACGTGCGGAGGAATTCCGCGCGTCGTGGCGGTGCCGCATGGTGCAAAGCAAGCCGTGATGAAGCCTCACGGGACATGTTCTGGCTTGTCCAGGCTCATCCACAATTTCTCGGATAATCCCTCGATGGAAAAACCACCGACAGCTGTCTGAACGCCATCTCAAACCGTCCTGTGAGACCAAAACGGAGGTGTTCCTTTGTCTCGCTCCATCAGCAAATTGGTCGTGACGCACGAAGCCTCCGCTCGGCTTTCCATGACAAAATCTCTTGTTAAAAGGCAAATCTTCCGGAAAATGGTTGATGTCCAGCTCTTGTGATAACCAGAGAAAGTGCACACGACGGTCCGACTCCACAGAGCCATCCGTTTAGAAATGATCCGGTGGTTTGTGGCTCTCGTTGGCTGCATAGAGCCCGGCGCGCCAAGCGTCCTTAAAGCCATCCTTAAAGCTGTAGTAACAGTCCTTATTCTCTGTGAAGCCCGTAAAATTTTCACCGAAAGCCAGATAAATTTTTCGAATGGTTTCCAGGTGCCAGTCTCTAACAGTTTCTGAAAAAATTCTGATGGAAAAAAAGCCCAAATCATTCCGCCATTTCCTGACAATGAAAATCCGCCGAGGGGGTGGATCACTCCTCACTCAAAGCCTGCTCACAGGCGAATGACGCAACCGACAGGCGTGGAAAAACTCACGCATGCACACGAGGGTTCAAGCTTGTCTGACGCAATCACACGTGATTCAAATCCATATGGTTTTTGAAAAAAATAATAAGGTCGGATACTTTTTCTAATAGACCTCGTGTATATATATATATATATATATATATATATTATTTATTTATTTATTCCAACATACTGTATCTCTAGTGTTTGGTGGTAGTATAAGATTGTATTAATTTTCTTTAAAAAATAAATAAATAAATAAACAGTTCAAATATTTGTGGAAAGATTTTTTTGTTTTTAACCAGCTTTTCTTCATTTTAAGCAAATTAACACGCAGGCTGCAAGATATTTCATAGACCATAGAATGAGATAAATAAAGTAGTACAGCAGTAAACAGGTAAACAAACCAGCTGAGCCGGTTTCAACATTTGCAGAATGTTATGTTCATTATGCTAACTCTGGCTGACTCACTGCAAGTACAACCATTTGCCAACGCTGCCTCCATGGTGGCGTGATGAGTCAGCATTCTAGCTCGTCTGTCTTTCTCTATGTTTGTAACTGAATGATGAAACGGTAAGACTTGTTCTTTGAATATGAATAAGTCCAGGCTTAAGGGGAAATAAGAATTTAAAAAATACACTCCGTCACAGTAGTTACTATTTATTAATTTTACTCTACTACCTGTTCAGGCATATAGTAGAGTGGATGTGTTGTTTTAAGATCCAAAATCAACACAGGCCCTCGCATGTAGTTGTGCTCATTAGGTCTCATATTGTTGTGTTCCCAACAGATTCGAACAAGACTTGTGGGAATACCATGGATACACATGAAGCAGCCCAGATGTACCAGATCTTTTCCCAGCAGCTCCTACAGAACCACATCGCAGTTTGCAGCCTCCCTGAGCACAATCTCATAGGTGTACGGACAACATGAATCAGTCAACACATAAATGAGTTGTCTCACTCTTCTTAGATTTTGGAAGAGGGGAAAAATTGTGTTTTGTTTCAGTGGACAGACGGCCTTCCTTCTGCTCAGTTTCAGCCTCAGAATGGCCCGACTGCCAGCTTGGAGAGCCTCCTCTGAGAGCAAAATCTCAATCTGAAGAGACTGAAGAGCAAGTGCACGAAATACAAAAATTCAAAGACCGCAAAACGTAAAAGATGCTAATAAAAGGGTTGGAGCAACGGGAGGTAGGATAATTAAACTAGAGACTGAAAACATACTGCACTGTTGTATTTGGTAGACCTTTATATTTAGGTAAAGTTACTTATAAAGTACAGCGTGTAGTGTCACTTCTTTTTACTATACTGATAAACTGGTTGTAATAGTGGAGCACTAACTTTAAGAGTAAGTAGAGAGTTACATTCTGTAGATTTTATTTCATCTGCACTTACTTGCAAGACTATCATAGATATATGTTATTTCAGCTAAAACAGACTTTTGCATCCTTTTAGTTTTAAAGGTTGAATCACAATTGAAACTACTGTAAACTTTCCATTCATCCATCTATCCATTTTCTTCCACTTCATCCAAGGTCGGGTCATGGGGGCAGCAGCTCAAGCAAAGCCGCCCAGACCTCCCGATCTACACATACCTCCCCCAGTTCCTCCGGGGGAACTCGAGGCATTCCCAAGCCAGCTGCGAGATGTAGTCCCTCCAGCATGTCCTGGGTCTTCCTCGAGGCCTCCTCCCGATGAGACGTGCTCGGAACACCTCTCCAGCAAGGCGTCCAGGGGGCATCCGAAAAAGATACCCGAGCCACCTCAGCTGGCTCCTTTCGACATGGAGGAGAAGCAGCTCAACTCCGAGCTCCTCGCGAGTGACCGAGCTCCTCACCCTATCTCTAAGGGAGCGCCCAGTCATGCTGCGGAGGAAACTCATCTTGGCCGCTTGTACTCACGATCTCGTTCTTTCGGTCATGAGCCAAATCTCATGACCATAAGTGAGGGTTGGAACATAGATCGATCGGTAAATCGAGAGCTTTGCCCCCCTGCTCAGCTCTCTCTTCACCACTACAGTCCGATACAGCGACCGCATCACTGCAGATGCTGCACCAATCTGTCTGTCGATCTCACGCTCCACCCGTCCCTCTCTCGTGAACAAGACCACGAGATACTTAAACTCCTCCACTTGAGGCAAGGACACTCCACCGACCTGAAGAGGGCAAAGCACCTTTTTCCGGTCGAGAACCATGGCCGCAGATTTGGAGGTGCTGATTTTCATCCCGGATGCTTCACACTCGGCTGCAAACTGCTCCAGTGCACACTGAAGGTCCTGATTTGACAAAGCCAACAGAACCACATCGTCCGCAAACAGCAGAGAGAAGATTCTGTGGTTCTCAAACCGGACCCCCTCTTCACCCTGACTGCGCCTAGAAATTCTGTCCATAAAGGTAATGAACAGAACCAGTGACAAAGGGCAGCCCTGGTGGAGGCTAACGTGCACTGGAAACAGGCTTGACTTACTACCGGCAATGCGAACCAAGCTCCTGCTGCGGTCGTACAGGGACCAGATAGCCCTTAACAAAGGACCCTGGACCCCGTACTCCCGGAGCACCCCCCACAGGGCACCTCGAGGGACACGGTCGAACGCCTTCTCCAGATCCACAAACGCATGTGGACTGGTTGGGCGAACTCCCATGAACCCTCGAGCACCTGATGGAGGGTGTAGAGCTGGTCCAGTGTACCACGGCCAGGACGAAAACCACACTGCTCCTCCTGAATCCAAGGTTCGACTATCGGCCGAACCTCGAGTATCTTTGTATTTGTAACTTTACAGATACAAATAACCTACAAAATTATTCATGGACTAGCAGCACCTCCCTACTTAACTGACCTACTTAAACCCTGTGTACCGGCCCAGACTCTGCATTCTCAGGGTGCAGGACTACTTTGTGTCCCTAGGGTGAATAAAAAGTCTGCGGGTCACAGAGCTTTCTCTTATCGTGCACCTGCATTGTGGAATGATCTCCCTCCATCAATAAAACAATCACATTCTGTAGAGACTTTCAAGTCCAGACTTGACACACTTATTTTCCCTTTCATATGGCTAGCATACTGGCATCTACCCTTTTAAATTAATTTTATTAGTAATTGGAGCGGGCCGCGGCCTCAACTTTATCTAAAGTCTGGGTCTTTTAGTGAAACTCAGGGCTAGTGGCCTGAGTGGCCTTATTATCTATCGTCCACCTGGTCGTTACTGTGAGTTTCTCTGTGAATTTTCAGACCTTTTGTCTGACTTAGTGCTTAGCTCAGATAAGATAATTATAGTGGGCGATTTTAACATCCACACAGATGCTGAGAATGACAGCCTCAACACTGCATTTAATCTATTATTAGACTCTATTGGCTTTGCTCAAAAAGTAAATGAGTCCACCCACCACTTTAATCATATCTTAGATCTTGTTCTGACTTATGGTATGGAAATAGAAGACTTAACAGTATTCCCTGAAAACTCCCTTCTGTCTGATCATTTCTTAATAACATTTACATTTACTCTGATGGACTACCCAGCAGTGGGGAATAAGTTTCATTACACTAGAAGTCTTTCAGAAAGCGCTGTAACTAGGTTTAAGGATATGATTCCTTCTTTATGTTCTCTAATGCCATATACCAACACAGTGCAGAGTAGCTACCTAAACTCTGTAAGGGAGATAGAGTATCTCGTCAATAGTTTTACATCCTCATTGAAGACAACTTTGGATGCTGTAGCTCCTCTGAAAAAGAGAGCTTTAAATCAGAAGTGTCTGACTCCGTGGTATAACTCACAAACTCGTAGCTTAAAGCAGATAACCCGTAAGTTGGAGAGGAAATGGCGTCTCACTAATTTAGAAGATCTTCACTTAGCCTGGAAAAAGAGTCTGTTGCTCTATAAAAAAGCCCTCCGTAAAGCTAGGACATCTTTCTACTCATCACTAATTGAAGAAAATAAGAACAACCCCAAGTTTCTTTTCAGCACTGTAGCCAGGCTGACAAAGAGTCAGAGCTCTATTGAGCTGAGTATTCCATTAACTTTAACTAGTAATGACTTCATGACTTTCTTTGCTAACAAATTTTAACTATTAGAGAAAAAATTACTCATAACCATCCCAAAGACGTATCGTTATCTTTGGCTGCTTTCAGTGATGCCGGTATTTGGTTAGACTCTTTCTCCTCCGATTGTTCTGTCTGAGTTATTCTCATTAGTTACTTCATCCAAACCATCACATGTTTATTAGACCCCATTCCTACCAGGCTGCTCAAGGAAGCCCTACCATTATTTAATGCTTCGATCTTAAATATGATCAATCTATCTTTGTTAGTTGGCTATGTACCACAGGCTTTTAAGGTGGCAGTAATTAAACCATTACTTAAAAAGCCATCACTTGACCCAGCTATCTTAGCTAATTATAGGCCAATCTCCAACCTTCCTTTTCTCTCAAAAATTCTTGAAAGGGTAGTTGTAAAACAGCTAACTGATCATCTGCAGAGGAATGGTCTATTTGAAGAGTTTCAGTCAGGTTTTAGAATTCATCATAGTACAGAAACAGCATTAGTGAAGGTTACAAATGATCTTCTTATGGCCTCGGACAGTGGACTCATCTCTGTGCTTGTTCTGTTAGACCTCAGTGCTGCTTTTGATACTGTTGACCATAAAATTTTATTACAGAGATTAGAGCATGCCATAGGTATTAAAGGCACTGCGCTGCGGTGGTTTGAATCATATTTGTCTAATAGATTACAATTTGTTCATGTAAATGGGGAATCTTCTTCACAGACTAAAGTTAATTATGGAGTTCCACAAGGTTCTGTGCTAGGACCAATTTTATTTACTTTATACATGCTTCCCTTAGGCAGTATTATTAGACGGTATTGCTTAAATTTTCATTGTTACGCAGATGATACCCAGCTTTATCTATCCATGAAGCCAGAGGACACACACCAATTAGCTAAACTGCGGGATTGTCTTACAGACATAAAGACATGGATGACCTCTAATTTCCTGCTTTTAAACTCAGATAAAACTGAAGTTATTGTACTTGGCCCCACAAATCTTAGAAACATGGTGTCTAACCAGATCCTTACTCTGGATGGCATTACCCTGACCTCTAGTAATACTGTGAGAAATCTTGGAGTCATTTTTGATCAGGATATGTCATTCAAAGCGCATATTAAACAAATATGTAGGACTGCTTTTTGCATTTACGCAATATCTCTAAAATCAGAAAGGTCTTGTCTCAGAGTGATGCTGAAAAACTAATTCATGCATTTATTTCCTCTAGGCTGGACTATTGTAATTCATTATTATCAGGTTGTCCTAAAAGTTCCCTAAAAAGCCTTCAGTTAATTCAAAATGCTGCAGCTAGAGTACTGACAGGGACTAGAAGGAGAGAGCATATCTCACCCATATTGGCCTCTCTTCATTGGCTTCCTGTTAATTCTAGAATAGAATTTAAAATTCTTCTTCTTACTTATAAGGTTTTGAATAATCAGGTCCCATCTTATCTTAGGGACCTCGTAGTACCATATCACCCCAATAGAGCGCTTCGCTCTCAGACTGCAGGCTTACTTGTAGTTCCTAGGGTTTGTAAGAGTAGAATGGGAGGCAGAGCCTTCAGCTTTCAGGCTCCTCTCCTGTGGAACCAGCTCCCAATTCAGATCAGGGAGACAGACACCCTCTCTACTTTTAAGATTAGGCTTAAAACTTTCCTTTCTGCTAAAGCTTATAGTTAGGGCTGGACCATCCTTTAGTTATGCTGCTATAGACGTAGACTGCTGGGGGGTTCCCATGATGCACTGTTTCTTTCTCTTTTTGCTCTGTATGCACCACTCTGCATTTAATCATTAGTGATCGATCTCTGCTCCCCTCCACAGCATGTCTTTTTCTTGGTTCTCTCCCTCAGCCCCAACCAGTCCCAGCAGAAGACTGCCCCTCCCTGAGCCTGGTTCTGCTGGAGGTTTCTTCCTGTTAAAAGGGAGTTTTTCCTTCCCACTGTAGCCAAGTGCTTGCTCACAGGGGGTCGTTTTGACCGTTGGGGTTTTACATAATTATTGTATGGCCTTGCCTTACAATATAAAGCGCCTTGGGGCAACTGTTTGTTGTGATTTGGCGCTATATAAAAAAATTGATTGATTGATTGATAGTGGCCAGCAATCACCTTAGTATTTCTTCTGTTCTTCATGTTGCTTAATGCTGACAAATTATAGTGTATTTGTTGTCTTTCTGTTGCCTGATTGTTTTTTTTTTTCTCTCTCTGTTTGACGTGCAGCTCCATCCAGAAGTGGGAGTGGGTGTCTTCTTCTGCAGGCCTCCCATCCTGGACACCTCACAGCAAGAAGGTCATGGGATTGATTCCTACCTGTGGCCTTTCTGTGTGGAGTTTGCATGTTCTCCCCGTGATTGCATGGGTTTCCTCCAGGTGATCTGGCTTCCTCCCACATCTAAAGACATGCAGGTTAGGTAGACTGGAAACTTTATAATTGTCCGGGTCTGCCTTGTAAAAGAGATCTTGATCTCAATGTGACTAACCTGGTTAAATTTTAAAATTTAAGTGCATTTGCACTTGAGACAAAGGGCAGAAAACTCCTTTTCTACAGGACGTTACTGTTGTGTGTATTTCTGTGGGATTAATATGTAGATTGTTTTACAGAAGAAATGTTTACTGACGTAGGAGCGTGCAATCTGAAATAATTAATTTAGACGGAACTAAAATCACTGAGAAATCTGTAATAATTACATTACTCCACCTTCCCATGTGAAAGTAATCTCATGTAGGCCTAAAACCAAAATCAGTACACATAAGTGTCAGATCTGTCCTTTGGGACTAACAGCACAGCTGTGTGAGACGGAATAAAATTATATTTGGCTGAAACAGGTGTGACCTAACACTAGAACGAGAGGCATGAATACAAAATTTAGGTTGACTCATTTCAAGCAGCTCGAGGATAATTTCAAAGTGGAGGATCTGGTTCTTGATGGTCTTGGCATGG
Organism: Thalassophryne amazonica; assembly: GCF_902500255.1. Classification (NCBI taxonomy): domain Eukaryota; kingdom Metazoa; phylum Chordata; class Actinopteri; order Batrachoidiformes; family Batrachoididae; genus Thalassophryne; species Thalassophryne amazonica. The sequence continues at coordinate 63,982,129 of NC_047114.1, read as the reverse complement.
TTGGTGTCCAATAGTTATTCTGTTTTTTTTAAGTATACTGTAAACATATTTGACACTGTGATGTACCAAAAAGCCATTTACATAATGTCAGCCACTCTGTTTTAAACTCTCCAATTGTTATTTGCCTTAGTCCAAGTTTTGGTGGCACGTTCTTGCTGTGTGCTGGTTTACGTTGTGCACATTTTGGCTGTTATTGTGAAACTACAAGTCAGCATTTCTACGCGTTAGGAACGCCTTTTTACTGTTTGTGGATTTTGTTGAATGATAATCATTTTGATGTCCTTATTTCCACATTTCGTTTTCTATCATTTGCTGATTTGCTTATTATTGCCAGACGATGGCGCTATAAATCTGTATTTGTGTTTTTGAATTCTGCAGTCTGGTGTTGCTTTTCTCTCTCTCTCTCTCTCTCTCTCTCTCTCTCTCTCTCTCTCTCTCTCTCTCTCTCTCTCTCTCTCTCTCTCTCTCTCTTCCATTAATATTGATTTCACAGCTTGCCAGAATGGTGAGTGTAAGACTTATTTCACAACTGTAATATCCTAAATTTAGTTAGAATTCGTTCAGGATACTAAAACGTTCATTTGTGTGTCCTGCCAAGGTTTGATCATGTGGCTGCACTAAAAATTGTAGACTGGGTGTCATGAGGTTGTTGGTGACTTGTGACCTTTTTAGAAATAAAAATATTTAATGCAGATTTGTGAAATTATTCTCAAGAAAAAAGTTTGTTTTTGTTTTTGTCTTCTTTTTTTTTGACATTTTACTTACTGAAGCTATTTGCTGTCTCATGCAGAGTAATTGCAGATACACTGTGTGCTGCGGTGTGATTTGCTGACACTAATAGCAGACGCTGCATGTGAAATAACACCGGTAACTGATGTGAATGCACAAGCAGCTAATTTGAATGAATTTAAAAAATGCATACACTGGATGGCTTTAAATAAAAAATCAGCAGCTGCCAATAAAAACATTATCTTAAACAGATGTAGGGGAAACCGGGGCACAGTGGATCAGAAATGTTGTTTTGTGGCAGCATAAACACATTATGCATAGGTTTAGGTCATTCTATTGTGGATTTAATACAGCAAGTTATTGTTTATTAAGCTGTTATTTATTTCTCCCTAAGTATAATTTACAGTTGTTTAAAATCGATTTTAAAATTTTTGATTCACTGTGCCCTGGACACTAATTCACGGGGCGCAGTGAATCAACTTAGAATATAATAAAAAAACACATGATTATAAAGATTTCTTCAAAATTATTAAATATATGTTGATGCATACACAAACTATAATCCAGCAAACAGCTATGTAATGTGTGAGTGTCTTATATGTTGATATAAGTCCTTTAGAAACTATTATAAATACAACTGTCATAATTTCTGTTCAAACGTAAGAACAGTTGTTTATATACAGAAATTGTAGAAATAATTCATGGAAAAATAAATGTATAATGCATCCACTTGATACTGTGCCCCGGGTGCATGTGACACACATGAGTCATGTTATTAAATAGCTGATAGTCTGGAGAAGACATAACACATGCTCATCAGTTGGACGGGGTAGTCTTCTAACTAATAACAATTTTTTGGGCCACCTTTCCGTTGTTGTGAGAAATAAATACAAAGACACTGACAAAAAATATGGCATAGATTAGCAGATATAACTACTGATTCATTGTGCCCTGTGATTCATAGTGCCCCAGTTTCCCCTATTCAACATCATTATTCTTCATGAAAGTCCTCCTGATCACCACCTATAATAGTGCAATACAGTGTATCTAGAAAGTGCAGCACTTCACTTTTTCCACATTATTTTATGTTACAGCCTCCTCAGAATTCTACACACAATATCCCATAATGACAATGTGAGAAAAAAGTTTGAGAGTTTTGCAAATTTATTAAAAATTTTAAAAAGTAGGTAATCACATAAGTATTCACAGCTTTTGTCATGAAGCTCAAAATTGAAAAATTGAAAAGTGCATCCTGGTTCCACTAACCATCCTTGAGGTGATTCTACAGCTTAACTGGAGTCCCCCTGGAGTAAATTCAGTTGATTGGACATGATTTGCAAAGGCACAGGCCTGTCTACATATAAGGTCCCACAGTTGACAGTGCATGTCAGAGCACAAATCAAGCACAAAGTCAAAGGAATTGTCTGTAGACCTCCGAGACAGGATTGTCTTGAGGCACAAATCTGGGGACAGAAACATTTTTGCTGCTTTGAATGGACAGTTTTGTCCATTCCTCTTTGCAGCACATGTCAAGCTCCATCAGGTTGGATGTGGAGCGTCGGTGCACAGCCATTTTCAGGTCTCTCCAGAGATGTTCAATCGGATTCAGGTCTGGGCTCTGGCCAGGCCACTCAAGGACATTCACAGAGTTGTCCTGATGCCACTCCTTTGATATCTTGGCTGTGTTCTGAGGGTCATTGTCCTGCTGAAAGATGAACTGTTGCCCCAGTCTGAGGTCAAGAGCGCTCTGGATCAGGTTTTCATCCAGGAAGTCTCTGTACGTTGCTTTATTCATCTTTCCCTCAATCCTGACTCATCTCCTAGTTCCTGCCACTGAAAAACATCCTCACAGCATGATGCTGCCACCACCATGCTTCACTATAGGGATGGTTCCTGGTTTCCTCCAAACATGACTCTTGGCATTCACGCCAAAAAGTTCAATCTTTGTCTCAGCAGACCAGAGAATTTTGTTTTGTATGGTCTGAGAGTCCTTCAGGTGGTAAACTCCAGGTGGGCTGCCATGTGCCTTTTACAAAGGAGTGGCTTCCCTCTGGCCACTTTACCATACAGGCCTGATTGGTGGATTGCTGCAGACATGGTTGTCCTTCTGGAAGGTTTTCCTCTCTCCACAGAGGAATGCTGGAGCTCTGACAGAGTGACCACTGGGTTCTTGGTCACATCCCTGAGTAAGACCCTTTACCACAGATTGCTCAGTTTAAACGGGCACCCAGCAATAGAAAGAGTCCTGGTGGATATGACCTTTTTCCATTTATGGATGATGGATGCCACTGTGCTCATTGGGATCTTCAAAGCAGCAGAAATGTTTCTGTACCCTTCCCCAGATTTGTAACTTGAGGCAATCCTGTCTCAGAGGTCTACAGACAATTCCTTTGACTTCATGTTTGGTTTGTACTCTGACATGCACTGTCAACTGTGGGACCTTATATGTAGACAAGTTGATCATGTCCGATCAACAGAATGTACCCCCTGTGGACTCCATTTAAGCTGTAGAAACATCTCAAGGGTGATCAGTGCAAACAGGATGCACCTGAGGTTAATTTTGAGCTTTATGGCAAAGGCTGTGAATACTTATGTACGTCACTCACTCACTCGTCTTCAACCGCTTATTACAACCCCTGGCAAAAATTATGGAATCACCGGCCTCAGAGGATGTTCATTCAGTTGTTTAATTTTGTAGAAAAAAAGCAGATCACAGACATGACACAAAACTAAAGTCATTTCAAATGGCAACTTTCTGGTTTTAAGAAACACTATAAGAAATCAAGAAAAAAAGATTGTGGCAGTCAGTAACGGTTACTTTTTTAGACCAAGCAGAGGAAAAAAATATGGAATCACTCAATTCTGAGGAAAAAATTATGGAATCACCCTGTAAATTTTCATCCCCAAAACTAACACCTGCATCATATCAGATCTGCTCGTTAGTCTGCATCTAAAAAGGAGTGAACACACCTTGGTGAGCTGTTGCACCAAGTGGACTGACATGAATCATGGCTCCAACACGAGAGATGTCAATTGAAACAAAGGAGAGGATTATCAAACTCTTAAAAGAGAGTAAATCATCACGCAATGTTGCAAAAGATGTTGGTTGTTCACAGTCAGCTGTGTCTAAACTCTGGACCAAATACAAACAACATGGGAAGGTTGTTAAAGGCAAACATACTGGTAGACCAAGGAAGACATCAAAGCGTCAAGACAGAAAACTTAAAGCAATATGTCTCAAAAATCGAAAAATGTACAACAAAACAAATGAGGAACGAATGGGAGGAAACTGGAGTCAACGTCTGTGACCGAACTGTAAGAAACCGCCTAAAGGAAATGGGATTTACATACAGAAAAGCTAAACGAAAGGCATCATTAACAACTAAACAGAAAAAAACAAGGTTACAATGGGCTAAGGAAAAGCAATCGTGGACTGTGGATGACTGGATGAAAGTCATATTCAGTGATGAATCTCGAATCTGCATTGGGCAAGCTGATGATGCTGGAACTTTTGTTTGATGCCGTTCCAATGAGATTTATAAAGATGACTGCCTGAAGAGAACATGTAAATTTCCACAGTCATTGATGATATGGGGCTGCATGTCAGGTAAAGGCACTGGGGAGATGGCTGTCATTACATCATCAATAAATGCACAAGTTTATGTTGATATTTTGGACAATTGAAAGGATGTTTGGGGATGATGAAATCATTTTTCAAGATGATAATGCATCTTGCCATAGAGCAAAAACTGCAAAAACATTCCTTGCAAAAAGACACATAGGGTCGATGTCATGGCATAGGGTCAATGTCAATGAGCAGATCTGATTTGATGCAGGTGTTAATTTGGGGGATGAAAATTTACAGGGTGATTCCATAATTTTTTCCTCAGAATTGAGTGATTCCATATTTTTTTCCTCTGCTTGGTCTAAAAAATTAACCATTACTGACTGCCACAATCTTTTTTTCTTGATTTCTTATAGTGTTTCTTAAAGCCAGAAAGTTGCCATTTGAAATGACTTTAGTTTTGTGTCATGTCTGTGATCTGCTTTTTTTCTACAAAATTAAACAACTGAATGAACATCCTCTGAGGCCGGTGATTCCATAATTTTTGCCAGGGGTTGTACAATGGGTACAGGTAGGGTTGCAGGGGGCTGCAGTCTATCCCAGAAGTCAAAGAGCGTGAGGTGGGGTTCACCCTGGACAGGGACACAGGGCCACATATAGGCAAACAAACACATTCACACCCACACACACACCTACAGACAATTTAAAGTTTCTAAACCACCTAACCTGCATGTCTTTGGATGTGGGAGGAAGCCAGAGCACCCGGAGAGAACCCACACTCACACGGGGAGAACATGCAAACTCCACACAGAAAGGCAACAGGTGGGAATCGAACCCATGACCTTCTGGCTGTGAGGCAACAGTGCTAACCACTAATCCACTGTGCTGCCCTACTTATTCACCATTTTAGAGTATCCCAGAATCCTTTGGGTGCTGGGGAGGGAGGCTTCATAATGGCTCAGCTTTAACATTGAAAATGCTGTAGACATAGTAACGTATTAGCGTCTGTCCCGTTTTTAAGTTATAAAATACATTTATCAATTGCTTCAGAAGACCATAACAGGTCGGTTTAACATAAAAAGGGTAAATATTACTCACAGACATATGCTCTTTAGGATTTTAGCGGGGAAAAATTAAAGCAAAATAAAACAAAGAACCAACGATGCAGCAGATCAAAGATCAAAGCACTTCTTCTTTGGTTCAAGGTTCAAAGCAAAGCCGTGCTGCAGAAAGGGTTGATTATACAGACCCGTTGCAGGGTCTGTAATCAATGTAGAGAAATTATAATTTTCCTGACAAACACCCCCAAAAACAACAGCCACTCTGAAGGACCGATAAGGGAATTGTTAAGCAAAAAGGCTATTGATGTCGATGGATCAAATCATTTCTTAAGGATACCCGAAAAGAACCAGTTCCCGACACACAACCCACAGCAACGCGCTTTTTTTATATATATATATAAAACTCACATTAAAGATTCATGATTATCTTATTTAAACACCTAAATACATATTTTGGTTGAACTCACCTTCATAACAACACAATGTCGCAAACAAGTTGCCGCAAACGCTTGTTTACACTGACAACGAAATCTCGGCCTCCCCAGCGAGAACGCGATTACACGTGAGATTTAACACCGTAAAGGCGTCTATGTACATGTGATTTCTTTTCTTTTCTTTTCTTTTTTTTTTTTTAATAAGATGGCAAAAAATAAAATAAAAACTTTTTTCAAATTGTCATTATGGGGTATCGTGTGTAGAATTTTGAGGAAAGAAATGAATTTTATCCATTTTGGAATAACACTGTAATATAAAATGTGGAAAAAGTGAAGCACTGTGAATACTTTCTGGATGCACTGTATGCTGCCTAAATAATATTAATTTTTGCAGAATGTGATTAAAGCTTGGGCTAGTTATACCCCTTATCAATCAATCAATAAATCAATCAATCAAATGCTTCTGCGATGAAATGCAAACTGCTTCATATATAGTAAATTCTGTTTTTAAATACAGGCCAATTTGGGAAAACAAATAGAATATTGACACTGTACTTTTTTGGTGTGGAGACACGCTTCAAGAACGCTTTTATGGTGTGTATTTTTCCATACAGGAAAAAGACTTATATACTGAAGAGAGTTATTCTGTCTTTTATTTCTTCTTTCCTCCCACGTTCTGGAAAACCAGCAGCAGAGAGGAGAGACAGGGCGAAGAGAAAACTTTTGGGACGCTCTTAGGTGTATTGGCCGCAGCTGAAGGGAGTCATTTCCTGCCAAATAGTGAGCCTGCCTAATCGTGACTGCAGCAGCTACTTCCTGCATTGTTACAGTACTTAATGAGGATTAAGTTGAAGCTGTCATGTTGTAACAGCGGCCATTAGGCCTCCACACGGGGAGGGAGAGACAAAAGAAAGGCTGAGTGTGGACTTATACCGCAGTGTGATTCTCTGTGCTCCTCCTTTTCACCTGACCAAAGTCTGTCCTGTCAAATTGGAGCCTGACTTCATCTTTTTTACTTTACAACCTCAATCCACTACACAACCTGCAAAGTCAATAAAAAAAGTAATCATCTTCATTTAAAATGCCTTTATTCATGTTAAATACTTTAAATATTGTAATAAAATATGAAAATCGTGTCTCATATCCATATTAAAAAGCCAGCTTTTGCCTTTACAGAAATCTGCCTAATTGTCTCTACCAAGGAGGTACTGGTAATTTGTTGTGTGCCTTTAAGAAGCAGGACAACTTGAAAATAAATTAATGTATTTCATTGACATTTGGTGAGCAGATAGATAATGTTTTAGGAAATAAGTGGCTCAATGTTGGAGGGGGTCCAGAAAATATTCTGAAGATCGTTTGGCACGTAGCAACATTTAACTCAAATAGTCGTAAGAGGATGTTGATGAAATTTGGTGAGCATCTGGATAATGTCGTAAAAAATGAGAGATTTTATATTCAACGCATAATTCCCTTCAGCTGCCACAGCAGATCCCAGGTGGATCTGCATGGTGATTTGGCACAAGTTTTACCCCGAATGCCCTTCCTGACACAACTCCATATTGCATGGAGAAATGGGCAGGGGTGGGGCTTGAACTGAGAACCTTGTGCACTGAAACTAAGCCCACTAACCACTTGGCCAATTCAAAATCGTATTTATAATAATAGTGAACTTCAATAACATTTGTCAATGTGAGCAGATGAATAATGTTCTGTATAATTTATGTAATTTTTGAGTCAATGTGGAACATATCCTGGATCCGGGATGCAGTCGATTGTTAGAGATATAGCAATACTGAAGTCTAAAGGTTAAGGATGGATGTTGATGAAATTTTATGAGCATATTGGTAAATTCTTACAAAACAACCTGACACTTAATGCAAGTGAAAATGTATATTTTGAGCGGTGGGGAATATATGGAATTGAGGAAAGAATGTGCTTTTTAGGTGCCTTCTAGTTTTATATGCATACTATTTGCTTTGAGTTAATTCAGTTGTCAGGTGGTGTGGGCTCCGAAGCTTCACACTTAGCTTTGTGTGAAAACTGCACGTGCAGCCTCGGGAGATGGAGTGACATGAGACAGCAGAGGCAATCACTGTTGGTGATGCAGCATCATCTGCAACTGAAGCACTGGTTAAGATCTAAGCTACAGTGCATCCAGAAAGTATTCACAGCACTGCACTTTTTCCACATTTTGTGATGCTACAGCCTTATTCCAAAATGAAGTAAACTCATTTTTTTCCATGAAAATTCTACTCACAACACCCCATAATGACAACATGATTTTTTGTTTGTTTTTTGTAATTTTATTTTTAAAAAACTAAGAAATCACATGTACATATGTATTCACACCCTTTGCTCAAGACTTTGTTGATGCAGCTTTGGCAGCAATTACAGCCTCAAGTCTTCTTGGATATGACACCACAAGCTTGGTGCACCTATCTTTGGGTACTGTTTCCCTGTCGTCTTTGCAGCACCTCTTAAGCGCCATCAGGTTGGATGGGGAATGTCTGTGCACAGCCATTTTCAGGTCTCTCCAGAGATGTTCAATCGGATTCAGGTCTGGGCTCTGGCTGGGACACTCGAACATTCACAGAGTTGTCCTGAAGCCACTCCTTTGACATCTTGGCTGCGTGCTTAGGGTCATTGTCCTGTTGAAAGATGAACCGTCGCTCCAGACTGAGGTCAAGAGCGCTCGGGAGCAAGTTTTAATCCAGAATGTCTCTGTACATTGCTGCATTCATCTTTCCCTCAATCCTGACTAGTCTCCCAGTTCCTGCCACTGAAAAACATCCCACAGCATGATGGTGGCAGCATCATGCTGCATTGTAGGGATGTACCTGGTTTCCATTAAACATGAAGCCTGGCATTCTCACCAAAGAGTTCAATCTTTGTCTCATCAGACCAGAGAATTTTGTTTCTCGTGGTCTGACAGTCCTTCAGGTGCCTTTTGGTGAACTCCAGGCGGGCTGCCATGTGCCTTTTACTAAGGAGTGGCTTCCGTCTGGCCACTCTACCATACAAGCCTGATTGGTGGATTGCTGCAGAGATGGTTGTCCTTCTGTAAGGTTCTCTTCTCACCACAGAGGAATGCTGGAGGTCTGACAGAGTGACAATCAGGTTCTTGGTCACCTCCCTTGACTGAGGCCCTTCTCCCCAATCGCTCAGTTTAGATGGGTGGCCACTGGCCAGCTCTAAGAAGAATCCTGGTGGATCCAAACATCTTCCATTGATGGATGATGGAGGCCACTGTGCTCATTGGGACCTTCAAAGTAGCAGAAATGTTTCTTCCCCAGATTTGTGCCTTGAGACAATATTGTGTCAGAGGTCTGCAGTCAATTCCTTTGACTTTGTGCTTGGTTTGTGCTCTGACATGCACTGTCAACTGTGGTACCTTATATGTAGACAGGTGTGTGCCTTTCCAAATCATGTCCAATCAACTGAATTTACACCAGGTGGACTCCAATTATGCTTTAGCATCCTTGATCATCTCAAGGATGATCAGTGAAAACAGGATACACCTGAGCTCAATTTTGAGCTTCATGGCAAAGGCTGTGAATACTTAATGCTTACTTAATACTTAAAGAATGCTAGCAATATCTTACACAGACGTCACAGCAGAGGTAAATACTAACACGACATCAAATATGAGCAGAGTCCTCTAAATGTTTGCGGAGATAGTGGCCAAACAGCTGTTAAATACAGTTTTATCTCTATAAATTTGCTTTATATCCAAATGTTGACATGATGGGTATAGCAAGCCAGGATTAGGTACTAACACCTCAAGAAATATTATGGTACTACACTGAGGGGTCGCTGAGCTATAGCTTTTGACGAGTGGGTGTAATATTTCTACTCAGAGGAGATAATTAAGGGAAATACTGTGATGCGGCTGATGGATTTGATTTTTATTTTGAGAGTCAGACAACAGTTCTCACAATACAGTTCACTGCTAGCAGTTGCTCACAAGAGGTACTTCCAGGCTTGACACCAGTACTAAAGATGATAGAAAGAGTAGATGTGCAAGGAACAGGAATAACATTACGTCAGAACAAAGTAAAACCACCACAGAATTGATCCAAAATGCATGAAAATTGTTGAAATAATTTACTAGAATCACTATGAGTTGTTTATGATCCCCGTACAAAGTAAACATACTGTATGTTGGTGATCATCCACTTCTTAGTCCACCGCTTAGTCCAATTAAGGGTTGTGGGGGGCTGGAGCCTATCCCAGCAGTCATAGAGCATGAGGTGGGGTACACCCTGGACAGGACGCCAGTCTGTTGCAGAGCCACAAATAGACAAACAAATACATTCACACTCCTACGGAAAATTTAAAGTTTTCAATCCATCTAACCTGCGTGTCTTTGAATGTGGGATAAAGACGGCGCACTCAGAACAACCCACGCAAACACGGGAAGAACACACAAACTCCACACAGAAAGGCCACAGGTGGGAATCGAACCCATAGGTCATGGGTTCGATTCCCACCTGTGGCCTTTCTTGCTGTGAGGCACCAGTGCTAACCACTAATCCACTATGCTGCCCTACATATATGTACATGTGATTTCTTTTTTTTTTTTAATAAGATGGCAAAAATGAAAATAAAAACTTTTTCAAATTGTCATTATGGGGTATTGTGTGTAGAATTTTGAGGAAAGAAATGAATTTCATCCATTTTGGCCACAGGTGGGTATCTAACCCATGACCTTCTTGCTGTGAGGCACCAGTGCTTACCACTAAGCCACCGTGCTGCCCTTCTGGGTTTCTGATATTAACAATTTCCCCATGAAGCGCTGCGTATTTTGGCCTGTCTGTACCTGCTGGTAGTTGGTGCATCGTATTGTGAATTGTCAAATGAATTTTGTCAATTGCACTGACGTTGGGGATGCAGGAGTGACATGGAAATGGGTCCTGTTAGGAGGCTAACTTAGGACTGTTGCACATACTGTAATATGATTTTGAAATCACACGATTTAATAAGAAAGCAGTATATGCTATATTTCGGCTGTGTGCAGCCCCCCCGTGCATCCTGCCTGTGTTTTACAGTACTGTACACTTTTGGGGTTGCATGTACCTTTGCAGCGGTATGGTTCAGTTAGGTCAGTGGGGTTTGGGTTGGATCCCCAAAATCAGCCAAGTGCTGAAGTTGCACTTTTGTGTTCTTGTGTGTTTGTCAGTAAAACCATGTCAGATCCTGATTTAAGGTTTTTGGTTTATGTACTGCTTGTGTTAAGAAGGAAAACGTGATGTTTGAGTTATTTCATGGAGTAAACTGGTCTAGGTTTGGAGGGGGGGTAAAGTGTGTGAGTGTGTATGTGTGTGGGGGGGGGGCTCTGTACTTGCTGCAATAGTTACGGGTCAACCCGGGAACCCGGGGCCCCTGCTCCTGCGTCTTGGCCCTCGGTGCTCACCGCTTTTCCACGATGTGCTCCGGTCGCCCTGGCGTGCCGACGTGCGCATGCCCACTGAAGAGGACGCAGCGGCTCCATGTGTGTTGAGGCGCATTATTTGGCAACAGACGCGGCAGCGGGGAGGGCCGAAAAAAAGAGGATATCCCCTGGATTTCAAAAAGCAACGATTTATCGAGGTTAACTGCAGATTAAACATTCCTTGGTCGACCATCGGCGAAGAAGGGGCGACGAAGCGACCGAGTAAGTTGAGAGTGAGAGTGAAGTTTTTTTTTTTGTGAGTGAGTGGATCGAGGGGAGCCTTTTATTCGCACTCGTCGAGAGCAGCCAGGTTTTCCTCCACCTATCTGTGACGATAAAGAAGCTGATGGGCTGTTGAAAAGTAACACTTCTCCGCAGAGCCAAAGGTTGAGCCCCGCGGAGGGGAGGAGTGCTGCTTCTTCCGACCGAATTACGTTTATTTCGCTTTTTCTTCTCGGTGAAACATCGTGGCTGCGATCGCCGGAGTGTGGATCCCAGAAGTGGCCGGGATTAGAACGCTACATCGCCGGTGGCAAGCTCGTTCCGTCGTGGGCCGGTCGGGTGAAATTTATGAGTTCCGAGAGGGAGCTTTTTCCACGGGAGGGGACACCCAGGTAAAAACGGCCACAGCCGGCGTCACGGAGCGTGACTTTTTTTTTTTTTTTTGAGGGCTGAAAGGAGAAAGTTTGCAGACGCTTCGGAGCTCCCGCATCGGTGTGCGGGTCACCGATCGGGCTCGGTTCTGGTCGTGCGGGTCATGGTGGTAAGAAGCTGTCGGGACTGGAGGACTTTTATTAGTTTGGTTTATCAGACGGTGGTGGTTTGTAGAAAAGCTCACGTCCGAGCCCGGCTGGCGGTTTTTTTTTTTTTCTCCCCTTTCTCTCTCTCTCTTTTTTTGATGGTGCGTTGTAGCTAACGTTAGCCGGCTAACTACCGCACGTTCTGAGGCGGTGTCAGTAATCAAAAAGCCGGCTGGATGCACATGTACTGTGGGCTGGCTTTAGTTTTTAAAGGGCTCCGGATGCTGTCGGAAGGTTAATAACGGTGGCCGCTTGTTTGTTTGTTTTGCTGTTGTGCTTGTTTTGTTTTTGTTGTGTGTGTTTTTTAAGCGCCGTCGGTTGTGCTATCTGGTAGCTGATCTTCATACTTCGCTCTGTGACAAACCGGAGTCTTCCTCTTCTTAAAGCTGAACGCACGCACACACTCCGGCACGCGCCGCACACACTCCCGCCGCTGCGCGCGCACACATACACACATGGGTTTCCACGCAGCAGCCGCGAGTTCCCACCACCGATGTTTTTGTGTTTCCTTGCATTATTCGATATATTAATGTATAAACGGCAGCCAACTTTATCTGATGTTTTTTTTTTAAAGTTTTATTTGCGTTCTAATTGTTATTCTGAGGTCTCTTTATGTTTAGTAGTCATTAATAATAACATTCTTAATGATGACGACACATTACACACTGCAGCAACAGTAATATTGGCTGTGTTGGTAAATATATAGTTTATAGACAAGGGGCTGGGACTACTGTTTTTAACTATTTTATTAAATGCTGCACAATGCAACACTCAGTTTGTACTGATTTGTATTGTTAACTTTTTACACCTGTTTTTCAGCATTTTGCACTGCAAAAGAGGGTAAACTTGAATGTACGGTGCATTTGGAAAGTATTCACAGCACTTCACTTTTTCCATGTTTTGTTCTGTTACAGCATTTTTCCAAAATGGATGAAATTCATTTTCCCCCCGTCAAAATTCGACACACAATACCCCATAATGATAATGTGAAAAAGTTAATTAGTTAATTTATTTATTTGCAAATTTAATTAAAAAAAAATACAAAAACCAAGAAGTCACATGTAGTATTCACAGCCTTTGCCATGAAGCTCAAAATTGAGCTGAGGTGCATCCTGTTTCCACTGACCATTCTTGAAACGTTTGTACAGCTTAACTGGAGGCCTCCTGGGGTAAATTCAGTTGATTGGACATGATTTGGAAAGGCACACACCTGTCTACATATAAGGTCCCACAGTTGACACTGCATGTCAGAGCACAAGCCAAACATGAAGTCAACGTAATTGTCTGTAGACCTCAGAGACAGGATTGTCTCGAGGCACAAATCTGAGGAAGGTACAGAAACATTTCTGCTGCTTTGAAGGTCCTAATGAGCACAGTGATCTCCATCATGTGTAAATGCAATAACTTCAGATCCACCACAACTCTTCCTAGCGCTGGCCGCTTGTCTGAACTGAGCGATCAGGGGAGAAGGGCCTTAGTCAGAGAGGTGACCAAGAACCCAATGGTCACTCTGTCATAGTTCCAGCATTCCTCTTTGGAGAGAGGAGAACCTTTCAAAAGGACAACCTTTTTTGTAGCAATCCACCAATCAGGCCTGTATGGTATAGTGGCCAGATGGAAGCCACTCCTTAATAAAAAGCACATGGCAGCCCACCTGGAGATTGCAAAAGAGCACCTGAAGGACTCTCAGACCATGAGAAACAAAATTTTCTGCTTTGATGACACAAAGATTTTAACACTGGCATGAATGCCAGGAGTCATGTTTAGTTGAATCCATACACCATCCCTACAGTGAAGCATGATGGTGGCAGCATCGTGCTGTGGGGATGGTTTTCAGCATCAGGAACTGATGTACAGAGTCATCCTGGATGAAAACCTGCTCCAGAGCTCTCTTGACTTCAAACTGTGGTGATGGTTCATCTTTCAGCAGGACAATGACCCTATGGACACAGCCAAGATATCAAAGGAGTGGCTTCAGGACAACTCTGTGAATGTCCATGAGTGGCCCAGCCACAGCCCAGACCTGAATCCAATTGAACATCTGTGGAGAGATCTAAAAATGGCTGTGCACCGACACTCCCCATCTAACCTGATGGAGCTTGAGAGGTGCTGCAGTGAGGAATGGACAAAACTGTCCATTCAAAGCAGCAAAAATGTTTCTGTCCCCAGATTTGTGCCTCAAGACAATCCTGTCTCAGAGGTCTGCAGACAATTCCTGACTTCATGTTTGGTTTGTGCTCTGACATGCACTGTCAACTGTGCATGTCAGAGCAAGATAGATACGGTAAGCAAGATAGGTACGCTATGCTTGTGGCTTCATATTCAAGAAGACTTGAGGCTGTAATTGCTGCCAAAGGTGCATCAACAAATTTTTGTTAAGTACATGTGATTTCTTAGTTTATTATTTTTAATAAATTTGAAAAAATATAACAGAAACCTTTTCATGTTGTCATTATGGGGTGTTGTGAGTAGAATTTTGAGGGAAAAAATGTATTTACTCCATTTTGGAATAAGGCTGTAATGTAACAAAATCTGGAAAAAGTGAAGTGCTGTGAATACTGTCGGATGCACTGTAAACTTTGTCATATATGCAAAATTATAAGAAAATTTGCTTTTATGGCAAGACAGCACAATACCGCATCCCGTTCAGAGTTGGACAGGATTACTTTCAAATGCAATGCAATTGGAATACTTTGGATTACTTCAAAACAAATATTTGTGGTTATGTCCATTGTCAGTATGAAGTGCATCATTTTCAGTAATTGGTTTTGAAGCAGTCCAGAAGTATTCAAATTACAAGTAATCCAGAGTATTCAAATTGTATTTTGTATACTAAACAACAAAAGAAATGCAAGTATCTTTTAATATGGCTTTATTAATAAATTTTCTGTCAGATCTTGTACTGGATGTTACAATAGTAAATGAAGGTGTGTTTGAGTTTATTGAGTCGATAAACGGAAAGGTAATGTTCTGGATCAAATCACAGTCAATAGTGCGTGTGATCATCATGTGCTGCAATTAATGCAGCTAATCCTCTGAGCATAGAACCCACTAAATGGTGAATTTCTTGTTGAAGAATGGCTTGTCACTCTTCCATCGAGGCATTCTGGATTTGAACAACAGTATTTGGCATCTGGATACAAAGGTGAAAACAATGATCCAGAATATCCCATATGTGTTCTCGGGGTCTGTCACGCATCCTCCCTGTGTTAGGGAACCTCCTCCTTAACCAACTGAGGGTCCACTCGTGAACGTCTGTCTATGTTCTGCACTGTGAAACCAGCATCCAGCATGCCAATGGCACATTCACGAAGACTTCCAGTGACGTGTGGTATGGCAAAGGTGCAACAAATTTCAAATTTTAACATTTGCTTTTATAGGCCCCTCATACCCCACAAAATCGCAACTCCTAATATGGCACCACAGTCTCATTTGAACCCTGTGTGATATCGTGGGATTTGTTATGGGGGACCTCCGCTTCATTGCGCAATAATGTATATACACAGCATAACTTCACACGGATAAATGGTGTTTTGTTCTCGGCTGCAATCACCGAAGCAGTCACAAGTATTTGGTCGAAGTGCGTGTGAAGCAGGAATCATGTGCAATACGTGTAAAATCATAGCTGTCCCCAACGCCTTGTACATCTGTTGCTACAACTATTTGCGCACACCAGCGGCTGAAAGACAGATTGTGCGTTGTGAGAGCCCAACGAACCCTCTCGCGGCAGGTGTCGGCCAAATTCCTGGTGACATGCACAAACATCTAACACCGCTCGCATGGCACTTAGAAAATGTGTGGCCATCCGCACTATTAGCACGACAGCAATCAACAGATGATTACTGTCGAGCTGGATGTGAAATTTGTCTAAGTGCCCCACGAGTGTGACTTTGCAAAGAGACACAGTGACACGTTGGTGTGTGCACTGAACTGACAGGGGGTGTGTCAGCCCACAGGAGTGGCTGTGGAGATCTGTGGTTCTGGACGTCACGGCTGGGGAACACGTACTGTGTTTGGTCGGACGTGAACTAACAACTGTCCACTGTGACGCGCGTGTGTCTGCTTGCTGTCATCACGTGGACATACATAAAAACATATTTCGCGATTGCAATGGGCTGCAGCGAGCACGCACGTCGCGCACATTGACAGGCTACCTCATGTGAGACGGACCGTCAGAACATAACATGCAGTGGGCCATCTGAATGTCACGGCACCCACGTGAGCTCTGTTCCACGTGACGCAGTGACTGTCCTGTGGCGCGCGGTCCACAAGATGTGTGTTGGGCAGGACACGTGCGCGGGGCCGGCTGGACATGCAGCCAGCAGATGTGGACATGATAAGACTGCCCTGCTTCTCATTCATGTCATTTCATTACTGTACGTCTGTGACCATGGGTCATCTACAGAGGAACAGATGGTTCATACTTGCATTGTCCACTTGATAAGAGGGATTCAATGCGGTGTTTATATATGGTGCGTGTTTTTGTTTTTTTGTTTTTTTAAATGCGTCCATGTCCTTCTTCAATCAATCAATCAATTTTTTTATATAGCGCCAAATCACAACAAACAGTTGCCCCAAGGCGCTTTATATTGTAAGGCAAGGCCATACAATAATTATGTAAAACCCCAACGGTCAAAAACGACCCCCTGTGAGCAAGCACTTGGCTACAGTGGGAAGGAAAAACTCCCTTTTAACAGGAAGAAACCTCCAGCAGAACCAGGCTCAGGGAGGGGCAGTCTTCTGCTGGGACTGGTTGGGGCTGAGGGAGAGAACCAGGAAAAAGACATGCTGTGGAGGGGAGCAGAGATCGATCACTAATGATTAAATGCAGAGTGGTGCATACAGAGCAAAAAGAGAAAGAAACAGTGCATCATGGGAACCCCCCAACAGTCTACGTCTATAGCAGCATAACTAAGGGATGGTTCAGGGTCACCTGATCCAGCCCTAACTATAAGCTTTAGCAAAAAGGAAAGTTTTAAGCCTAATCTTAAAAGTAGAGGGGGTGTCTGTCTCCCTGATCTGAATTGGGAGCTGGTTCCACAGGAGAGGAGCCTGAAAGCTGAAGGCTCTGCCTCCCATTCTACTCTTACAAACCCTAGGAACTACAAGTAAGCCTGCAGTCTGAGAGCGAAGCGCTCTATTGGGGTGATATGGTACTACGAGGTCCCTAAGATAAGATGGGACCTGATTATTCAAACCTTATAAGTAAGAAGAAGAATTTTAAATTCTATTCTAGAATTAACAGGAAGCCAATGAAGAGAGGCCAATATGGGTGAGATATGCTCTCTCCTTCTAGTCCCCGTCAGTACTCTAGCTGCAGCATTTTGAATTAACTGAAGGCTTTTTAGGGAACTTTTAGGACAACCTGATAATAATGAATTACAATAGTCCAGCCTAGAGGAAATAAATGCATGAAATTAGTTTTCAGCATCACTCTGAGACAAGACCTTTCTGATTTTAGAGATATTGCGTAAATGCAAAAAAGCAGTCCTACATATTTGTTTAATATGCGCTTTGAATGACATATCCTGATCAAAAATGACTCCAAGATTTCTCACAGTATTACTAGAGGTCAGGGTAATGCCATCCACAGTAAGGATCTGGTTAGACACCATGTTTCTAAGATTGTGGGGCCAAGTACAATAACTTCAGTTTTATCTGAGTTTAAAAGCAGGAAAGCAGTTCTACCCCTCGGCCCTTCCCCTCCGTTTTGCGCGGGCATGAGAGACAGAGGGGTGTCTCAATTCCCTTTTTGGAGCGAGGTGGAGGGGTAGGCGGAGGGCTACTAACCCCTCCAAACGGAGGGAATCTGTATGCACACTCCGTTTGGAGGGGTAGGAGGAGCTTACCCCTGTCTCCACAGAAACAAACATGGCGCCGAAATAATCCCACAAATGTAACTGGCTTTCATTACAAATTACGCTTAGAAAGTTCTAACTTGCCAAAAAACTTTACAGGCAGTTGTCTATGACAGCAACGTGTATGCTTCTGGATGCATGTTACGTATATTGTCCTTCTGAATAATATCGTAACTTCACTTGTGTGCTGAGGCATTATAATGCATATAATACACACGAACACTACGATAAGACACTTTTGTATCTCACAATGGAGAAAATCGTGATAAAGGATAAGCACGTTAATTTGTATGTTCATAAATCTTTAGATAATAGCGATCCCTGCTGTTGGATTTCAAGGTCTGTAACGTGTGTGTATTTAGTAAACAAACAGGGAGCCCTGAGCACACTCATCTCCTAATAAGCTTTCGGGCAGAAAATGAGAAGTTTCATCAATGGGAGTAAGTTGGAAAATATTTACACACACATGTATATGTGTAACACATAACATGATGTCCTAATAGACTGCTATTATTTGTCAAGGAAATTTCTAAAGGAAATAGGGATGGATGCAAAAAAATGGTAGAATTTGAAAACGAAATATAAGGTTAACAGAACTCGATGCAGTCCATAACATACATACAGGTGCTGATCATATAATTAGAATATCATGAAAAAGTTGATTTATTTCAGTAATTCCATTCAAAAAGTGAAACTTGTATAATGTATACATTCATTCCACTCAGACTGATATATTTCAAGTGTTTATTTCTTTCAATTACTAATCAATTAATTAATTACTAATCACTCATCAGTCAGATTAATCAATTAACAATATTACTATCAATGGTTAATTAATTATTAGTATTGTCAACATCAATTAATTACTAATTAATTAATATTAATACTATTATTATAAATTACTAATTAATTTAATTAATTATTAATACCACAAAATTCTCCAACATGATTGCGATGCGTCGAAGAAATCTTCGACTTATTCTGTTTCTTTGCATTTACGCCGAAAGGCGAGAAATTAAAAAGAGCAAACAGGCTACTGCAACAAGTTGCGCGTCGGTTGCCATGTTAATAAACAGTGAAGACAGCAGTTTGAGACGGGCATTTTTTTCCCCCCGTAAGGTGGAGGGGTGTCTCAATTCATAGGGCTAGAAGCATACCCCTTCGCTTACCCCTTGTTTTAAAGGGGTAAGCGTAGGGGTAGGGCCAAGGGGAAGGAGAAAGGGTACAAAAGAGAATTGAGATTGGGCCTTGACATTAGGCATTTTCCCACACCTTTCACAGGACAATGATGGTAGCTCAGTGGTAAATTTTCTGACTGGCAATCAGAGCTTTTGGAAAGTGCAGGTTCGAATCTCGTGGGTGGCATGTATTTTAAAATTTTTTGTTTTCAAAGAAAAATAGTCATCAGCTGCTTAATCTTTACTCGTTTATGAAAGGAGGTTAAAATGTCATTGCAGTGTTTTACAGTTTCTCAAGTATTAATATTAACTTTTCAAGAAATTGAGTAGCTTTACACTGTAGTAGTCAACAAGAACAAATAATAAAAATTACAATATGCACATAAAATAATCACATCACTGGAGGACTTAGTATTCATTAGTCTAACAATAATTGGATCCAGTTATTTATTTTTCACAGTTGTGAAACAGTAAAAATGGCCTTAATTTTATAAGTTGGACGTAATTTAGGATAAACTAATTTTAAACTGTTCTACATCAAGGATAGAGTAGATTGTAGTGCATTCTAGCAGTTTATAAATGTGTTTGTATGGTACATTTGCTTGTTTTAACATGTGGTAAAATGGTTAAATTTGAGGTGGTTTGAGATGATGTGACTAACAGCAGCTGTACACTCACCAGCCACTTTAATAATTACACCTTGCTAGCACCGGGTTGGACCCCCTTTGCCTTCAAAACTGCCTTAATTCTTCATGGCATAAATTCAGCAAGGTTTTGGAAACATTCCTCAGAGATGTTGGTCCATATTAACATGATAGCATCACGCAGTCGCTCATTCAACCAGTCTGTCCATTCTCCTCTGACATCAACCAGACATTCTCATCCACACAGCTGCCACTCACCTGGATATCTCCTCTTTTCTTACCATTCTCTGTCAACCTTAGAGATGGTTATGCATGAAAATCCCAGTAGATCAGCAGTTTCGGAAATACTCAGACCAGCCTGTCTGGCACCAACAACCATGCCACATTCAAAGTCACTTAAATAACCTTTCTTTTCATTCTGATGTTTGGTTTGAATTTCATTAAGTCGTCTTCACCATGTCTAGATGCCTAAATGCACTGAGTTGGTACCATGGGATTGGCTGATTAGCTCTTTGTGTTAACAAATAATTGAACAGGTGTACCTAATAAAGTGGCCGGTGAGTGTAGCTGTTGGATTATGTTTAGGAGGGGGGAAAAAATTGAAGATGTATCATGGGTTCTGAGAAATTGAAATAACATTTTTTGCTGACTTTGTAGTCTAAAAATTGTTTAATCAAATGTTATTGTCAGAAGAATGACTAATGAACACAATTATTAAATGCAGATTTTGTTGTCATCTATTGTAAAACTGTGAGCTGAAGTGTTTCTAATAATTAGACAGGATTGACTGGTCCTGCAGGATGCAGGACCAGTCAATCCTGTTGAATTGGTGCTGTAGAGGAGAGGGAAAGGTGTTCAGGCACTTGCTGACATTTGAGTCCTTTGTGAAGTAATCAAAAAAAAAAAAAAAGGTCAGGGTCAAAAGCTTCCCAAAACATGTGAGACAGTTGTGAGATGATCTTGGGTTGGGTAATGTCAACTTAATTGGAAAATCATGATGTCTGCAGTAAAACATCAAAATGGTCAGTGAAGTGTGTATATACATCTTTATTTATTTACTTTTTACATTCTTTAAAATGACTATTCCATAAACAAAAAATTAATTTTGTATTTTCTATTTACTAGCATACTAATTTACCTTTATGGACCACGTATCAGTGCACCTCAGTTGGCTTTTCCATGCAGTTGCCTTTTGACCGCATTTGAAGAATCTCCTCAGTGTTCTGCAAGTTGGAAAAAGTAGTTTAACTAAAGGCAGCCTAATGGCCCAGTCACACGGCACACAACGATTCCTGAATGATGGGGGAAAAGTACAAAAGTCACAATTCGTTGAGAAAAGGTGGACAAAAGAGCTTTAACACCGAACAGCCTGCGAAGCAAGAGCGCAAAAGGGGCGAAAGAGGAACTTAACTAAACCGAAGCTCACGATCTCGACGCTTTAAATGAAATGCGCCTGGAGCCACAGCTGGAGCAGTGTGTGTCTGCATCTCTGAGTTCCGGGACTCGGCGCTGGGATGGAGCTCATAGTGCCTGAGTCCTAGAGAAACTGCAAACTGCAAAAAAAGAAGCTTTGGAGATCTGTGTGCATGTCAGTGGACCACCTGCTCTGGTTCCTCGTCCAGAACAAAAGAGGGATCATCTCCTTCATCATCAGAATCCACACTGTCTGACGACACACTGCGTGCTCCATCTTGCTCCAATTTAAAGAAAAAAAAAAAAAAAAAAAACCTCTGGTGTTCCGTGGTCACTGCTGCATCACTATTCCTTTAAGCCATATATATTGATTTATAACAGAAAACTGTCAAAAGGGGGAATAAATATAAGTGTAAATGATGACTGAATATATCAGAGCAGTAAATTGATCTTTGTGTGTGAACACGCATTGACTCGTGCGGTTATTTCAACTAGCTGCAGCTGATCCACAATGTGAATTCTGCCTTCCAGAACAGCTCTTTATATAATCATTTTAATTATCTAGCTGTCGCCACATGTACATGAGGGTTGGATTGTCATTCCGACACTCATATTGTTATATTTAACAAAAAATAATAAGCGCACGCAGCAGCTGCTGCTGCCGCTAGTGCTGCATTCAAGTACCGTCGGAAATTACACAGCTTTTGTTGTTTAAAATTCAGCAGTTGCTTGTGGCAAAATAATTAATTGTATCCACACAAAAAAATTAATTTTTCCCTATATAAGGTGCCTGAGCCCATTGAAGCTGAACCCCCCCCAGATAAAAAAAAATCCAAGCACGCAGGCTGAATTTGCCCTGTAATTTCCGACGGTACATGAACACAGCAGCAGCCTCAGCGCTCACAAACCGGCTTCTGTACAGTGTGAAAACATTCAGCCGGTCGAAAGAAGTCAAACTACAACGTTACAAAAACTAAACAAACGATTAAAAAACATCAAGAACGACAGTTAAACGAAACGCGGACGAATTGAGGTTTTCGTTGCCCTTCGTTCAAATTTTTCAACAGTTTAAAAATCCTGATGAAGCGCCAGCTGCAGGAACGAAGCTGCACGAAGGTTAAATGATGCCAGCAAAAGTCAACAAAAGTCCAAATTTCTTGTTTCGTCAGCTCTTCGTTGCCCTTCATTAAGTGCCATGTGACTGGGCCATAAAGCCACCACCTTGACACTTGCACAAATTTGATCCCGGCACTGCCATGCAATTTGTCATTCTAATGCATACCACTTTGTCCTGCTTGACGCCACGCTATATAAAATAAAGCCAGTGCCGCATCATCTCGTAGTTGATGACACATTTGCTATCAGAACTTGGCTGATGAAACCATTCTCTCATTGTTCTCAGAATCACAGAGAAATTATCTACAGCTACAGGTTGTCTCATGCGCATCTTGTGGTGGAGAACACATTTAGAATCTTGTCTCAAAGGTAATTATTTATAATGTATATATTGTAATGGATTGGTAAAACAGTTGCATTTTCATTCCTTCTTATGAGTTCAATTTATTACATTTATATAGCACAAAATCACAGCAATCTGCCTCAAGGCACTTTACCAACATTACATTAGTTACATAATGTATCTGTAAAGTTATGTTTATTATAGATGTAGCACCTCTTCATGATCTAATTTCAGGTTCTGATGCCCTGCGTGCAATGACACGCAGTGACATGCAGTTTTTTCAAATAGGTTGTGCAATGTTCACGGCAGTGGCACGAAATTTATGCGTGGCAGAAATTTTGAACATTTTAAAATTTTCTTTGCGCACTGGCACGCAGTCGTCAAGGTGCCTTAACTCTTCTTGCTATCTCAGAGATTTTTTTCTTCTGTGCTCAGCAAGTAAACTGTACAGCGAGTTGCAGTTGCTTTGAGCAGCACAGCATGGTGAATTCAACCTGAGGGGCTCAGAGTGCCTGCATCATTTTAGTCTGTGCGTGGCTTATGCCAGCTGCATCTCCGTGTAACTGTGGGTAGGCGAAAGCTTCTTGATACCTTGGATAAATTTTTGTCTGTGGGTGTTGTGAAAATTTGATGGCAAGTTGCGCACTGAGCAGCACAGTATCTCCTCGTGGGGCATTTGGCCGGAGCACACTTTGAGTTCCTACTCCTTACAGCAAAGCATCTCAATATGTAGTCACGCTGTGGCAGGGACAATGGAATTAGCGTGCATATAGCATGGTGGGGGCTAGGCGTCATGATGGCAGCTCAACATTGTGATGTTGATCAGCCATCGGTGAAGGACAATGTAATTGCCCAACTGCCCAACCCTATGAACTTGTATCCCAAACATTGCTGGTCTACGACTAATGGATATCAAATATTTGCATCACAAAGGCCGTGGACTGATGGATTCACACACAAACAGAAACCATTTATATAGCTGCCACAGTGCGATGGTGGGAGCTAATTACAGACTAATTAACAAGGAGGGTTCATGTCTTGACCTGAGTCTTGAAGAGGCTTTGTGTGTTTGTCTACATGTACAACTTGAAAACTTAGTCTTAACTGAATTGGGGAGGAAAAAATTGTTTAAGCATCACCAGAATTTGTTTAAATACTTCCTATTGTCAACATTTTGAATTGGATAATGTGTCTGGATGTTGTGGGCTGAAATGCTTTTGTAGACCTCCTACTAGATGACAGTGGTCAACAAAAAAATTATTTTTTCTTGCATGGACTTTGAGAATTGATGTAGGGTAATTTTGGGGTGCTGAATCCAAATCTGAGCTCGGATTTCCTCTATCACATCACATTTTTATGCAATCTGCATAATCCTTATTGATGGATTACACAAACTCAGGAGTTTGACGCCGCTAATCGTGCACAAAAGTAGCTTCAAAAGCATAGTTTTTAAACCAGGTTCGCGAAATGTGAGCAAGAGCCATATTCTCATTTATTGCGCTGAAGAGGTGTGCAAGACTGCAGCTTTTGCTTCAATGCTTGATACATGAAATATGTTTTCATATCTCAAAAATGTGATGTGATTGGCAAAAACTAACACCATATTTGGATTCAGTGGCCCCAAATTACCCAAAATCCATTGGAAAAACTTCATGCAAGAAAAATTGTGTTGACCAGTGTGATCTCTTGTGACTTTGCAGATGTGACTACATGCAATCATCAGTTTAAAGAAGTGGGGAACTGATCAGTAAGGGTGATATTCTGCAAAATAGGTTTGACAGCAAAATACGAGGTCTGTTAGAAAAGTATCCGACCTTTTTATTTTTTTCAAAAACTATATGGATTTGAATCACGTGTGATTGCATCAGCCAAGCTTGAACCTTCGTGCGCATGCGTGAGTTTTTTCACGCCTGTCGGTTGCGTCATTCGCCTGTGAGCAGGCTTTGAGTGAGGTGTGGTCCACCCCTCTCGTCTATTTTTTATTGCGAATAAATGTCTGAACGATGTGGAGCTTTGCTGCATCAATTTTTTTTCCAGAAACTGTAAGAGATCTCCAGGTGGACACCGTTCGGAAAATTAATATGGCTTTCAGGGACGATTTTATGGGGATTACACAGATTAAGGAGTGATCCAGACGGTTTAAAGACCGCCCACAGCGTCTGAGAGCCCGGCGCGCTCCCTGCCCCCATCGACAGGCTGACACCCCGCTGGAACAACCAGATCATTTCCAGCGTGAAGGCTTTGTTGATCCGAGACCTCGTCTGACTTTCACAAAAAGGCTGAAGATGTGGACATCAGCCCTTTTTCGGTACATTCCACCGTTACATGAGTTTTTTTTCATGGAAAGAAAAGCGGAGGGACGCGCCACGGAGCCGTTCATTACGCGGCACAAAACCACCTCGGTGTTGGTCCCACAGGACAGCTTAAAGGTGGATTTCAGATGGATTCCGGTTGCTTTTCAGTCGTGTGCTTATCCGATTGTGATTGTGCATGAGCTGGACCTTGGAATGTCTATCTGTGACTGTTATGAGGTTAAAAACAGCAAAAATGGTGACAACGGCTGATTTCACTTTGTTCCAGTGTTGGTAAATGGTGATGTAAATTATGGGTTGTGCTATCGGTTGACCGTTTTTAATCTTATAATGCAAAAGCTTTAACTTAATTAAATATTTGGCAGTTTGTTCACTTCCAGCTGTGCAGCTAACACAGAAAAGCTGTAAGAGTAACACTGGTTCTCCTTCACTAAGAACACTTTTAGTTTCACTGTCAGTCATGTTTCCATTTTTTGGCACATATGTAGGTGTAATCACAGGCAGCGTGGTGCCCAAGTGGTGAATGCACTTTTCAAAAAGAAGGTTTCTGCTTCAAGAACACCTTTGTCCATCATCCGTTTAAAGTAGAGTTGCACCAGGAAGGGCGTTTGGTGTAAAAATTGTGCCAAATCAGCGTGCATATCCACTGCGATGACCCGAAGGAAAAGAGTGAAGCCGAAAAAGCTTCCCGCTGTATGTAGATGTAATCGCAATCACAAGTGTACTGTCATGAATGCAAATGAAAATGATGTGTATTGAGTTCCAAAATGTGAGATATACTAGGGATGCACTGATCCGCAATTTTTCGCTTCTGATCCGATCTCGATACCTGAATTTGGATATCTGCCGATACCAGTACTTTTCCGATCCAATACCAGAGCTCTGTTTGCTTTAATATTATTATCATTATTGTTGATTTTTATGAGGATTTTCTTAAAAAGGAGACCTGAAAGTTCAGCTACAATTTGCCAGAAGGTGCATCTAACATGAAAGCCTAGATTTAATGTTTTGATGAAAGAATGAAGTACTTTTATTGTTTCATTAAACTTTTATTTCATTCATTAGACTTTTATAGCCTTTTTTTAATAGACTTAAAGAGAAAAGACAGTTCTCTCTCTGTCTCTCCTTCTCAATTTTCAATTTCATTGGAGCTTTATTGATATGGGAGACATATGTTTACATTGTCAAAGCAAGTGTTACAGAGTAAAAATGAAAAATTAAGTCCTCTGTCTTTCTGTCTCTCTGCCTCTCCCTCTCTCTCTGTCTCTCTCTATCTGTTTCTCTGTCTCTGTCTCTCCCTCTCTCTGTCTGTCTCTCGTTTGCTCTTTCTCTCTCTCACGCGCTTTCTCTCTCCCTCTGTCTCTCTCTGTATTTCTCTCTCGCTGTTTTTGTGCTGTGCAAACTTCAAACTTTTTGGAAACACGAAGCCTTTCAACTGTAAAATAAATGTATCATCGGTGATGCTCATGCGAGGATTTTAATGGAGACTTTTTTCCATTTCAGCGGACAGAATCTCTGTTCGGCTCTTCCTCGGCTGCACGCTGAACTGGCGTTTGACAGCCTTGAGATAGTAAAGTCACTAACTTTTTAGCACACATTGTCAGCAACAATTCAGTTAATTTTTCAGAAAATCCGTGCTTGACAAACAGACAATTTAAACCCGAGAGCCGGGCAGAAATTTGCCACTACCCACAAGCTAGAACACTGCGGAAGAGAGCTCTCTCAAACAGACTGGCTTCAGTAAACCTCTTGTTTGCTCGGCAGCAAACAAGCAGAGAGCAAACAACAGGTGAGAGGATTTACAGTGGCTCTTCTCCGGTATCGGAAAATGTCACGGGTTGGATTGGTGTTTTCCGATACATGAATTACGTTGGTATCAGAAGCCGATCCCGATACCAGATCAGATTGGTTGCAGCCTTAAGATATACCCTCCAGTTTCTATAAAACTACGTAAAATAAATAAATAACACTTTATTTCGCAGTCAGATTATTGCTGGAAATACAAAATAAATTACAATTAGATCCCCCCTTCTTAAAATTGCTGTGCTGTTGTTTGTGTCTTTCTATGTTCATTGCTAATAATAATAATAATACCACAGTGCCCATAATTGAAACAATAATTACCTTCAAGCATCTCCCACATCTGGCATAGTTCAGTGGCAAGTTTTTCTCAGCAGCCCCTTCACATGGGTTGTGAGTGTCCCAGGTGGGGGGAGTTTGTTAGATTTCTTGGCATACATCAGTACAAATCTGGGAAGATCAGTTAAATTAGTCCTGATTTTAAACATATTCACAACTGTCAGGAGCTTGGCTGGACTCTAGCACTGCCACACACGACTATTTTGATAGTCGATCAGTCGATTATTTTTTGAGAATAGTTGACTCATTGGATCATACGTAAATTGCAGCTTATCGCATTTTATCGATGTTGATACATTATTGAGTCCGCTTATCAATCTGATTCCCTTATCGATACCTCCTGTGAATTTTCTGTGTGCTACAAGTAGGCGTTTAAGGGTTTTCTATGTCAACAACATTTTATTGAGTCTTAAAGTAAATAAATTTGAAATTGGTCACTGGATCCGTGATCTCTGGACATAAATAAACTCTACATGGTGGATCCTTGATCTCTGGACATGAATAAACTCTGCATGGTGGATCCTTGATCTCTGGACATGAATAAACTCTGCATGGTGGATCCTTGATCTCTGGACATAGAAACAAATCTGTAGTTTTTGTCCAAAGCATTTCCTTTCAGACATTAACAACATGGATGTCTCTCCATACATCTGAGCTGAGCTCAGCTGGCTCCTGGGGTCTGCAGGTCTGCAGCCATACAGTCTTGGGCTGCTGCACGTCAGCCAGGACGTCTCATTTTGGGAGGAAAGAAAAAAAACATTTTGATTGATTGCAGTTTATTGTTTGTATTACAACTTTTGGAAAGTGGTGTCATTTGATTTAAACGGTGATTTGCTTTGAAGTTATTAATTCTGTGTGGACTCTCTCTTTCTAACTTGACTCGGCAGCACAACGTTTGGAGCAACGTAATGGAGAACGATTGTCATTTCTTTCTCCCAACAAGACAGGAGTCCCAGTTAGTCACTTTCATCTGCATAAAACGATTGACATATTTTAATGGCTTTGAGAGGAGATAAGAAGCGGAGTTGCCGCTTCTGAAGAGGAGTGAAGCAAAGATCTGACGAAGTAGCGGATCGAAGCACTGCTTCATTGCTTCAAGGTTCAAAGCAAATGACTTGTTGACTACTAAATTAGTTGTCGATGGTTTCAGTAGTCTGCGTTGTCGTGACTAGTCATGGCAACCCTACTGGACTCCCCATTGCATTACACATCTCACGCCTTGGCCCAGGTGGTCCGGTGCAGGCTTTTCACAACTCTGCATACAATTTTTACTCAGCGCAAGGAAGAATTCCTCCAAGAGATGTAGAGTTGAGTGCAGAATTTATATCCTGAGTTACATAGTGTTGGACCAAGCCTGCTCCGAGGCGTTTGGGCCAAGCACAGGAAAAAAACAACTTTTCCCAACTTTTACTGAGTGGTGTGACTGAACTGGAGAACTCTCTCCTAAACACTGCCAGGTTATACATAGAGTAAGTCCCTTCGACTTCTCTGTTGTTTAACTTAGGGTTGCCACAGCAAATCTGAGGTGCATCTACATGTTGATTTGGCACAAGTTGTATGCCGGATGCCATTCTTGATGCAACTCCACATTAGAGAATGGGCAGGGGTGGCCCTAAACTGGGAACCTTCCACAGTGGAAATAAGTGCACTTAACCTCTTGGCCACCACACCTGCCTTGCCGGGTGATAGATGCTTGAAAAACATCAGGTAACGGCCGGGATTGAACTCATCCTGTTATGTCGCAAAATTCAGCTCAGTGTGAGAACTACTTCACAACTTTAAGGGTCCAGTAACGTGCACTGTAGTTTGAGTATTAATACCTAGTTTGTGATACTCAGAAATCTTAGTACTAGGGCTGCCACAAACAATTTTGATAATCGACTACTCAGATTATTTTTGCGATTAGTTGACTAATCGGATCACATGTAAATCGCAGCCTAATGCACCAGCATGCATATGCGCTTATATCACCATCATGAGCTTCAATCTGGAAGTGTTTAATGTATGTGCTAACTAAAAATAAAGACAAGATGATAGTTCATTCAAGTTTTACTTGGTAACAAAGTTATCCATTGAAGAGGAAGGTTTCTGTAAAGGCTGTCAGTTGTCCAGGTGGTTTCAATAGTAGAGAAGCTTGAATCTTCGACTGGACTGGGTTGCTTGACACGAGGATGTTTTACTTCAAATCGCAGAAGCTTCCTCAGCTAAAATTCTTGCTCTGGTAGTCTGACTTCTGTCTTGAGTTGTGTAGAGAAGAATAACAGAAGCCACAAAAGCTGGAGTTGTAAACCTAACCATATATATTTTTTTTGCACTGTAACATAGCGTTATAAAACATTAGCGTTATCGCATTTCCTATTCAAACATGACATCGCTGTTATGTAATGTAATGTTACAGTAAACACGTGTGTGCTAAGGCTAATGAAATCGTCATTGTTAATGTTCACGTTTACAGATCAGCAGCTCACTATTGACGTTAATGTTAGCGGCTGTCTAGCCAGTTAGCTTACTGAGATGACTCTCGCTTCATCAGAATCAGCCATAACCTGCTTCCTTCTCTGATGTTGTACTGCTGTGGAAGTTCTGCCTTGCAGATTTTTCATTTCACATTTTTCTCTTTCATTTGGTTAAAATGCTCCCAAACGTTTGAGCTTTGTTGCCAGCAAGCCATGAGATTGTTTGGGCATAACTTTTTCGATGACGCCACAGCTGACCCGGATTACCACTACGGCGCGTGTGTGTCAAGGACAGAAAGGCAGCGGAAGGTATAGCGGCAGCTTTGAAATAAAAATAAACAATGACGTCGATTATTAAATTAGTCGCTGACTATTTTGACAGTCGACGTAATCGTGACTAGTCGACTAATCGTAGCAGCCCTACTTAGTGTGTTTAAAATGACTTTATGGTCACTGATTTGAATTGGTTTAACTTTGTTTGCAGGACTTTTGATCCAAGTTTACATCATGCATTTAGCAAATCAAACATTATCCATGTAATTAAATCAATGATTACTCCCTCAAATTGTTGAGGTACTTGACTGTTGGCGAGAGTTCCTGTCACCATTTCAGAACGTGCGTGCTTTAATGTAGTGTCAGGTTTTGAGCATTGTTGGGGCGCTGCCTGTCAGAATTTACAGTATATCTGCACCTGTCTTCTTCCCTGCTGAGTGCCTGGAGGTGCTTATTTATCTTGTCACTCATGGATCGTGTCTACCGTCACTCACTCAATCATTTGTCATTGACACAGGCAGGTTTGCTCTGTCACTGCACATACAGTACGTGTCATCTTTTTATTTACTGGCTGACAGACCTTTACCCTGTGAAAACATTTTTTAACACTGCACAAGGTAGTGTTTTTTTTTTTTTGTATTGTTACCTCTGCTAACAAAGTTGAGCAGAGGTTTATGTTTTCACCCCTGTCTGTTAGTTTGTGAACAGCCTGCAACCCACAATTTTTCATATAGCATTATTTTTTTTATTTACAGAGGTTTCATATCGTGATAGGCAAGAACTGATTCAATTTTCAAGGTCATAGGTCAGTCAGGAAAAATCCTGGAATATTAGGAAAAATCCCTATCCATTAACATTGGAGAAATATTCAAAAATTCATAACTGTCAAAAAAGATTAAATTTCTTTCATATTTGAAAGTGTTATGGGGGACGGTATCCTTTATTGACTGACACAATCTGTAATCTGGATCAGATCAGTATTACAGATTTTATGGCCATATAAATTTAACATTGAAACCCGCATTTAATGTATATTCTACATTATATCTTAATCAAATGTGCCCTAATCACTCTCATATTTGACAGTGAGGTGCAGATTGGCACTCACTATCGCCTGACAAAGTTTGATCCAGGTCTGATCCGAATTGTGAATTTTGTGGATATTTGAATTCCATATTTAAAAGGCCATTTGGTGTACATTTTGCATTATATCTCAATTAAAAATGCCTCAGTCACTCTCCTTTGTGACAATGAGGTGCAAACTGGCACTTTGAACGAATAGTTTGATCCACATCTGATCTGTGTTGTGGATTTAGTGGATATTTGATTTAAACTTTGAAAAGCCCTTTTGATCTATATTTTGTCTTATAATTTAGCTTATGAAAAGTCACTTTGAACAAGACTTTGACCTTGAAATTTTTTCTAAGGAAACTAATGTGAGCAAAGGTTTGTGCTCTACAAGTGCAGTACTCTAGTCTTTCCTTTTTAAGAAAAGTTCACACGCTTGTCTCATGTTTTAATCTTCTGCCTCAGCACAAAATCATCATCTTGTTGCATTGATCAGAGACTTCAATAACCTACAAAAATGAAATCCATCAGAGGGCTGATGCATACCCTGCACATTCTGCACACTACAATACAAATATTGGAGTAAATACATAAATATACATGTGTCTGTGATTAAATTTTGTGGATCCCAAAGTCTACCAATCTGTGTTACATAATCCTGAAGTTTACATGTATGAAATTAGGCCTGTGGCTATAGAATATTTTTGAAATAGAGTATTCCAGCAATTTTTTAAAATCAATTAATCGAGTAATCGGACAAAAAGTACGTTTTTAAACATCATCAATAGTCCAGGGCTCTCCTTAAGGGCCTCTTCACACATGGTATGAATAAGCAGGAATCAGGGCGAATCACGGTGAAACAGCCCGAATGAGCGAACCACGAAAACATCCATCTAGGCTTCTTGGTTGTTGATATATACAAAAAAGTGTTTATTCCCAGACCATGTTTTCCTTGACCATTGACCAAGCTACTCCAAAATCTAATCACCTCTAGATAGATATCAAAGTAATAGTCTCATCACTTTTGAAGGAAATCTGTCCAGCTGTGTTTAAGTTATGTTGTCCATAGACACACACCAATGAAAATAATACTCCTTTGGCACTTTGCCGGTGCACAGGATAACAAAAGTGATAATGAGGCTGCATGATCACAATATTTAGGTGCTGCAGAGGTGGGAAATCATGTGTCATGAAGGGCCGAGACACTGCAGGTCTTCCTTGCTACCAATCACCTCGGCAGGTGAATTCATTGATGATCAGGTGTTTGTGTTCAGGGGAGAAGCTCATCAGCAACCCACATGCTGAGGTTATTGGTTGCAAGGAAAACCTACACTGCCTCGGCCCACCCCTGCTTTAGGTTGTACAAGGCCCAGGTGCCTTTGACTGTGCCGAGCATGACTTCCCCTCCTCCTCACTCCCATGTTGGCCTGCACTCTGTGCATTTCACATTTAGGGCCCGATCATGTCTACGTCAGCACAGTGTGACTTTTGTTTTTAGAAAGAATGCAGTATATATATCATTGAAAGATTACTGAGTTTAGCCCTATTCTAATGAGATTAGTTTATATAAGGAGGTGATGTAAAATACATTATGAATGGATTAATCTCTGCAGTCACTTTTTACTATCTAGCTTCAAGTTATACCGACAAAACATTTTTTAATTTGATTTTTTTGTTTTTTACTATGTGCTTCACAGTGGTGCACATCTGTGTACGCTTCTTCTTGTTCCCAAACTAGAGCAGGTGGTCTGAACTCCTTTCACACAGGCACAAACAGATGTGTCCCATCCAACTGGATTTGGATTTAATTTTTTATGTGCATACTGAGCCATGGACTACACATTGCATGTTATGCACACCACAGAGCAGGTGATCCAAAAACGCAGTGTGTTTTATAAATCCATATTTACGTGCCTCCATGCTCATGATAAACAGCAGAAAACTCCTTTTGTACAGATGCTTGTGTTCATGCAATATTAATGTAACCTGAAGGAATTTGTATGGATTGTTTTACAGAAAGTAAAAAAGGACAAGAATACTGGTATGGATGTGTGCAGTCTGTATGACTTATTTGGATGTGGCACAATACTGAGGATTTCTGGTAATAATTACTTCACTCCATCTCCTGATATAAAGCCTGTCCTGTCCAAATACATTATGCAATAAGGGATTTATCATTCAGTCATACTGCACATAGATGATAAGGAAATATTTCACGACTTTGCCCTATGACGATGTTACGTCCATGATGCATGTTCATTAAGGTGAGAAACCAGACCCACTTTTAGCTCATGTTGTTGAATGAATTCAAGACTGTATTATCCAACCAGTAGTAGTAATAATAATATTAGTAATTGTTAGCTTGAACAGGCGTGTCTTTGACTTTTGGGGCTTGTTTCTGATCATACAAACCACCTTCAGACCACCTCTGCAGGTCGGGCCAGACGCGTGCCAGTGGGCTCGCCTAGGCGATGGCCCAAAGCACTCGGACTTGGTCCAGAGTCCCTAGTGTGAGTACACCCTCAGAATCAAACAATTTCTCTTTGAATCTGGTTTCAACCAAACCTAACTACTGACATTCTGTTGCCAGCAGCAGATAGTGTCTACAGAAAATTGTTAGAACAAAACATTAGAGAGCAGACTGTGGCCTATACATTTGATGAAGTGGTGGAGGCTTGACCAAACTGCTGCCCTGTGACCTCTGCAGTCATGTGCAGGAGCTTAAAGGGAACATGACCCCTTCCACAATACTGGCTGATTACACAACACCTCTGGATCAGTCCAGTGTGATCACTGGAACAGTGCTTTTTGGAAAACATAACTTCTGAGCATTTTCGGAAATGTTCTGCCTTGTAATATGTGAATGTATTCACTGAGCTGGGGCACCTATCTGAGGATCAGCACATGGTAGATGCACTTAAAAATCAGTTTGGAGAACCTCTTGACTGACAGGACGGGTAGTTCTGCCACCTGCAAAAGCTCTAAATAACGAGTAAATGATTTCACAATATTCACATTAGCTCATTGACAATAGAGCATATTGTTTTGCAAATTTCACTTTTAGCCAGACTTAGTTATGTGTCCATTACCGATCATGTAGCAGCAATAAAGTTTACCAAGCAGGTTTTCTATACCACTGAAGGAGACTAAACAGCACTTCCAATCCAGCCTCAGTGTACTATAGCCTACCCTACACAAACGTGTGAGAACAATCCCCAAGTGGCAGCTATAGCCATGTGGGGGTTAAAATCAAAAAAGACTCCAATCATATTGAAAAATATATTATTTGTCGGATCAAAAAAGTATAGCTTGGAATCTTGATTACCAAAACATATAGCGTTATGATTATAGATGAGGGTTAAAAGGTAATCCTTTTAAGGTCAAAGTTAAATCTCAGTGTATGTGCTTTTTAGTTTTGTTACTGTTGTGTTGCACTTTTTTTTCTCATACTTGGTTTAAATGCAAATTATTATATTGTGGTGCAGCTGCAATCCAAAGACAAGTATTATATGGAATGTATATGTATTAAGACAAAATGTCTGTAACACTCTTCTTTAGGAAACGAAACTGCCCATAACAATTCTGATGTTTTCTTTTGTTTTTCAGCACATTTTAATCCGTGAGGTGTGTTTTTTCATTGGCAAGCAGCCAGTTAACTTTCTTTTTAAATAAAAACTACTTAGTGACTTTTGCAAAACTCATGTATAATAGTAATGTGTAAACTTGCATTTCTGTTTTGGTTGGGTTCATGTTTGACATACAGGGAGTGGAAATGATGCTTGTGACACTCTAAATATAGTGCACACAGTAAAGATGAGAAATTCTGATGACAATCTCTGTCGTGTCAGTCTGGACACACCATCATCCCAGGAAATCCACACTTGTGATTGGTCAAAGTGGTGTGCCGGTGTCAGCGACCAAACGGTCCCCCTTAAAAATCGGTCTCCCCTAAAAATCGGTCCGCCCTGCCTTCACTGCGCATGCGTCATTTCAGAGCGTCAGCCGCGGTTCACCAATTATCACCTCATTTCTGCTTAAAACTGCACTCTAGTTATTATATATCTCAGCGACAGATATCTGACACTTTTATACAACAATCATTTCCACATAAATTCAGCATTATTTCATCATAAAAGACGGGGGACCGATGAGAGCGCAGGATCAGCACGTCTGAGTCTGACATTCTGCTGCACATGCGTCATTTCAGAGTGTCAGACTCAGATGTGGTGCTCTGATCATGCGCAGTGAATGCAGGGTGGACCAATTTTTGGGGGGACCGTTTGGTTGGCGACACCGGTACTTGGTTAAGAAACAATGAAATTTTTTCACACGACAAACACTTTGAAGACTTTGGGGACAATAGACTGTTGATTGGAAGGAGCAACACAACAAACCTTTATGGTTTGAAGGTCGCATGTTTGACAGCCACCACACACACACACACTCACACTCATAAAATTGGCCATACAATGAATATATTGTGTGTTAGTAAAAAATTGCCCATAGGCATCACCTGAATGCCTATGGGCTATGTTTAGACCACTGAAAACCAAATAGTTTCACTGCCTGTTTCTTTAATTGTAAGCGACCTGCTGCTTACCACACCCCATTTCCCTTTGGGTGGGTGGTTATCTCCTGGCTCTCTCCAGCAGCTGATAGCACATCACATGATGCTTCACATGGAGTGCAGACCAGGCCAATCTCCATCTCTCATAGATCAGACAGGTGTCCAGCTATGGATTTTTTTGACACGTCACAGCAGTTTAAAATAAGGCATTCAGGCCTGGGAGGTGATGGTCTACTGGTTAAGCGTTGGGCTTCAGACCAGAGGATCATCTGTCCAAACCCCAGCCAGACTAAACAATCACTAAGGGCCCTTGGAGAAGGTCCTTAATCCCAGAGTTGCTCCCAGAGCACCTTGCATGGCAGCACCCTGACATCTGTCTGTGTGTGTGTGTGTGTGTGTGTGTGTGTGTGTGTGTGAAGGGGTGAATGCGAGGTATCATTGTGAAGAGCTTTATTGTATACCAGTTTTATTTGTTATTATCTATCGTCCACCTGGTCGTTACTGTGAGTTTCTCTGTGAATTTTCAGACCTTTTGTCTGACTTAGTGCTTAGCTCAGATAAGATAATTATAGTGGGCGATTTTAACATCCACACAGATGCTGAGAATGACAGCCTCAACACTGCATTTAATCTGTTATTAGACTCAATTGGCTTTGCTCAAAATGTAAATGAGTCCACCCACCACTTTAATCATATCTTAGATCTTGTTCTGATTTATGGTATGGAAATTGAAGACTTAACAGTATTCCCTGAAAACTCCCTTCTGTCTGATCATTTCTTAATAACATTTACATTTACTCTGATGGACTACCCAGCAGTGGGGAATAAGTTTCATTACACTAGAAGTCTTTCAGAAAGCGCTGTAACTAGGTTTAAGGATATGATTCCTTCTTTATGTTCTCTAATGCCATATACCAACACAGTGCAGAGTAGCTACCTAAACTCTGTAAGTGAGATAGAGTATCTTGTCAATAGTTTCACATCCTCATTGAAGACAACTTTGGATGCTGTAGCTCCTCTGAAAAAGAGAGCTTTAAATCAGAAGTGCCTGACTCTGTGGTATAACTCACAAACTCGCAGCTTAAAGCAGATAACCCGTAAGTTGGAGAGGAAATGGCGTCTCACTAATTTAGAAGATCTTCACTTAGCCTGGAAAAAGACTCTGTTGCTCTATAAAAAAAGCCCTCCGTAAAGCTAGGACATCTTACTACTCATCACTAATTGAAGAAAATAAGAACAACCCCAGGTTTCTTTTCAGCACTGTAGCCAGGCTGCAAAGAGTCAGAGCTCTATTGAGCCGGGTATTCCTTTTACTTTAACTAGTAATGACTTCATGACTTTCTTTGCTAATAAAATTTTAACTATTAGAGAAAAAATTACTCATAACCATCCCAAAGACGTATCGTTATCTTTGGCTGCTTTCAGTGATGCCGGTATTTGGTTAGACTCTTTCTCTCCGATTGTTCTGAGTTATTTTCATTAGTTACTTCATCCAAACCATCAACATGTCTATTAGACCCATTCCTACCAGGCTGCTCAAGGAAGTCCTACCATTATTTAATGCTTCGATCTTAAATATGATCAATCTATCTTTATTAGTTGGCTATGTAACACAGGCTTTTAAGGTGGCAGTAATTAAACCATTACTTAAAAAGCCATCACTTGACCCAGCTATCTTAGCTAATTATAGGCCAATCTCTAACCTTCCTTTTCTCTCAAAAATTCTTGAAAGGGTAGTTGTAAAACAGCTAACTGATCATCTGCAGAGGAATGGTCTATTTGAAGAGTTTCAGTCAGGTTTTAGAATTCATCATAATACAGAAACAGCATTAGTGAAGGTTACAAATGATCTTCTTATGGCCTCGGACAGTGGACTCATCTCTGTGCTTGTTCTGTTAGACCTCAGTGCTGCTTTTGATACTGTTGACCATAACATTTTATTACAGAGATTAGAGCATGCCATAGGTATTAAAGGCACTGCGCTGCGGTGGTTTGAATCATATTTATCTAATAGATTACAAATTGTTCATGTAAATGGGGAATCTTCTTCACAGACTAAGGTTAATTATGGAGTTCCCCAAGGTTCTGTGCTAGGACCAATTTTATTCACTTTATACATGCTTCCCTTAGGCAGTATTATTAGACGACATTGCTTAAATTTTCATTGTTACGCAGATGATACCCAGCTTTATCTATCCATGAAGCCAGAGGACACACACCAATTAGCTAAACTGCAGGATTGTCTTACAGACATAAAGACATGGATGACCTCTAATTTCCTGCTTTTAAACTCAGATAAAACTGAAGTTATTGTACTTGGCCCCACAAATCTTAGAAACATGGTGTCTAACCAGATCCTTACTCTGGGTGGCATTACCCTGACCTCTAGTAATACTGTGAGAAATCTTGGAGTCATTTTTGATCAGGATATGTCATTCAATGCGCATATTAAACAAATATGTAGGACTGCTTTTTTGCATTTACACAGTATCTCTAAAATTAGAAAGGTCTTGTCTCAGAGTGATGCTGAAAAACTAATTCATGCATTTATTTCCTCTAGGCTGGACTATTGTAATTCATTATTATCAGGTTGTCCTAAAAGTTCCCTGAAAAGCCTTCAGTTAATTCAAAATGCTGTAGCTAGAGTACTGACAAGGACTAGGAGAGAGCATATCTCACCCATATTGGCCTCTCTTCATTGGCTTCCTGTTAATTCTAGAATAGAATTTAAAATTCTTCTTCTTACTTATAAGGTTTTGAATAATCAGGTCCCATCTTATCTTAGGGACCTCATAGTACCATATCACCCCAATAGAGCGCTTCACTCTGACTGCAGGCTTACTTGTAGTTCCTAGGGTTTGTAAGAGTAGAATGGGAGGCAGAGCCTTCAGCTTTCAGGCTCCTCTCCTGTGGAACCAGCTCCCAATTCAGATCAGGGAGACAGACACCCTCTCTGCTTTTAAGATTAGGCTTAAAACTTTCCTTTTTGCTAAAGCTTATAGTTAGGGCTGGATCAGGTGACCCTGAACCATCCCTTAGTTATGCTGCTATAGACGTAGACTGCTGGGGGGTTCCCATGATGCACTGTTTCTTTCTCTTTTTGCTCTGTATGCACCACTCTGCATTTAATCATTAGTGATCGATCTCTGCTCCCCTCCACAGCATGTCTTTTTCCTGGTTCTATCCCTCAGCCCCAACCAGTCCCAGCAGAAGACTGCCCCTCCCTGAGCCTGGTTCAGCTGGAGGTTTCTTCCTGTTAAAAGGGAGTTTTTCCTTCCCACTGTCGCCAAGTGCTTGCTCACAGGGGGTCGTTTTGACCGTTGGTGGTTTTCTGTAATTATTGTATGGCCTTGCCTTACAATATAAAGCGCCTTGGGGCAACTGTTTGTTGTGATTTGGCGCTATATAAATAAAATTGATTGAATTGATTGATTTGAGCTTGTTATTCAGATGGAAAAGTGATATATAAATGCAGTCCATTTTAAAATGTACTTATTGTATGGTACGATTGACATGCACAGCCACAGAATTGTGGGGCATGGATGATTTTTAACATGAGACTCCATCTGTGTGTAAATGTATAAGATAGCTGGAGTCTCACTGTTGTATTGTATTCTGATAAGACTCTCAGATCAACACGTGTTGATGTATTTCTTGATGTCGTCCTGAAGCAAAAGAATTCTGTCAGATTTAGTCACTCCGTCAGGACAACCATATGTGTGCAGGGTTGGTGGTGGGGGTGTGTGAAAGAAACGTGGATAAACTGTCATGGAGATGAAACGAGAAACCTGACTGCCATTCAGATCAGTCTCCCACACTGTAAAGATGGGGGTCAGCGCCCGCGTGTGTGTTGGTGTTCTGACATAATCATCCGTTTGTCTGCCATCGTAACACCACCTTTATCACACGCCTCCTACACCCATCACGACACACACACACACACACACACACACACACACACACACACACACAGTGTCATGGTTGTCACTCTGGTAGCCCTATGTCTCCTCCAGCAGCTGAAGGGTTAAAACTAGCTTCACACACACACACACACACACACACTGACCGGTTTAAACCGGTTCTCA
Source organism: Thalassophryne amazonica (assembly GCF_902500255.1). Taxonomy (NCBI): domain Eukaryota; kingdom Metazoa; phylum Chordata; class Actinopteri; order Batrachoidiformes; family Batrachoididae; genus Thalassophryne; species Thalassophryne amazonica. Next base: position 63,942,657 of record NC_047114.1, on the reverse strand, counting down.
GGAAAAGTGCTTTGTGTGTCCCAGTGAATTCTGGGAAGGGTCATGTCATGTGTGTCTCAATGATGTCACTCTGTTTTAAAAAAAAAAAAAAAAACTTGCCGCTGTGTAATCAGGTCTGCGTGCTGCATTGTGACTGTGTTTGTTGTGTTGGTACATCATAGATCCGCTGAACGTGCTTTATGCTCGGCGCCGCCACTGTCTGACTACAGGAAGGGTGGGGTGGGGGGGGGGGGGTGATTGTGTGTCACTGAGACGTATCCCACATTGAAAGGGTTAATAGCCCCCCCCCCTTCTTTTTTTTCTTTTTTGTGAAAACATGGCTTCCTGTAGTGCATTGCTGGGCAGACGTAGGGCCTCAGTAAACCACGGCATACGGGATCCTTATGTTATAGACGTGTGTGAATGTGATGCCGGGCTCATCTGCGCTGTTTTCTGTGGTCGTCCAGTAAACTGTGATGAGTCTCGCTGTGGTTTTATGTTGAACGTTCTGCAACCCCAAACCTGTTTGACAGTTGAAGCTGCATTTTCCTGCTTGTTTGATTCAGTTAGGTCCATGTATACAAGTTCTTAATAGGCAGTTGAGCTCTTATGTGTTGTTCTCTTGTTTCATTGATAAGTCAACAGATACAAATCTAGGTTTTGGTTATTATCCCTCAGACTTGAGAAAAATTGGTCATTAAGAAATAGGCTTGGGTAGAAATCCACCTGCACCAGGACATATGAAATTCTCCCACATGACTTCTGACAAACTCCAGCATAGCACAGGTTTAATGGGTATTCTTTTGAACAATTTGCCACTTCACTATGCAGCTGCAACTGAAGAAGCAACAGGCAAATGTTGTTCCCTGTGCATTCTCTCCAGTCACACACACTGAACCTTATAATACCTTCAGCATCGTCATGAGCGCTCTTTCCACCACAGGAATGCAACCTACCATATTTGCTCTATTAGACGCCCCGAGTGTGTGCAGTTTTTGTAACAAAAGGAGGGCACTTATTGACAATTGTTTGCGTGGGCGTGCTTGCATGCATGCTGTACACAGTACGGTCTTATAGTATGTATGGACATGCATACTGCATGCAAGAGAAGTAGCACAGATGCGAAACAAATGTTTTTCTGTATGCAGTAGCTGCTACACAGTTGCATAAAATGGTTCAGCGTGAACATTGCTACTCTGCAGCATTCAAGCTAAAAGTCGTGAAAGAAGCGAAAGAGAAGGGGAAGCAACATGCTACTCAGATTTTCCTAGTTGATAGGAAACACATTCGGGAGTGGTGTAGGAACAAGGATAAGCTTGCAGCCCTGGTCAAAACAGCAAAACAATTGCCTGGTGGTGGGGAGGAAAATGTGTTATGAGGACATTGGAGCTGCTAAAATGGTTCCATGAAAGGAGAATGGCAGGTGTCCGCGTGACAGCGAAGAGTCTAAAATATAAGCCACTGCGGCTGCATAAGCAACATGGAAACCAGAACTTTAGAGCCTCAAATGGCTGGTATTTGAAGTTTTTGGAATGACTTATGTTTTCTCGTGGAAATGAGGTAGGACTATTTCATTTTGATTATACTCTGTTCTCTCAGGAATTCCCAATTTCACTACATGCAATGTGCTGAAAAAAAAAATCGGTGGCGGGGGCCTTTAATGGAGTAAATACGGTACTTCCCAAATGTCGCGATCATTTGCAGGACCAGCCCTGTAATTAGCCTTCTCAGCCATTGTCTCCCTTGTCGTAAAAACCTTCACTGCAACTTATGTGATTGATTGAGTTATATATCATTTGATTTCCCACTCGCTTGTTAATATAATATGGTGTTAAGTAATGCAAACTCTTTAAATTTCTGTATTTAATGAATGACTTACTGGGCTCTGGAATTCTCAATGACGTTTTCACCAGTGCAGTCTCTGTAGCTGAACCAAGTTTGTCTTTGGTCCTCGCATTGCTGGCTTACAACACTGCGGTCTGTATTGTGTCAAATTGGCTTTACCACTTATTGGTTTTACGGTGTCACTGACTTTTATTGTTGTATTGTTTCAGACACTTGTAGTCCTGCTTCAACATTTTAAATTTCTAACTGCACTCTTTTACAGTGTTCTGTGGGTATCTAAGTGTGCTGACATAGCCATGTATACTTCTCATCCTGCCTTGAGGACTCGAATCCTCGCTACCCACTTGCAGCCACTGCTCGTTGGTCTTTTACAGCTGATACTTGATGATTGTTGCCGTCTTCTCCTGTGTGACTTTGACAAACTGACGTGGTGCTCCACGCAATGAATTTTCAGGGCTGCTTATAAGTACCTGCCTTAGAATTGGGACTTATTTTGGCCCTGAAAAAGGTCCTGAAAATCACTTTTCAAGGGTGATCCCCACAGTGGAGATATGAGTAAAAGTATTGCACCTCTTAAAATTCCCCCAAGTTCCTGTTGTAGAAATGGGGCTATGGGTTGTTTTGTGGGTTCCTTTACTGACGCTCTTCATGCATGTTTTCTCAGTGTTTGAGGATGGCCTGATCTTGGCAGATTTGCTTTACTCTTTCCATTTTTACCCAAAACTAAAATATGACCATTGGGTATTGCAAAGGCCTTGTGTGTGTCTGTCGTCCATCCATCTGTCTGTGCTCAGCATAAGTCCAGTCTTATTACTGCCAGAGTCTGCAAATTCACAGGGAACACTCTTGGGAGACAGACCTTGGACAAATTCAAAGATGGCTAACCTTGACCTATTTTAAGAGGTCAGAAGGTCACATTCTGTTTTTCTATTTTTATTCTCATATTGCCGATAGCATGAATCATGCAAATCTACTTTTTGTCTGGGGGGACTGGTCGGGATTCTGGGAAGGACACGGTGACAGCCAATCAGAGTAGAGAGGCACCGTGATGTCACTGACTGGTCTCTCTCTGGCTGCTAATCCAACATGGTGGAAACTGCTTCAAATACAACCTGGTCTCATGGCAAGTCGTGATCCAGCAGCACGAAATATACATTAATCTATTGGTTCGTGATATTGTGACGAAAAGCGCGTCATTTTCGACACGGCAGCAAGAATTCATTCTCATTCATTTCGTGTTGGCTGCACAAAATTAAAAGTGAAGCGCGGGGGTCGGTGGTGGTTATGGTTAGGGTGGGGGGGGAGGAGTAAGATTAGGTTATGGTTATGGTTAAGGTTAGGGCTGGGGGTGGGAGTAGGGTTAGTAATAGTGAGTTAAAAAAAAAAGCCCCGTCACGAAAATTTGACTCATTTCGTCATGGGAGCACGGAAAAAAAAAAAAAAAAACCCTGTGAGACTGGGCTGCCAAATCTCACGTATTATGTAAAAGCTAGTGAAAAATAAACACTTCTAAAACTGAAAATCCTGTTTCTGTAACTCGGTAACACCTCTGGAATGATTTACAAAACGTTGTCGTGTGCACGCGTGTCACATGCAGTCAGAGGTAACTTGCGTTTTTTTCAAAAGCTCATGTATGCGCACAGGTATGCCGTCCTGCAGACACCGTTAAAAGGTTAATAAAAGATTGTTTATGATTGATTGATTGAGTTTATTCTGCAACATCAATATAAACATACATACGAGTAGTTTGCACTGGGATACAAAATAAACAAGTGCAAATTATAAAGAAAACAATAATATCTTAAAAATGTATGTAAATTGCAACTGTATACCTATAGATATATATATATATGTACACACAACAACAAATCCAGTACTGAAATTAGGACTAGAAAAACAGTGGACTAGAAGATAGCCTAGACTAAACATTTGAACTAAAATTCACATTAACAACAAATAAAAGGGTTGAGTTCCTCTTCCCTTAACTTACTGAATAAAAATAACTAACTGTATTTTAAAACTTACCTTGTTGCTTATGGCTAACCTTGACCTATTTTAACAGGTCAAAAGGTCACATTCTGTTTTCTGTTTCTATACTCATATGGTTTAGAGTATTTTTTAGCATTGCATTATATTTGTATGACTTCACTTCAAAGTGCCCCATTTCAAAAACTGTGAACCCAGTTCTCATGTCTTTACCTTCCCTAATGGCCCCTTCACACATAACACGATTTAAGTCGACTAGTGCACGAAGGAGGAATTGCATGCCATTTGTGAAAAATCGGAGCTGTCTCCAACGCCTTGTACACGTGTTGCTATAACTATTTGCGCACACCAGTGGCTGAAAGACAGAGTGTGCCCTGTGAGAGCCCATTCAATCCTTCTCGCAGCAGGCGTCGGCCAAATTCCAGGTAACACACATGAACATCTAACACGGTTCCACTGGCACATAGCAAATGTGTGACCATTCGCGCTATTAGCACGAAAACAGCCAGTAGACAGTCACTTTCGAGCTGGATGTGAAATTTGTCTAAGTACCCCCATGACTGTGAAGTTGCCAAGTACACATGTAGCGTGCCATAGTGTCGGCTCCCTCCACAACATGTGTGCGCGTGTGTCTTGCACGCTTCCCCCCAACACATGGCATGCAATGTGCAGTGACCGACTTGCTTCCAATATGACATTATCAAACTACAAACTAAATATAACGTTAATTGATTTCTAACTTAGGCTTGGCCTGAAATAAATTAGCAACACTGTCTGTTTTACCTTAGATAACTAAATTTTTTTCTTTTGTTTCAAATACACAATCATTGCAAAATGAATACCTGCAACACATTTGAAAAAGACAGCACAGCAGTGTGATTACTTCTACATTACATCATCTTAATTGTTTGCATGAGGTGATCCAGTTTAGAGAAAATAATATTTTTCCTCCTCCGTCTCTCCACCAGCTTTAACTGCATAGCCACACTTAGCCATCGTTTTATTCTGTGCTTCATAATTCACATCTTCAAAGAAGATGGTGCCGAACTATGGACTGATCAGTTTGGCACTTATACTGCGCGATTATGCAGCCGTGCTGTTGTAACACATGCAGAATGCGACTTTCGTGTTGCCATGTTGAAATATGCATGAAAAAGACACTATCTAGAAGATGGCATTAATGGAGCTTCCACAGATGGGCATTATCCTTGCCACAGGCACCAACATGGCCCCGTTTCCATTGTAGACATTGACATTTGAACTTTATCTGTGGATTCTCAGTATTGCATGTGCATCTTTTGGGGATGGCAGGAGGAAATTAACACCATTTTAAAATAGGTCCTCCTGAAGAATCTTTAGATGAATTAGATTGTCGTTACCTCAAGCTCATAGGTCAAGGTTATATGCTTGTTTTTGACAAAGATTTTGCTCGATCAAAGGTCACATAGAATGATGTTATCTCAGTAAGTGGTGATAAGTCACAGAAGAGTGCTGATTTGCATTGGTTAGATCCCAGAAAATCAGTAGTAGTTTTTGCCCTTTACGTACAGCAGTTTCTCCAGATTCCCTGAATGTTTTAGAACGTTTTACCCCTCATGCAATGTTCTATTGTCTGGATAGCTCATACCTGGCTGACTGACAACCTTCATTGACATGATGTTAAGTATTGTTTAGGGTGAAATGTCTTAAAGGACATGTCGCACCGAAATCATAACAATTAAGATTTAGGATTTTAGTGACCACCTGATGATACACCGGAATTACTTTGTGCACTTAAGTGACCGGTTTCAAAGTATACGGCATTCACAACAAATGGCTATGGATACTTCCAAAAACAAAGTACTCGTGTGTTTCCGACAGTGGTGACGTAGCTTTTAGAGAATTCCCAGCGTGTGCTTCAATGGAATGTAGCTGCTACCATTAAGAACGGAGCCATAGATTAATTCTAAAGTTTACACAAGTGTGATGTTGTTATGACAACTCGTTTTTAAGTGATAACTGTTAATTTTGATGTAGTCATGGACACGGAAAAGGATCAGCCGTGAGAAGATTTAGTGCACCTGCACAGCCATTAGTCATAAACGCAGCCTGTTAAAATCAAAATAAAATGCTTACGTGTTGTAAGTTTATTGTATATAACTATGAATATTAAAGGATTGTTAACTGACTATGAGGTCTGTACGGGGAAATATCAGACCAAGGTGTAAGTACGGACCGAGCGATACTGAGATCAGTGCGAAAAACACAGAGGTTAATAAAGTGAGGTTAATAATTTGTTTATTATATGGCTATTTATATATAAACAAACACCCGAACGCCTGAATATGAAAGCTGCTGATGGCTCATAGACAGAGCTCATAGTCAGAGCAGAAGTGAAGCTGTTTGCTTCAACAGCAGAGGTGAAGTTCACCTCTTTAAAAAAAAAAAAAAAAAAAAGTCTTCATCTCCTCTACTCACTTCAGAGCTCTGGAGATCTCAGCTCACCTCAGAGCTGACGGCTGGTGTCCCAACACAACACTGGAGCAGACAAGGAACTTGGTAGCAGATGGTCCGGTTAGCTGGTAAACTTTATGGAGTACGTTCATGGTTTTTCTAATCGCGTTTTTAGCTTCTGGTTTGTAAAAAAAAAAAATGATTAAGGACTGATTAAGGAAACCGGTCCGACAGCTTATGGGATGAATAATCCATGTCATGTGACATACAAAGCACCAAATATATATATATATATATATATATATATATATATATATATATATATATATATATATATATATATATATATATATATATATATATATATATATATATATATATATATATAAAATAAAATGATCACATCTGACCAGAGAGATGTGATCAGATCTGTGATATTTCACATCCATGTACAATGCCACAATTAACAGTTGAGATGCTGGTTAAAATGGCGTTCTGTGCTGTTAAAAAGAACAGGTCCACTTGTCCTCACATGGGTCACCAGTCATATCCACTGGTCCTCAGGTAATGATCGTGCAATCGCCAACCAGAGAATGATGTCCGATCGCAACTCTGCCTTCAGCTCAAGCTCTGTCACGATTGTGACATGTTAGAGTCCGTTATCTCCAGAAATAGTGTCTTCTGACGTTTTCCAGTATGAGAAATACATCTGCATTTTCAGGCAGTCTGTAAAACAGCATGGTGGAGACCATCCACGTCCATGATCATGGCGACAGTAAAACCGCATCCTGCCACACAAATAGCAGTGTCACCACACTTTAGGATCCAAAATTGACAGACTGAAAGAATTAAGAGTTTTGGGGTGAAGTGTGTTATCTCCTCTCTATAAATCTGAGCCATCACTTTCGAATGAAAGCTCAGAAGCTTCATTTTTAGACGTAGCAGGTTCGTTTCGCTCATCATCAGTCATCGGGATGTTTGTGCTCATTCTAAAATATACATCACATGCTGAGAATTGCTGACTAAGACGTTGTGCGGAGATGCACCTGCTAACGCTCAGAGTGAGAGGATAATAATTACCAATAAAATACACCAGTGAACACTAATTATTAACGCATGTGCACGGATAGACTTACAGTCATGAGTACTTTTATGTTGTCTTGCTAACTGGGATGTTAAAAAAATGTGTGACACGTTCTTTAAATATAAGTACAAACATCAGTGTTAGAAATTCCTGACTGTTTATTTCACCTACCGCTCAGCTATTTGTGGGAATGACAAAGTAATGTTCATTGTATGCACTGAGTATTGGCGTACATTTATCTGTGTAAATGCTTGGCAGTTGAGTTGCTGTGTGACTCCTCTGTTGTTGGTGAGTCAATGTCTGGAATTTAGGAAACATTAGAAATTAATTTATTGTCCAAAGGACATTCTAATAAACCTGAAAACAAAGGGTGTGCAAGTTTTAAAAGCTGAAACAGTACTTTACTCACATGCATAAATTACTACAGTACTTGGATTCATGGGGTCAGGATAATAGTTCAACAGAAATCATGCTCCAGATAATTTTAGCTACTGTATGTTTTTGATTAAACGCCCAGGCATTTATTTATTTATTTATTTATTTTTCAAACTGTGCTCAGCCCCGACGCCCTTTATTCAAAGCCAGCAATTATTAAAGTAGACCTGCATTGAAATAAATGCAGTCAGATCTTTGGACCAAAAAATGACTTATATTTACACATAAGATCCTTCTGAATGTAGTAAAGTAAATCTGCAAGCCCAGATCTGTCATTCAACTGAGAAATCTTCGTTTAAAAATTACAAATTTACAGCTAAAATTTAGCCCTCCGCAAAACTGTCATCACATCCGGGACGCTGCCGAGACGTCAGGGAAAAGACCCTATCCCAGCATGCATTGCGCGCGCCAGCTGTAATTTGTGGATTTACGTCAGTTTGCATCTGCACCTTTTTCTTGTCTTATACGGAAGGATCTACTTTTTTAAAACTTCATATTGTCTTGCGGCACATTTGGTGAGTACACAGTTCTTTTATTTGTGCTTGAAAATTATTTTGGGGGACTTTTTCATACGCCCGTTTGATTGAGTGGTGTCGCATTGAAAATCTACTGTTTTTCGCCTCCGGTGTTACCGTCGCGGGGTACGGAGGCGGGACCCGCAAAGAATCCAAGTCATTAAAAAGATATAAACCTCTCTCAGCAGCCACGGAGCTCTGCGGCTCCAATTACCAAGACGTGCGGCGCTGCGGAAAGTCTGTCCTTGCAGCAACAGGTGTCACCGGCCGCTCCGCATCAAAACAGCGAGCGTAGTCTCTGGACTTTTGCCAAGTTGGCTGCATCTCCATTCAGTAGACAGGGACGTGGTGCCGGCTGCACAGTAGACACGGGGGTGATGTGAGTGGCCCGCTGCGGCGTTTATCGAGTACGCAGACTCAGTAAGCGCATCGGAGGCAGAGAGCGAGGCGTCGGGGAAGAACGTCGCCCGCTGTCGATGTCGCCGCTGATCTGAGCATGCAGAGCTGTATCTCACATTCATTGCAGCTTACTTTTGGATGCTGAAACCAGGATGTGTATAACAGTAACATTACTAACAGATAAAAATCAATTTCAATGCGGGATCGGACTGAAGGCGCGAGCGCTCCGTCTTCTGCCGGACGTCACTGCAATGACCCGGATGTACAAACACTTTCCGCTGAGGGCCAAATTTTAGCTGCAAATTTGTCATTTTTAAATGAAGATTTCTCCGCTGAATTACAAATTTGGGCTTGCAGATTTACTTTACTACATTCATAAGGGTCTTATAAATACATATCAGCTATTTCTTTCTGAGATCTGACCACATTTATTTCAATGCAGGTCTACTTTAACAAAATGCTGCTTGTTGCCTGCACTCTAATATGGTGTTAGGTTTCACACAGATATCCTTTGGTGACCAGGAACTATAGACTGTACAGGAACAGTGGCAGTGCAGGCGGAGAAAGTCCTACCTTGTTCTTCATGTTGCGCTACCGACTATTCCGGTGGTAAATTGCATTGCGACACTCACCAGCGCAAGAGAGAACTTCGAAAGGATCACACCCACATTGACGTCAAGATGTGGCCACGGCGTTACGGAGTTGTAGAAACATAAATCAGTGTTTAGGATTTTAATGTACCACTCCTCAGCGGATTTAGAAAAAAAGAGTGACTCGACAAATGTCATCTTTTAATGCACATAATGTCCGGTGCCTATTTATGGCAAGCGTTTATTTTTTTCAGACGAAGTTTTGACCTGGCCATTAAATGAGGTAGGCCTCTATCCAAGGTCAGGCATTTAATCAAGGATATACGAATCCCTTTCTTCTGTTTTTTATTAAAATGTTATCCTGTCACAGTGCAACATTTTATTGGAATCATTTAGTTACTCAAATTGTTTGTTTCCCCGTCTGGCAGTGAGCAGTGAGTGCAGTATTTTTGCATTTATTCAACCCCCCTGAGTATGCATCTTTTGTTTAGCTTTAAATTAGATAATTGGGTGTTTTTGGGTTATGTTAAAGCTTGTGTGTCGCAATACTGGTCAATATGTTTTGTCTGTGTTATTCCAAAGTCAGCCATTGTCCACAACAATTGATTCAAGGTCAGTTTAGTCTACTTAAATCGTGAGTGACAGTTGCACAATGTATACATATACACTTAATTACTGTGTGTGAATTGGCATATACAAATAATGAATATTTATGAGTTCAATGGTACAAATATTTTATGAGATGAAAGCTGGAACAAACCATTCAATGAGGCCTCGTTGAATGGTTTGTTCCAGCTTTCACAAATTAAATATTCGTTCCATTGAAAGAATGTAAAAACATTCATTATTTGTTTGGCTAAATGGCTAAAATAGATCCTTGTCATTTTATATTAATTTACAAGCAACAGAAAAGGAACTTAAATTTTGGTACCTCCTCAGTGCTGAGAAAAAAATGTCAGAAATTAATCCAGCTTTTGTGCATCACTGCTGCTTTGACATCATCAATCCAAATAGGAGTACAAAAATAATTTGGACGATGAAGTCCATCATGCCGTGCATCAAATCATTGTCCATCAGCAAAACAAACTTCGCCATGTTGGCTTTAAAGTTAAGTGCCGCCTGACTTGTGTGCGCAGTGCAACACGAATGGGACGAATAATCCATGTCACGTGACATACAAGGCACCAATCAAATGACAAGGATCCAGCCTTTATATATATATATATATATATATATATATATATATATATATATATACACACTCAACAAAAATATAAACACAACACTTTTGGTTTTGCTCCCATTTTGTATGAGATGAACTCAAAGATCTAAAACTTTTTCCACATACACAATATCACCATTTCCCTCAAATATTGTTCATAAACCAGTCTAAATCTGTGATAGTGAGCACTTCTCCTTTGCTGAGATAATCCATCCCACCTCACAGGTGTGCCATATCAAGATGCTGATTAGACACCATGATTAGTGCACAGGTGTGCCTTAGACTGTCCACAATAAAAGGCCGCTCTGAAAGGTGCAGTTTTGTTTTATTGGGGGGGATACCAGTCAGTATCTGGTGTGACCACCATTTGCCTCATGCAGTGCAACACATCTCCTTCACATAGAGTTGATCATTACTTGTGGTTCCTAGGGTTTGTAAGAGTAGAATGGGAGGCAGAGCCTTCAGCTTTCAGGCTCCTCTCCTGTGGAACCAGCTCCCAATTCAGATCAGGGAGACAGATACCCTCTCTACTTTTAAGATTAGGCTTAAAACTTTCCTTTTCACTAAGGCTTATAGTTAGGGCTGGATCGGGTGACCCTGGACCATCCCTTGGTTATGTTGCTTTAGACGTAGACTGTGGGGGGGTTCCCATGATGCACTGTTTCTTTCTCTTTTTGCTCCGTATGCATCACTCTGCATTTAATCATTAGTGATCGATCTCTGCCCCCCTTCTCGGCATGTCTTTTTCCTGGTTCTTTCCCTCAGCCCCAACCAGTCTCAGCAGAAGACTGCCCCTCCCTGAGCCTGGTTCTGCTGGATGTTTCTTCCTGTTAAAAGGGAGTTTTTCCTTCCCACTGTGGCCAAGTGCTTGCTCATAGGGGGTCGTTTTGACCGTTGGGGTTTTTCATAATTATTGGATGGCCTTGCCTTACAATATGGAGCGCCTTGGGGCAACTGTTTGTTGTGATTTGGCGCTATATAAGAAAAAAGTTGATTGATTGATTGATTGATCAGGTTGTCAGTTGTGGCCTGTGGAATGTTGGTCCACTCCTCTTCAATGGCTGTGCGAAGTTGCTGGATATTGGCAGGAACTGGTACATGCTGTGGTATACGCCGGTCCAGAGCATCCTAAACATGCTCAATGGGTGACATGTCTGGTGAGTATGCCGGCCATGCAAGAACTGGGACATTTTCAGCTTCCAAGAATTGTGTACAGATCCTTGCAACATGGGGCTGTGCATTATCCTGCTGCAACATGAGGTGATGTTCTTGGATGTATGGCACATCAATGGGCCTCAGGATCTCGTCATGGTATCTCTGTGCATTCAAAATGCCATCAATAAAATGCACCTGTGTTCTTCGTCCATAACAGACGCCTGCCCGTACCATAACCCCACCGCCACA